>NC_089583.1:46238366-46868991 GCF_019320115.1 Miscanthus floridulus | reverse complement strand
GGCTTCACATGCCAAACCCTCAATAGGGTGCCGCACAACCAACACAAGATGAGGATCACACAAGCCACGAGCAATCCACTAGAGTACCTTTTGGCTCTTCGCTGGAGAAAGGTCAAGAACCCCTCACAATCACCACGATCAGAGACAGAGACAATCACCAACCTCCGCTCAACGATCCTCGCTTCTCCAAGCCAGTCTAGGTGGCGGCAACCACCAAGAGTAACAAGCGAAATCCATAGCGAAACACGAACACCAAGTGCCTCTAGATGCAATCACTCAAGCAATGCACTTGGATTCACTCTCAATCTCACAAAGATGATGAATCAATGATGGAGATGAGTGGGAGGGCTTTGGCTAAGCTCACAAGGTTGCTATGTCAATGAAAATGGCCAAAGGTGTGAGCTTCAACCGGCTGTGGGGCATAAATAGAAGCCCCCACTAATAGAGCCATTGTACCCCTTCACTGGGCACAACATGGGCTGATCGGACGCTCTGGTCAAGTTGACTGGATGCTAGACCACAACGTCCGGTCATCCAATGATAGCCACGTGTCTCGATCTCAATGGTCACTTGAGTTGACCGGACGCTGCGCTATAATTGACCGGTTGCTGAGCCACCAGCGTCCGATCGTTTCCAGTAAGGTTCCAGAAATGCATTTTGCCCATCAAACGCGTCCGGTCATGCACGACCGAACCCTGCCATCGTTCGATCAGAGACCCTAGCCTCTGTGTGCTGCCCAACAATAGGATCAGACACACCCTTCTAGCGTCCGGTCGTTCAAGACCCAGTGTCCAGTCGTTTGACCGACGCCAGCATCTCTGCTGTTACAACTGACCAGATGCGTCGGTTCCACTGGGACCATCGTCCGATCACCTTGTGACCAGCGAGACTAACTCCTTTTCACCTCTAACTTCTTCACCCTTGTTCAAATGTGCCAACCACCAAGTGTATCACCTTGTGCACATGTGTTAGCATATTTTTACAAACATTTTCGAGGGTGTTAGCATTCCACTAGATCCTAAATGCATATGCAATGAGTTAGAGCATCTAGTGGCACTTTGATAACCGCACTCCTGATATGAGTTTCATCCCCTCTTAATAGTACAGGCTATCAAACCTAAATATGATCACACTCTCTAAGTGTCTTGATCACCAAAACAAAATAGCTCTTATGGTTTATACCTTTGCCTTGAGCTTTTTGTTTTTCTCTTTCTTCTTTCCAAGTCCAAGCACTTGATCATCACCATGGCATCATCATCATCATGCTATGATCTTCATTTGCTCTGCCACTTGGAGTGTGCTACCTATCTCATGATCACTTGATAAACTAGGTTAGCACTTAGGGTTTTATCAATTCACCAAAACCAAACTAGAGCTTTCACACATCCCCGCATCTCTAGGCTAGGGCCCTAGCTAGAAGCACACGAGCACTAGCTAGAGAAGGTTCAAACGAGTTCCCGGCTGCCAGTAAGTGAACTTCTACCAGCCCAACTGTCGCACTCAATTTTGCATAACAAAACCAAGTGCTCATATATAGGCGCCCAGGATGTCCAAACACACATATAATCTTAAATTGCAATAATATCAAAGTAAAGTACTTTATTACATCGCATATTTCATCACATAGTTATCATAAGTCTTGCTGATTGACAACATTATTACATAGAGTAGAAGGCTAATCCCAAATGACATAGGGACTCCAACTAGGGAACATCATCCGAGTAATTTTGGACGTCCTCTGGAAAACTCTTCATATGTATTATCTGTTACCCATCCAGGATTTTTATTGAATGTAAAACAAGTGTAAGCATACCATGCTTAGCAAGTATATCAAAGGGATCTATGAGGCTCAAAGGCTAGACACGGTTTGACTGTGGTTCACAATTTTAGTTGGTCAAGTTTTAACATCCTGAATCACTACTTTAGTGGATAAACCCAACCCAAAGTGATATTAATGAATAATCAAGATTATGTCAATTCCCAACCATCCATAGTAACCACTAATCATGAAGAATCCAGATCGCTCATATCTGTGAGCACGGCTGTTATAACAGGTTAAATATTTCTATAGAAATTGTACAACTTTACCCACAGAGCTGTGATTCCCAATGCTAGGGTTTGCAAAGCCCACATCACCTCTACCTAGGAAGTGTGGCAGGGTTTCACTATGTAACCCTTCGCTAGTCGTACTAACAGCTCATAGCTGTTAAGGTTTCAGCCGTCTAGTCATATGTGGCCCTCCTCTAGGAGTGACACTCATGGTCGAGGCACGGTACACACCCTAACAGGAAAATAAACATACCAACTAGTGCCCCCCTCTTGCCCTTATGGAAAGCTATAGATGAAGCTAGTACAATCTAGTTAACAGGTTAAAGTTAGAGCCATATGACACTTGGGGTTGTACGGAACCTCCTAGGGTGGCCGCTTCTGGATTAAGTCCTTATGGAAGGGCACTAGAGCACTTAGCCCCCTAATTGTTGCTAAAAAGATCCATTTTAACATATTGCATAATACCTTTAGTCATGTTTAACAATTATTTTATGTTGAGCGCTGCAGCATCTATCCAAAATGCTTCACAAACCATAGGTATCAAGGATATGTGGTACAAATAGTAATCTAGGTAAAGTCCTTAAAGGTAATTCAAATTTAAACGCATGCATGTATATGAATTGTAGAGTTCATAGGTACAAGGGGCCTTTGCTACACTTGCCTTCCTCAAAGTTCTCCTCCTGGTACTGCTGGTCTCCCAACTGCTCCTCAGTAACCTCGAACTGATCACCCTCTAAATGTCTTCCAATTCAGCAATCAAGCATCCATTCCAGTCATCACATGCATACAAATATACTCCTATTAGAACAGTACAACAAACAGTAAAAACATTGACTAAAAAGCTTATAAAACTAATCTATGTATTGCTACAAACACATGAGCAAAAGAATCACTCTAATCGGACTTAAAACGCAAAAGTTATGCATAAAACAAGTTTCAATGGCATTTTTGTAAATAAACCAAACTCAATTTTGAATAAAACCTGAATTCTAACGTGATCTGGATGGCGCGCACTATTTCACAAAAGTATAGGGGCTAAAACAGAAGAAAATAGGATTGAAAAGAAATACTTTTTAATTGAGGTTGGACCGCGGGTTGATTTCTTGAAAACCCGATGGCTAAACCACAAAAACGCAAGGCTGACTGCGGGTTGACCCGTGTGGCCACTAACTGGGCACCACGTGGCGTGCGCGAACTAGCTCGGTGCACCATGTGCGCGGTGGACTCACTGACGTGGGCATAGTGTGCCGAGTCCACAGTCCATGGTGGATCGATTACATACTCCGAAAGGGTATCTAATCTGAGTCGTTTATCCATGATTGAACAACGTAGAAGAACGGGTGGACTCCCCTCACCGGCGTGCAGTGCCAGCGCAGCGACGCCATGAATGCCCAGTACGGTGATCCCCAGTACGGTGATTCCGGCCACCTCAAACCCAACTGAGGGCACGAAAGTGACAAGTGCAATGACGTGAGTTCGACATGGCATAAACAAAGGGCGGGGAAGCACATCA
This sequence comes from Miscanthus floridulus, assembly GCF_019320115.1. Classification (NCBI taxonomy): domain Eukaryota; kingdom Viridiplantae; phylum Streptophyta; class Magnoliopsida; order Poales; family Poaceae; genus Miscanthus; species Miscanthus floridulus. Next base: position 46,865,429 of record NC_089583.1, on the reverse strand, counting down.
AGATGACGGCCCCAAGGCGGCGCCTTGGACGGCGCGATTTGGAGCTCACCGATATGGTGCTCTAGAGCAACATTCACAGAAAGGAGGGTACGGGAAGTTTGAGTGGCTCATCGTGAGTCCGAGGAAGGTGTTCGTAGCGTCAGAGAGGGCTCTGAAGGATCTAGTCGACGGCGACGGCGAGCTAGAGAGAGAAACTATTGCCGGTGAGTGTGAATCCATGCGATTGGGTACCAAAATGAAGAGAGGAAGGCACCTACGTGTAACACCTCTGGTGTTTTGACCTAGCACTAAAATTTGACATGTCATCATATGCATTGCAAAGCATTCATAAAGTAGAAAATTTTTGAATGCATTCACTAAATAAGCCTTATTTCATAATGTTGTTATTTCATGTGATGTGTTTCAAAACCCTAAATAAAGATCATGACCACAAGGGTCAAATTTCATGTGATCATGTGAGGTCATGTGTCATTTGACTTAAATAACCCTAATGGGCCATGTTACTGGTCAAAAATCAAAATTTAAGTAAAAGGAAGACAAATCAAATTTGAATTCATATTCAAATTATAAAAGTCCTTTTTGCCCCTTTTGACTAATTCAAAATCCATATGGAATTTGGGGTTGAGGCAAAAAGCAAAGTTGGAGGTTATTTTATGTGGATCAACTTTGGTATTCAAAGTTTTTCAAGTTTACATATAAAATTTGGAGTAATTTTGAAATGATTCAAATGCTCAAATGCACCCCAAATTCAAATTTCAAAATGGAGGCAGAATTTGAAAATATTTCTAGAAGCAAAGTTGTAGAGTTTGAAAAATTGAACAACTTTCATTTTTGGAAATTTTCAACTTCTTTAGAAAATTTGTGAGTAATTTAAAAAATGGACGTAGTGGCAGTTCTGTAATTATTTCAAAAATCAACATCCACCTCTCTGCTTGTCGCCGGCGCCACGCAGAGGTCGCCGCCGATCGGATTTTCGCCGCTTCTTCGCACGTTGACACGCAGCCGGTGCCAGTGGCGAGCTCAGGCGTGCGTTATCGATGCCGAGCAACCCCTTCCCAGGCTATAAATAGCAGCCGCCACCGTCGTCATTCCTGTTTTTCCCCTTCTGCTCTGATCCACCGCCATCTTGCTCCGCCGCTCGCCGTAGCCTCCGTCGAGCAGCATCCGTCGTGCCTAGCTACGCCTACATGATCGCCTCGGCCTTGCGCTTCTCTGCGGCTTGCCTACAGTCACTTGGGTTGGCTAGAGTCGCCCGGCGCAACGCCTTCTTCCTCGAGACGGACCGGAGCTCCGCCATCATCACCTCGACGTGGCCAGGCCGTTCTAGACCGTCTCCGGCTTCACCGAACGTACCGGCGTGATCGTGGTGAGCTACTGAGCGTGATACTTACCTTGTTTTAGACTCTACTGCGCCATTGCCTGGGGCTACGCCATGAGCCATCATGCTCGAGCCACCATGGCCGGCGTGGAGCCTTCTCCGGCGCGCCTTCTTCCGATCTGAGGGCTGGGATGGGTTCGTAGTAGTGTGTAGATCATTTTGGTGAGGTTGGCCTCGCCAGAGCGTCACCGTCGGCGCATTTTGAGGCCGGCCAGTGAGGGCAGTGCCGCCGTGATTTCTTTGAGTCACTGACAGTGGGGCCTGGCTGTCAGTGCGAGTGAGGAAGAAGAACAGTGAAAATTTTTATTTTTTGAATTTGTGAATAGTGCTGAAACTTTGGGAATTTGTAGGAAATTCATGATAGCTCGAAAAATTCTGAAATTTTGTGTGTAGCTTCTGTACATGTTCTAGTATGATTTAAAATTTTGAAACTTGAAATTTGAATAAATTTTTAATGTTCAAATATTCAGTCCATTAATTGAAAAATGCAATTTCCATGATTTTTGTAGGTCACTGTATAATTCTAAAAATTATGAAATTTATTTTGGTACACTAATTTGTCTTGAGTAAGCTTACATAAAATTTTTAGGTCATTTGGAACAAGTTCATTTTGGGCTTAATTCCAAATTAATACAAAAATAAATAAAGGCAAACCCTAAGTGTTTGATTAGTGTTGGATCTTGTTTTGGTCATGTTTTGTGACTAGTAGGGTTTCAAGATCCATTTGGTCAAGTCACATGTGTGGTTCTTGATGGTAGGATTGTAAGTTGGTTTTGTTGGCTTGCAACTGTACCGTGAAATAAAATCATTTGCGGGGTGTTTTTACATTTCATGTACCATGAAAGCATCATGTTTACATTATCATCATGTTAAGGCATATGTTATCGTTTCCTGTAGAACCCGAGAGTGAAACGATTCTAGTTGAGCAAGTTCTGGAAGAATCCCCGGTTGTCACAGGATTCGATAATTGTGGTACGGATCCGGAACCTGAGATCGTCAACGAAGGCAAGCCCCAGTTTATGCATTAAACCATTACCTTGTTTACTTTGAAAAGTTTATCACCTATGTTACCTATTGCATTAAGTTGATTAATTCAAATGTTACCTACTTGATGCATTGCCTTCCTTGTTGATTGTTTACCATCCTTGAAGATGATTTCATTTACAAAGGCGTAGAACGCTTAGTATGCTTTATGGTAGGCTTTCAAAGTAAAAGTTTTGATACAATCAAAGATGGCATTCTGGCCAAAGAAAGAAAGAAGGTAGAATGAACTAGAGACTAGTCGGGTGACTTATCTTGAATTTTGGGTAATGTTGTCGACTATGTCGCTTAAAGGCCACTCATTGTGGATCTTTTGAACGAGACACTTTGTAGTACTGGTCACATACTCCGGTAAGCCTACTTTGGCTAATCCGATACTAAGACGAATGCCCATGCACTGGGAGTGGAGAGATGGCGGGAGTAGCGTGTACCCTCGTGGCTGGAATGTGGCCAGATTTGAGGTGTGCTGTGTTCTCGGGTGGCGTGGAGACGGCTTAGTATAGGAGGATCTGGTAGCGAGGTTGATATATGCAAGATTAAGTACTACATATGTCGTGTGATAAGGAATCCCCAGCTAGGACTTGAATCAATTCGAATTGCCGGTGCTCCGCGAATATGGAGACTCGATTCATTAAAGAAGCAATGCAGGACTGGTGAATTACTAAAACATGAGAAAAGAATGAAATGAGAAGAAATGGAATATGGGAAATGTACATTTAGTTTGAGATAATGAACTAAAAGGACTTAGGGGTAAAACTAAAAAATAGGATAAGAATAGTAAGCTTTTGGCAAAGTACTTTGAATTTTGCTACATACTTACCTTGTCCCAAACCCCTACATCTCTAAAGTTTTACACCCCATTACGTCGGGTTAGTCTTGTTGAGTACCTTTGTACTCAGGGTTTGTTAACCCTTGTTGCAGGTGAGTCGCATGCGCAGGCTTGTTTTGGTCCCTGCTGCATGTCTGTGTTTGAAGTCAATGACGATGAGGAGTGATGAATGGCCTTTGGACAAGGCACTAGTTTGTATGATAAATAAAGTTAATGTAATATTATCCCGCTACTATGGTTGTATGACACTTATGGTATTGTAAGTTTGAAAACAACTGGTTTGTAACTATGTTATCTTAAGACTTCCGCTATCTTTTACTCTGGTATATATTTGAATAAACTGTTGTAATCTGCAATATCTGTGATTGGGATCCTGTTTGAAAAGAGAATTGTGGATGATTTGGGTTTCCCGAGGACACCCGACAGACCTATTGAGTTGTTGGGAACTCGTGAACGCTATCCGAGGTCTGATAAGACAACGATAGGTGCACGTGGGCCCGATTTCTTAGGAGGTTCTGCCACAGCTGGTATCAGAGCAGTTCCCATCTAAGATCATTGTAGGTTACTTTGGAAAAACCTTCAAAATGATTTGGATCAAGGAAAGTAAACATGATATTTCGAAAGTTCAATTTCTTTCTTCTTACCTTTGAGCTAGACTCAATCCTGTCTTATTTGAAAGTTTGTGGCGGATAATATGATTAGGTTTGTCCTATGTATTAAAAATCTAGTACTTATGATTATATAAATCTGTTGTACTTAGATTCGTAAGATCGATTCATGCATCATGCTTAAGCACATTGCATAATAAATCCCCTTAATAGTGGTTGGGTAAGTAATGTTAATCCCATTCTTGCTAACCTCCATTATCCTTAATCTATTCTTATAGTCCTACCTTAAATCCTACAGGCTATGGCAAAGACCAAGAAAACCGCACGCAAGTCCACCAGACCTCATGGAGTCCCTCATCACCAATTGGCACCAAGAAGCCACGAGCTTGGTGAGGGAAGTTCCAAGAACCTAGGTGAGGAAGGATCTTCAAGCAACCCCACCAACATCGAGAACCTTAACAAGGAGCTCAACACTCTTCGTCGAGCTCATGCCAAAGATCAAGAGGAGTTGGTGGAAATGCAAAGGGGCATCACCATGACCATGGAGCTACGGAATGAAGCCTAGACATGAGAGGATGCAGCCAATGAACATGTCCATGAGCTGGAGTTCTACGTAGAAGACCTGGAGATGGACAATGCTATTCTTCATGAGAATGTCCACATGTTGTACGCTCAACTTCATCCACCTCATGGGGATGGTGAAGTTACCGATGAAGAAATGATTGTAGCTCCAGGAGAAGTCAAGAATGAAGAAGAGGAGGAGGATCCTGAGGAGTTGGTGTACTTCTCAGATGAAGATGAGGTTTCATCCGATATGGGCACGGATGCCGAAGACTGAGAGCTTGGAGTAGAAGTAGTTCCTTTACTACTTTCCTAGAAAACCAGGGTTGTCTTGTGGGATACAAGACATGTAATATAAATAAGGACCCTTTGTAGCATGAAACCTTTTAAATGCTTTCAATAAAGAATAATGTAAGTAAATGTGTTTCTCTAATAGATGCCTCGTCCTATCACCCGAACTGGTGCTAGTGGCTCACACGACGATGATGAGTGCCCAAATCCTGCACCAATGCCTTCGACTATGGCAGATGCCATAGCCGCACTCGTCAACACAACGGTAGAGAATGCTAGGCTATTAAGGGAATTGGCGCAGAACCAGCAGGCACCATACCCTAATCGTGGCCGTCGTAATGGAAATGATGAGTCAACCTATATGGATTTTACTAACACACGTCCACTGGTGTTCTCTAAGGCAGAAGAACCTTTAGAAGCAGACGATTGGCTTAGGACAATAGAGCAAAAGTTTGAGCTGATTCACTATACCGAGGTTCAGAAACCTAGGTTTGCGGCACAGCAACTCCGAGGAGCTTGCTGGTGCCTAGGTGGGCAAATTTGGTAGCAGTACAGCCCGCTGGTCACCAAATCAACTGGAGGGAGTTCAAGGATGCCTTTAGGGCATACTATATTCTAGACGGTGTGATGACCATGAAGTTAGAAGAGTTCTTGGCTCTTAAGCAAGGGGAGCACCCAATGATGCATTATGTTGGGCGTTTTAACCACCTGTCGTAGTATGCTATTGAGTATGTGAATACTGACAGGAAGAAAAAGAATCATTTTCTTAGAGGCCTAAACACTAAACTTCAGACCATGATGGCAACTTGTGGTAACGCAACTTACCACGAGACAATCAACATTGCTATCGCTTTAGAGGAGAATTACCGCCGACACAAGGAGGCGAAGAAGAAGAAAATATTTGCTTCCGGATCAGTCGAGTGGAAAGCATCAGAAGATCATATACCATCCTCAGAATCATGGCCGTGCAACCATTCCACCCATAACAAGGCCAAAGCAGGTAGCAAATCTTCATTCGCCCTGCAACTAATATGCCTTATACTCATCAAGCACCGCAGCAGCAAAATAATACAAATAATGCAAACCGCAATGCTACTCCCCAGAATCACAATTTTCCATGCTATAATTGTGGTAAACCCAGACACTTTCTCGAGAATGTCCATATCCTAGGAAGAACAATTCTGATGCACCCAAAGCCCCTGTTAATCAAGCTTAGAATCAGTACAAGGGCAATGCTCAGAACAATCAGAACAGTCAGGCTGAGAAGAAAACTGGAAGGGTCTTCTATACTCAAGTGGAATCTATTCCAGAAGGAGAACCAGTTATGATGGGTATGTTTCCCATTGCTAAGCACCCTGCAATTACCTTATTTGATTCTGGTGCATCCCATACATTCATCAATCGTACATTTGTTGTGAAGCATGGGATAGCTATTGGGGAAACAAAAGAACCCTATCATATACAGTCGCCTGGGGGATGAATCTGTACAAGGGAGGTAGTTCAGCATGTACCTATTGATTTGGGAGGTTATGAGTTCCCTACCAATATGCTGATATTAAAGGATCAAGATATAGATGTGATCCTTGGTATGAACTGGTTAACTCAACATGGGGCTATCATAGATGTCCTGCGTAGAACCATAAGGGTAAATGCACCTGGCAGCAAAACCCAACTTCTCATCCAACTTCCCTTTCCTAAGAGTACAGTGGAAACAGTCTATGCAACTATTGTTGAAGGAGTCGAGAAAATTTCAGTGGTATGTGAGTTTATGGATGTCTTTCCCGATGATCTGCCTGGTCTACCACCAGACCGAGATGTAGAGTTTAGAATTGATCTGAAACCAGGGACAGCACCAGTGTCCTAGAAGAGCATATAGGATGCCACCCAAAGAACTAGTAGAACTAAAAATGCAACTACAAGAGTTGTTAGACAATGGTTTCATTCAACCCAGTTCATCACCTTGGGGATGCCCTGCAATCTTCGTGAAGAAGAAGGACCAAACCTTAAGGTTATGTGTTGACTATCGGCCGTTAAATGAATTCACCATCAAGAACAAATACCCCTTACCCCAAATTGATTTGCTTTTTGATCAACTTGCGGGAGCTAAGGTATTCTCGAAGATAGACTTGAGATCGGGCTATCACCAGATTAAGATCAGACGTGAAGATGTGCCGAAGACAGCATTTACTACCCGATATGGTCTATATGAGTATTTAGTCATGTCTTTTGGGCTGACCAATGCCCCGGCTCATTTCATGTACCTGATGAACTCAGTTTTCATGCTTGAGTTGGATAAGTTTGTCGTGGTGTTTATTGATGACATTCTTATCTACTCTAAGAGCAAAGAGGAACATGCGGAACATCTCTGTATTGTTCTATAAAGATTAAGAGATCACCAATTATATGCCAAATTCAGCAAATGTGCATTTTGGTTGGAGGAAGTACAATTTTTGGGTCATGTGCTATCTGCTGAAGGTATAGCTGTAGATCCAAGCAAGGTAGAAGAAGTCCTTAATTGGAAAGCACCTACAACTGTTCATCAAGTTCATAGTTTCCTGGGGTTGGTAGGGTATTACCGTCGGTTTATCCCTGACTTCTCTAGAATTGCGAAGCCAATTACTGGACTGTTGAAAAATCAAACTAAGTTTGTATGGTCAACAGAATGTGAAGAGGCCTTTTAGACATTGAAGAAGTTGTTGACAACTGCACCAGTATTAGCACAACCTGATATCGAGAGGCCATTTGATATCTATTGTGATAGCATCTAGAATTGGTATTGGCTGTGTTCTGATGCAAGAAGACAGAGTCATAGCATACGCTTCCTAGACAACTCAAGAAGCATGAAGAACATTATCCCACCCATGATCTTGAATTAGCTGCTGTTGTTCATTCACTCAAGATTTGGCGACATTATTTATTAGGCAATATATGTCATATCTATACGGATCACAAAAGTTTGAAATACATCTTCACCCTAGTCAGAATTGAATATGAGGCAAAGAAGATGGTTGGAACTTATTAAAGATTATGACTTAGAAGTGCATTATCATCCGGGCACGGCTAATTTGGTTGCCGATGCCCTGAGTCACAAGAGTCATTATCATTGTCTGATTGTAGAACCTATGCAACGAACATTGTGTCAAGAGATGGAGCATCTGAATTTACAAATCATAGAACAAGGTTCCCTGTCCAATATTGCAATTGAATCCACTATCAAAGATCAGATCATTGATGCTCAACGGAAAAGTAAGGGCATAGCCCATATCAAGGATAAAGTCAGATCTAGAAAACCAACATGTTTCAAGATTGATGAATTAGATGTTGTATGGTTCAAGGATAGATTGGTAGTACCCAAAAATCCGGAGCTACGAAAGCAGATTCTTGATGAAGCTCATTCTACAAGATACTCCATTCATCTGGGTAGTAATAAAATGTATCATGATCTGAGAAAGAGATATTGGTGGACCAAAATGAAAATAGAAATAGCTCAATATGTAGCCAAGTGTGATATTTGTCAGAGAGTCAAAGCGGTTCATATGAAGACTGCAGGTCCATTACATTCATTGCCAGTTCCATCTTGGAAGTGGGAAGATATTTGTATGGACTTCATCGTGGGATTGCCCAGGACAGCTGCAGGCTACAATTCAATATGGGTTATTGTTGATCGTCTAATCAAGATAGCTCATTTCTTACCAGTCAGAGATAAATATCGAGCGGAGCAGTATACAAAGCTTTATCTTGATAGAATCTTCAGTTTGCATGGGGCACCCAAGACCATTGTCTCTGACAGAGGGTCATTGTTCATATCCAAGTTTTGGAAAAGTCTACATGAGTCTTTAGGAACTAAACTTATCCGTAGTTCTGCTTATCATCCGCAAATAGATGGACAGACTGAAAGGGTAAATCAAATTCTTGAAGATATATTAAGAGCATGTGTTCTTTCTTTTGGTGCTAAATGGGATGAATGCCTTCCCTTAGTTGAATTCTCGTATAACAATAGCCATCAAGAGAGCATTAAAATGGCACCATTCGAGGCACTGTATGGCCGTAGGTGCCAAACACCTTTAAATTGGTCAGAAGCTAGAGAACGTTGGTTCTTTGGACCAGATGTGGTCAAGGAAGCTAAAGAGAAAGTTAAACTCATACAAGCCAATATGAAGGTAGCTCAATCCTGATAGAAAAGCTATGCTGATAAGAGGAGACGATCGCTAGAATTCAAAGTGGGAGATTATGTCTACCTCAAGGTATCACTGATGAAAGGAGTTCATTGTTTTAGGATTCGGGGAAAGTTGGTGCCCCATTATGTCGGTCCTTTTCAGATCCAACAACGATGTGGACCAGTCGCCTATCGCGTCAAGCTACCAGATCACATGTCAGTGGTGCATGATATCTTCCATGTATCTCAGTTAAAGAAGTGCCTTCAAGTACCTGACCAAGAGATCGACTTTGGTGATGTAGAACTGGAACCTAATTTGACTTATGCTGAGTACCCCATTAGAGTCTTAGATCAGAAAGATCGAGTCACTCGGAGACGTACGATCAAGTTCTACAAAGTACAATGGAATCAACACACTGAAGATAAAGCTACTTGGGAGTCCGAGGATTACTTAGAAGAGAATTTTCCAGACTTCTTCGCTTCTATCTAGTCGCAATACCTTGTCTATATTGTAACTTGTCTCGTTTGTCAACAGAATGGAAAACCCCCTCACTCGCCTTTTTGAATAAAATTCTAATGTGTTAGCTTGACACATTTCCTTTTCCATTACTTAGCCTTAAGTTTTAAATCTTGGGACAAGATTTCTTTAAGGGGGAAGGGTTGTAACACCTCTGGTGTTTTGACCTAGCACTAAAATTTGACATGTCATCATATGCATTGCAAAGCATTCATAAAGTAGAAAATTTTTGAATGCATTCACTAAATAAGCCTTATTTCATAATGTTGTTATTTCATGTGATGTGTTTCAAAACCCTAAATAAAGATCATGACCACAAGGGTCAAATTTCATGTGATCATGTGAGGTCATGTGTCATTTGACTTAAATAACCCTAATGGGCCATGTTACTGGTCAAGAATCAAAATTTAAGTAAAAGGAAGACAAATCAATTTGAATTCATATTCAAATTATAAAAGTCCTTTTTGCCCCTTTTGACTAATTCAAAATCCATATGGAATTTGGGGTTGAGGCAAAAAGCAAAGTTGGAGGTTATTTTATGTGGATCAACTTTGGTATTCAAAGTTTTTCAAGTTTACATATAAAATTTGGAGTAATTTTGAAATGATTCAAATGCTCAAATGCACCCCAAATTCAAATTTCAAAATGGAGGCAGAATTTGAAAATATTCTAGAAGCAAAGTTGTAGAGTTTGACAAATTGAACAACTTTCATTTTTGGAGATTTTCAACTTCTTTAGAAAATTTGTGAGTAATTTGAAAAATGGACGCAGTGGCAGTTCTGTAATTATTTCAAAATTTTTATTTTCTGAATTTGTGAATAGTGCTGAAACTTTGGGAATTTGTAGGAAATTCATGATAGCTCCAAAAATTCTAAACTTTTGTGTGTAGCTTCTGTACATATTCTAGTATGATTTAAAAATTTGAAACTTGAAATTTGAATAAATTTTAATGTTCAAATATTTAGTCCATTAATTGAAAAATGCAATTTCCATGATTTTTGTAGGTCACTGTATAATTCCAAAAATATGAAATTTGTTTTGTACACTAATTTGTCATGAGGAAACTTACATAAAATTTTCAGGTCATTTGGAACAAGTTCATTTTTGGGCTTAATTCCAAATTAATTCAAAAATAAATAAAGGCAAACCCTAAGTGTTTGATTAGTGTTGGATCTTGTTTTGGTCATGTTTTGTGACTAGTAGGGTTTTAAGATCCATTTGGTCAAGTCACATGTGTGGTTCTTGATGGTAGGATTGTAAGTTGGTTTTGTTGGCTTGCAACTGTACCGTGAAATAAAATCATTTGCGGGGTGTTTTTACATTTCATGTACCATGAAGCATCATGTTTACATTATCATCATGTTAAGGCATATGTTATCGTTTCGTGTAGAACCGAGAGTGAAACAATTCTAGTTGAGCAAGTTCTGGAAGAATCCCTGGTTGTCATGGGATTCGATAATTGTGGTACGGATCTGGAACCTGAGATCGTCAACGAAGGCAAGCCCCGGTTTATGCATTAAACCATTACCTTGTTTACTTTGAAAAGTTTATCACCTATGTTACCTATTGCATTAAGTTGATTAATTCAAATGTTACCTACTTGATGCATTGCCTTCCTTGTTGATTGTTTACCATCCTTGAAGATGATTTCATTTACAAAGGCGTAGAATGCTTAGTATGCTTTATGGTAGGCTTTCAAAGTAAAAGTTTCGATACAATCAAAGATGGCATTCTAGCCAAAGAAAGAAAGAAGGTAGAATGAACTAGAGACTAGTTGGGTGACTTATCTTGAATTTTGGGTAATGTTGTCGACTATGTCGCTTAAAGGCCACTCATTGTGGATCTTCTGAACGAGACACTTTGTAGTACTGGTCACATACTCTAGTAAGCCTACTTCGGCTAATCCGATACTAAGACGAATGCCCACGCACTAGGAGTGGAGAGATGGCGGGAGTAGCGTGTACCCTCATGGCTGGAATGTGCCGGATTTGGTGTGCTGTGCTCTCGGGTGGTGTGGAGAGGCTTAGTATAGGAGGATCTGGTAGCGAGGTTGATATATGCAAGATTAAGTTCTACATATGTCTGTGATAAGGAATCCCCAGCTGGGACTTGAATCAATTCGAATTGCCGGTGCTCCACGGATATGGAGACTCGATTCATTAAGAAGCAATGCAGGGCTGGTGAATTACTAAAACATGAGAAAAGAATGAAATGAGAAGAATGGAATATGGGAAATGTACATTTAGTTTGAGATAATGAACTAAAAGGACTTAGGGGTAAAACTGAAAAATAGGATAAGAATAGTAAGCTTTTGGCAAAGTACTTTGAATTTTGCTGCATACTTACCTTGTCCCAAACCCCTGCATCTCTAAAGTTTTACACCCCGTTATGTCAGGTTAGTCTTGTTGAGTACCTTTGTACTCAGGTTTGTTAACCCTTGTTGCAGGTGAGTCACATGCGTAGGCTTGTTTTGTCCCTGCTGCATGTCTGTGTTTGAAGTCAATGACGATGAGGAGTGATGAATGGCCTTTGGACAAGGCACTAGTTTGTATGATAAATAAAGTTAATGTAATATTATCCTGCTACTATGGTTGTATGACACTTATGGTATTGTAAGTTTGAAAACAACTGTTTGTAACTATATTATCTTAAGACTTCCGCTATCTTTTACTCTGGTATATATTTGAATAAACTGTTGTAATCTGTAATGTCTGTGATTGGGATCCTATTTGAAAAGAGAATCATGGATGATTCGGGTTTCCCAAGGACACCTGACAGACCTGTTGAGTTGTTGGGAACTCATGAATGCTATCCGAGGTCTGATAAGACAACGATAGGTGCATGTGGGCCCAATTTCTTAGGAGGTTTGCCACACTATGGAAGCGGCGAGGCATAGCGGAGCTCCTGGGTGAGACGACGATGGCGATTGGGCATTGGAACAGGTGGATTATGGGGCAGCGGTGCGAGCTCGACTGTGGATGGGGAAAAGGGGAGAGGAAAGGGCTCAACGGTGGGTTTTATAGGCAAGCGAGCATGGCAGAAATGGGAAGCAGGCGTGGAAGAGCTGGAATCAAGGGATTTTGAATGCTTTCAATGGCTGGCGTGGGCACGGCGGGCGAGCTGCCATGGATGCCAAGTGCCATCACTGGAACGAAGAAGGAAGGGGAAGGGGGTGACTGATGTGCAGGTCTTGTGATGTAGTGAGTGAGGGAAACGAGCGCATGGGCGTGGGTGCGGAGCAGGCCTCTGCCTAGGCCAAACGGCGCCAAACCGGCCGTGTTGCGTTCGCACGTGTGGAGGAAAAGAAGGGCGCTGAGCGGGCCACTAGCAGGCCGCACTGCTGGGCCACGTATGTGAAGGAGGAGGGAAGGAAGGGTGCATGGGGCTAGGCTGCCAGGAGGCTCTGGGCTGAATGGGGTGCAGTGAAGATAGAATAAAGAAAACTTTGTTTCAATTTCTTGTTTTTGCAAACTTGCTCTAAATTCAAACTAGATTTGAATTCAAAGCCACTCAACCCTAACCCTACACTCAGACAAAAACCAAAATGCCTCGACATGAATGCAGCAATCATGTTACTAAATCTTATAGTAAATTTTAATTAGTCAAAAATTATTATTTAACCTAGTTTAAAATGCATAAAAATTAATTAAATGCTCAAATTTAATTACCAAGTTATAATAAATTTTTAGGTGTTACAAACCTACCCCCTTAAGATGAATCTCACCCTTGAGATTTGGGTAATTCGAAAAGATTAGGACAGTTAGATTTCAGATCATCCTCTCTTTCCCAGGTTGCCTCATCTACAGAGTGCTCCACTAAACCTTACACATCTTATAATCCTGCTCCTTGTGATTCTCTCAGTTGTTTCCAAGATTCTCGTTGGATATTCTTTGTATGATAGATCCTCTTGGATATCAAGTTCATCCAAAGGTAACTACTCCTCAGGTACTCTTAAACATTTCTTAAGATGTGATACATGGAAAACATCATGAACACCTAAGAGTTGTTCCGGTAATTCTAGTTGGTAAGCAACTTCTCCTCTCCGGTTGATGATCTTGAAGGGTCCCACTTACCTAGGTGACAACTTTCCCTTAGTATGAAACCTCTTAACTCCTCTCATAGGTGAAACTTTGAGATAAACAAAATCACCAATCTCAAACACCAAATCCCTTCTTCTCATGTCGACATAGCTCTTTTGTCGAGACTGTGCGACCTTCAAATTTTGCCTTATTGTTTGTACCTATTTCTCCACCTGTTGCAAAACCTCTGGTCCAAAGACTTGACTTTCCCCTATTTGATTCCAAAGCAGTGGTGTCCTGCACTTTCTACCATGCAACACTTCAAATGGTGCCATCTTAAGACTTTTCTGGTAGCTATTATTATAAGAGAATTCAGCATAGGGCAAACTCTTATGCCAACTTGTCCCATACTGTAAAGCACAAGCTCTCAACATATCCTCTAAAATCTGATTTGTTCTCTCGGTCTGCCCATCTATCTAAGGATGATAAGCTGAGCTAAAATTCAACTTCGTGTCCATGGACTCATGCAACTTCTACCAAAAATGAGATGTGAACTGTGTACCCCTATCTAAAATAATCTTCTTCGGTACTCCATGTAAACATACAATCCTTTCCATGTATAGCTCTGCCAACTTTGCACCAGAGTAAGTTGTCTTGATAGAAATGAAATATGCTACTTTTTTTAGACGGTCTACAATTACCCAAATAGAGTCATATCCCCTCTGTGTATGGGGTAATCCCACTTGAAATCCATTCCAACTTCTTCCCATTTCCACTCGGGTATGTTTATATGTTGAAGTAAACCTACTAGCCTCTGATGCTCTGCCTTTACTCTTTAGCACATATCACATATGGCCACATGTTCAGCTACACCTCTTTTTAGTCCGTACCATCAATATCTCTTTTTAGGATCAAGATACATCTTAGTACTCCCCTGGGTGTATGGAATAGGCCGAGTCATGAGCTTCCCTCAAAATAGACTCTCTAATAGACTTCACTTTTGGCACACAAATCCAAACCATACTATTCCTTGATCATCCATGTGGAAACCTAGGGCTTTACTAATCATTATACGATGGCAATATCTTTGATCTTCTCATCATTCAACTGTCCTTATGAATCTCTCGTTCTAAAGTAGTTCCACCCTAACTCCATAGTGTTAACACAATACCCAAATCACAAAGTTCAAACTCCTCACACAACCTTTAGGTAATTGAGTTGCATATGCCATGTCAACATAACTCTTCCTACTCATAGCATCTACTACACACGTTAGCTTTACCTGGATGAATAGTGTATCTCCATCATATTTCCTTGATTAACTCTAGTCATCTGCACGCCTCAAATTCAGATCTGATTGAGTGAATATATACTTCAACTCTTGTGATCGATATAAATCTCACACTTGTGACCATTAGGTAATGCCTCCAAATCTTGAGAGCATGTACCATAGCTTTAACTCTAGATCATGAGTTATAATCTAACTCATGTTTTTCTCAGTTGTCTAGAGGCGTAGGCAACAACTCTACCCTCTTGCATAATAAGCAGCCTAGACCTTGCCATGAGCATCACAATAGAAGAGAACTTTTGTAAGTATCAGGTAGACAAGCACTATGGCAGAAGTCAGTCTCTTTTCAACTCCTCAAAACTATCCTGATATTGCTTAGACCATACAAATTTGGCATTCTTCTCTAACAGGGTAGTCATAGGTGTTTGCTACTTAGAGAAATTCCCTCGATGAATCTCCTATAGTACCCCATACTAAGGAAACTCTAAATCTCACTAACATCCTAAGGTGGCTTCCACTCACACATCTCTAACCTTCTTAGGATCTACTCTACTCCTCCCATTAGAGATTATGTGGCCAAGAAAAGATACTTCTTTTAGCCAGAACTCACATTTGCTAAACTTAGCATAGAGCTAATTTCTCTAAGCTTTTGTAATACTAGCCTCAAATGTTCCTCATGTTCTTCTTCATTCTAGAGTAGACTAATATATCATCATAAACACAACGCAAACTTGTCAAGGTACTCCATGAATACTTTGTTCATCAAATACATGAAGTAAGCAGGTGCATTTATCAGACCAAAGGACATGACTGTAAACTCATATAATCCATATCGGGTCACAAAAGCAGTTTTGGGAATGTCCCGATCGAAGGTCGATCTTGGAAAATACAAGTTCCTTTCAACTGGTCAAACAAGTCATCGATTACTAGTATGGATACTTGTTCTTAATTGTGACCTCATTAAGTGATCTATAATCTATACATATTCTTTGCTTACCTCCATCTTTCTTCTCTATAAATAATATGGTGCTCCCCAAGGTGAAGAACTAGGTTGGACATAACTCTTATCTAGCAGTTCCCTTATTTGTTTCTTAAGTTCCACTAATTCATTCACCCCATTCTATAAGGTCTCTTAGCTATGGGTGCAGTTCTAGGTAAAAGTTCAATTGTTAACTATGTAATCATTATGCATGTTGTATCAGTAATTCGCACTGTGGGGTATTAACCCCTATACCCTTATGGCTAAACTTGGGCTGGCCCGGATCGATGGGTCCGGTCCATCCGAAAGACGACGTGCGGCCTACGCCAACTTGGTTGGAGTCCCACGCAAGGAGTCAAGGCATTTGGCGATCAAGCAGGATCCTAGTCGGTTAGAATAGGAATCCTTATCCGGCCACATATGGCAATGTGTAACTAACTAGGATTAGTTTCCAGATCTGTAACCCTGCCCCCTGGACTATATAAGGCGGGCAGGGGATCCCTCTAAAAAACATCTCTCATTGACATACAACAATACCAATCAGACGCAGGATGTAGGTATTATGCCTTCTTGGCGGCCGAACCTGGATAAAACCTCATGTCTGTCTTGCGTCACCATCTTGTTTGTGACTTGCGCATCTGTCTACCGACAATCTACTACCCTGGGCATACCCCTAGGTAGACTACCGACCATATTTCGTCGACAGTGGCGCACCAGGTAGGGGGTTGTGCATATTGCTCTCTAAGCAAACAAGATGGTCATCATCTCCGGCTCCATGGCTACACCGAACGGCCTCACGTTCACATCGGCCAGATCACCTGGACCACCGGCTTCGACGACGCCATCCCATGATTATGGAGAAGCATGGATTCAGTCTGCGCCGACCACTACTTCACTTGCATCGGCTATGACTCCAACCATGATGGATCTGGCTCCGACCATAGTACATCTGGCTCCAACCACGCCTATGTCACCTTTAGCCACGCCGATGACCCATCATCTATTTCCCCGCTACAAAGGGAAGCAGATCGACAACACCGACCTGCTCGACTCCATCGATCGGGTCGGCACCAAACTAACTGAAACCCTAGCTCTGGTAAGTATGATTCAAAGTCAACCTAATGACAGGTAACCGCTACCCACAACAGATCTATCCGACAGCTCAGACCAGTCATCCTACGCGACTCAGAATAGATCTCATGGTCATATCTACTCCTAAGGGGCACTCCGCTCGTCGCCAGCCGACCTTTGCAACGGGTCTCCTGCTCTCCGAATATGAAGCCTCGATGGAGAACCACCAGGTCCAACCCTATGGCCTACGAAACGCTGCTTCCATCTATGCATACAACCTACAACGCCGCTCGGATCTGTGCTTTATGCACCGACCTCAGCCAAAGCCACGCAACTTCATCAACATGGTCTGGATTGAAGATTATCAAGAAGGATCTGTCCACACAATCCGAGAGGGCGACTCTAGCTCCTCGTCTGGCATCACATCTAATGCATCTGTCCACACCGAGCTTCAGCATCGCGTAGATAAAGGCGTCAAATACGACCTAGATCTGCCAACCACGCCCCGGGTTTTCCCCAATTTCCGTCTTTCCTGCCAAGACGAGGGGGATTTGATCCATGTTGTCAGCATGACGAGCCACCAGTAGTTGGCGAAACAGAACAAGAAAAAACTACACACGAAGCACGCAATATTGACAGGTTTTAATCACCGACAGATCGAAGTTGAAAGCAGACCAGGAGGCACGACGCATAAGGGTCCAGCCACGTGACCTCAACAATGCTTTCGACAGGGTGGGGGACAAACAAGTCTTCAAGACTCCATGCGCCAACGTAGCCGTTGCCATGGCGACAATACAGCGGCTACCCAACACTCCTGAGACCCAGGCAGTTCGCGATGACATACAAGCTTATCTGACGGCTACTATGGCTTAGACTGCAGAGATGATGAACTAAACCCGGGCTCCATCTGTTTCATACAGTCGAATCAAAGCCACAGCCGCCAATACTCAAGTCGCTCACAGCCACTCAACCAACGTGGCTCGCGTAACAACGACCCATCAGACAACCGTAGGGGCAGAAATGGTGGTCATGATGGTGGTCGGGAGCGACAAACCGCCGCCGGGAGGATAACCGCCATGACGTTTCAAGATGACAACCGCCGAGAAAACCGTGACAATCGCCATGATAACCACGGTCGCAGGGCTAACCTAGATGGCAATCGAGATCCGCCGTGAGGGCAATTAACGATTCATCTCACCGCCATTACCCTCGGTGGACTGTGAACCTGCGCGCTCACATCAACCAGAGAGCCAATGATCGTGCATCTCATGAAAGCTATCGCCGTATGGAATATGACACTGCCCACGGCCCCCAGGTCTGAAGTAGTTTACTCTACAACCTTCGCCAAGTCATATGGCCCAAAAATTTCAAGCTCGAGAAACTCCAGAAGTATGACAGCAAGGAAAACCCTGAATTATGGGTCATGCTCTATGAAACTACATGTCGATCAGCCATGGCCGACGAGCATGTCATGTCTAACTACTTCCTAGTCGCTGTTGGTCATGCAAGTCAACCAATGGCTGGTTAGCCTTGCCAGCAAACATTTTGATTCTTGGTAGGAGCTCAAGCAGGCCTTCATCGACAATTTCATCCGCTACTTGTGAACAACCCGACAACAGTACGATCTACAACGGATCTGAGATTGGAAAGACGAACCACTGTGTGAGTAACGTTTGGCATTTCTCAGAGATGTGCATCAAGGTCCCGTCAATCTCCGACAACGAGGCAATCGAGGCTTTCGTCACTGGCCTCCGCTTCCACGATGCCCTAAGGGACAAGCTCCTCCGGAAGAGACCTAAATCAGTCACAAGCGCTCCTGGCCACCACCAAGAAATACATGGATGCCGACGACGCTAAAAAGATAATTGTTGAAGAAGCAGCAAGGGTTCCACGTTCCGATCACCCCCCGCACCATGACGATTACCGCGGCAGTCATGGTCAGAACAACAATTTTGACCGCCGCAACCAACACAACGACTCCCGCAACCACCGTGACCAACATAATCAGCGGCGTAACCGCCGTGACGATTACAGGAGCAAGCGCGCTCAGGAAGACGACGGCGAGGTCAATACCGTTAAAAAGGGGGCGGACATCGTAACTACGAAGACGACTACGCCAAAGCATTGAAGGGGCCCTGCCAGCTCCATCCTAAGTCGAACCATACCATGGAGAATTGCGTGTCCTCAAAACTATCTACACACGCTCAACAGTTTCGGATACGTCCGACAAGCCTAAGATGTAGGGGAACAGCGCAACGAGGATAATGACAACGACGATGCAGACCCTCATCATAAATACGTCAAGCCAACTGATCATGTGCACACCATCATCGGCGGCAAGGTGTCCATTGATACCAAACGAGAACGCAAGCTGCTCGACCCGCTTGCTTGAATGTGGCAAACACCGACAACCTTCTCACCGATCCGTGGCTCCCTCTGTGGTCTCACCGTGAAATCTACTTCAGCAGGAAGGACCAATGGGCCGCCATACCTAAGCCAGGGCGTTTTCCCCTGGTCCTCGATCCTTATATCAACAAGGTTTAGTTCCGACAGGGTACTTATCGACGACGACAGCTCCATCGATATACTATTCAGGAACAGCCTGCCCGCCCTGAAATACCCAGGTGGTCCTGAAGCCATATGAGGCAACAGTTCTGGGGCGTTCTTCCCCGGACAGAGCTCGTACACCTCTCGGGTAGATCCACGCTACCTTATGCAATTTGGGACTACAGACCACTTCCGCACCGACTACACTCAATTTCGTGGTTGCTGACGTTCGACGGCACCTACCATGCTATTCTTGGTCGACCGTCGCTCACCAAGTTCAATGGCCATACCTCATTATAGTATCTGGTGCTCAAGATGCCTACAAGAAGGAGTCCTAACCCTCAGGGGCAACGTATACGCAGCTTACACCTGCAAGGACGATAGCTTCAAAATAGTAGAGGCCCATGACCTCTCTATTCGCATGGCCGAGACCGTGCTCGATGCTAAGAAGACCTCAGCCAACCACCTGGAGATCCCAGACCTCGAGACTCCATGCAAGAACATCAAGTCAAAGGAGCACAAGGTGATCCAGCTGGTCGAGTGGCGACTCCATCAAACGGCCCTTATCGGGGCCAACCTAGATCCCAAATAGGAAGACGCGCTCGTCAGGTTCTTGAGGAGCAACATGGATGTGTTCGCATGGAAACCTGCCGACATGCCCGGTGTACCTCGGAACTTGATTGAGCACTCCTTAAAATGTCAACAACAAGGCCAAACCAATCAAGCAGAAGCTACGACGGTTCGCTCGCGACAAAAAGGAGGCGATTAGGGTAGAAGTTACACGCTTTTGGCAGCCAGATTTATTAAAGAAGTGTATCATCCGGAGTGGTTAGCCAACCCGGTTCTTGTACGCAAAAAGAATATGAATGGAGAATGTGTGTTGATTATACTGATCTCAACAAACACTGCCCTAAGGACCCCTTCGGCTTACCCTCGCATAGATGAGGTCGTAGATTCAACCGCCGGTTGCGAGCTGCTTTCCTTTCTCGATTGCTACTCTGGTTATCACCAGATCGCTCTCAAAAAGGACGATCAAATCAAGACGTCTTTCATCATGCCTTTCGATGCCTACTGCTACATGACTATGTCGTTCGGGCTTAAGAACGCCAGGGCTACATACCAATGCGCCATTTAGGCCTGCCTCGCAGACGAGATAAAAGATGACCTAGTAGAGGCCTATGTGGATGATGTAGTTGTCAAAACCAAGGAAGCACATACCCTTGTTGACAACCTAAAACGTACCTTCGTGGCCCTCAATTCATTCCAATGGAAGTTAAACCCAAAGAAGTGCATCTTTGGTGTTCCTTCTAGTATATTGCTAGGCAACGTCGTCAGTTACGACGGCATACCGCCCTAATCCGGAGAAAGTTAAGCTGTCTTAGACATGAAGCCCCCCCAAAAAGGTGAAGGATGTCTAGAAGCTCACCGGATGCAGTGGCCGCTCTAAGCCATTTCATATCAAGTATAGGAGAAAAAGGGCTACCATTTTTCAAACTGTCTCAAGAGTATCTGAGAAGTTTGAGTGGTCGTAAAGAAGCAGACCGCTGCCTTACACACGCAGCTAAAACATTACCTTACAACATCACCCTCCAGTCCTCACTGCTCCTAGAGAAGACGAAACCCTCCTACTTTACATTGCAGCAACCAATCAGGTGGTCTCCACTACCATGGTGGTCGAGCGCGACGAGCCAGGCCACGCCTATAAGGTACAGCGGTCCAATTTATTTTGTCAGAGAGGTACTCAAATATATTTAATTTATATTTTTTTGCGCATCTCTACAATTTAATTATTGACTATGTAATCAAATATTAAGATGATGTTCACAAACACTATTATTTGATAATTATAGACCATTAATTAATTATCATAGAATTAAATAATCAAGACACAAATTTTTGTGTTATTTTAGAATATAACTACTGCATTATTTCTATTAATAATACGTATAAAGAAAGCAAACTAATCGAACTCCTATCCTAACTCACGGTTAAGGCCGCGCACTCTGTCTCTGAGAACCCGCTGAATCCTAGGCGGGCTAAACTTTTTTGATTTTGTATTTATTATTTTAGTAGTGCATTACAATGGATAAAAGAAAAAAATACACCATTGTACCGAACTCCCTATCCTAACTCAGCGGTTAAAGGCCGCGCATTCTCAACCCCGTGACCCACGCTCGAATCTCAGGTGGCCAAACTTTTTTATATTTTTTATAAAAGGCTGCGATGGCAGCTCCAAACCGATAGTGTTTTTATATTTTTTTACTACAAGGTGGCGGCAGGGCCCTTCACTGCCGGTTTTGGTTTTAAAACCGTAGTGATAGCTTCTATCATAATCGGTTGCTCAAACCGCACAGAAGGCCCAATTCACTGACGTTTTTTAAACTAAAACTGACAGTGATGTGTAGATGCTCTCACATGCCAACAGTGCTCCCATGACCACAACAGTTGGAACACTACTCCCACCAACTACCCCGACCTTTTTAGTCAAAAATAAAAATGTACCAACTGCTAGCCCCTATAAAATGGCCCTCGCCAGAGCTAGCCTCTCCATGCATGTTGGTTTCAGCCAGGCCTTATCAGCCATGATACATGTTTTCCTCTCACATCAACCACAGATATCGTTATGCATCGTGTCCACCAAAATGGTGTCACACATGAGGTACTACGAAGAATGCTACTGAGGTACACATGAGGTTGGTTAGAATTATAATGTGTTGATACACATTGATGGTAACAATTGACCTGCACGCAAATAGTTATTGTTACATATATGGAATTTAGTGTAAGGTCTTTGTTATCGTATATGTAACTTATTTCTATTTTTTGTATTTTTTGATGTATTTCATTACTATCTAAATAAATATATCGTTCTTGTTAAAACTTTCCTACTGTAGTATCTAAATAAATATATCCTTTACATATATGCACCTTCAACTGTCGGTTTATTAGAAACCGACGTGATAGGCCACCTTCACTGATCGGTTCTATGTAGAACCAGCAGTGATTACCACCTTCACTGTCGGTTTCTATTTAAAAACCGGTAGTGATGTCCATGCCCCCCTAGATAAAACAAACTATGGCCACATACATCGATCCTACCCACCCAAACTCTCTCAGTCTCATTTCTCACGTTTTCACTCTCACTTCTCAGACATCCACTCTCTCTACGTGATTTGGTCATGGCTCCTGCATTTTCAATGGTATTGATATGTTGTCTTCTCCAATATTGTATCTATACATTTGATCTATATTTATATTCATGTTTCTTTGCCATTCTACATTATATAATTCTTATTTCCTTGCATTCGATCTATATTTAATTATGTTGCCACATTTTCCTTAGAAGATTTTTTGTGCATATATTTATGTTCATATTTTTTTTTTGCATTTATTCGATCAGGTGGTATGAACAACGGACCCCCCCACCACAAGAACCAGGTTTCCACCCTAGTGATGAGCCATTTGCTCCTAATGTGGCCATTCCATGGTTCCCTATTCCAGCTATTGTATGAAATATTTTCCAACATCTTTTGTTTTTTTATGCTAAACAATAAGTATAAATTGTTTAATTATTGTTGCATGCATATATGTCGCGACTATACCCCAATAGATTGGCTGCGAAACAACACTTAGCTGGTTCTTATCTTGGACATCGTCGAGAACCGGCATCTAATGCAAGTGGTCGGCTATGGACATGTGAACTTGACTCAGTTTTTTCATTCCTGTAGGGGTTCAAATCATCGGAACCATATCTACGGGACGGGAATATAGAGCTCGGACGTGATAAGCGCCCAATTAAGTGCCCGTGCTCTCTATTTAGAGGCACTTCGACGTAGTTTTGCTATGATGTTGCCTAATTTCTCGTAGTTCAAGGCACTTGCTTTGAATGCGGGAGATATCCCCGTCCCGTAAGCAGCAAATGGTTTACAAGCTACAACCATGCGGATGTGGTAAAATAGTCACTTATACCTAAATCGTGGTTATTTGTTGTTTATTATTGTAATAACATTCTCTAATTTTTTTTCTTTTCCTCCCATGCAGATTGCGCTACATGACCTTACCTATGCTGCATGTGGCTTGTGGGCCGTTCTAGACCAAGCTACGGAGCAACTCGGGTACGATTGGGACTTTTACAATGGAAACCTCGGCCAGCTAACTATAGAAGGACGTCAGTACTGCATAAGGATTACTACAGGGGCAGTGGTCATTCAGTAGGTTACATCTATAGCCGACCATTCTTTCGGTATTGTGAGGCATGAGAGAGTGCACTCATAGGCATTGGACTTCATCGATACAGAGCGGATACATAATCCGTGACATCAACTACCATATATGGCTATAGAGGCATGTTAGTGTGCGTGGCCCGATTGATCCCGACAGTGATTCCATAGTAATTAATATTTTATTTAGCTAGTTTTCAAGGTCATAGTTTAATTTGTTCTAATTTTAATATGGTACGGCTTTTGTGTGTTTAATTATTGTCATGCATGTAATTCGTGTAACATTTGTTGGGTAATTAGAAATATACATTACGGTATTGTATTGGTCTCAAAATTATTCTCAGGCTTGCACATGCCACGTGTGAAGAAAAACACCAAGTTTGGGATTTTCCGGAGATGGTTTACTACTTTCTGAGGTTAATTGAATTTCCGCGCGACGAGACTATTTAATTATAGATTGAACTGAGTCTACCCACGAAAACATCTAGAATGGTGCCAAACTTTTACACAGGCTCTAATATGCCCTAGGGATAAGAATTTTGTGGAGGTGGATGAAAAAATATATTGGGTCCAAGATGAAATTCACCCTCTTTTATCTCATTTGGCACAGAGAAAAATATAATAAATAAAAAAATGAATAGAAAAAACCTAAGATTCTATGTGGGATCTTAATTTAGGTGTACATGCTTGTCAAAAAAATTTCAAGCTATTTCGACATAGGCGGAGTATACATGCTTCACAGAGGTACATGTGCTATTTCATCGAACCATGACTATACACCGTTGTCAAGGTTTCTGTGGTTCATAGGCATTTTGGTGTTGTATTGATCTTAAACTTTTTCTTAGGATTGCACGTGCTGCGTGTGAAGCAAACACCAAGTTTGCGATTTTTCGGAGATGGTTTGCTACTTTTTGAGGTTTAATTGAATTTCCGCACGACGAGACCGTTTAATTATAGGTTGAACTGAGTCTACCCACAAAAAGACCTAGAATGGTGTCAAACTTTTACACAGGCTCTAATGTGCCCTAGGGATAAGAATTTTTTGGAGGTGGATGAAAAAATCTATTAGATCCAAGATGAAATTCACCCTCTTTTGTTTCATTTGGCACAGAGAAAAATATAATAAATAAAAAATGATCAGAAAAACTTAAGATCCTCTGTGGGGGTCTTAATTTGGGTGTACATGCTTGCCAAAAAAATTTTAAGCCATTTCAACATAGGTGGTGTATACATGCTTCACAGAGGTACATGTGCTCTTTCATCGAACTATGACTGTACACATAGGTTATCAAGGTTTCTATGGTTCATAGGCATTCCGGTGTCGTATTGGTCTCAAACGTTTTCTTAGGATTGCACGTGCCACGTGTGAACGAAACACCAAGTTTGAGATTTTCCGAAGATGGTTTGCTACTTTCTGATGTTTAATTGAATTTTGTGCCACGAGACAGTTTAATTATAGGTTGAACTGAGTCTACCCACGAAAAGATCTAGAATGGTACTAAACTTTTACACAGGCTCTAATGTGCCCTAGGGATAAGAATTTTGTGGAGGTGGATGAAAAAAATCTGTTGGGTCCAAGATGAAATTCACCCTCTTTTGTCTCATTCAGCACACAAAAAAATATAATTAATAAAAAAATGATTAGAAAAACCTAAGATCCTATGTGGGATCTTAATTTGGGTGTACAAGCTTGCCAAAAAAAATTCAAGTCATTTCGACATAGGAATACATATGCTTCTATTTATTCAGTATATAAAAGAATTTTTTTAAACATCACTATCGGTTTTAAAAAACCGACAGTGATGAGAAGAAACCGACAGTGATGCTTGTTATCACTATCGGTTTATTTTGAAAACCGGCTGTGATATATAAAAAATTAAAAAAAAAATTATGCCAGCCCTCGGGTTTGAGCTCGGGTCTCGGGCTACAGAGTTCAGACACTTAACCAAAAAAAATTTCAAGCCATTTCAACATAGGAATACATATGCTAATAAATTATAAAATTAAACCAAAAAAATTGGGCCGCTCGGGATTTGAACATGGGTATCGGGGGCTAAGTTGTGGGGTCTTAACCATTGAGCCAGTAGCAGGTATTCAAAAAGTGTGGAAAAGATAAGTTACTTTTGCTGTAACCGCTATATGGCAATCACTGTCGGTTTAAAGAATGTCTCAACAGTGATGTACCCCCATCACTGTCGGTTTCTACTTACAACCGGCAGTCATGTACCCCCATCAATGTCAGATTTTAATTAGAACCGACAGTGATGAGGTCTGGTATAAAAGACCACCCGCGGGTTGAAAAATTTCAACCCTGCACCAACCGTTCTTAGCCCCGCGCTCCTCTTCTTCGACGCCGACGCTCGTGCACCGCCCTAAGCCGGAGCACCCGTCCACCACCCCCCACGCCACCGTTCCTAGCCCCGCGCTCCTCTTCTTAGATGCCAAGGCCCGTGCACCGCTGTCGATGTGGGACCCATAGGATACCCCGCAAGGGAGAGAGAAGATCTAGTCTAACTAGGATTCTTCCCATGTAATCTTAGTAGTAGTACTATTTAGTAATCCTACTAGGAACTCTCATTGTAAACCGACTAGGACTCTGGCCTCCTGACTATATAAAGGAGAGCAGGGCTCCTAGGGAAAAGAACAACAGAACAATAATTGTACGATTTCTACAACGCAATCAATCCAACGCAGAGGCTAACGTCGGCTGGACGTAGGGTTGTTACTCGATCAACGATCGAGGGTCCGAACCAAGATAAGTCATTTATCTCTTGCGTTCACCATCGAGTTCTGCATACGCTGAAGCCCGAACATACTACCTCAGGGACCCCCCGTGGCAGGCTATCGGTGGTCAAACATCGACAGTTGGCGCGCCAGGTAGGGACTTTCGGCGACTTTGCATCCGAGAGCTCAATGGACCTCGATAACAAGATCTTCCCGACGGGATCAACTTTCATCTTCGGCTCATGGATCTATGAGGCAGACAACTACGGCAAGCTTCAAGGCCATCTCCTCAAAGATCCGGATCATCATGAAGAATTTCCTATTTCGACAACTATGATGGATCAGCTCACCAGAAGATTTGCGCAGCTCATAATATCCGATTCAAATCAGATTTCACGGCTATGTGCATCCGACTCGAATTCAAGTTCCATGTCCAAGGTGAAGTTTTATTCAAGTTCTTTCAAGAAACAGAGTTCTTTTTTGATAGGATTCCAGAGCACAACCCAAAACAACTCGGATTACACTCAGAGTTCTTTCAAGAAGTCAAATTCTTTTCCATTTGGACTCGACAACATGGCAAAATCCTATCAGGGACAGTTCGAAAGATCCTTCAATCCAATGCTTGGGATACCACTGACAGGAGCCCAGGAGGGTCTCATGCTAATGATAACATCACAAGACTGTATCATCCACTGGCTAGGTTCCATTCCTGAAGATAGCGGAACCCAACTATTTGGCACAACAACAACGGCTATTCTACCCTACCAAGAAGGAGACTCGATCTGCGACATCGAGGCATCTACTAAAGTCATCAGCAACTCCGACAGTATGAAAACCAACGCCAATAACAGAACGGCTCATGCATGGGAAGTACTCATGGTTCGACGTTCGCAATCACCTCTGGACCCACAAGAAGCACCTGACGTCAGGTCATCAAATGAATCAGAATCCAACATATCACCCTTTGCCCAGGGCTACGATGGAGAAATCGAGAGTCAGAAACAAGCTAGAGAAAGAAAAAAACAAGTTGAAGCAAGGGCGCCAACACCGTGCTAGGCAGCACAGGGAAGCCTAGATCAGATACGAGTCAGAGTTGGCTGAATACGACAGAAGAAAATCACAACGAGAAGTCGAAGGAAGACGCACGGCAAATACACCTTACGATAAGATTCGAGAAGCATTAGAAGAACTCAGAGCAACTTCACATCCTAGAGAGAAGTATGAACAGCTCCAGGACTTGCTTCGGTCGACGATCCCGAGAACACATGAAGAGAGAGCCCAATCAAGACTACCTGGAAGTCCGCTTTCGAGAGACTTGAGCCAGGTGGAAGCCATAACGGAGAAAGTAGGAAGGAACATAATCAAGGCCACCAATTTGAACAACCAAGGAAGACCAGGAGTAGGGTGCCTACCCAGACAGCCTCGCAGAATTATTCCCATCAAAACAACAGTTGGCCAGAAGGAGGTGCCGAATCTGAATTCAAAGAAGCCAGAACACACGACAGATTCCCCTGTTTCGCGAACAAGCTTGCATCGGTATGATTACCTCACAAGTTCAAACCATCTAATCACTCTAAGTATGATGGCAAAATTGAACCAAGGCAATGGCTCAGAATATATTCACAATCAATTGAACTAGCTGGAGGTGACGACGATATCAAGACCCTGTTCTTTCCCATGGCACTAGAAGCCATGCCCCTCCAAGGGTTCGACAAATTAAATCCAGGATCTATCAGAAATTGGGAGGACTTGCAAAGAGCTTTTTGTGAAAATTTTGCAGAATCATTACACACCCAATCACTCATGCAGAACTAAAAGGACTCAAGCAAAAGGGAGGCGAAAGTCTCAGAAATTACTATCGACGATTCGGCGAACTACGGGCTCAAGTGCATGACATCACCGAACAAGAAGTAATTGAAGCTTTCTCTCACGGAATCATGGCTAGGTGGCAATTTCAAGACTTCTGCAATGAAAATCCAAGAAACAATGAAGAATTCAGACAAATAGTAGAAAAGATGATTATTGTAGAAGAAAAAACACGAGAGAGGTTCCCAGATAGAAGCAACCAGGACAACCCGGACAAGCAAAATCATCGAAATAGCAGACATCAAGAAAGAAAACGTAGACCAGACAATACCGTGGCAATGGCCGACAAATCAAAGAAGTTTTCCAAACCCAGAAGATATGATGACATTGAAAACATACGTTGCCCATTGCACCCTAATGGGAGGCACACCATCGGAAATTGCTACACTTTCAATGATCGATACACAAGAAAAGATAGTAAGGAGAGCACCAAAGAGGACAATCAGAAAAAAGATGAAGACAACCATGAGGACAAAGGATTCCAAAAACCCAGGGGAACAGTAGCAGTGATCTTCTCAGGGGCTCCAGATTGCAGAAGCAAACATCAAGAAAAACTAGCACTACGGACTATCATGACAGCAGAACCGGCTACACCAAGATATCTCAATTGGTCACAGTATCCTATCCAATTTACCAGAGAAGACCAATGGACTAGCATGGGAAACGCAAGCCATTACCCACTGGTTCTAGATCCAACTATTGCTGGTATGACTGTCACCAAAGTACTAATCGATGGGGGAGCCGGACTCAACATCATCTTTTTAGAAACACTAAGGAAGATGGGACTACAACTCGCCGGGATGATTACACCAACAAGTATACCTTTTTATGGCATAGTACCAGGCAAGGCAGCCATGCCACTTGGACAAATTACTTTACCCGTTACCTTTGGAACTCCTTCGAACTACCGAACAGAGTTTATCAAATTTGAGGTCGCAGACTTCGACTCGTCATATCATGCAATCCTCGAACGCCCAGCACTGGCAAAATTCATGGCGATACCGCATTACCCGTATTTGTTGCTCAAGATGCCAGGACCTAATGGAGTACTTTCCCTTCAGAGTGACTTGAAACACGCTTTTGACTGCTGTTGACACCATTTTTTGCACGTGTCAAAATGATCAGAGTGGGCTAATCAGCAGGAGAAAAGTTACTGTATACGCTGACAGCCGATGAAAATCAGCTTGTAAAGATGGTTGCCGATGAATGGTGGTGATCGATGGAAAGGTTGATTTAGACTCGGGCGTTGCCGATAAGGTTGGAGATGTTATTGTCGATGCCAATGAAGGAAGGCTTGAAGACTACTGCCGATGAAACAGGAAGTATGCCAATGGAAAGGAGGTCGGTGAGATTTCCATCGTAATTGAGGCGGACAAGGAAATAGATAGGAGTTGATTTCCTTTTCTATATTTGTTAGAGTATGATTCATGTAAGAGTCACGTGTTTCCTTAGATATGGACTTGGTGTCCTAGTTGTATTTGGTTATGTCTCTTTAGATCAGGGTATAAATATAGATTCAGGGGCAATGTAATAAAGAATCAATCAATCAATATCAAAACCAATTTTTACTCCTATTTGCATCTACTTACTTTTCGGCGACTTCGTCAATTTGCATATTTTTCCTTTTTACGAGTTCTCATTGATTCGGTGAGTTGCATAGCTTTAGTGTGACCTTCGGCGATTCTCGAGTTCCATGTGAGTACCTCTTGGCCATGACTTCTGGGCGTATCGCTGTTGTCAGGACCAAAGTGCTCGTATCTTCATCCTTGTCGATTAACAGGTCAAATCGACTAGCACGCTTTGGATATCGATTCGGGTATTAGCCCTTTGTGTTTGCAGATCCACTTTTGCATCAACACATCTTTTGGCACGCCCGGTGGGACCAATCAATCCGATCAATATGTTCAATTCCGAGATCGATTCAGGGAACATTATCACGGTATCAGAAGAAGATCTTAAGGAAGAGCAGAGGCAGGCTATGGAAAAGGCTGTAGAAGAATATAGGCGGCTTTGTCTGAAATCATTTAGCCTGAACAAGAGTGGACAAGTCATCCAGAAGCAAGATTTGCCGTTGCCTCGGCAGGTTACCTTTGACTCCAATCCTGGTAAACTTCAAGAGATGGTTAATTCTGCAGTAAATCATGCTTTGATTAATCATTCCAATGTGCTATCCAATACTATTCATAATGCTGTGGTTCAAACTCTCAAAGAAGGACAAGTGTCACCGCATTACGTTGGGCCTGCCTATCACCAACCAGAGCCGACATCTGTCAAACTCCATCGGCTCCCTCGGCCGTTGTGGGTATAGAAGTTACTTCTCCTCTAGTATTGGTAGGCTTACCTAATATTCAATCTACACCGATACAATCAGATCTGGTAGTATCAGGAGGACGAGTTCAGCTTAATACAGATCTATTGGCATCAGCTATGTCAGGCCCTATGTCTCAGAATAGCCAGATTCCTGCTAATTGGTGGGGATATGGTATGCCTCCGGAGTCATCTGCTTTCAATCCTGGGTTGCCTCAAGTGTTTGATGCAGTAGGAAAAGCTCCTATACCATCGGCTGTTTCATCGATGGCTCAAGTGCCTCAATATGCCACAGCAACTACTGTGCAACCAACTCCAGGAGGTTTCCAGATGCCTTTGGTTCAAACACCCAATTCAAGTCCATCGGTAAGCTTACTGCCGATGCAGCAGAAAGCCACTGCTATGAGTCAAACTAGGGTTCAGTTCATGCCTCAAGCTGGTTATAATTATCCAACAATGTCAGCAAATTACCAGCCATCGGTAAGTTTTGTACCGATGAGTTCTAATAATGGTTGGTCAAGATAGTTACCTGTTCAACATACAGTTCAGCAAAATCAGCAGGTTGCAGGGATTCAACAAGGTCATATGCAAGCTGGTTTCCAGAATAAAGCATCGGTAGCTCAGCCGATGAATCCTTTCCAACAGGTTAATGGACCACAAGTAACGGCAAATATGCCGATTGCTGGAGATCGTGGGCCACAAAGATATGTGGAGGGATATCAGTAGGCACCTCCCGTAGAAATTCAGCCAGTTCGTCAGTAGGAGGCTGATGCTTTTTGGGCCAATAAGATAGTAGAAATTATGAAGGATCAGTTTGGGATAAAGCCCAAGGTCAATACTTATTCTTATCGGACTCCATACCCTCCTGCATATGATTTAATTCCTCTCCCAAATCGGTACAAGGTACCAGATTTCACTAAATTCTCTAGGCAAGATGATACATCAACAATGGAACACATCAATCGCTTCATTATTCAATGTGGAGAGGCAGCTAGCAGAGATGAATTAAGAGTTCGATTATTTTCATCATCTTTGTCTGGATCGGCATTTACATGGTTCATTTCATTACCACCAAATTCTATTATTACTTGGGTTGATCTAGAAAAACAATTTCATAAGTATTTCTTTGCTGGAATCCATGAAAAGAAGCTTACCGATTTAGTAAAATTGAGACAGCGTAATGATGAATCGGTAGAAAGCTTTGTGCAAAGGCTACGAGATGTAAAAAATAAGTGCTACAGTCTGGTGCTGGATGATCGGCAGCTTGCCGATCTGGCTTTCCAAGGGTTATTGCCACATCTTAAAGACAGATTATGCTTCTTAGGAGTTTGAAAGCCTCAGTCATCTTGTGCAAAGGATCTCTGATCAAGATACTAGGGTTTTTGAACCTAAAAAGAATTGGAGTAAAAAAGTATCATTTGTTGAAGAAGTAGGAGATTCTGATTCTGATGAAGAACCAGTTATCGGCTTAGCTGAGTGGGTTAAGAATAAAAAGCCGATATCTTGTCCCTTTGGTCAGAAAGAACCAGAAAAGTTTACCTTTGATATCACCAAGGCCGACAAGATATTCGATCTTCTGCTTCAAGAGGGCCAAATTAAGCTGTCACCTAATCATGTGATCCCATCGGCAGAAGAGTTGAAGAAGATCTTGTACTGCAAATGGCACAATGCAACTTCACACAGTACAAATGAGTGCAAGGTGTTCAGGCAATAGTTACAATCGGCTATTGAATCTGGGAGAATTAAGTTTGGTACTTCCAAGGCCCAGAAGCCGATGAAAATTGATCAACACCCTTTTCCAGCAAATATGTTGGAGGCCAAAGGGAAGACCAAGGTATTGACATCAGAGGCTGCTGAGAAAAATGCATCAGTGGATCCCCAACATCGGATAACTACCGATGATGCAAAAAGTAAGGGTTTGCTAGGAGAAAGCAGTAGTTCCAAAAACCCTCCTCGACCTGGCATTGTGATTACCCATCGAAGGCAGCAAGGAGGGTTGGCGTCAGCGTAAGGACCGATATCGACAACAGCAAGAAGAGAGACGTTGGGAAGAATGGTATCGGCATAAAAATCATTGGAGGTGCCCGTTTTTCATCCATTGCTGGGAAGAAGGTATTAAATTGCCAACTGTTGAAAATTGCCCTGAGTGCAATGGTTATTATGGGGTCAATCGGTCAGAAAGGAGGTTTCAACCTAGCAATCAGGGTTTATTTATCAATGAGCCGATCAGAGGCAGAGCATCAGTGCATGATCGGCTGGGGGGCAGACTTAGTGTATATGAAAGGCTTGGTAAACGCACTGGATATTTTCCAAGGAATCAAGAGGAGCTTGAGGAGATGGCAAACGCAAGAGTTCCCGATGAAGAAATATTCTACAGGGACCCTAATATACACCGTGTAGAATCAACTAGGACCTGTTATCAGCCGGTTTGGAAGACCAAGTTTCCTCGATGGTGCCCGGAAGGTCTGACAAAGACACAGAAAAGAAGGATGCAACGTGAGCATCAGGAGGATTTATACCGAGAGGAAAATTCCTCCAATGAGAGGTCCGGTCATCAGCAGTGGTAGGTAAAACACAAAAATAAGGATCCATCGGCAGATGTTAATATGGTATTCATGTTGCCGATGGAGTTTTTGGCACTATCTGATAATGAGGAAGAAGTTGTTCTCTCTGATCAAGTAGCTCAGTTGACACTAGATCCAATGATGGCTTGTTTTTGAGAAACCTACTGATGACGAGAGACAGCATCTTAAGGCTTTGTTTGTGAGAGGCAGAGTCGATGGGCAGCCTGTATCTAAGATACTTATCGACGGAGGGGCTGCGATTAATATTATGCCTTATGTGATGTATCGGAAACTTGGTAAGGGAGATCAAGACTTGGCCAAAACCTGATATGATGCTGAAGGATTTTGAAGGCAATGTGTCACCGGCTAAAGGGGCAGTATGCGTCGAATTGACTATCGGCAGCAAAACCTTGCCGACGACGTTCTTTGTTATTAATGGCAAGGGTGCATATAATCTGCTTCTAGGGAGGGATTGGATTCATGCTAATTGTTGTGTTCCTTCTACAATGCATCAATGCCTCGTATAGTGGATTGGGGATAAGATTGAGTTTGTCCCTGGTGATTCTTCTTATATCATCGCATCGGTAGAATCAGATACTTATGAGCGAACTAAATGCATATCAGGAGAAGTTTGGGAAAAAGAATTCCTTAGAGTGGCTGATTATGAAATTCCACCGATCCAAGCAGTCGGTTCCGAAGAAGAGTTTTAATGGATAGGTTTGCCGATGATGGAAAATTAGGTCAAGGGTTCATATCGGCAGATGATTTAGTAGAAGTAGATATTGGTGATGGCGATAGGCCAAGACCTACTTTTATTAGTGCTAAGTTAGATTCCAAGTGTAAGTAGCAAATAACTGATTTGTTAAAAGAGTATAAAGATTATTTTGCTTGGGATTATACTGAGATGCCTGGATTAGACCGATCGATAGTTGAACATCGGTTACCTATCAAATCTGGATTTCGGCCACATTCAGCAGCCAGCGCGCCGATGCAACCCTAATATACTTCCTGACATTAAGGCCAAAATAACTAAATTAATTGAGGCGAAGTTTATTCGGCAGTGTCGATATGCAGAGTGGATCTCTAATGTGGTTCCTGTTTATAAGAAAAATGGAAAACTTCGTGTTTGTATTGATTTTAGGAATCTTAACAAAGCCACACCGATGGATGGCTATCCAATGCCGATTGCTGATTTGTTGATTGATGCTGCAGCCGGAACATCAAATTATCAGCTTCATGGATGGTAATGCAGGTTATAATCAAATATTCATGGCTGAAGAAGATATTCCCAAGACTGCTTTCAGATGTCCAGGTCATGTAGGGTTGTTTGAGTGGATAGTCATGACGTTTGGTTTGAAAAATGCCGGCGCTACTTATCAAAGAGCTATGAACTTTATTTTTCATGAATACATCGACACATTAGTGGAGATCTACATTGATGATGTAGTGATTAAGTCTAGAGATATCACAAAACATCTAGCCGATCTATGAAAAGATACTGGAGTGCACAAGGAAGCATGGATTGAAGATGAATCCTAATAAATGTGCATTTGGTGTATCGGCAGGTCAATTCTTGGGTTTTATGGTGCATCAGCGGGGCATCGAAATCAGTAGGAAGTCTATTGATGCAATTAACAAGGTGGTTGCTCCTGCCAATAAAACTGAATTGCAATCTTTGATCGGTAAGATTAATTTCATTAGAAGATTCGTATCTAATCTGTCGGGTAAGATCAAGGCTTTAGTCCATTACTTAAGTTGAAAGCCGATCAGGAATTTGTATGGGGAGCTAAGCAGCAGTTAGCCCTAGATGAAATTAAGAAATATTTAACAAATCCTCCAGTGCTAGTTCCACCTCAACACGGGAAACCTTTCAGGTTGTATTTGTCAACTGATGATACCGTTATCGGTTCAGCTCTTATTCAAGAATTTGAAGGGAAAGAATGTGTTATTTATTATTTGAGCAGAAGATTAGTGGATGCTGAGACAAGGTATTCGGCCATCGAAAAATTATGTCTGTGTTTATACTTTTCTTGTGTCAAATTAAGACATTATTTGTTATCTACCGAATGTACGATCATATGCAAAGACGACGTAGTCAAGTATATGCTGTCGATGCCGATATTAAGTGGTAGAATCGGCAAGTGGATTTTAGCATTATCAGAATTTGAACTACGTTACGAATCGACTAAGGCAGTTAAGGGGCAGGTTATGGCTGATTTTGTCACTCAGCATTGTAATACAGTGGACTCTCTGGAGGTTGCTCCTTGGACACTTTTCTTCGATGGATCCACATGTGGTGAAGGAGCAGGTATCGGCATTGTGTTGATTTCACCTCAAGGAAGGAAGTATGAGTTTTCATTGCCGATTGTTGCTACATCGACAAATAATCAGGTTGAATACCAAGCCTTGATAAAAGGGTTAGAATTGCTGAAGGAGATACATGCCGATGCTGTTGAAATATTTGGTGATTCTATGCTAGTTATAAATCAATTGGCTAGGATTTATGAATGCTGAAGTGAAGTTTTAATTTCGTATTATGAAAGATGTTTGCAATTGTTGAAAGGGTTTAGAGATTTTTGTCTTGAACATATTTCTCGACTGCATAATGAAGAGGCTAATCGACTAGCTCAGCATGCTTTAGGGTATCAGCCTATTCAGGAAGTGCTAACATCGGCGGTCGATACCGATGACTGGAGAAAGGAGATTATCGATTATTTAAAGGATCCATATAAAAAGGTTGAAAGACATATAAGGTTCCAAGCTACCAAGTATGTGCTCCTCGATGATGAATTATATTATCGAACTATAGATGGAGTTTTACTCAGATGTGTTAGCAGTGATGAATCGAAAAGCTTGATGGGTGAAATTCATGAAGGAGTGTGTGGAGCGCATCAATCGGCTTTCAAGATGAAGTGGATGATCAGAAGGAATGGATACTATTGGCCGACTATTCTTGAAGATTGTTTTAAGTATTTTAAAGGATGTCAGGGGTGTCAAAAGTTTGGTAATGTTCAAAGAGCGCCTGCATCGGCTATGAACCCTATAATTAAACCTTGGCCGTTCCGGGGATGGGCTATCGATCTCATCGGTCAGATTTATCCACCATCGAGCAAAGGACATAAATTTATTCTGGTTGCTACCAATTATTTCACAAAATGGGTTGAGGCAATTCCTTTAAAAAAGGTGACATCGGCTAACATGATCGATTTTGTGAAAGAGCATATTGTTTACCGATTTGGTATTCCTCAAACTATCACTACCGATCAGGGTACTATGTTTACATCAGGAGAATTTGATGAGTTTGCTGTAGGTATGGGAATTAAAGTTTTAAATTCTTCTCCATATTATGCTCAAGCTAATGGTCAGGCTGAGGCTTCTAACAAAGGGATCATCAAACTCATTAAGCGCAAAATTAAAGAAAATCCTAAGAGGTGGCATACAGTATTAAATGAAGCATTGTGGTCATATCGGATGTCATGTCATGGTGCAACCAAAGTAACGCCTTATCAGTTAGTATATGGACACGATGCAGTATTACCTTGGGAAATTAAAATTGGCTCTAGGCGAATACGTTCTCAAAATCAGCTGACAGCCGATGATTATGATACTCTTATGAAGGATGAGTTGGAAGATGTGGCGGGTCATCGGTTAAGGGCTTTAGTTAGCATCGAAGAAAATAAGAAAAGAGTAGCCAGATGGTATGACAAGAAGGTGAAGGTAAAGGAGTTTGCCGATGGAGATCTGGTCTGGAAATTGATTTTACCGATTGGAACTAAAAGTTCAAAGTTTAGAAAGTGGTCTCCTAATTGGGAAGGTCCATATCGGATAAATTAGTCTATTTCTGGTAACGCATATATTCTAGAAACCCTCGAAGGGGTTGTGTTTCCCAGAGCATTAAATGGAAAATATTTAAAGAAATATTACCCTAGTATCTAGATGGATGCATAAAAGTATAAGTGCCGATAACAGTCCTATCGGCTAGAATTATACAAGGATGTCAATGTCTCATAAAGTGCCGATGCAATAGACAAGATTTACAAGTTTAACATGGATTGGATAGCCAATATCGCACGCAGGCGAATCTGGTTGGCTTCCTTCATTTCTTTGATGTCTTCATCGGCAGCACCCTCCACAGGCTTGAGTTTTTTCTTCATGGCCAAGGCTTTGTGAGCCTGGATGTCTCTTTCTTGCTAAAGGGCCTTGATGGCATTGGGTAGCCGGCTTTCTTCTTGTTGGGCATGAGTTAAGGCTGCCTCGACTTCTTTTAATTCAGCCAATAGAGCCATCTTCTTTGCCGATAAGTCTAAGATTTTCTACTTAAGTTCAGCGCCCGAAGTTTGCAAGTTGCCAATGCCCTTGTGCTTCTCATCGGCAATCTATTTCAATTGTAGCATCTCTTCTTTGAGTTGAGCCTGAGCTGCTCTATAGGCAATGCGTTGAGCAGCCCGTTGATATTGCAGTTGACGGCTTTCTAAATGGGCTGCTAGGAAGAGTATTTCTTCAACATCGGCAGGGACCTGGCCATAGATTGTTTTGAAAATTGCCTTTGCGGGGTCTGAGTCATCTACCAGTTGGGCGGTATTCTGCTGTAACAAGTTCAGGAGAACTTCCAACTTGGACTTAATTTCTGCCGATATTGTTCCCAGTGCAAGGGAAGAACTTGTTTCCTCTCCATCATCGTCAGAAACGTCAATGGCAAAGGAAAATAGGTTGTTTGGGGAGTCTTGTTCCTGAGAAAAAGAAAAAGAGGTCAGTTAAGGATAAGTATGAATATTATAAATCGACTAGGTCAATCGGCTTACCTGTTTCAAGGCAATTTCCTGTACTTGGCTGGAGGAAGCAGCCTGGAGTATGCCGTGTGGAGGATCGGCTGAGCTTGCCGATGGGATATCCTCTGTGGCCTCATTAGTGGTGGGCTCTTGGGGTATGATGACCGATGGTATGTCCTATACAGGAGGATTAACTGCTTGCTCAGTTGCATCGACTGATTCTGGCCGGATTACAGACATTGGGGCAGATGTGGGGATCGGCATGGACTTCTATCGTTTTGGCTGTGCCTCGGCATCTGTTAAAGCTTTGTGCTTTGCTTGGGCCTCAGCAACGGTTGGCTGGGGGGCATCGGCACTTGTTGGTTGTGGAGCTTGGACATCTGGTATGCTTGCCGATGTACCCATTTGTTGCTGCAAAACAAGTGTAAGGTATGATATTTAACAGATAAAATGTAAAATCAAAGGAATAACTCTGAAGGTTTGTCAGAAGTAGTGGTGCTTGATGTCGGAGGAATTGCCGATGACGATCCAGTAGCGGCTCTTACACCCTGATGATTAATGTTAATATAGTTTGTGATCGACATGAGTAGAAATAAACAGGGTTGTTACCTTGAATGCCTTGATCAGGGTTGTAGCAGCAGCCAATGGAGTGGCCCTAGCTGTAGCCAATTTGGACTTGGAGGTGATGGTCTTGGCATGGGTCTTCTGGTGAGTCAAAGCAGCTAAGGTGGGGGCGTTGTAGCCGATCAGTGATATCGGAGAAATAGGCCGAAGATCGAAGGGTTTTCCACTTTTGCTCATAGATGGTGCTGGGTTGTTAACCTTTCACGAGAAAGTTAGTTACCGATATATGAAAGGAAAAAGCAGAAGGGAGTTAAAAGAAACTTACTGCGTCATCGGGAATGGCGTATTCAGGGTCAATCATGTGCCGATATGTGTGAGCAGATGTTGCAAACAGTTGTTCACTCCACTCTCGCCACCATTGCTTATATGATTCAGTGATGAAAGATACTAGCGTCCAGACGGATATATCGACATCTGTAGTATCGGCATCGGGGGAGAGTCGCACTACCCTGCTCCAATCTGTTTCGTAGGTGATTGTTTCTCTGGGTTTGATCACATCGGCAAAACAAAGTTTGATTGGAAGTTGCCCAAAAGCCAATTGACGGGATACTGCCGATGGGTTGTAAAATTCATATGTGATATTGGTGTTTTTCCCGCTACCGAATGTGTTTACTGGGATTGCCCTGGGAGTAATGATGTCCATCATGAGTTTATTATCCTGATTCAGAGTGTCATCGACAAAGTTGAAAAGAAGGGGGAATCTGTTTTCTTCGTCAATATAAGGTACCCAGGCCCTATGATCATGAGAAAGACCATTGTAGAAGCTTTGGAAGAATCTGCCGATCTGGTCTTCATTAGCCTCTGTTCCAGGGAGGACAATTATGGCTTCACCAAAATTGAGGGGTGAGCGTGTTGCCGATTCCTCGTCCCCAAGCACGTGGTCTTCAACAATTTCTCATGGGAATTGTTGGGCAAAGAAGTCCCATTGCAAACGTTTGTGCATATGGGCATTCAGCCACATGTTGATGAACCACCACGGGCCTCCTAAGTTGCCGATGGGTTCGCCAAGCAAAAGTTTCTGAGACACTTGATGAAGAAGATGATAAGTGGAGCTCAGAAGGTATCGGCCAAGAGGGAACTTTACACCATTAGCCAAGAGTTCAGTCGCGGGGAGGAAGGCGTTGGTTGGTCCTACTGATCGACCACAGAAGATAAATTTTTCTAGCCACATATTCAAGAATGTGGCATGTTCCCTCTGGTTAACTGTCCCAGTTCTCTGGCATTCTTGAATGTATCCTGTCCAACCGCCGATGTTGCGGGTATTCACCCTATATTCAAATTTTCTGCCATAGATGGAGCCTTCATCGGTAGTTGAAATATCCAAGCCAATGAGCATGTAGACATCGGCAAGTGTGGGAGTAGCTGGGCCATGTCCAAACATAAAAGTGTTTGTTGTGTCTGACCAGAAGTAAGCAGCTGCAATCATCATTGACTCGTTCTTTTGCATATCGGCAATGGATAGCCTAATGCATTGGTCTAGCTTCCGTTCTGCCCAGTGTACTTGCATCGACCTATTGACCCTTAAGTACCAATCTTTCCACCCTTTGGTGGTTTTGGGCCAAGATCGGAATGTATCTTTCCATAAATTCAGAGAGAAATTTTGGGCTCTAAAAGGGATTCTGTTAACCTCTGCATTAATCAGATCAGTTGGATCTGGGTTGCCCATTGGTCCTAGGCATTGGACATGCGGCTGATCGGTTGGAATAACTAATTTGTTGCGCAGTTCCTAAATTTAGAGGATCCAAAGAACAAAAGAAAAGAGAAAAAATTACCAACTGTATGAACTCGCAAAGACCAGAGGAATCGAGGTAAAAGGTAACAGAAGTGGAACAAACCGCAGGGACGTCGAAGTTGATTGCCATTATCTTGAGGTAGATGGGGGCACGAGCCGGAGACTCGAGGTTGACGCTGGAGAAAAGTTCTTGTTGGTTGAGGTCGCACAATTGTTCGTTGGAGTCGCCGCTGGAAAGAGAGAATGTCAAAGATTGGAGTCTGAGGGTAGAAGACGAGTGTTCCGGAGAAATCTATTTATAAGCCGCTTGGAGTAGGGGTATTCTGGACTTATCTCTATGCCGCGCGCATGTAGGTCGAGGTGGTTCAGATGGATATAGGTAACTGTTCGCACGATAATCAAGGGATTGTACAGATGATTTGATGGCAAGTAATCATGACTTGGAAGAGATCTCGGTACAGGATATTTTAATTCTGAAAATGGCGGCATTATTATGTTAGGATCTTGCCGATGGATTATTGTTTCGGTATCTTAACCATAATCAAGGCAAGAGTGGTTGGCAATTGTGTGATATTTACTGAGGTGCGTGAATCAGGATTAGATTTGATTAGATTTGATAACAGATCAAGTTTTGGCTTGAAGGATGAGTTACGGTAATTGGGTGAAGGCAAACGTTATCTAGAGTAAATTTCAGAGCATTAATGGTTTTATACTCTGAAATTGGGGGGCATGTGTTGACACCATTTTTTGCACGTGTCAAAATGATCAGAGTGGGCTAATCGGTAGGAGGAAAGTTACTGTATACGCTGACAGCCAATGAAAATCAGCTTGTAAAGATGGTTGCCGATGAATGGTGGTGATCGATGGAAAGGTTGATTTAGACTCGTGCATTGCCGATAAGGTTGGAGATGTTATTGTCGATGCCGATGAAGGAAGGCTTGAAGACTACTGCCGATGAAACAGGAAGTATGCCGATGGAAAGGAGGTCGGTGAGATTTCCATCGTAATTGAGGCGGACAGGGAAATAGATAGGAGTTGATTTCCTTTTCTATATTTGTTAGAGTATGATTCATGTAAGAGTCACGTGTTTCCTTAGATATGGACTTGGTGTCCTAGTTGTATTTGGTTATGTCTCTTTAGATCAGGGTATAAATATAGATTCAGGGGCAATGTAATAAAGAATCAATCAATCAATATCAAAACCAATTTTTAC
The DNA here is from genome assembly GCF_019320115.1 of Miscanthus floridulus. Lineage (NCBI taxonomy): Eukaryota > Viridiplantae > Streptophyta > Magnoliopsida > Poales > Poaceae > Miscanthus > Miscanthus floridulus. Next base: position 46,824,125 of record NC_089583.1, on the reverse strand, counting down.
TCCTATTTGCATCTACTTACTTTTCGGCGACTTCGTCAATTTGCATATTTTTCCTTTTTACGAGTTCTCATTGATTCAGCGAGTTGCATAGCTTCAGTGCGACCTTCGGCGATTCTCGAGTTCTGTGTGAGTACCTCTTGGCCGTGACTTCTGGGCGTATCGCTATTGTCAGGACCAAAGTGCTCATATCTTCATCCTTGTCGATTAACAGGTCAAATCGACTGGCATGCTTTGGATATCGATTCGGGTATTAGCCCTTTGTGTTTGCAGATCCACTTTTGCATCAACAACTGCGATGTTCAAGCAATCCAGATTGCAGCCAGAGCACAAGATGACCAAAGTAGAAGAGAAATAGCCACCATTGCTGCAGAAATAAACCCAGAGGAGCTAGAGATACCGGCTAAAAAGCCCGGCATCCTAGCACCACCAAAAGAAGCCGACGTCAAACAAATCGACCTGGGCACTGATGATGCCTCAAGAACAGCAATCATCAGCACCCACCTCTCGGCAAAATAGGAATTCGCGCTCACCAACTTTCTTCGGGACAACAAAGATATATTCACATGGAAACCGGCCGACATGCCAGGTGTCCCAAGGGAGTTGGCTGAGCACGGAATCGATGTCAATGAAGGCTCTAAGCCTGTAAAACAATGGCTACGATGATTCTCACTCGATAAAAAGGCAGCGATTAAAAAGGAAATCATAAAACTGATGGCAGCCGGATTCATCAGAGAAATCCTTCATCCAGACTGGCTAGCAAACCCGGTCCTTGTGTAGAAGAAAAACATGGACGAGTGGCGCATGTGCGTCGACTACACAGATCTCAACAAACATTGCCCAAAAGATCCGTTTGGGCTACCACGCATTGACCAGATAGTTGACTCAACAGCAGGGTCTACACTATTATCCTTTCTCGATTGTTATTCAGGGTATCACCAGATTGCATTAAAAGAACAAGACCAGAGCAAGACATCTTTCATTACTCTGCTCGGTGCTTACTGTTACAAGACCATGTCGTTTGGACTAAAGAACGCTGGCGCCACATACCAAAGAGCTATCCAAACTTGCCTTGGGGATCAAATCGGTGAAAATGTGGAGGCATACGTGGATGCTGTAGTGGTGAAAACAAAGAACCCAGACACTCTGATTGAAGATTTAAAGCAAACCTTCGAAAACTTGAAAAGATGGAGATGGAAGTTGAACCCAAATAAATGTGTATTCGGAGTTCCCTCAGGACAACTACTCGGATTTTTGGTCAGTCAGCGCGGGATTGAAGCCAACACCAAGCAAATTTGAGCTATAACAGAAATGGGCCCACCTAGAAGTATCAAAGATGTGTAGAAACTAACAGGATGCATGGCGGCCCTCAACCGTTTCATATCAAGACTCGGCGAAAAGGGGTTACCTTTCTTTAAACTACTAAAGAAGACAGACAAGTTTGAGTGGACAAAAGAGGCCGACGAAGCTTTCAAAAAACTTAAAGAATACCTCACCTCATCGCCTGTCCTGACACCTCCAAAGAAAGACGAAGATATGATGCTATATATTACAGCGACTTCTACCATGATCAGCACGGCGATAGTCATAGAAAGAGAAGAACAAGGGCGCGTGTATAAAGTGCAATGTCCTGTATACTACATCAGCGAAGTACTGTCAGAATCCAAAATCCGGTACCCGCATGTACAAAAACTACTCTACGCTCTACTTATCACCTCATGCAAGCTTCACCACTATTTCGAAAGCCATAAGATTACCGTGGTGACAGATTTTCCACTCGGAGACATCCTACACAATAAAGATGCCACAGGGCGCATATCTAAGTGGGCAATCGAGCTTGGTGCTCTCAATATCGATTTTACCCCACGCAAGGCAATCAAATCTCAAGCCCTTGCTGATTTTGTTGCCGAGTGGACAGAGATCCAACAACCTATATCAAATACTATCTTTGACCACTGGAAGATGTATTTTGACAGGTCACTCAAACTAGGCGGAGCCAGTGCAGGCGTTCTCCTAATTTCTCCAGAAGGAAAACAACTCAAGTATGTCCTTCAGATATTATGGCAAGCTACAAATAATGAAGCAGAATATGAAGCCCTCATCCACGGGCTACGAGTGGCAATTACCCTCGGAATAAAGAGATTACTCGTATACGGTGATTCAGCAGTAGTCATCAACCAAGTCAACAAAGATTGGGATTGCACCAAAGAAAACATGGGTGCTTACTGTGCTAAAATACGGAAACTTGAAAACATTTCCAAGGATTAGAAATTCTACATGTCCTACGCGATTCCAACATTGCAGCAGATGTCCTCGCCAAGCTCGGATCAGATAGAGCGAAGGTTCCACCCGGCGTATTCATAGAAGAGCTATCAGTTCCCTCTATCAAACAACCCGGTGAAACAACCCATGAAATTCAGGCTAAAGGCGTTCAGATCTTGGTAATCAACACTTCCTGGAGCCAAGTTTTCATCGACTATATCAAAGAAAATAAATTGCCAGCAGATAAAGCAGAAGCCACCCAAGTTGTTCGCAGAAGCAAAAACTGCGTTCTAGTAGGAGATAGACTTTACAGAAGAGCAGCATCATCAGGAGTACTCCTAAAATGTGTCTCATTTGAAGAAGGCAAAGAGATCCTAGACGAAATACACTCAGGTTGCTGTGGAAATCATGTCGCTTCAAGAACACTGGTTGGCAAAGCATTTCGCACCGGATTCTACTGGCCAACTGCTTTGAAAGACGCAGAAGAACTTGTCAGAAAATGCAAAGGTTGCCAAATGTTTGCAAGACAAGCCCATGTGCCAGCTCACAATCTTATCTGCATCCCACCCGCTTGGCCTTTTTCCTGCTAGGGGCTGGATCAAGTAGGACCTCTGAAGAAAGCAAAAGGCGGCTTCGAGTACATCTTTGTAGCAATCGACAAGTTCACCAAGTGGATTGAATACAAACCACTCGCAAAATACAGCGCAGCCAAAGCAGTCGAGTTCATCCAAGACATTATGCACCGCTTCGGCATGCCCAATCGAATCATCATAGATCTAGGCTCCCCCTTCACAGCTACAGAATTCAAAAGCTGGGCACAAGACTGTGGTTTCAGTATAGACTACGCATCTGTTGCACATCTAGAAGCCAACGGACAAGTAGAAAGGGCTAATGGACTCATACTAGCCAGATTAAAACCAAGGTTATATGAAGAACTAGTGGACTATGGGTCCAAATGGATTGAAGAATTACCTAAAGTAGTATGGGGGCTACGAACTCAAATAAGCAGAGCAACAGGCTACTCACCCTTCTTCCTAGTTTATGGGTCAGAAGCCATACTGCCTACCGATTTGATCTGGACATCACCAAAGATAGAACAATACGATGAAGGAGAAGTAGAACACACAAGAAGATTAGAACTCGACAGCTCAGAAGAAGTCAGAGTAAACGCTACCCTCCAATCAGCCAGATACCTATAAGGTTTAAGACGACACTACAACAAGAGTACCCATCCTTGATCATTACAAGTCAGAGACTTAGTGCTAAGAAGGATACAAAAAACTGACGGACGACATAAGCTACTCAGTCCATGGGAAGGTCCGTTCATTGTCACAAAAGTCACTGGACCAAGCACATACAAGTTAATAACCGAAGATGGAAGAGAAGTCAACAATACATGGCACATCAGCTAGCTAAGAAGATTCTACGCGTAAAAACAACTCAAGAAAAAACAGATATGCAAGCCACAAGGGACCAACGTTCACAATCGATAAAGGACAATATTCCTCGACAACATATGTATTAGTTTATATTCATGATCAATAAAGATGATATTCATCCACAGCATGTCTTGTCATGACTTTCAACGAGTTATTTTCATGAAACAAAAAGCAAAATGGCTGAAAACATGCCTGAGCATTCCGGCCGAGAGCAAAATAGCTGAAAAGACGCTTGAGCCCGCAGATGAGGGTAGCTAAAAGCTAACACCCGAAATAAAAAGCAAAATGGCTGAAAACATGCCTGAGCATCCCGGCCGAGAGCAAAATAGATGAAAAGATGCTTGAGCCCACCGATGAGGGTAGCTAAAAGCTAACACCCAAAACAAAAAGCAAAATGGCTGAAAACATGCCTGAGCATCCTGGCCGAGAGCAAAATAGCTGAAAAGACACTTGAGCCCGCCGATGAGGGTAGCTAATAAGCTAACACCCGAACAAAAGAGCAAAATGGCTGAAACATGCCTGAGCCTCTCGGCCGAGAGCAAAATAGCTAAAAAGACGCTTGAGCCCGCCGATGAGGGTAGCTAATAAACTAACACCCGAACAAAAGAGCAAAATGGCTGAAACATGCCTGAGCCTACCGGCCAAGAGCATAATAGCTGAAAAGATGCTTGAGCCCGCCGATGAAGGTAGCTAATAAGCTAACACCCGAACAAAAGAGCAAAATGGCTGAAACATGCCTGAGCCTACCGGCCGAGAGCAAAATAGCTAAAGAGATGCTTGAGCCCGCCAATGAGGGTAGCTAATAAGCTAACACCCAAACAAAAGAGCAAAATGGCTGAAACATGCCTGAGCCTACCGGCCGATAGCAAAATAGCTGAAAAGATGCTTGAGCCCGCCAATGAGGGTAGCTAATAAGCTAACACCCGAACAAAAGAGCAAAATGGCTGAAACATGCCTGAGCCTACCGGCCAAGAGCAAAATAGCTAAAAAGATGCTTGAGCCCGTCGATAAGGGTAGCTAACAAGCTAACACCCCAAAACAAAACAACCAAGCCTGAGCATGGATCAGGGAAAATTCAAGACGAGACCCTCCAGCTCCTTGTACCAAAAAGTAAGAGGCTCGGGGGCTACACTAAGGATACTTGAGATCACAAAGTCTGTCAAAGCAACGGTCTACACCGAGTTGTTTTATACGGCAAAGGCGAAAGCCAGACAAGAACTCAATAGATCAAAGAAGGTTGTCAACATGCAGGGTTGTTTACATGGCAAAGACGAAGGCAAGACCAAATACTCGGTGAGTCGAACAACTCTGATCACATGAACAACTCATCCAAGGAATAAACAAGGCAACCAAGCAGAGGAAGTATAAACAAAGTATCTTCATTCAAAAAAGAATATAACTACTCTGTTATAAAAAATCAAAAGTACAGAAGTCGATTATGTTCAAGCATCATCATCAGGAGAGGGGATAACAACATTAAGATTATCTACAACTCTACTGGCTAAGTCTTCAACCTCAGGCTCCATCCGCTCAATGGCGTCAATGTACTCTTGACTATCAGCTTCCTCTGCTATCTTGGACAGAGGCACCTCTGGAGCAAGAACCCGGACCTGAGCCAAGACATTCTTGGTACACAGTTGGGCGCACCTCTTCACGAACTCTTGAAAATGAGTCGGAATTCGGGGAATAAACTGAGCCCAAGATTGCCCATCGTCCGCTGGAGTTTGGAGTGCATCGGCTACTGAACGAAAGGATTTCCATAAAGCTTTCTAGTTCTCAGTAGCCATCGCCAACTTGCCAGATAAGTCTTCGATAGTTCTTTGAGCCTGCATAAGATCTCTGTCAGCTCCATGCCTAATCAGCTTAGCAAGGGCGAGTTCTTCCTCAGCATGAGTAATTACCTCCTCAGCCTTGTTATGACTAGAGCAGACAAGAGCCTTCATTTCATCGATACTCTCCGAGAGCTTCTGCTTTTCAACTCGGAGAACTAGACAAGGCACCGAAAAATAAGTCAGCAAAAAAAGAAGTCAAAATACAAGAAGAAACAAGCAGAACCCGCGGCACCTTTGCACTCGTTCTTCATAGACTCTACCATGGCATCCCTCTGCTTCTCCGTCTCTACTACCTGGGCACGAAGGGTCTTCTCCTCCTTTTGGTGCATTTGATGCTCTGTCTCCAACTCAGCCCGGAGGAGGTCAAGATCGGCTTTCAGAGCATTCACCTCAGAAGACAACTTTTTCTCATTTTTAGATGAGAAAAAGAAGCCAGAATGATCACGAGAGAAAGACTGAGCAAGAAGAGACAAAGAAAAACAAGGCATAAGGACCGAAGAAAAACGAGCATACAAAGGAGGAGTGGCAGCAAAACTTACCTAGAGCTTTTCGCCAAAAGAAGTCACGAGGGTTGATAAGCTCCCCCAGGCAGTAGTTAACTCCGATAGTCGATGGGTGGCATCAAACTGCTGCACCACCTCATCGGCAAAGGGCAGACCACCGGAGGTAAGAGAAGGAGAAGGAGAAGCCGGTCGAGGCGAAGAAGGCATGACCGGAGCAATCTCACGGGAAGTCAAGACCAATCCCTCAGATGAACCTGCCACCATAGCCGTGGTCACTTCAGAAGCAACCAAGCCAACAGCAGTGCCTTCACCAGGAAACCTTGTCTCCTCAGCAACCACTTCACCTACCGAGCGCTCCGAACCCTGAGGCTCGGTACTCGGTAGCACACCAAAAAACTGGCAAGAAGTCGGCGGAGGGTCAAGAGAAAACGAAGGCCTGAAAAGTTGACAGATAAACTTACCAATAAGAACAAAGGAAAAGTGAAACAGATGCAAAAAGATGAAACCAGAAGTTACTCACCTGACTATCTTCTTCTTCATAAAACACAAAGAAGGCTTCGCAGGGGGGAACTACGGTGGCGAAAACATTCCCACCGCTTGGCGACAGGAGCGGTATAGCGGATACCAGAGCTTCAGAAGAAGCCGAAGCTGAGGCCACGGAAGAGCTAGGCATCAGAAGTGCGGAGGAGCTCGGTACCAAGGAACTCAACACCGGAGCTTCAGAAGAAGCCGGCGTAGAGACCTCAGAAGAACTCATACCCGACGCCCATTTCCTTCAAAAAGATCAAGACTAAAAATCAAGACAAAGAGGAGGAATGCAATAGAAAGGGAATATAAAAGCAACTCACCACCACACAATGAGGGGAACTTCATCATCTTCTTCCTCGGTTTCAACCAAGGCCACCAGACTGCCCGCTGAAGGAAAGGTAAAAGTACCCGGTTCAAGATAAAAAGAAAGGAGAAGACAAAGAGACAAAGAGTATTAAATATGCTCACCTAAGAGCATGCTAGCTACAACTGGAGTACCTGGAAGAGTACTTGGCTTGTGAGACTTCTTAGAAATAGGCAGGCCAGATGAAGACCCATCCGTTCGCCCCCTCTTCGGGACACTACGAGGACTGCGAGGGACTAGACGAGGAACATATTCTTCATATACATCAACAAATCCAGAAGAAACTCCAGGAAGCACTGTGGAGAATGGGAACTTACTAGTTGTGGAAGCTCCAGCAAGTTTCTCCCCAGCTTTCTTCAAAATAGGGAGAACATCTAGGGGGATCGGGTCAACAAAGTTGCGCCCAAGCTCCTATACAACAAGACAGAGAAAAGTTAAACAAAAATGGATACAACAAGAGTACACAAAGTACCCGGACAAAGAGATAAACAACTTACAGCTGGAGGGGAGTTGTTAGCAGAGAACTCAGAGACAGTAAGCGGGATGACGCTCGCTCCTTTCAACATCTTCTGGAGACGCTCAAGTACCTCCTCATCGGTTAGCTCAAGAGCTGGGACCATACGTGAAGGATCCTCAGCCCCAGAGTACTCGAAGCTAAAATGCTCACGCTCCTTCAAAGGCTGAACTCGGCGATGAAGGAAACTCGAAACAATCCCAAAACCGGTTAAACCTTGCTGCTTCAGCATACTAATCTTATTAAGGAGTGGCTGGATTACCTAGATTTCAGCGGGCGACACGGGGTTCTTATCCCACCGATCATTAACCAAGGGACCAGACCCAGAATGTACAGAAAGAGAACGAATCAAATTTGCGGCATAAAACCAATCAGCATGCCAATCCCTCACAGAATCAACTAGGTCATAGTCAAAGAACTTGCTTTTAAGACCCTGGCGAAACTGGATCCCACAGCCGCCGAGAACATTGGTCTCTTCGTGATGGGGTTGAGGCTTCAGATGAAAGAAGTAGCGAAAAAGAGATAGAGAAGGAGGGATTCCAAGGAAAGCTTCATAGAGATGAACAAAAACAGAAAGATGGAGAACGGCATTAGGGGTTAGATGGTTCAGACTAACCCCAAAATAACCAAGAAACTGGTGAAGGAAGGCGGAAGCAGGAAGGCAAAGTTCGGCGTGGACAAAGGAAACAAAAAGGACAATCTCACCAGGACCCGGAGCAGGAACCCGATGCTCGCCCGGAACTCTCCATTCAGCGATGTCTTTGCTTTGGATCAAGCCATCGCTGACGAGCTCGCGCAGCTGGTCTTCGCTTGTTGTTGGAGCTGGCCAAACCTTCTGAGCAGCCCTCATGGCCATAAACTCTTGGTTCTCGATCAAAGAAAGGGATGACTCCTCATCCACAAAGGTCGCCTAGGACTTGCTCGCGGTTTTCTTCTTACCCATGAACTAGCGGAAGCAAAAAGGTACTGGGGAAGACGAAGCTAGGATAGTGGTGCTCGGGTGACGGCGACGATGGCGACGGCGAATGATTAAGAGCTAGGGTTTGAAGGCAAAAGAAAGGCAGTAAAGAAAAAGAGGACGAAGGGCCTATAAATAAATTTTACAGCGTTAGAAACGGCCCACCAGGCCTGTTAAAACACCATGTGAGAACACAACGGTCCATTTACCGACACAGCTAAAACGACGGAGGGCACAAATCCACACAACGGTACGATCCAATGGGCAGATTTCAGACTTATCCATCCAGCACTACTGCGGAGCCATCAGATAGCTGCAAGAACAACCCATCCTCAAAGAAGAAAGGGAGGGTAACTTCTGAAGGAACAAAAGAACCCGGTTCTTGATAAAAAGAACTCAGAAATTCCATAAGCAATACAGCAGGAGAAAGCATGGCAACTAAGAAGGCAAGAATCTTTTTTATAACAAATGAAATCAAGAAGTACAAGATTACACATCTTACAAGACCCGACGAACTCGGTACTACAACAAGCAAGGTAGCAAAGAGGAACTCGGACATAGCTAGGCTCTGGAACGACTACGTGTTCCAATTTGCTGCCAGGTAGAACAAACCGCCCTCGGCTACACTGTTTTCTTCAAAGGACGAAAACAGTGCATCCAAGATGGAAATCAGCAGCACAGCAGGAAAGCATGGACCAAAGGAGGCTGGCAGGCATCTGTCTACCCAAGCCCGATGTGATGCAGGATCAGGTGTTGATCTGCACCGAACAGCCATAGGGCAGACAAAGAGCGCTAGCAAAGAACTGCCAGATGAAGGGACGAAGCCCACATCACAAGACTTCCTCCAACTAGCACCATGTACATCCTAGTACAATGCTGTCGCAGGATTAGCCTACCTCTAATCCCTATCACAAGACTTCCTCCAGCTACGACAAGACATACAGGAACTACAAAATATGCCCGGGGGCTGCTCAACTTCACAAACTACCATATCCAGGACTACAAAGACTTCAGGTCACACAATAGAATGCTCAATGATTCAAAAACAAGCACCATAGGAGGGTATTTATAGACCAAAAGAGCGGTGCACATGAATCGGGAGCACCAAAGGTAAAGACCTGACAAAGGAAACAGTGAAAAGATAGAACTCAATGAAAAAGGACTCAGGCGTGAAGGAACAGTGACCAAGGACAAGCATATTTGGAAGGATATACCACCACGGTACAACCCATCAACAAACAACATTTACACCCAACCAACTCTACACAACTACATCCGACAATAGAAGACTAGCGGAGAGTATGCCAAGGCCATGTAATCAAGTTCTTTCCGGGAAAAAAAACCGGACATAAGCTCGGAGGCTACATGCCGCGAAACTACTCGGATGATGGTTTAATCCAAGACTAAAGGGCTGTTTCAGAAAGATGCCGCAAAACTACTTGGATGATGACATAATCCAAGTCTCGGGGACTACTTCAGAACACAAATTTTCAAACAACATAAAGATTCAAGACCCTCCAACTTTTTGTTCCAAATAGCAAGAGGCTCGGGGGCTACACTCAGTGAGTGCACTTTTTCTTCAAAAAAGCGCATGTCACCAAAAGACTTCCTCAACACAGACCACTTCAAGACATTATGACAAAAAGAACCCAGAACAAGCCATATTCAAGTTCTTTTTGATAAAACTTCAACGAACAATCAGAGCAACTTCAAGACAAGATCCTCCAGCTCCTTGTTCCAAATAGTAAAAGGCTCGGGGGCTACAACCAAATGGATGTACTTTTTCTTCAAAAAGCACTCACCACTCAAAGATCCCAAGAAGCGCTACAAGGTTTCACTCCAGAAAGCACTCGGATGACGTTTGTTCCTACTCAACAAGACCTAAAGGAGCAAAACGAGACTTTCAGAGCTCAACCATGAAGTGCTCGGGGGCTTGTCGATGCGGGACCCACAGGATACCCCACAAGGGAGAGAGAAGATCTAGTCTAACTAGGATTCTTCCCATGTAATCTTAGTAGTAGTACTATTCAGTAATCCTACTAGGAACTCTCATTGTAAACCGACTAGGACTCTGGCCTCCTGACTATATAAAGGAGGGCAGGGCTCCTGGGGAAAAGAACAACAGAACAATAATTGTACGATTTCTACAACGCAATCAATCCAACGCAGAGGCTAACGTCGGCTGGACGTAGGGCTGTTACTCGATCAACGATCGAGGGTCCGAACCAGGATAAGTCGTTTGTCTCTTGTGTTCACCATCGAGTTCTGCATACGCTGAAGCCCAAACATACTACCTCGGGGACCCCCGTGGTAGGCTATCGGTGGTCAAACATCGACAACCGCCCCACACTGGAGCAACCGTCCACCGCCCCCCATGCCATCGTTCCTAGCCCCATGCTCCTCTTCTTCGACGCCGATGCCCGTGCACCGCCCCACGTTGGAGCACTCCCCATGTCATCCACCACTAGACATCAGAGCACCGCCGAGGCCTTCAAGAGCGTGCGTGGACAGCTGCTTTCCCACCCCCATGGTGAGTGCGTGGATCACTGCTTGCTAAGTGTTCGATAAAATGCCCCACGGTTGTTGTCTTCCCAATAGCAGCCGATTCCTATTCGATTGAGTTACATGTTATTACTCCTTGGTTTAGCTATAGGTAGAGTGTCAATTGATGGATTCTTGTCAAATGTGTACAGGTATAATCGCTATAGGTAGAGTGTCAATTGATTTTGATGGAATGTATAGCATGCTTAAAAAAGGCATCTATAGATGTTTGTTTTAGAAAAAAAAGTTAAAAACAACTTTTAAAATTGGTTCGACAGCAGCAGCAAGTATGATTATTAAACCACATTGATCTCCGAATAATAGATAGTCCAATTATTGAGGTTATTTTTTTATCATGTCAAGGATAAAGAACATTAAATAGATCTAGTTTGGCCATATAACTTGAATAATAACTCTTGTTCAGTGAGTTACCATTACCACTTACCACATACCTAATTTACTTAAATGTATAGGCAACCATGGCATGGTATGTAGTGCATGTTGGTCACATGCCTAGGATTTATCGAACCTGGGAAGATTGCTATGCTCAAGTCAATCGCTACCCTGGTAATTTGCATAAAAAATACAACACAGAAGTTAAAGCTTTGAGGGCCTACTATAGCCATCCGGGCTACCTTGCAAACCATGGGCAACCGGCCTACTATGGTCCAATGAATGTAAACCATGGCCATCTGCTGGCATTGGAGATCGAAGAGAAGCCACCCGCCGGAGATGTGAAGATTAGGAGAGTTGCTCCTCGGTCTTGAAAGATGTCATGCTTTTATTTATGGCTATGGTCATCGCTTTTCTTATTTGGAAGTTGATGTAGGCTTAGTTTTGTAGAATAGTAGGTGGACTTTATTGTATGTGGTCAATCAAACAATGAATTTATTCTAGGTGAACATATGCTATTATTTGACTTTGTTGTATGTGGACTTATTATTAGACTTTGCATTAAACATTTTATATATATATGAACATATGCTATTAGTAGTTGTCCATGGCCAAAACTAACCACGATCGTGTCACAGCCATGACTCATCGTCGCCTAATAGGAAGAACTGATCGGCAACAAGAAGCGGTTGATATCGCTGGGATGAGAGAGCCACATGATCCGACAAACGGTGACGGTGTCAATCAGGTCGGTGAGAATGAGCAGCCATGGACCCCGTCCGGCCTGCTCGATCTAGGTCAAAATGACCAAGATGGCCAAGTAACTTTGGTATCATGTCACTATGTAGCCACACACGCTAATCAGTTGAGAGGGTCATAGCTTACTTGGTGTCTCTAGCAAGAGCCTCCGTCGGCCAAGGAGCCAGAGGGTTCGGGTAGCAGGAAGGCCAGATCCAAGCGAGGCATGTCAAAGATTCCTATTGGTAGGAATGCACACTAGCACATTACTGAGTTCGATGAATTCAGGGATCCACTCTCACCGCCTATAGCTTTGATCAAATACAAGACTATCCTCGGGTTACTTGTTAGGGACTTCATCCTGATTAAGTACAAGAAGTGGATTGGGAAAGATGATGACCAGTGGAGGGTTCCTGAAAGCGAGAAGGATTACATATGGGATGTCAAGATCCTAGAGTATTTCACTTTCCCAGCCAAGTATGATAGGGAGTTAGTCAAGAAAAAAGAAAAAGAAATCATGGGGACATGCTTTAAGAATTTCAAGGGGACATTGTACAAGAATTTTGTCCTCCAAAATAAAGAGCCAGATTTCGATGGTGGACAGTTTAGCAAGCAGAAGGACTTCTGGCAGGCTTTCAAGGAATACAGTTTATCCAAGGAGTACTTAGAACTAAGCAGGAAGAATAAGGAGAATTTGCAGAAAGCGACGAATCCTCATCATCTCGGCTCTCGTGGCTACGCCAAAGAGATGCTAGAATTTGAAGCAGAACTTCAAAAGATGGATCGCCTTACTGAGGAAGGCGTTCAAGTTGAGACCGCCGATTGGGAGCCCAGATCTGTAGTATGGGGAGAAATGTACGGCACGCCGAGGATGGGAGCTTTAGCTCCTCAAATCAACCCATGAGCGAACTCATCTAGAGGATCTCCTAAGTAACTGAGGAGGTGAGGCAAGGGACTCGCACTTCTAATAGGGAGAAAGACGTGCTCACCCAAGCACTTGGAACCAAGGAGCACCCTGGTTGCACTAGAGGAACCAGCGTTGTTCCTTGGAAACTAGCATTCCCCCAAGAATCTAACACTTACCGGAGCCGCTCGAGGGGTATAGCGAAACATGAGGCAGAGTATTTGAGGAGACTAAAAGAGATGGAAGACAGGATGGAAGCACGGATTGAGGCGATCGTTGAAGCGCAAGTCAAGCAAATTTTGTTGTCCAAGGAGTCAGTAGTACCACAAAACCCTACTCCTAGTGCCTTTAGCCTATAGTTTAGGGGTCGCAGCAGCTGCGGATCGACCCCGCTCGATGAAGAAGAGGCGAATGTGCCTCATCCGGTGGACGACATCACTGAACCCATCAATGTCAGGTTGTACATCCGTCAGGAATGGACAAAGGACAAGGTGGCGCTCGGCCAGGCCTAGCCTATGGGAGATAGGACAATTAATGGCCGCTCAATTCCACTAGGGTACGCTCGCATCACCATTGACAACATACTTGATAAGAAGTATAACAAGATACTCATTGAGTACCCCATAGCGGAAGACAGGCCGAAACTTAGTCAACACAAGGGCTCTCAAGTGGCCTGCTGCAAGCGCTTCATTAAGCTTGACCATCAATTGTCCTCTAATGACGAGGATGACTACGAGTCTTCGCCCACCCACGATGATCACTCACCATTTTCCAACAGAGATCACTCCCCTCCTCATCCAGAGCCATCACCCCCAAGAAGACAGAGGTCTCCTTCTATTTCTCCTTGTCCGACTCTATCTTCATCAACCCTGAGAAAAGAGACTCCTCCTCCTCCTCCATCTTCATCAACGCTAGGAAAACAGAATTCTCGTCATCGTCATCCTCCTCCACCTTAGCCCAAAATAAGATCAAGGACATCCTCGCAGTCGCAGAAAAGGTCCTTGGATTCGGTCGCTAATGCTCCCAAAGTAGACCAACAGAAAAGAAAAAGGTCGTTCAGTGGTAGCATTACCACCTTGATGAAAGAAAAATTTACAGCACACATCTCGAAGGAAGATTGTGTTAGTTTCTTCAATCTATGTTCCTCACTGCCTCCGTTTTTGTTGAAGTCCGAATTCGAAAGATAAACACAGAATAAATACACTACAACAAGAGACGAAGAAATACACAATAAAGATTAAAGGAACATTATGAAGTTAGTCAAAGACAACCCTGATTTAACCATGGAAGAGGCTGCGAACATCTATTATGATGTACAAGGGACGGGAACACTGGCAATGAAGTATGAAAGGGGCAATCTTTTGGTTCCTGATCATGAGTATAAAAATCTAACAACATATATGCGCCAGTTATATGAATATTACATGGCTCAAGCAACAGAGACGGACGACTTTGGTTTTGAGGTTATTATCCGTTCGCCACATGTTTTCCAATATCCTGAAGAAGGGAAGTTCGATGTCGAGTGGGAGTGCTTGTTCCAGCTGTACCAGAAACGCTCTCTCGATGTTTAAATGTTGACGCTGTGGACTATGTAAGTACCCTACACGTATGATATTACAATTAACTACTCTCTCGAGACACAGATTGTTAAGTTTTAAGCACTTCCCATGATTTTATGTTGGTGTATAGCAAAATTTTGCATTCTAAAAAGCAAATGGGATTACATAGGCTTCTTGGACCCCATGCGAGTCAATGAGAGGACATGTCTAGGCCTCTATAGATGTGACGTGGAAGACCTGAAATAGAGATTGATTACTATTTTTGACGAATTCACGGTGAAGAAGAAAACCCACATACTTCTAGCCTACAACTGCGAGTATGTGTTCTCGGCTTTTAATTTTATGCTTCTTTTTTCGTTAAGATTATTCGATAATTAGGATTCTGTGATTATAGCAACCATTTCGTCTTCATTTGTGTTAATCTTGCTAAAAATCTGCTCGAGGTGTGGGACTCGAAGAAAAAACCATTTCATCATCTCGATGCACTGGTGGCAGTGCTGAATTAGTAAGCGATCCTAATAACTATTATTTTCTAATTACACATACCGCTTTCTAATGTTTCTCCTTTTAATGTTGCTCAGTGTCCGAAGAAGACATATCGGTGGGATGCCGGGAAACAATGAATGCGGGTTTTATGTAATGTGGGCAATGCTTCGCTACATCGGCAGGAAATCGGAAGAAGCCGATAAGTTGATGTGTATAATCCCCATTTCATTTATGTCTGTTAATAACTCAACAAAATGATTTACTGTTTCTCTTTGGATATCATCTTTTTGAACAACAGCGCAAGAAATATAAGCATGAAAGGCTGTTAGACATGGAGATCGTCGCACTACAATTGGAGCTGGCAAAATTCATCTTAGCCGAGGTATTGGAAAAAGATGGAGTATTTTCTATTGCACAATCCGTGAAGTACAAGAACCAGTATGGCCTAGAGCGGCTCGCAAGATTATTGTAAGAAGTCCGAGAAGCATGTGTGAAGTCCAAGAACATTTCTTTTTTATTTTGAAGGATCGAGATGCGGATAAGAACATTTGAATTGTAATAGTAACATTTGTAATGTTTAATATTGATGGATCTATCATCTACGTAGCGTATATAAAGCGAAACCCGATTTCATAAAAAATATAAATTAAAATAAATTATATAACAATAAAATACGAACGGGCCATCACCGTCGGTTAGCAACAAACCGGCAGTGTTGTCGTAACCATCAATGGCGGTTAGAAGCAAACCGACAGTGTTGTCTTGCTCAACACTGCCGGCTTGAACCATGAACCGACACTGATAGTTACAAGAACACTGCCGGTTTGATCCATGAACCGATACTGATATTTACTACAACACTGCCGGTTTGATCCATGAACCGACAATGTAGGCTTGCTCAACACTGCTGGCTTGACCAAAAGAACCGACACTCTTAAAGCAACTGTCACTATCGGTTGGCACTACAAACCGGCAGCGTTGTTCAACTGGACACTGCCGGGCGGAGCCAGGAACCGATACTGTTTCCTGTAGATCAGTGTCGGTTTTTAAGGACCGGCAGTGATGTCAACCCCCCATCACTGTCGGTATGTCACTGTCGGTTCAAAATCTGACAGTAAAGTAGGTTTTTAAACCGACAGTGATGTCTAAATCTGAGGTAGTGTTACGTTTCCAGCGCTGTATGCATCTGGACATACATACATGTGCCTACCCTGAATAATGCACCTCTGAATAGATCGAGTCTAGGAGTGTGAAGTAGAACAGCCCTTGCCTTGTGCAAGCAGCAGGGTGGACCTGCACTTACTATTGTTAATTCCATCGATCTCAACTGAGCTGTGACGGGAGAAACCGAGGACGATGAGGCGACCGAGACGAAAGCTGAGATATACTAGCTCGCAGCTGTACGTGATGCGATGCGACTCGTATACTCCGTACGAACAGTTACATCGACAGCTTCTTGTTTGTACGGTCGTCGCGTCGTCTTCCCGCAACGAACTTGCAAACAATTCGGAAAATGCAAGCTGCAAATATGAAAATGTAAGTTACAACTTGCGACCAAAAGAGCAGGCGTCCTCAGAGACATCTCTTCTTCTTTTTTTTTTTGAAAGGGTCCTCAGAGACATCTCTCACTCGCGCAAAGCCGCAAAGGGCGCAACAACGTACGTTGTGTAGCTGTGCAGGCGTATCCGGGACTTGGCTGCCTGGAGAAACCACCATTCTGAACTCAGAATGATTCGTTGAGCTGATCAAGTCAAGACTTTAGTAATCAGCTTGGACGATAAACCCTAAGCAGCTGGAGGAAGAGGAATTAATTAATATATCATGCATGATGCATCGTCTTCGATCGCTACTCCAACTAACCAGGGGAATGGGATGCATATATAAGTAGGGGAGGGCTGATCGCTGCTCATCAGTCATCACTCACATCATCACCTTTCTTTCACAGTTTAAGTCACTGTCAGTCGCTACCACCACTTCAGCACTTTTTCCCAAGACAGCAAGAAGAATGGCGGCGCTCAAGCTCAACAACTGCATGACGACGAGCTCCTCCTTGGTGCTTGTCCTGCTCGCGCTCTGGGCCGCCCCGCTGACCGTCGTGGCCGGGGACCCAGACCAAGGTTTTTTTTATCGGCCGAAATTCACACAAATTTTCGAAATTTCCTTTCTATCCACAGGGTCCGATAAAATTTGACATCGGCCAAATTTTTTTCTTCTTTCCTGCTTCCACACAGACAACCCAAATTCAGTCGTGCGACAATCCCACGCTATAATGTTTTATTCTTGTTTTTATCTGTAAACAAGTGATGTTTAATAGCTCAGGAATAGTTTAAGTCAAATTCTACGAAATTTTTTCAAAACAATTTGAATTTTTTTTTAATTTGGTCCGATATTTCCGATATATCTTGCTTATCCTATTTATCCATGACCTCCGATAAATTTTTATTTCTGATAATGAAAACCTTGACCCAGACATCGTGACCGACTACATCATCCCGGCGACCACCAACGCCGTGAACATCACTGGCGCGTTCTTCACCTACTCCGGCCTCCGCGGTGCGCTGGCCTTGCAGGCCCCGGAGAACTTCACGGTGGCCAAGGCCTCCATGGCGGAGTTCCCGGCGCTGAACGGGCAGAGCGTGTCGTACGCGGTGCTCTCGTACGGGCCGGGCTCCATCAACCCCACGCACACTCACCCGCGCGCCTCCGAGCTGCTACTCGTCCTCGACGGCGCGCTCTCCGTCGGCTTCGTCGACACCGCAGGCAAGCTCTTCACGCAGGACCTCGCCGCCGGCGACTTGTTCGTGTTCCCCAAGGGCACCGTGCACTGGCAGTACAACAGTGGCACCCAGCCTGCCAAGGCGCTGTCCGCGTTCGGGAGCGCCGCCGCGGGGCTCGTCTCCCTCCCCGGCGCCCTGTTCGGCGCCAGCGACATCGACGACGTCGTGCTGGCCAAGTCCTTCAAGACCGATGTGGCCACCATCCAGAAGCTGAAGGCAGGCCTCGCCTCGAAGCCATGATCGTCTATCGGCTTTGCTTTCAGTTGCTCCCGGCGCTCGCGTGCATCTTTTCCAGCTTCTCTTTGTAATCGTCCACGTCGTCGTTCTTGAATAACATGCCAAGAGCAATGGTGAGTAGTGAGTGACCCAGTGAGCGTCATGTCATGGATCAAATAATTTATAATCTCCACCAAACCGTCAGGTGTGATTTGTATTGTGTTGATGTGAATTTGTTAATTATTGTAATCTATCTCAATGATAATATCTATACATTACATCGTAGTACGTGCTGGCTCTTGTTGCTCGTCACATATCACGTGATGTTAACGCCAGTCGCCATGTCACGGAAAACCCATTTAAATTTGTCTCAAAGCAGGTAGAAATTAAGGTGCTGTTTGGTTGGTTGATTTTCTGACGTGACCAGATTACAGTGTCATCAAATTACGTTAGTTGCTGTTTGTTTTACCTACCATGCTAACAGATACCGCGGGAATCGATCCGAGTCTTCATTGAGCCAATCCCGCCCAATCATCGGCGGCATACGTTCGCATTTACGTCCTGCACCTGCTTTTCCCTTCCGACGGCTGAACCAAACAAGAAGAGAAAGCAATAATTACATTCCCCTTGCCGCCATGGACCTGTTCCTTTTGTGTTTACTTTACGGTGGTGGAACCAAACACCTCCTAAAGTTGGCATTTTAGATAGCTGATGAGGGTTTGACAAGTCGATTTCGTAGACAAATTTGAAGACCGGTGTTTGTTACTCCTACTTTTCTACTTGATTGTTTCTAGTAGTTTAATTCAACACAGTAGCCACTAGGAGTAATAACAAACACAAACTTACCCAAATTGTAATGTTCCACCCCTTATGGCTTTATTTGATATTTATGTATTCACCTTAATCCATGCTATCATTGTTATAGCTGAAATTAAAATAGTGTTTGTTGACGCTTCGTATGTGTGTATATAGGAAAGGGGATTCTGCAAGCGCACAGAACTATCGTGTAGCACTTCACTTGGTGAGAACCAAGTGTCGAATTTATATTTTTCCAAAGGAAGGCGAATGGGCATGTTTGGGAACTGTGGATAGGTGGGCTAGGTAGGTGTGTTTAGCAACACGGGGTTGATGAAGGTAGTGTGGATGCTGGACGGAAAAGGTAAGGGGATAGCACGACAAGTAGAGGTAGCTAGAAGTGTAGTGTAGCTAGAAGTGTAGTGCAACTAATCTTAAGCAACAAAGATAAACTAGTGATAGCAAGAACGTCTTTAGTATGAGGGGCGTACCTGCCCTGAATTTAATCAGGCACAAAGCACAACGAGCTCTACATTTTAATAACTAGATACAACATGGTGGAATACAGAGGAAGGACAGGACTACCCACCTGCCAACTACCACATTCTATCCGGGGATCTAGCCGTACCTACAGGCAAGGTATAGCCTAAGCACCACACTTAATCTATAAACGCACTGCTTCAATCGGAGCTCTGGTAAAATAAGATCGAAGCACCCTAACCAGACGGTAGAACAAGTACTAATGATGAACAGACTAAACACTAAGATAACTATGATGCTAATGCCATAGAACAAGCACCGAAGCTCACTAATGATGAACAAGAGCAAGACAGGACTTGAACTAAGCAAAGCTATATTACTGAATAAAGTATTGAACAAAGTAGAGTATTGAATAAAGTAAATGCTAAATAAAATATTACAAAGGAGCTATACTAGACCAGAAGACTTTTTCGGACTCCGAGGCGAGCTCCGCTCTAACTCTATTGCCACTACTAGCTAATAACTACTACTTCTAGAGCTACTACTCTAAGCCTTGAGAGCTTGGAATGCTTGATTATGCTTGGGGATGATCTTCACCGAGCTCCACACCTCCTTTTGTAGTGTGTAGAAGGTGAGGGGGTACTTGTAGGCAGTGAGTGAGCAGTGGAGAGGCAGGGGGTGTCGGCCAACCTAGGGGGCGTCGGCGACCGTCCCCTGCACCGCCATTGCATCCAACGGTGATGGATAGCCTCTGGATGACGATTGCATGCAGGTAAGTCGGTTACTTTGGCCGGTAAGGCGGTAAGAAGGGGTCGGTTTGGCCCCTCCAAGTCTACACTAGTGGGCCCATGGATCCAAGGGAGCTCAACCTCCACCTTTGGATCAAACCGACATGGATCAAGCGTGGAGATGCATCATGGACGTGACACCTTGGTAATCACATGATCGGTGACGTGGCAGGGGGTGGGCCGTCGAGTGATGCCAGGTGGCGTCAGCCGACATGGCCATGTAGGCCCACGGCCCTCTGCCACGTCCACTTGCCTCCTATGCACGTCTTTTGTCCATTTTGTGAAAATTCCTGCATACAAATATTTTTTACAAGTACAAATGAAACTAGGTGAATTAAAAACATATAATGACACTTGTGATGTTGTTTTACCTTAGTTTTGGATGGAATATAATATTGATAGTCAAAATGGATGTTAGTGACCATCAATAGTGTTGCTATTTCAAAGCTATAGCTGAGCAATTTAGCAGCCCTAAAACGTAATATAACGGCCGTTGCTGACATAGCCGTAAAAATAGCAATAACTTAGCATTGGCTGTCTTTAGAAGCTATAGCAGCGCTCGTTGTAGCCCGCTAGTTAAGACCATGGTTTCTAAGCCATTTTTCTCAATAGTTGGAGGTGTGTTTGTGCCTCGAACACAATACATTCATGTTGGTATGATAGATACAAATTAACATGTTCGAATATATGCCGATGCATTGCCCCACTTTACTCAAAAAATATTGATTGATAATACACAAGAAACGGGTTTTTTTCTCTTAGTGTCAGAGAGGCTCCCAACACTTGAGGTAAGAAATTATTTTTTTTCACCATCCTACTTTAAGTTCTATTGGCTCAAATTACATCTAACTTTGTGCTAAAAAAACAGGTTTTATTGAAGGCTGTACCACCCTAATTTTTATTTTACCATATTTATTTAAATTACACAAAAAATTGATTTGCAACTCATGTCTAAAATAACTATGATTTCAATACACCTAGCTGTACCTAAGAAACTAGAAAAATTCATGCGGGAAGCCATCATAAAGCACAAACATAAAATCAAATACTTTTGCCTCAAAAAAGACATCAATTCTTGCGCTGGAAAGCTTTAAAACTATCTTGTATTCTTGTTGTCTCAAAGCATGTTTGTGGTGAACTGGTGACGCAGGAATATACCTGACGGCTGCCAAATGCCAACTGACATGAATTGATGCAATGCATTGTATAGTACTCCTACGTAGCTGCAGGCATATAATTAAGCGTAGAATCACACAACTGAGTCTGATGTTTGACGAACTCTGACGTCCTTCCCTATGCGCTGCAAAGGAGTCTGGATGTTTGACGAACTCCGACGGCCTTCCCCAAATGCCCAAACAACCGTGTCTTAAGCTGGCATGCCTTTGGCAGTTTCACCATATTCATCTAGCAAGAGCTAGCAATACTGTCACCTCACCTGTGCTGTACATTGTAACACCCAAACCTACAAAGCTTAGGAAACAAAGGCCGAGACGCGCTGTCTGTCGTTAGTACAAAGATAACTCACTCTAATTGTATAGCAGGCCACACCGGCACAGCTCTTCCAAGGCCGCGCTAGCTGTTCCTCTAAAAGTATATATATATAGCTAGCAAACCATCGCAGCCCCCAACTCCTGTGGATCGCGCCAAGCTTCGGCAAGCTCTGCGCCACGTGCGTCTGATCGGTCCATTTCCATTTCCACTACCGCATCCTGCTCACCGGACAGCTGCTAGCGGATCGATGGCGCTCGCTCATCCCGGCCTCCGGCTGCTGTTCCTGTGTGCCGCCGTGCTGCTGGTGGTGCACCAGCTGCCTGGGTGTGCCCGCGCCAGCGACCCCGACATCCTGACCGACTTCGTGGTGCCGCAGGACTTGGCCGACCCATCCCAGCTCAACGGCACCTTCTTCACCTACACCCGCCTCGTCAGCGGGAACGCCGGCGACCCGGCCAAGTTCACCGCGACCAAGGCCACCGCGGCCGAGTTCCCGGCGCTGCTGGGGCAGTCCGTCTCCTTCGCCGCGCTCGTCTTCGGCGCCGGCACCGTCAACCCGACTCACATCCACCCCAGGTACGGTACACGTACACGTTGGCTTGTACATACATACGTGTCTTTGGACTCATGCTTACGTACGTGTCTCTGGCATGATCGATCGCATGCAGGGCGTCGGAGCTGCTGGTCGTGGTGCAGGGCGCTCTGTTCGTGGGCCTGGTCGACGCCGCCCGCAACGGCACGCTGCACACGGCGACGCTGCAGGCCGGCGACATGTTCGTGTTCCCCAAGGGCATGGTGCACTTCCAGTCCAACAACGGCACCGACGTGGCGCGCGCCTTCTCGGCCTTCGGCAGCGCCAGCCCCGGCACCATCTCGCTCCCCACGGAGCTCTTCGAGACCGGCATCGACGACCACGTGCTGGAGAAGTCGTTCCACACCGACCAGGCCACCGTCGATGCGCTCAAGCACGACCTGCAGCAGGCGCCGGCGCCCGCGCCGCCGCAGAACTCCGCCCCCGTCGTCGCGTTCGTTGGAGCACGTCTGGCGGCGGTGATGCTCTGCGTCAGCACCGCGTTCTCGCTCGTCTTGTGAGGAGCGTGTTCAGCTGGTCACGAATAAAGCTGGTGCCATTCGACGTGGGACGTTCTGCTTGCTTCTCCGTGCTCCTTCTGAATAAAGATGAACCATATGACAACGAAAGGAGTGTTTTGTGTGTGTGTGTGTGTGGGTGGGGGTGGGTGGGGGGGGGGGGGGGGGGGGGGGGGGGGGAGGGGGATTGGAGGGGGGACACGAGAAAAGAGTCGGATGATCCATACGACAGAAACCGAGTCCAGTCAGTTTATGGGAGCACCCGCTCTTTCAAAAGGACCTATTTAAACAGGAAACCATAATTCATTTGGAAGAGCTATATTTGTAAACAACCTGACAGCCACATTTACTAATTATAAAGGTATTACAAAATCACTAAATCATGCATGCAATGCTCTAGCGCGAGCGGAGGTACCCAAAAATACCACTTCTGTCTCCAATAGGAGACCCAAACCCAAAATAGATCTCCAACATAATACCTATAGCCTCCAATAAAGTACCTATATAGAAGACATATTTTGGGTGCCAGAAAATATATAAACCAAATCTGAGTATCTTCTCTCCTGTAGACCCATTTGCAGAAATGGTTCTCTTTTGGGTCTTGTTGTTGGAGAAGACAAAAAAAAATATGTATTGAACCATTTACCTGTAGCGCTACATAAACGTAGAATGGGTCTTATATTTTGGTAACGGTTGTTGGAGACAGTCTAATCCCAATTCAAAATAAGAGGGGGAGATGTAATTCTATAAACATAATTCAAGACAAAGTTTCTAATAAGCTACCACAGAAACAGAAGAAGGAACTGTGGCAGAACCACCTAATCTAATGCCTACCAGGAAGTACTTGTCTTTTATTAAACTCTAAGTGCTCAAGGGAGGACACTAAATTACGCAATTCTGTTGAGCACACCCTCAAGGAAGAACCTGAAAATCCACTATTTTTCCATCAGAATCACAAATGAGAAAATAAAGCTTACTAATATTCTTAAGACATTTCTTACATCACTTTCCATGCAACATCTAGAGTATAATATTTATTGTTTATAATAGCAGAATATAACCATACTATCAGAGTTTCAGCGGAAATAAAACCATTTAGCGACAAGTTAAACATTAACATAACGATCTGTTATATACATCATAACAGGTTATAAGTTTTTCATTGTAAAACATTTTGGGTGGATGTTTCAAATAAACTCTATGTCCGCAACGTTAAGGAAATCCTCGCTGAGCCCACCAGGAGGTTTCCACACACAAGTGTCAGCTCCACATGTTCCTGTCACCTGCAACAGGGTAGAACAAACCCTGAGTACTCAATTGTACTCCACAAGACTTACCCTGCCAGGAGGAAAGAAAAGACTTCAACGATATGCAAGACTATCTGGCTTGTGGTTTATTGCATCTATAGGAAGCATTACTAACACGTAGCGTCCTTATATCAAATTTTATTAGCAGTCATCATTAGTTTATTAACTAACCATTCTATATAAGCACCTATGCTATTTTCAAGTAGGTGGCAAGCAATCAGAACTATTTTACCATCTTTCATATTCCAGTTCTTACTACGGTACTAGATCGTAGACAAGTCATACCGTATTACCCGGCGATTCACAAATCAATGTGTCCAGCTGGGTACCCCAAAACACACGGCCCACTTATACCCCAGACACAAGCAGGACCAACCCACCACTCTCCTATCAAGGGGTCTAGATCCCTGTTCAAACTTGGACTCCAAGCCCCCACTCCTAAGTCCCGGACTCAGTGTGGTGCTTAGACCTCCACCAACCCTGCCTCCAATCAGTTGGTCCAGAAAGAGCCGGAATCCACGATAAGAGAGCAACGAGCCTTCCTTGCTCCCATAAATAAGTATGTGCTCAGGATAATAAGTCTGTGATCTTATTAGAATTTAATGCAATGGTCGGTCCTTAACCGACACAGGCGGAACAAGTGCAATCCGAGCTACGCCCGAATGCCAAACCAAGTCTAGATTCAAAGTACCATTCTGCTCAACCTCCAATTATCATTCATACATATTACATGTGATAGTAATATAATAACTACAATAATATCTTTCCTATCTCTCGCGAGTGATAGGTAATCACTCGATTTCTACCGGAGTCATGTAGCATAGCAATCAACATGATCCTATCATACTAGTAAGACTCATAGGATAAGGATATATATATGCAAGTGAGTTTCATTCAATTCCATAAACTTAATGCACAAGCATAAAATAAAATGCAGAATAATATGGGTTATGCACCGGGGCTTGTCTGGGTAAGATATAATCCAAAAGTTAGCATTTTATCATGCTGACATGATCATCAAGGCACCATCTTTTCTGCTACCTCAGTCAACTCCACGATCCATCATTGTGCCTATTACGATATACGTGGATGCAACGCAGAGACATAATTAATCAATGGTAACAACAACTCTATAATATGATTAAGCTCTACGAGCTAGCTTCTCTATGAGCTAACGAGCTAGCTTCATGACTAACGTACTAGTCTACGTATCCACGTTGCCAAGTAATGCTTGTTCCGGAAAATATTTTCGTTCTACAAACCCTCAATTATTTTTTTGACATTTGATTGATTAACTATATATTTTTGGACTAGGGCTCACTTAGTTACCTTAACAATCTAATTCCTATGAGACTACAAAATTACAGTGAGCACTTAATATTGTTAGGAATCTACTATAAAAATTTTAGGGCCAGTACTTCTACCAATTCATCACACATAATTCCTGCAAGTTCTTGTTTTACCTATTTTAAGTGCTTCAAATTAATTAGTCTACTCTAGAAAATTCTATGAAACTAAGAAAACAAAATACATTATCAGATAGGTAATGATTTTAGGAACCTAACAAAATTAGTTTTATAATTTTTTAACATCTACACATTTTTTCATTGAATTTACAAGTTTACCTTAAGAGCTAAATTAGAAAAGACTTTAGAAATTGGAAAGGGCCGGCAGGTAACCGGATCTGGCCTGCCAGCCCAAAATGGCCCACATGGAACACAGGCGCGTGCAGTAGGCCAGCCCAGTCATGGCCCAAGGCGGGGAGTCCGCATGCGCGTCGATGGTTTTACAGAAGAGTCCCCAATATATTCATTTATTACAGTGCAATATGCAAACTATTGCAACTAGAGACTCATTTTGCAGAGAGAACCCTGAACGAACCTACCTTTACCACGGGATGGTCCCCGATGGCCTGCGCACGACGATGCGACTCCAGCCAGTGCAACAGTGTAGACACCGACCACCAGAACGAAACACCAGACCCACAATCGAGTAGATGAGCATCGCGGAGCCAAGACGAAAACCCTAGACGGTGATCAGGAGTTAAACGGTGACTGCAACAACGCTAGGCCACGACGGTGGCCCAACCCCCATGGCGGCGCGAGCTGGTCTGGTGAGCTAACGCAAGTAACGAACTAAAAGGGGCGATTGAGTATCAGCAGCTTACAACAAACAAGGTCAAGATGGTGGTGAAGTCGGAGACGGCCCCGACAGCGCTGGCCATGTCTGAGCTGATGGGGCGGCGGTGCTCTGACTAGACACTAGGCACATCCCTGCATCTCCAGGGGAGGGCCCTGGCCAGAAGCACATGAGCACCAGCTAGAGAAGGTTCAGACAAGTTCTCGGCTGCCAGTAATTGAACTTCTACCTAGCCCTACTATCGCACCCTAATTTTGCATAACAAAACCAAGTGCTCATATATGGGCGTCCCAGGATGTCCAAACACACATATAGTCTAAAATTGCAATAATATCAAAGTAAAGTACTTTATTACATCGCATATTTCATTACATAGTTATCATAAGTCTTGCTCATTGGCAACATTATTACATAGAGTAGAAGGCTAAGCCCAAACGACATAGGGACTCCAACTAGGGGAACATCATCCTAGTAATTCTAGGACGTCCTCTAGAAACTCTTCATATGTATTATCTGTTACCCATCTAGGATTTTCATTGAATGTAAAACAAGTGTAAGCATACCATGCTTAGCAAGTATATCAAAGGTATCTATGAGACTCAAAGGCTAGACACGGTTTGACTGCGGTTCGTAATTTTAGTTGGTCAAGTTTTAACATCCTGAATCACTACTTT
Source organism: Miscanthus floridulus (assembly GCF_019320115.1). NCBI lineage: Eukaryota > Viridiplantae > Streptophyta > Magnoliopsida > Poales > Poaceae > Miscanthus > Miscanthus floridulus. Next base: position 46,797,351 of record NC_089583.1, on the reverse strand, counting down.
AGTGGATAAACCCAACCCAAAGTGATATTAATAAATAATCAAGATTATGTCAATTCCCAACCATCCATAGTAACCACTAATCATGAAGGATCCAGATCGCTCGTATCCGTGAGCACGGCTGTTATAACAGGTTAAATATTTCTACAGAAATTATACAACTTTACCCACCGAGCTGTGATTCCCAATGCTGGGGTTTGCAAAGCCCACATCACCTCTACCTAGGAAGTGTGGCTAGGGTTTCACTATGTAACCCTTCGCTAGTCGCACTAACAACTCATAGCTGCTAAGGTTTCAGCCGTCTAGTCGTATGTGGCCCTCCTCTAGGAGTGACATGCATGGTCGAGGCATGGTACACACCCTAACAGGAAAAGAAACATACCAACTAGTGCCCCCTCTTGCCCTTATGGAAAGCTATAGACGAGCTAGTACAATCTAGTTAACAGGTTAAAGTTAGAGCCATATGACACTCGGGGTTGTACGAAACCTCTTGGGTGGCCGCTTCAGGATTAAGTCCTTATGGAGAGGCACTAGAGCACTTAACCCAGTACTCTAGCCCCCTAATTGTTGCTAAAAATCTCTATTTTAACATATTGCATAATACCTTTAGTCATGTTTAACAATTATTTTATGTTGAGTGCTGCAGCATCTATCCAAAATGCTTCCCAAACCATAGGTATCAAGGATATGTGGTATAAATAGTAATCTAGGTAAAGTCCTTAAAGGTAATTCAAATTTAAACACATGCATGTATATGAATTGTAGAGTTCATAGGTACAAGGGGCCTTTGCTACACTTGCCTTCCTCAAAGTTCTCCTCCTGGTACTAGCTGGTCTCCCAACTGCTCCTCAGTAACCTCAAACTGATCACTCTCTAAACGTGTTCCAATTCACCAATCAAGCATCCATTCCAGTCATCACATGCATACAAATATACTTCTATTAGAATAGTACAACAAATAATAAAAACATTGACTAAAAAGCTTATAAAACTAATCTATGTACTGCTACGAACACATGAGCAAAAGAATCACTCTAATCGGACTTAAAACGCAAAAGTTATGCATAAAACAAGTTTCAATGGCATTTTTGTAAATAAAACGATCTCAATTTTGAATAAAACCTAAATTCTAACGTGATCTAGATGGCTGCTGCACTATTTTTCAAAAGTATAGGGGCTAAAATAGAAGAAAATAGGACTGAAAAAAATACTTTTGAATTGAGGTTGGATCGCGGGTTGATTTCTTGAAAACTCAGTGGCTAAACCACAAAAACGCACGGCTGACTGCGGGTTGACCCACGTTGTAACACCCCAGGTGTTTGCCTTCCACATTTGCACTTGCATTTTATGAACATGAGCATCATTCATCCATTCATGAGCTTGTGTTGCCTGAAACATGTTTTTGAAACATTGCAACGTATCGTTACATTTCACGTGTGTTGTTTCTTTTATGAAATGAAAAGTGTGCAACACTTAAGTGCAACATGTGCAACTCACTTTAGTGAAATATGGTTAGTTCATACTATGCAGCAAGATCATGAAACATGTGGAACATGACTATGAAACAGATGTAACATTTCATGTGTTTTTCATTGTTTTAGTACATACAATGCTTGATTCTTGTGTGACTAAGGTGTGGTGTGACTAATAATTCTCTTAAACAACTTAGTGACACCTAGAATGTCATTTGGAACATTGTTCATATTGATCATGTTGCCTAAATAGGATTTCAAAAAGTGGTTTGACTTGTTTTGACCCCTAAACCCCTTTTGTTTGACTATTTAAAAAGTGTAGCTTAGGATGTTTGCATGTCTAAGCAACCTAAAACAAAGTTGTAGAAAATTTGATAAGGAAAAAACTTTGTTTAGAAGTCAAGTCATGAAAATATGCACAACATGTTGAAAAAGACCCACAAGTCAGTTTTGAGATCTATTTTGTAACTCTGAAAATTTTCTAAGTCACAAAGCATGTTTCAGTTCCTATGTACTGATGTTTAGCGCAGTGTATCTCCCAAACAAAGCCAAACCAGCTCGAGCTCCAATTGTAAAAGTTGTAGTTCACATGTAGATGTTCAACTTTGTCAATTACACCTTGAGCTATATCATCATGGATTAGGAGTGAATCAGTGTCAAATTTCGTCTGTCAGTCGGGATCGATGAACTCTGAAACACGAGGTTCAGACCTATCATGGCCGACTGAGGTCAAAAGATGGCCGCCTGCGTGGCCACCACGCACCTGGCTTGGCCTGACCGCACCTGTGCGCTGGCCAGCTTGAAGTGGAGGACACCCTACTGCCCTCTGCACGCGCTCTGCCCCCTCCTTCGCTTCCTCCGCTCACAGCAGCAGCAGCCGAAGCGCTAGCCGCTCCGCCATTGCTGCCAAGGAGCTCCGCCATCGCCTAGCTCATGCGCTGCCACAAAAACGCGACTGTCAGCTCCACAACAGCTCCACTGTGTCCTCCTCTACCTCATCGACCTTCTTAGCTGAGCCAATCGTGCTGTAGCTGAGGACCCTTGGCTAGTTTTCCTACTGCCGTAGCCATGGCCATACCTCACAGGAGTTGTGGTTCGTCGTGGCCAGCGCATCACCGCACCGCTCCTTCTTCCTTAGCCTTCGTTTCGTCTTCTCTAGCACTGTGTAGTTGCTCTAGTGATGATGCTACCGACGAAGCCAGTCCAGCCGAGCCAGAACACTGGCCGCGCACCACCGCACCATGGTCGCCGCGCGGTGACATCACATGGCTACACTTGAGTACTTCACCGCAACCATTAGCAGTAGCATAGGCAGGTCTGCCTTGGTCACTGGAAGCTGATGCGCACCTCGTCTAGGGTACCTAGCACCGGGGTTCGCCGGAGCGCCGCCGTGCGCCATGGCCGACGTACCTAGACGTTCGATAGAGCTTAGGATGAGTAGGTCAATTGATGTGGGAGGTCGTGATGGTCACGGAGGTACCCTCCTCGTCGCCGGAGAAGTCACCATCGGTGAGCTTCACCGCTGCCACGGCCGTCGTGAGCGTCCTCCCCTGTTTTCATCTCACTGACAAGTAGGGTCCGGCTGACACTCGGGTCCCACACATCAGTGACTGTGTGTTCATAAGGATAGTTCAAATTTCTAGTTTTGAATGCTTGTTTTGTAAATTTTGTAACTCTAAATGTGTAGATCCAAATGGTGTGATTCAAATTTTGTTAGACTCACAGTGAGGTCTAGTATTTAATAAAAATATGATATGAGCATATGATGTAGAAATTTTGGATGAATTAAATAGGAACTTGAAATGTGTTTTCAAATGCATGCAAACTTGTTTGAATTATATCTTGAGTTTCTGTGATCCAAAAATTATGAAATTTTATAGGTAAGCTAGTCTTGCTTAGTAGAAGCTCTGGTTAAAATTTGAGAGTCATTGCATGTAGGGTTTTTGAGCTATAGATTTTCCTTTTATCATTGATTGATACTTGTGGGAATTTTTGTAAATTATCTAGGAATCATATGACCATGAAACTTGGTGGGTAGTATCTTAGTACCCTAAGGATGCTAGGAAAAATATGAAATCTGTTTCTTCACACTTTTCACTAAGGTTTCCTAATTATGCCATTTTAAGCCATTATGCCTTATCATTTTGTGTAGGCTGTTATACTTACTCAAATAGGTGTGAAATTTTTATGGTAGTCTACTTAGAGCATGTAGTATCTACTGTAATTTTTGTAGATTTAATGGTGTAGCTTCCTTATCAAATTAACTTTTCAACCATATGTGGATCGTCGAAAACGGAAGTCTGGATGCGTCCTGGGTGACCAGTTTAAGGCAGACTGGTCCTAGAGCCCGAGCCAAACTCGAACTTGATTTGGGTCTCCACCTTGGGGACTCGAACCGGATGAGCTTCGGGCCTCCTTCTCGGTTAGGACACCCTCGCTAATCTCCTTGATCTCCATATGGTTCTCCAAGCATGGTCATATGTATGGAGGTCATGTCCTCATCATCCTCCCTTTCTTGACGAAAAGTCGTCCTCGACGTCGATTTTGTTTGAAGTCGATCCTGCACAACATGAGGACAATCGAGGTTTCCAAAATAATGAAAATGGACAATATTGTGAGAAAGAATATGACCACATGTCCATGTTTGTATCATGTCTTGTCCTACAGACATGTAGTCTGCTCGATTGAAATACACACAATCTTTCCCAATACTATCCTGCAAAAGATTAGTACTAACAAGAAACATATGCTCCCTTTCTTTGGATTCCACTTGTGTTCGAAAAGCAAAACTAGAGGAATATGGCATAACAACAGTGTTGATTTTACTATCCTCTAGTTGATCATTACTTTGCACAACAAAAGGAGAATTCAGATTTGTACAAATGTAAACTCGTTGTATCAAATATTGCCCTTGGTTGTTATATTTACCAAAAACATGATATGTATGTCTAGAGAACCATGGTAAATCAGCATATGCATAAAGTTTCTCCTCTAAAGAACTAAGATTACATGGAATATCAAATTCAATGTAACCCAAAGTATTTAAAGAAGACAACAATTTTGGCTCATCAACTTCACTAGCATTATGAATAACAAGTCTATTTTCAGCACAAGTGCTCTATTTCAGCACACATATAGTATGATCATTCTTCAATGATTGCATGGGTATAACATAAATATCATTATGCAAGTCATCTTCATCACAAAAAACATCAAGCAAATCATCTTGTGACAAAGGTAAATCAAGCGAAGGCTCCATTAAAATTTGCTCTATCATAGCATGATTGGTGGAAAAATTCAGCACATCAAGAGAACTCTCACCTTTCAGTGAGTTTAGCATCGTGGGCTTTACCTTTGCTCTCATGTTCAGTAGGAGTAATAGTTGATGGTTCTGAATTGTCACATAAGACTATGAGCATCTCATTTTCTGCCATGTCATCCTCGCTCTTTTGTACATTATCCTACAAAAGGTTAGGCATAGCAGAAGGAATAACAAGAGATTGATCTAGTTGATGCACCTCATCATTTGAATTAATTACAAGAGATGGATTAACAAAATTTTCTCTCATAAGATCTTTCATATCATTTCAAGTTTGAGGTTTATCAGAAGGATCTAAAGACTTCCACCAAGATAAAGCAGAATGTCGCAAAACACTAGATGCATTTTTTACCTTCCTCCTTGGACACATAAAGCGAGTAGCAAATATGTTATCTATGGCAATTTCCCACTCCATGTACTCATCAGCACCTATACCATCATAAGTCGGAGGATATGAACAACTTGTCATTGTTAGAATCAAACAAGAAAACACACAAGTATGTATTTTCCTATGAACTACTATAGGATGTGGTCAAGGAGTAAAGTCACACACTCTCAAGCGTCTTACCACGGTCTTACAAGTGTTCTTACCAAAGCAACAGGCGGTGCAATCGGTCAATGACTGTGATACCATTGTAGCTTGAGTGTAACAATTGCAAGGTGAACCTGTACTTGGTTAGAAGAAAGTGGAGCTTAGATAGGCACAATATAGTAGCAAGGAATAGCAAAATTCACAACTGAATGGCAAAGCTGAATAAGTATCCCAAGTACTTATCTTAGTTGCTGGCCTACTCATGTTCTAAGTACCAGATGTATTAAGTGATGTGAACAGCAGGAATATGATTAGGAATAAGGCAGAAATCAGCACACGCAAACACAGCTCAAATGGCGCTCTCTATGTGCTCCTCTAGATATTGTTCCACTTTTTCCCCTCTCTTTTTTCTCTATTTTTGGGCTGTCGTTGTTTTTTTGGGATTCTTTGACTTTTCTTTTTATTTTTTTTTTTTTGATATTTTTTCTTCACTTAGGAGCACAAAAGAAGTAACCACATAAAATATGAGCTTAAACAAGTGAAAGACGTGGCCTGTGAAATTTTCAGAAGACGTGCTCGAAATCGATAAAAACCTTGTGACCATGAAAAGAGGATCTTGTGACCACTTTTTGACCAAAGTAAAAATCTCTGACCCTAGAAATTCTGGGGATGGACGGATTCAAAATTTTTTTTGATCGATTTTGATATATGGAACGTTGAAATCTGAGTTCGTATGCGAAAACTAGACCAGTTTTGCGAACGCACTCTAAATTAGAGGACAAAACAGGAACAATGCGCGCAAAATTGGTCACAGCAGCAATGATTTGATGGAAACAGTGAAGACAAGTGTAGAAAATTAGATGGCATGGACTAGGGTTTGATGGATACAAAGGAAACTCAACAAGACTTGGAGATGTTCATGGATTATGATGAAAAACAAAGGAGAAAACACAAATTGGACTAAAAATGATCTAAAACAAGCAACCAGAACTTGACCTAGGGCACAAACTCAACAACACGAAACAGAGATGAAATTGCATGGCACAATGAGGCTATAGGATAGGGAATATGTGACGATGTATATTTTTTTGGCTTTTTGTGGACTATAGGTAATGCAAAAACAGTAACAATCTAAAGGTGAAAACAAAGTTATACCTAACGAGCAACAAGGTGCTTTGATACCACTTGATGTAGACTAGGCCCGATCTTCCAAAATGTATGATAGCGTTGATTGGTGGAGACTTGACATTCACGATCTAGGCTTCAAACCAAGACTGATTCGGACCCCCGCAACCATTACACCACTGCCCTGTTGGTTATCAACCACGCGAACGCGATTGAGCTCGCCAAGAAGGCTTTCCTGCAAGCGAATCGAGAACACAAGCAAGAACGAGATAAACATAATCTAAAATTGCAAATAAATATGAGGCTTATGATAATGAGAAAGAGTTCAAGTCTTTATTCGAAAGGACTAATCACCATAGGCAAACAAAATCAAGAACTAGGGCCCTGGTTCACAGCAAGCGGCCTTGGCAGCGACAGTTGCAGCAAAACGACGTCTGTTTCATGTGAAAATCAAGAACTAAACAAAACCCAAACCCTAAGAAGAGTGACGGCTACTATTTATAGAGTCTTGGGCATCACTCCCCTGGACGCGCCCCTTAATGGGCCCAAACACGATACACGGTCCAATGGACCAAAAGACGATGTCGCAGCACCCTGGCAGATTCTGGATGTTGACTTGTTTCGACGATTCCTGTTGATTCCGAAGGTCTTTTGATGTGAAACCACTTGGATTGGCTTCCTTATCAAATTAGCTTTTCAACCATATGTGGATCGTCAAAAACAGAGTCCGGATGCATCCTGGGTGACCAGTTTAAGGCAGACTAGTCCTAGAGCCCTGAGCCGGACTCGAACTTGATTTGGGTCTCCACCTTAGGGACTCGAACCGGATGAGCTTCGGGCCTCCTTCTCGATTAGGACACCCTCGCTGATCTCCTTGGTCTCCATATGGTTCTCCAAGCCTGGTCATATGTATGGAGGTCATGTCCTCATCAAGTGTGTCATGGTAGTCATCACCATTACCTCCACCATCTCCTCCATCTCCGTCACCATCACCACCGTCATCTCCACTGTCATCACCATCATCATTGCCATCTCCATCTTCACCAACATCATTACCCCCATCATCAGAATCACAGTTGTCAGAAGCATCACCATCATCAGGATCACCAGCTCCATCCTGACCCCATGTTCATCTTCCTCCATGGGCTCCTCCTTAGATTCTTCTATCTCTATAGGATCCTCATACATGGGCCCCTCTTAAGTCTCTTCATCCATAGGTTCATCCTCCATCTGGTCCTCTAGAGGTTCCTCCATGGGCACCTCCATAGGCGGTTCCTCCTAGGGCTCCTCCGCCATGATCCTCAAAGCCTCAACTAGGTGTGGAGGAATGTGCTTGCTAAGCGTGAACCTCGTCCTCCTTGTTGGCATCACAATGGTACGCTTGTGGGCTGTCAACTTGGTGTGGGCCATCTATAAGATTAAAAAGGTTGAATATAAGAATAAGATAATTTTTGCAACAGACAACAGATAGAATATAAGTAAAAAATTTATAGTAAATTAAAGGTAGAAAAATAAAGATAATGTGATCCTAAAAACATCCATTTCTAACTAGGTTGATCGTCCTACAGTCAGTTATAGCTTTGATACTAATTTGTCGCACCTAGTTTTTGCATAACAAAACCAAGTGCTCTTATATGTGCGCCCAGGATGTCCAAACACACATATAATCTCAAATTGCAATAATATCAAAGTAAAGTACTTTATTACATCGCATATTTCATCACATAGTTATCATAAGTCTTGCTCCTCGGCAACATCATTACATAGATTAGAAGGCTAAGCCCAAACGCCACGGGGACTCCAACTGGGGAACATCATCCTAGTAATCCTGGACGTCCTTTGGAAACTCTTCATATGTATTATCTATTACCCATCCAGGATTTTCATTGAATGTAAAACAAGTGTAAGCGCACCATGCTTAGCAAGTATATCAAAGGGATCTATGAAGCTCAAAGGCTAGACACGGTTTGACTGCAGTTCGCAATTTTAGTTGGTCAAGTTTTAACATCCTGAATCACTACTTTAGTGGATAAACCCAACCCAAGTGATATTAATGAATAATCAAGATTATGTCAATTCCCAACCATCCATAGTAACCACTAATCATGAAGGATCTAGATTGCTCATATCCGTGAGCACGGCTGTTATAATAGGTTAAATATTTCTGTAGAAATTGTACAACTTTACCCACCGAGCCATGATTCCCAATGCCGGGGTTTGCAAGGCCCACATCACCTCTACCTAGGAAGTGTAGCAGGGTTTCACTACGTAACCCTTCCTAGTCACACTAACAAGTCGTAGCTGCTAAGGTTTCAACCATCTAGTCGTATGTGGCCCTCCTCTAGGAGTGGCACTCATGGTCGTGGCACGGTACACACCCTAGCAGGAAAAAAGCGTACCAACTAGTGCCCCCCTCTTGCCCTTATGGAAAGCTATAGATGAGCTAGTACAATCTAGTTAATAGGTTAAAGTCAGAGCCATATGACACTTGGGGTTGTACGAAACCTCCTGGGTGGCTGCTTCAGGATTAAGTCCTTATGGAGAGGCACTAGAACACTCAACCTAGTACTCTAGGCCCCTAATTATTGCTAAAAAGCTCCATTTTAACATATTGCATAATACATTTAGTCATGTTTAACAATTATTTTATGTTGAGCGCTGCAGCATCTATCCAAAATACATCCCAAACAATAGGTATCTAGGATATGTGGTACAAATAGTAATCTAGGTAAAGTCCTTAAAGGTAATTCAAATTTAAACACGTGCATGTATATGAATTGTAGAGTTCATAGATACAAGGGGCCTTTGCTACACTTGCCTTCCTTGAAGTTCTTTTCCTGGTACTACAGGTCTCCCAACTGGTCCTCAGTGACCTCGAACTGATCACCCTCTAAACGTGTTCCAATTCAACAATCAAGCATCCTTTCTAGTCATCACATGCATACAAATATACTTCTATTAGAACAGTACAACAAACAGTAAAAACATTAACTAACAAGCTTATAAAACTAATCTACATACTGCTATGAATACATGAGCGAAAGAATCACTCTAATCGGACTTAAAACGCAAAAGTTATGCATAAAACAAGTTTCAATGGCATTTTTGTAAATAAACCGAACTCAATTTTGAATAAAAACAAAAAATTCTAACGTGATCTGGACGGCACACACTATTTTTCAAAAGTACAGGGGCTAAAACAAAAGAAAACAGGATTGAAAAGAAATACTTTTGAATTGATGTTGAACCGTGGGTTGATTCCTTGAAAACCCGGGGGCTAAACCACAAAATGCACGACTGACTATGGGTTGACCCATGTGGCCGCTGACTAGGCACCACGCGGCGCGCACGGTGGACTCGCTGATGTGGGCGCAGTGCTCCGAGTCCATGTTCTATGGTGGACCGATTACATACTCCAAAAGGGTATCTAATCTGAGCCATTTATCCATGATCGGACGGTACAGAAGAACGGGCAGACTCCCCTCGCCGGCGTGCAGTGCTAGCGCGGCGGCACCATGAATGCCGATGGCCCGAGCTCATTGGTGATCCCCGGTATGGTGATTTCGGCCGCCTCAGACCCAACCGAGGGCACGGAAGTGACGAGCGCAATGACGCGAGTTCGACACAGCATAAACGAAGGGCGGGGAAGCATGTTGGGACAATGTCCCCATAGAGGGGCCATGGATAGCATGATCTGGAGCTCGCCGATACGGTGCTCTAGAGCGACATTCATAGAAAGGAGGGTACGGGAAGATCGAGTGGCTCACCACGAGTCTGAGGAAGGTGTTCGTGGCCTCTAGGAGGGTTCCGAAGGATCTGGTCGATGGTGACAGTGAGCTGGAGAGAGAAAGCATTGCCAGTGAGTGTGAATCCATGTGATTGGTTACCAAAATCAAGAGAGGAAGGCACCTATGGAAGCGGCGAGGCACAGCGGAGCTCCTGGGTGAGACGACGACGGCGATTGGGCACCGGAGCGGGCGGATTATGGGGCGGCAGTGCGAGCTCGACTGTGGATGGGGAAAAGGGGAGAGGAAAGGGCTTGGCGGTGGGTTTTATAGGCAAGGGAGCACAGTAGAAATGGGAAGCAAGCATGGCGGAGCTACGAAATCTAGGGATTTCAAATGGTTTCCATAGCTGGCGTGGGCACGGTGGACGAGCTAGCGTGGATGGCAAGCGCCATCACCGAGAACAAAGAAGGAAGGGGAAGGGGGTGACTGACGTGCGGGTCCCACAACATAGTGAGTGAGAGGGAAACAAGCACGTGGGCGTGGGCTCGGAGAAGGCCTCCACTTGGGCCGAATGGCACCGAACTAGGCCACGTTGTGTTCGTGCGTGTGGAGGAAAAGAAGGGCGCTGGAGCGGGCCGCCGAGCAGGCCACGCTGTCGGGTCGTGTGCGCGAAGGAGGAGGGAAGGAAGGGCATGCGGGGCTGGGCTGCCGAGCAGGCTCTGGGTCGGAATGGGGTGCGGTGATGATAGAAAAAAAGATAAGTTTGTTTCAATTTCTTGTTTTTGCTAACTTGCTCCAAATTCAAACTAGATTTGAATTCAAAGCCACTCAACCCTTACCCTACACTCAGACAAAAACTAAAATGCCTCGGCATGAATGCAGCAATCATGTTACTAAATCTTATAGTAAATTTTAATTAGTCAAAAATTATTATTTAACCTAGTTTAAAATGCATAAAAATTAATTAAATGCTCAAATTTAATTACTAAGTTAAAATAATTTTTTAGGGTGTTACACCTACGGGCCTTACCCCCAAGTTTGAGGTCGCAGAGGCGCTCCGGCCGACCCTAAGAAAAAATACCAAATTGGAGGTCGGTAGTGATCGACCGGAGATGGGGAAGATAGAGTGTCTAGTTGGCTCCCTAAGCCGCTTACTGGTGCGAGTAATCGGACCGTGGAGCCGTGAGCTAGCTAAATCGATGGGCGGTGGCACAGAGCTCAGGCCATGGTCGTTTCGTGGAGGAATATGTGAATGAGCTCAAGCGGATTAAGACAGTGGCTCTGGCCATTTGCTGCCACTCGAACCCGTGCACACAAGTGATGAGACAGAGCAAGCCTTGGCGCGGCATGCATGAATTGAGTCGGCCAAACCTGAACAGAGTTCTCCATGGCAGCTAGCGGGCAAGGCAGGTAGAGGAGCGTCACCTCGGTAATGCGATAGGGACCAAATGGCCAAAGTGCGGCGATAGCGGCACAGGCAGGGCAGAGAAGTGTCTCATCTCTAGGGTGACTAAATCATCATTGTGGTAGGTGGAACGAGGGGTGGGGCAGTTGCCATGTCGGCTAGACGGTGGCCACCACGGCATCCACTCGGCCCTCCTATGGCCTCACCAGCGATGACCCTAGCCATGTCCCATAGAGACGAGTGCTGCCCACCTGGCCTGATGTGCGGCCAGTGGAGCAGTGGCCACGGCCAGGAGTAGCTGGGCAACCGTGGCACCAAGCTCACGTGGTGACCGCGGCCACGGGAGCCCAACGGCCAAAACGGCAACACGCATGATTTTTAAAGCGACGCGAAAACCGCTAACGACCCTGGATGAAGTTCAACTAATTTCCCTAATCTTAAGCCCATAGTGACAACTATCTAGCGAAGCAATCACCAAGGCTAGGGAGTAACTCAAGGAGGAGTTAGATGCACTCCAACATGGGATTATCACACCGAATGCCCATTCGCGAACAAAGCACCGAAATGTGATTCACCGCGCATTCTAAGGAATTTGGGCAATTTTTATGAGCACAATGTGACTCCCATCGTGACTACAACCTATACCATACTCAAGTACTCACCTTGATGCAATCAACAGTAAAATTACCTAAAGCTAGTGTTTAGGTATTTTAGCTAGAATTTAATTACCAAAACAGCATTGTCTATTACATTTCCATACTTAGAAAATTAAAGGTTTCAGTTTGAACTAACATCTACTAGCGCTTTTGCTGAAATTTTTAATATGCCTAAACCTAATTAATTTCAACCACTAGGCATTTCAAACACTAGTCCATAGGTCATACTAACCCGTAGAAACAAAACATCTCAGAACTACTTAACTAGTTTGTTCAATATATCTTGCCAAAAATGATACTTTTAAACATAAGTTCAAGTGTTCCAAATTTAAAATCTGAGAAACTCTTTTTTTTGTTAATTGCTTTTAGGCCTTAATCTAGGTTCTAAGCAACTCGTAACACCCAAGGTATTACAACTAACCCCCCTAAAAAGAATCTCATCCCGAGATTCGAAGCAAGAATCAGAAGACGGGAAACGTGATTACACGACTTCGAATAGTGAACCACACGATGATTTAGGGTTACATGGTTAAGAGAAACCTAATACACCCAAGGCTTAATCTAGTAGTTGGGATAGACGAGGGCAATGGAGAAACAACACGAAAATGATTATCCAAAACATGGCGTATGTAACACCTTAGGTGTTTGGCTTCCACATTTGCACTTGCATTTCATAAACATGAGCATCATTCATCCATTCATGAGTTAGAATTGTATGAAACATGCTTTTGAAACATTGCAACATATTGTTTCAATACATGTGATGCTTGATTTTGGTGTGACCAATGTGTGGTGTGGCTAATTATCCTCTTAAGCAACTTAGTTATACTTAGAATGTCATTAGGAATAATGTTCATGTTGATCATTTTGCCTAATTAAGTTTCCAAGTGATGGTTTGACTATTGTGGACCCCTAGAGCTCCTTGGTTTGACTATTTAAAAAGTATAGCTTAGAGTGCTTGCATGTCGGAGCAACCTAAAACAAAGTTGTAGCAAATTTTATAAGGAACAAACTTTGTTTAGGAGCAAAGTCATGAAAATGTGCAGGACATGCTCAAATAGGGCCCACAAGCCAGAAATCAGTGCTGTTTCAACACTTAGAAATTTTCAAAGTGTTGGAGTTGTTTTCCAATTTCATGAAGGGGACTTTGGAGCCTTGTAGATTGAAATCCATGGTGAATTAGCTCAAGCTCATGTTGAGTTAATTAGAGTACTCACCTATCTCTATCACATAGTTCAACTAGATTAGCATTTGACTGAGCCAATTAGGAGATAAGCATCGTCGAAGATCACCTGTCAGTCGGCTCCATTAGGCCTGATGGCAGTGCTGATCTGGCCGGTCATGGCCGACCGAGGACAGAGGGTGGCCGCCGCGTGGCCGCCACATGCCTAGCTTGTCCTGACCACGCTGCACACTGGCCAGCGTGAAGTGGAGGACATCCTGCTGCCTCTCCACTCACCCGCACACACCCTGCCTCTTCCTTCGCCTCAGCACAGCGTCCGCCGCGACAACACCGCCTCCGCCATCGACGCCGAGCAAGCGCCGTCGCCTATCTCACTCACCACCGCAAAATCGCCGCCTCCAACTAACCCATAGCTCCGCCGTAGCCTCCTCTAGCTTGTCCATCACACCATTGAGCCGGTGAACCGAGGTAGTGGCCACATTTCACTTCCTGCCGCCGTCTGGACCTCGCCGGAGTGGCGCTCTCCGTGGCCAGCACTGCACTGCTCCTCTCTTCCTTCCCTAGCTTTCATCTTGTCTTCTCTGTCACACACTGGTGCTCGGGTGAAGATGTCACCATCCTCGTTGGTCTAGTTAGGCCAGAACATGGCTGCGTGCCACCGTGCGCCATGGCCGAGCTGCCGAGCTCCATGGCTAGGGTACTTAGGGGTCGGTAGAGAGTGAGGTTAGGGTACCAATCGACACGGGAGGTCGAGGCGGTCACACTGGTGCCGTCATCGTCGCCGGAGACGCCACCGTCGGTGAGCTCTGCCGGTCCCCGTCGAGCAAAGCCGTCGTGCTCTGCTTTCGTCTCACTGCCATGCGGGCCCAGCTAACAAGTGGACCCCGCCTGTCAGTCACTATGTTAGTGAAAGCTAGCTCATTCATTCCAGATTTGATTGTTGTTTTGTAAAAATTGTATCTCCAGTTTTATGAATCCAAATTGGGTGGTTCCAATTTTGTTAGGATCATAGTGAAGTGTAGTATTTAGGAAAAATATAACATCATGAACACTTATATTGGAAGTTTTGGATGGATTAAATTGAAACTTGAAATGTGTTTTTAAATGCATGCAAACTTGTTTAAATTATATCTTGAGTTTCTGTGCTCCAAAAATTATGAAATTTTGTTGGTGAGCTCTTCTTGCTGAGTATAAGCTCTGGTTAAAATTTGAGAGTCATTGCATGTATGGTTTTTGAGTTATAGATTTTCCTTTTATCATTGAATGATCCTTGTGTTAATTTTAGTAATTTATATATGAATCCAATGACCATGAAATTTATTGGATGATGTCCTAGTACTTTAAGGATGCTAGGGAAAATATAAAATCTGTTGCTTGACACTTTTCACTAGGGTTTCCTAATTATGTCATTTTAAGCCTTTATGCCTTGTCATTTTTGTGTAGGATGTTATACTTGCTCAAATGATGTGAAATTTTTACAATAGTCTACTAGGAGCATGTAGTACCTACTGTAATTGTTGTAGATTAAATGGTGTAGTTTTCATATATGTTTATCATTCCTCTTAATTAATTAAATAAATTGAGAAAGGCATTAAAAGAAATGAATTGAGAGTGAACACTTTACTTTCTGGTGTTCTTGTGATATGTGTGATAAGTAAGTAAAGTTGGTTTTGTCCAATTATATGTTTACAACATGAGGTAATAAATACTTCCTTGCATTATGTCTTTCTGGACAGTTCTCGGGACTTTACAAAGTTCCCCATGATATTTTGGTTTGCTTGGAAAGTGGTGAATACAAAAGTTGTAGATAAATTATGTATCAAGCTCCTGTCAAAATTTGGTGGCATTTGGCCCAGTAGTTTAGGAGCTACAATCATTCAAAGTTAGATCACAGTTTTGCTTGTTCTCTGTCTTGTTTAGACCTGATTATGTAGTTCTGTAAATTCAACCTAATAAAGTTGGAATCATGCCTTGAGGTTTGAAAATGAATTGTAGGAAATTTCATAAGCTTTCCAAATTGTCTTGTTGCCTATCATTTCAATTTAAAGATCTCCGGTTATGATCAGTTTACTGTACCGCTATATAAGTTCATGTCTTGCTGAAATACGAATGTTTGTGTGTATGCTCAGTTGCGATGTTCTTGGATTGTTTAGGTGCTAGCCTAACTTGAGAACATGCTTAGGTGCAGGTGCTAGGTCCTTAACTGAAGATGAGCAATTATACATTAGGTTGTATAAACTTGGTAAGTTAAAGTGATTTGAATAGAGCTTAAGTCAGAAAATACGGACTGCAGTGAGCATGTGCATTCCCCGAGCATTCCTAACTTCGTTCATGTGCATCCATGACATTTATCTTGTGCATACATGCAATAGGTGTGCTGGAGGGAGTGACGCTTCTGGAGTTCGAGGGAGCGAGCCAGGAGGAGGAGCCCGAGGTGCAGGCAATCGATGAAGCAGCCGTCGAGGAGGAGTTGCTCGAGTGCCCTGACCACCGTCCTTCCTCTTTCCTGAAAGGCAAGCCCCGGAGCATATTAAGTCTCCCATGTTTTTACAAATATCTTGAGTATCTTTTATTGTTGATGATGCATTAAGTATAGGAATTGGTTGGAACCAATGGTTGTATTATATATCTATCCTTGTCCAGGTATCGCACTTGAATCCTATTTAAGTTCAGGAATGGGTTAAATGCTTAGCCATGCTTAGTGCGGTAGAAGTCAGGTGATTTCCTGTCACCTATGAGCTTTAGGATGAGGTGGATCACGGTTGGCTATATTTGCTATCGTGGAAAAGAACCATGTTAATAATGAATTAAGACCGGGTGGAGTCTTGTGTAGGTTTGGACATAGTGACTCTGTCTATGTCGTTTAAGGACTGATACGCTGTACGTCCTCATGTCATGTTGAACGCAACCTAACACTTAGCTGGTCGGATAACTCGTTCCGACCGTGAAGCCTAGTAGCTCGACTCAGGTCGAGAACGCGACCAGTGGCGCACATTTTGGAGGTAGAGCCATTGGCATAAGTCCAAGGCAGGTTAGAGTCCTGAGCAACCTTGGCAGAGTGGTTCTCTGAGAATGCCGATCTGTTTGGACTCGTGACTCCTGAATTGTGCCAAAGGTGACTTGATTGCGACCCTGACGGGGGAAGCAGGGTTTATGTTTAGGAATAACCCTCCAATTGGATAGGAATCAATTCGAATTGCTGTCTCTCCTGGATAGTGAGAACTTGATTGAGCAGCGCAACGTATATTCAATTAATTTAACAGTATGGTTAAATGGATGATGATGATAAAGGTTGCCATGATTTATACCTACTATGGTTATTAATGTTTGCAACTTAATCAAATGATTGTTTAGTACAAGTGCCAATATAGATGATAGGTTAATGGCTAAAAGTCACTGCTAGTTCAGGTTAAGAGTTGCTCATTATTACTTATGCTTTTCCACAAAAAGAAAGTGTAAGCTAGATCCACTAAATTAAGCTATGCATGATCCTTCATGTCTTTTGTTTTTGGTTTCCGACGGGTAAGTCTAGTTGAGTACATTCTCGTACTTAGGGTTTATTCCCTCTTGTTGCAGATGACCTTCTATATTAGGGCTTCTATAAGTATTGTCTCCACCTGGCGGGTGATGAAGACTAGATCATGGGCATGATCTCTGTTTATCTTATCCGAATGCTTTTGTGGGTTGTGATCAGCAAACTGGTACTTGTATTTGAACTCGGGTGTGTAAGTTAAACTATTTGCTTCCGCTACTTTACAAGACTTGTTTTGTAATAACAATGACTCTAAGGTGTTGTAATCTATTTGTAAACCATCTGTGAAATGTTGTAATGTATGATGTGTTATGTTGAATTAATGTGATCTTGGTTGTATGCAAGTTGGTTTGAAATCCTTCGTGGTTTCAGTTGACTACCGGGTTTATATGGGCTCAAGTGTGAGAGTTTGATTGTTTTGGCGATTGTTTTTTTGTACTTGTGCTCTTATAAATTGGTCAGTTCTATGACAGCGTATGTCCAACAGATCCTAAAATAGGAGACTAAGAAGTCAAACATTGTGAACCCTAAGACAAAACTAACCAAAGGGAACTTGAACTTCCTCACCAGAAATCCAGATCCCTTCTTCTTTCCAGATTACGCCATCATCTCTGACTGACGACCTAGTTCTTTGGATGATGACTGGATCTCGAAGCTCTGCTTTGGATGCGAGAGGGATGGGGATGGAAAAGGAGAGCAAGGACCAAGGGCATCTTATAGTGGCAAATGGAGGTGGGGGTGCAGTGCACCGGAAGTGGAGACAGCATGGATGGGAGAAACTGATGGTTCATGCTGTGGGGATAAAGTCATCCATGGGGCGCTCCCTGCTTGAGTGGAGGGAGGATAAGGGAGAGGGGAGGGGAGTCGTTTGGTGGGGAAGGCATGCGGGTGGCCATGTCTCCAAAAGAGGAAAATAGGAAAGGGGGCACTAGTATGGGGATGAGAGAGAAGATCGAGAGCCAAAAGGATGCTGAGAAAAAGGGGAAGCGCATAGTACACGAGGATGGCTAGTGCGGCACGATGTCGTGGCCATGCGAGAACGGGGTGCTAATGGCCCGACACAGATGGCGTCCACAAGGCACGAGGCAATAGTGACCAGGCGTGCTGTAGCGTGGTCTATCTGGACATAGAGCTTGGGACTTGACATCCACTCAGGCCTTTCCAAGCACTCCCTACTTTTTCCTTGTTGCTCTTATCTTTCCTTCCCTTCCTTGTTCACCATATGCACCAACCTTTTGTATGAACTAAGATCGCGATATACGTGCTTCCTCCAAAACCACTTCCTGTTCGAACACCTGAATATTTCCATGAAGAATATTTTGTATCAAAAGTAGTACGGCGGTATAACTTGGTAAAGGTGCTTGGTCAACAACCTCGATACTAGTGCGTGTCGAGCAGCATCGCCATGTGGCAGCTATTCCACAGGGGCCCTCGGTTTTATCACGGCACCATAAGCTATTAACCAAGCAACTACTACCAACTTACATGCAATGAAGGCGGTGGGATCATAGACCATAGAATCAGAGGAGTATTGCAAGGGAAGATTTGAAAAACAAGGGTTCCTTTCACAATAAGGGACAAGGAATTCAATCCAACAACGGATTTGATTTAAAATAATTCAAGTATTCTGCTGGGACATCCATAATTAGTCGATACGGTGTCCTATGTTATCCAATCACGGCTGGTGTACTGGCATCTGAATGGTAACTTCTCTTGTAACCCACTTAACATCGTCTTTGCAAACCATAAGCATGTCTAACGAGACTTAAGGGTAGATGGACGCAATAAACACAACAAAATAAATAAAATGCACATTCCAAATATCCTTATGTTGGTACAACATGCATGCACTCACTATCCCATTCTCGACACATCATTCACCTTCCCTATGATCGGATGATCTCAACAACTACAGACAAAATACAATGGAAAGATTACAATACTGGAGGATAGCGACAAAAGACACTACTAATTACGGGTACATCATCCCAAGGCAACTAAACTACTTTGCTGGACCACACATCTTCATTCTCGGGCTTGACAGATTCTTCTACCACCCTAGCTATGGATCTACCTCTGCTCTGGGCAGTGGCTAAGTGTGGGGAAGCAAGGGCTCTACTTTTGACACTTCTGAGGGTGGAGGTGCTGCAGTACAGCAACACCGGTTCTCCTTTCCAACAAGTGGATAGGGATTCCCTCCACGATCAAGGGGCCCTACCTTTTAGCAGTCAGCGCCCTCCGCTTGGCCCTAGTGACAAGGTAGGCCTCTCACAACTGGTGGGCATGCTAATCTTCAGCCTCCTTTAGGGCTTCCGACATGGCAGTCTCCTGACTCTCTACAGCTGTCGCACTAGCATGCACTTCGGCAAGCTACACCTAGAGCATCTTGGAGAAGATCTTAGCTTCCTCAGCTCGCCGAAGGCACTTCCTCAGCTCCAAGGCTTGTCAGTCATATTGCTCATCTAGAGCAAGCAGGTACGTGGTCAAGTGCACCACAGTTGGACTATCTTTTTACGCATCCCACCCTTGCAAGGCCTCCATGCGAGCCCTCCATGCCCTGCTGATTCTTTTCCAAAGGTGGAAAGAACCTCATGGGGGTATGAGCAATGGGCTCTTCATAGATCTGGCAAAGGTACTGCAAAGCTTTGTGGTCCACAACCTGGTAAGTGTCGACAAAGCAAAACCCAGTTGTGGTCACATTCTAGGCTTCAGTGATGCTGGGGAACTCCTCACTCTTCCCAATGTAGACAGTAACTTCACACCACTCAGTGCCATGCTTTTCATATTCATGGCCCTCATACTCAGGATGATCCTTGACTCTGAGCTTTTATACGGTCGCATACAGGATTTTTGGGAAAACCCTTGGTGTTCTAGTAGTAACTACTAACCTAGGCTCCTGCCATCCCTAGCGGTGGTTGCAAGGAAGGACTAAGCAAAAAGCTTGCTCAAAAGAAAAAGCTAGGTGAGCTAAATTGCACTGAGTGGTGGTACCAATGGCTAGGCCAGGCCCTGCTTATAATGGCAGACTAGTCAGTGGTCCTAGCGTAGTCCACCCACATTCCTGTGCGGGATCACTATGAATGAATTGACCAAATTTTTTGTGCATTCAAGGCAAGCGATGTCCAAGGCCATTAATGACTAGTACGACTATAGGGTAAGGGTCCAGCAAGAGCGCAAAAAAGAGTATGGGGAGACATGGGTCATGGCAGACGTGAACCATAGGCAAACATGGAGCACGAAGCCATAGTGCCACAGTAACTCCTAAATAGGGATGAGTCAATCGTGCACCATACGACTCGCGTGACATCTATGAAGCGTGCATCTACCAGCAATACGGTCATGATGACTTAAAATAGTACCAGCGCGACTGACTTAAAGATCATATACTATGCAAGAGCCAGTCCACCGAAGAAAGCCTAGTTAAACCTATTCTAGATGTTTAACTAAAGCAATAGGGCTACTTACATACTACGTGGTTAAATGCCCTAACTTTTTGCAAAAATATGTTGTCAAATTTTAGTTTAGAAAAGGATTTTGAAGCTTTATTTCCTCATTTATGCTCTGATACCACCTATGGTAGAACCGCCTAATTTAATGTCTCCCAAGAGTACTTGTCTTCCATTAGACACTAAGTGCTCAAGGGAGGACACTAAATTACGCAATTCCATCGAGCACACCCCAAGGGAGAACCCAAAAATCCACATTTTTTCATCAGGATCACAAATGGGAGAATAAAGCTTACAACATTCTTAAGACATTTCTTTCATCACTTTCCTTGCAATATCAGAGTATAATATTTATTATTTTTAACAACGGAATATAACCAAGCTATCAGAGTTTTAGCGGAAATAAAACCATTTAGCGACAAGTTAAACATTAACATGATGATCTGTTATATACACCATAATAGGTTATAAGTTTTCCATTGTAAAACATTTTGGGTGGATGTTTCAAATAAACTCTATGTCCGCAACATTAAGGAAATCCTCGCTGAGCCCACCAGGAGGTTTCCACACACAAGTGTCAGCTCCACATGTTTCTATCACCTACAACCGGGTAGAATAAACCCTGAGTACTCAATTATTCTCTACAAGACTTACTCGCCAGGAGGAAAGAAAAGACTTCAAGGATATGCAACACTATCTGGCTTGTGGTTTATTGCATCTATAGGAAGCATTACTAACACGTGCATCCTTATATCAAATTTTATTAGCAGTCATCATTAGTTCATTAACTAACCATTCTATGTAAGCACATGTGCTACTTTCAAGCAGGTGGTAAGCAATTAGAACCATTTTACCATCTTTCATATTCTAGTTCTTACTACGGTGCTAGATCGTAGACATGTCGTACCGGATAACCCGGTGTTTTGTGAATCAATGTGCCCAGCTGGGTACCCCAAAACACATGGCCCACTTGTACCCTAGGCACAAGCTAAACCAACCCACCACTCTCCTATCAAGGGGTCTAAGTCCCCGTCCCAACTTGGACTCCAAGCCCCCACTCCTGAGTCCCAGACTCAGTGTGGTGCTTAGACCTCCACCACCCCCACCTCCAATCAGACGGTCTAAAAAGAGCCAAAACCCACAACAAGAGAGCAACGAGCCTTCCCTGCTCCCACAAACAAGTATGTGCTCAGGATAATAAGTTTGTGACCTGACTAGAATCCAATGCAACGGCCGATCCATAACCGACACAGATGGAACAAGTGCAATCCGAGCCACGCTAGAATGCCAAACCAAGTCCAGATCCAAAGTACCATTCCGCCTAGCCTCCAATTATCATTCATACATATTCCATGTGATAGTAACATAGTAACCACAATAATATCTTTCCTATCTCTCACGAGTGACAGGTAATCACTCGACTTCTACTAGAGTCCTATAGCATAGCAATCTACATGATCCTATCATACTAGTAAGACTCATAGGATAAGGATATATATATATGCAAGTGGGTTTCATTCAATTCCTTAAACTTAATGCACAAGCATAAAATAAAGTGCAGAATAATAGGGGTTATGCACCGGCTTGCCTAGGTAAGATATAACCAAAAGTTAGCATTCTATCATGGTGACACGATCATCAAGGCACCATCTTTTCCGCTACCTCGGTCAACTCCTCGATCCATCGTTGTTCCTATTATGATATACGTGGATGCAATGTAGAGACACAATTAATCAATGGTAACAATAACTCTATAATATGATTACGCTCTGCGAGCTAACGAGCTAGCTTAATGACTAGCATACTAGTCTACGTATCCACATTGACAAGTAATGCTTGTTCTAGAAAATATTTTCGTTCTACAAACTCTCAATTATTTTTTGACATTTGATTGATTAACTATATATTTTTGGACTAGGGCTCACTTAGTTACCTTAACAAACTGATTCCTATGAGACTACCAAAATTACAGTGAGCACCTAATATTGTTAGGAATCTACTGTAAAAATTTTAGGGCCAGTGCTTCTTCCAATTCATCACAATAATTCCTACAAGTTCTTGTTTTACCCATTTTAAGTGCTTCAAATTAATTAGTAAACTCTAGAAAATTCTATGAAACTAAGTGAACAAAATACATTATCAGATAGGTAATGCTTTTAGGAACCGAACAAAATTGGTTTCACAATTTTTGAACATCAACACAATTTTTCATGAAAAGACTTTAGAAATTGGAAAGGGCCGACAGTAACCGGATCTGGCCTGGCGGCCCAAAATGGCCCATGTGGAACACGGTGCGTGTAGTAGGCCAACCTAGTTATGGCACAAGGCGGGGAGTTTGCATGCGCGCCGATGGTTTTACAGAAGAGTCCCCAATATATACATTTATTACGCGGCACTATGTGCACTATTGCAACATAGACACATTTTGCAGAGAGACCACTGAACTAACCTGCCTTTACCATGTGATAGTTCCCAATGGCCTGGCATGATGGCGTGACTTCAACCGGTGTAGCGTGCGGACATCGACCACCAAAACAAAACACTAGCCCCACAATCGAGCCGATGAGCGCCGTAGAGCTAAGACAAAACCCTAGATGGCAATCAGAAGTTAAACGGTGACTTCTACAGCGCTGCTCATGGCGGCGGCCCAACTGCCATGGCGGCGCGAGTGGTCTAGTGAGCTAACGCAAGTAACAGACTAAAAGGGGCGATTGAGTATCAGCAGCTTACAACGAACAAGGTCGAGGTGGTGGTGAAGTCAGAGACTTGCCCATGCAGCGCTGGCCACGTGTGAGCTGATAGGGCAATGGCTCTTCTATCGGACACTAGCACGTCACCGCATCTCCGGTGAGGGCCCTAGCCAAAAGGACATGAGCACTAGATAGAGAAGGTTAAGACAAGGTCTCGGCTGCTAGTATTTGAACTTCTACTAGCCCTATGAGCCTTACCCCAAGTTTGAGGTCACGGCGGCGCTCCGGCCGACCCTGAGCAAAAATACCAAATTGGAGGTCGGTAGTGATTGGCCGGAGATGGGGAAGATAGAGTGTTTATTTGGCTCCCTAAGCCACTTACTGGCATGAGTAATCGGACCGTGGAGCCATGAGCAAGCTAAACCAACGGGCGGTGGCATGGAGCTCAAGCCATGGTCATTTCACAGAGGAATATGTGAACGAGCTCAAGCGGGTTAAGACGGTGGCTCTAGCCATTTGCTGCCACTCGAACCCATGCACACAAGTGATGAGATGGATCAAGCCTTGGCGTGACATGCATGAATTGAGTCGGCTGAACCCGAGCAGAGTTCTCCATGGTAGCTAGAGGGACAAGCCAGGCAAAGGAGTGTCACCTCGGCACTGCGATAGGGACTAGATGGCCAGGGTGCGGCAACAGTGGCATAGGCAGGTCAAGGAAGTGTCTCATCTCTAGGGTGACTGAATCATCATTGCATTAGGTGGAACAAGGGGCAAGGCAGTCACCACAGCATCCACTCGGCCCACCTTCGGCTTCGGCGGCGGCGACCCTAGCCAAGTCCCGTGGAGATGAGCGCTGCCCACCCCAGCCCGATGTGCGGCCAGCAGAGCAGCGGCCACAGCAAGGAGTAGTCGGGCAGCCATGGCACTAGGCTCACATGGTGACTGTGACCAAGGGAGCCCAATGGCTGAAATAGCAACACGCACGATTTTTAAAGCGACGTGAAAACCGCTAACGACCCTGGACGAAGTTCAACTAATTTCCCTAATCTTAAGCTCATAGTTCCAACTATCTGGCGAAGCAATCGCCAAGGCTAGGGAGTAACATGAGGAGGAGTTAGATGCATGCCAACATGGGCTTGTCACGCCGAATGCCCGTTCATGAACAAAGCACCTGTAGGATCAAGATGGCGGACTAGAGGGGGTGAATAGTTCTTTCTAAAATTAATTGCGCCGGCTAACCGAAAACAAATGCGGAATTAAAACAATCATTCTAGCCAAGACTACACCCATCTATCAAAGTTCACAAGCACCTTATAAAGATCCTAATTAGGCAACAAAGGTGCTAGGCTAGCTAGAGCTCACCTATCCAATTCTATGAGCAAGTTCACACAAACCTATGCCACTAGTATTTTGCACACCGGGGAGCTCCTACACAATTCTAGTAAGCAAAAGCACAAAGCTCCTAAGCTCACTAGCAATGATCAATAAGAAGGCAACCAATGCCAAATTAGAGAGTGCAAATACTTAGCTACACAAACTAAGCAATGTGACTAACAAGGTTACATAAACCAATTTAGCCACGCAAGGGAGCTACTTCTATGCTACACAAGCAAGAAGGTAACTAGTGAGCTACACAAGCTAACTAATTGCAAGAGCAACTATACAAGCACAATGTATATGCAAGTAATTACAAGCTTGTGTAAGGGGATTGCAAACCAATGAGAAGAACAATGTTGACATGGTGGTTTTCTCCCGAGGTTCACGTGCTTGCCAACACGCTACATCCCCGTTGAGACAAGCTCCAAGGTTGCCGCTAGTCCTCTTGCTAGTGGTGACCCGCAAGTCACAATCTCCCACATGGAGTGCTTACCACAAGCTCTAGCATTTGACCCGGTCAGACCACTTGTCTCCCTTCACGTCTCGCTCTACTAGAGTTGCTCTTCACGGCTCCAGCGGGGCGAGCACAATGCCCCTCACAAAGCTCTTCTCCGGAGCACCGCAAAAGCATCTTGCGGGCTTCAATAGCCACCACCAAGCTATCTAGGAGGTGGCAACCTCCAAGAGTAACAAGCACCACCGGCTTGCAAGACAACCACCTAGTGCCACTCGATGCAACCTCATGATGCAATCACACTAGAATCGCTCACTCACTCGATCGGATTAACACTATCAAGCTCATGTGAGTTAGAGGGCTCCCAAGCACCACCACATATGCCCCCAAGGCTCTAGTGTGCTCAGCTCTACTAAGCTACCGGCCAAAGGCCGACCAACACTTCTAGTTATAGCCCCCACAAAAATAGAGCCATTGTACCCCTTCACTGGGCACTGCTTAGGGTCACCGGACTCACCCTGCCAGCATCTGGTCAACGAATGGCTACCACATCATCCCTAGCTTCAAATACTAAGCGCCCGATCTCAACGGTTAAGTTGTGACTGGACGCACCACGAGGATGACCAGACGCTGCTACGTCTAAGTTCGGTCATTTCTAGAGAGCTCCCCGAGCCTCTGTTTTGTGACCAAAGGCGTCTGGTGCTGCACGATGGGATGCAGACCAGCGTCTAATCAGCTCTATGCCTGTGCGCCAACTCTAGCATCACCTACATCACCATGCGTCACACGTGACTAGACACAGGCCCTATGCATCCGATCACTTTTACTGTGCAACGTCCGATCACTTGACCGACACCGCACCCAACTGCGGTCACTGACCGGACATGCTGGTACTACTGAGGACAGTGTTCGGTCACTCACAGTGACCTCCTTACGCCTCCTTTCTTCATCGAGTTGATCTATTTCAACTCCAACTCCTCCTATGCAAAAGTGCCAACACCACCAAGTGTACACCACCATGTGTATGTGTATTAGCTTTTCACAAACATTTTCCAAAGGATTAGCCTCTCAACTTGCCACGCCACTCAATCCTAGCGATAATGCAAAGTTAGATCAATCGAGTGGCACTAGATGACCGATATGCAAACAAGTTTGCCCCTCTTGATAGTACGGCCATCTATCCTAAACTCGGTCATCAACTTCTCTACACACCTATGACTGGTGAAATGAAATGCCCTAGGTTATACCTTTGCCTTGCGCATTCCATTCCATCTCTAATGTTGATGCAACACATGCACCAACACGATCAACAATGATATGATCCACTTCATATCATCATGTGATCATATTGGTTCATCGATCTTGACTACACTTGCTTTTCACCATTGCTTTCGTCTATCGACGCCAAGTCTTGCTCAAGCTTTACCGCCATGCGATCCATCACTCTAAAGCCTCTAACTTGCCCTTCACGCTTGCAACCAGTCCATCAAGCCAAGTCATGTCTTGATCTTCTCCACCTTGATCACATGACTCCATGTCATGTCTCATGTGCAATAAGCTCCTTCATCATCACATGTGTGAGCTTTGCAACATATTTGAGCCATCATGGCATATGTTGCTCACACACATATACCTATGGACTAATCACCTATGTATATCACTTAAACACATTTGTCCTGTGGGGGGTACGACCCTAGATACCCATGGCAAATCACATGGGCTATGCCCCTAGGGGCATCCCAGCCCACAATATGAAGCCTTGCGGGGCACAACGCTGCTAGGCGCCTCCCACAAGGCACCGAGATGATATCCTGAAGATACTACAAGATCTGTTAGGATACGTATGATCCCATGATTCCTGTAATCTGTTATTACTTTTTGGTTATCTCCTTGATCTAACCAACTTGTAACCCTGCCCCCCGAACTATATAAGGCGGGCATACTGATGGCTTAAACCTAACTAACTCGTGTGTCTCTATTGCCTTCTTGTTCTCGATTACACGCATCTCTGCCGATCAATCTACCTTCATGGGATACCCCTTGAAGGACTACCAATGATATTCTATCGATAGTTGGTGCGCTAGGTAGGGGTGTGCGTGCTATTTCTATATCAAACAAGATGGTACATTCCGCAAGCTCTTTGTCCCTCCCACAGCCCAGCCAGATCTTCATGATTGGATCAATCTCGTGGATCATCAACGCTGATGGAGTCGGAGAGCTCATCGAGCCAGTGCAGGTCAATATTGTGCTGATCACCCCAACACCTATGACTATAGATCTGATCTTAGAACTACTTCCGATGTCATCTTCACCGACAACTCGCCGCCCAGTCCCCTGCTACCAGAGGTGGCGAATGAACAATGACGATCTGATTGCATCCATCGATTGGGTCGGCTAGAAGCTCATCGATTGCCTCTCCATCATAGAATTGGCTATGACCACTCTGGTTCAGCGCCAACCACCCTCTGATCTAGATCTATCAAAGTTTGCTCGAGAAACTCTAGGGGTTATGTCCCTACCCTTCGGGCTCACCAACATCGCCGCCGCCTATCAAGACGCCCTAAGGGGCAAATTCATCGACCAGGTGGGAGATATCCATCCTCTCACCGACCAGCCCTTGCTGGCAGTCAACATGCTACACATCAGCTGACGCCCAGAGCATCCCTCCAAACCATCTTGAAGGAGAATCCAGACTCTAAGTCCCAGGGCTCTATGGAGACTGTCGCCAAAACCATCGCTGAACAACTTCCTTTCCCTCCTTTCTGTGGGGGTGCAATCTTTAATGTCAGCATCGACATCCCCCCTTAAGATGGGGAAACTGAGGAGGACCGTGCCGCCCATGTCAATAGGAACATCAACCACACGCAGTGCTGAGCAAATGAGGTTGCCCTTGCGATGGCCGAAGCTTAGCTTGACTCACAAGGAAGGCCACGCCAACTCCACTACAACCTCATCGACGAATTTGTCCATGTTGATGGCCATGATGTCTACAAGACCCTAAGCGCCAACTTGGCCATGGCCGCTAACGAGCTTGCCTAGCTCCTGCAGACATTGGAGGTCGCCAAGGTCATCACCATGCTTAAAGCGGCACACTGCCATGTCAATGAGATCTGCTAGCATCAAAAGCCTTCATACTCCACAAGCTCGATTCATTGATCAGTCGCGCCAAGATCTGATCACCGCACAAGTCATTTCATCGACCAGCACCGCGATGACAGACAACCCCTCTAGGGGGGAGCTAGGGGCAACCACATCGAACACCCTTGCCAACATGACCAGGACGTCTGAGTGCACCTCAATAATCTTTGAGAAGCGCGACGACATATCGATGAGCACTGCTTCGGTCGCCATGAAGAAGAAGTATGCCGCTGTCAAGAGTATGAGCAAGAGTTTGGTAATCTAGACTCAGCTCTCAAGCCGCTCAATGCTGGCAATGCTATAGATCATGCGCTGACAACCCCGAAGGGCCCTCAGCATTCACGAGGGCACTCTAAACACTCTAGTGGCCCTGTAGTTTCAAAATCACTAGGGTCAAGCCCTACAAGGGATGGATGAACCCCACATAGTGGCTACAAGCTAACGCCACTACTATTCACGCTATCGGATGAGATACTAGTGTCATGGCGAACTATCTTCCCATCATGCTCACGCCAACCGCAATGAACTAGTTCACAAGCCTTGCCTTGGACTCCATTAGATCTTGGGAAGAGCTGAATAAGGTCTTCACCGACAACTACATGTCTATGTGCACTCAGCCGGGCACCAAGCATGATCTGAACCGCATCTACCAGAAGCCATCCAAGCTCCTTTGTAGCTACATTAGATGCTTTTCTGAGATGAGGAATTCAATTCCCAACATCATGGAAGCTAAGGTTATCACCGCCTTCATTCAAGGACTCCATCACCACGATCTCTGCTCCAAGTTCAACCACAAGCCGCCCATGGGGATTGGCAAGATGATTACGACCACCAACCAGTACGCCGACGCCGAAGAAGCTAAAGTGCACTTCAATGAGGATGCCGACACTCATCGCTCAACTCACCATAGCGATGATCACCCCGACAACTGGCGCCATAGTGACTACCGCTACGACAACCGCAGTCACCATTGGGACAACGGTCGTGATCGACCAGAAGGATCTAAGTCTGGTCAATATCACCGCCGTCGACTAGACCACATCGTCGCCGCCATTGATGAACCTCATGCCATGCGCAACTATGACAAGCAGTACAAGAATATCCTCGATGGCCCGTGCCCCCTCCACAAAAATGCCAAGCATAAGATGAAGGACTACCTTGGCTTGCCTAAGGAGTTCCAGGCCAAAAAGCCAAATGATGACAACAACAATAGAGTCGAAGGCCGCCAACCACCTGGGGACAACAACAATGCCTTCCAGGATCATGACAAGGTGGTTGCCACCATCTTTGGGGGCCTCACCTCCGTCGAAAGCAGAAGAGAATGGAAGCTCACCACCCATCGGGTGCTCGCCATCAATACGGAAGACGCCATCACCAACCCCAGCTATCGCCCCTAGTTTGAGGTCCCCATCACCTTTAGCAGGGCCGATCAGTGGGCGGATATCCCTTACAAAGGGTGTTTCCCCCTCGTCCTCGATGCAACCGTCTAGAAAGTGCTTTTCAGAAAAGTGCTCATTGACAGCGGGAGTGCTCTAAACCTCCTCTTCACTGGAGCCCTAAAGGAGCTAGGCCTCGGGATAGGAGATCTCACACCCACTGACTCCTTCTAGGGTGTGGTACCTAGCAGGGCATCCAAACCACTTGGAGAGATCACCCTCCTAGTACAGCTCGGCATGGCTAGCAACTACCATGTCGAGCACATCAACTTCTACGTCGCCGACTTCAACACCGCCTACCACGCCATACTTGGTTGGCCAGCACTGGCCAAGTTCATGGCCATGCCGCATTATGCCTATCTGGTGCTAAAGATGCCTTCGCCTGTAGGAGTCCTGGCCCTGCGGCCCAACCTCTCCATCGCCTATGCCTGCGAGATAGAAAGTCTCGCCCTCACCGAAGCCACCGACCTCTCCATCTAGATGGCTAGCATGGTCACGGATGCCAAGACAGTGCCCACCGATCACCTAGAGATCCCATCGCTAGAGCCTCCTCACACTTCCACCAAGTCCAAGGAAACCAAGCAGGTTGGCCTTAGCCTCGACGACCCCTCCAAGACCATGAAGACTGGGGCTCACCTCGACCCCAAATAGGAAAGCGTGCTTGTCTCCTTCCTATGTGCCAACACTGATGTGTTTGCTTGGAAACCTATAGACATGCCAGGGAAACCATGGGAGAAGATCGAGCACTCCTTGAATGTCTCACCGACCACCAAACCGATTAAGTAGAAACTCTGATGATTCATGCCAGATAAGAAGGAGGCTATTAGGGTAGAAATAAAATGGCTCCTAGCTATTAGATTCATAAAAGAAGTGTATCATCTTGAGTGGTTAGTAAACCCTGTTCTCATTTAGAAAAAGAATAAAGAATGGAGAATATGTGTTGATTACACTGATCTTAACAAACACTGCCCTAAAGACCCCTTCGGTCTACCTCGGATAGACGAGGTAGTAGACTCCACCGCTGGCTATGAACTGCTCTCCTTCCTCGATTGTTACTCCGACTATCACTAGATTTCCCTTAAGGAAGAAGACCAGATCAAGACATCGTTCATTACGCCTTTCGGTGTGTACTATTATACCACCATGTCCTTCAGACTCAAGAACATTGGGGTGACCTACCAAAGGACCATCCAGATGTGCCTCAATCAATAGATAGGTTGCAATGTCAAAGCTTACATCGATGATGTGGTCATCATGTCCAAGACCACCGATAATCTCATCGTCAACCTCGAAGAAATGTTTGCCAACCTAAAAAGGTATAGATGGAAGTTGAACCCTTCAAAGTGCATCTTTGGAGTTCCATCTGGCATACTCCTAGGCTACATTGTCAGCGCCTGTGGCATCGAACCCAACCCCAACAAGGTCTCCACCATCACCAACATGAAACAGCGAACGTCCATCAAGGATATATAGAAGCTTACGGGTTGCATGGCTGCTCTTATCCACTTTATATCACACCTCGGTGAAAAGGGACTACCATTCTTCAAACTCCTCAAGGCCTCCGAGCACTTTTCCTAGTTAGAGGAGGCAGATACAGCTTTCAAGTAGCTCAAGTTGTTTCTAACAAAGCCTCCGATCATGACGGTGCCTCGACCAGACGAAACTCTACTCATCTACATGCCGCCAGCCCTCGCGTTGTTATCATAGCTATCGTTGTCGAACACGAGGAGGCCAAGCATGCATACAAGGTGCAATGTCTAGTCTACTTCATTAGCGAGGTCCTTAATGAGCCCAAAACTTGTTATCCTCAAGTTTAGAAACTGCTATATGCTATTCTGATCACGTCGCACAAGCTTCGTCATTATTTCGAGTACTACAAGATCATTTTGGTCACTGAGTTCCCTCTAGGGGACATCCTCTGCAACAAAGAGGCCAATGGTCATATCATCAAGTGGGCTATCGAGCTCGGCACTTACTCTATTGAATTCAGAAGCAGGCCTACCATCAAGTCATAGGCGCTCGCTGACTTCATCGCTAAGTGGACCGAGATCCAAGAACCCATCCCCGCTACTTGCCCTGAGCACTAGGTGATGTACTTTGACAGCACCCTAAACATCAACGGTGCTGGTGCTGGCATTTTATTCATTACGCCGACCAAGGACAAGCTTCGATACGTTCTCTGAATTCATTTTCCAGCCTCTAATAACGCCACCGAATATGAAGCATGTCTCCACGGACTCCGTATAGCCATCGAGCTCAGCGTCAAATGCCTCATGGTATATAGAGACTCTACACTGGTCACCAACCAGCTCAACAAAGACTGGTCCTGCTCCAGTGAGAAGATGGATGCATATTGCACCAAAATCAAGAAACTCGAAGGGAAGTTCTATGGTATCGAGTACCACCACGTGGTACGAGATCAGAATCAGCTCACCGACCACCTATCCAAGATAGGCTCTTCTCACGCCGTGATTCCACCTGGGGTCTTTGTTCAAGATCTCTTAGCACCATCCATTAAGGAAGAGAAGGAAGTGCAAAAAATTCCCCCCGCCGAGCAGCTGGTACTTACAGTACCCTCACCGGTCACCGATTGGAGGGAATAGTTCATCAAGTACCTCACCAGTGCCGAAGTACCCACCAACAAGACTAAAACTGAACACCTAATCCGTTGAAGCAAGCATTACATGCTGGTGGATGGGAACTTGATGAGGAAAAGTGCCAAGGAAGGGATATTGCAGAAATGCATCACCCAAGAAGAGGGAGTGAAGCTACTTCTCGAAATTCACTCTGGTTCCTACGACAACCATGCGGCCTCGAGAAACTTGGTCGGCAAAGCTTTTCGAGCTAGTTTTTATTGGCCCATAGCCATCACCGATGCTGAAGACCTCATCCGATGATGTGAAGGATGTCAATTTTTCGCCAACCAAATCCACATGCCGACACAAGAACTGTAGACCATCCTAGCTTCCTGGCCTTTTGCATGCTGGGGACTAGACATGATCGGGCCCTTCAAGCCAGCGCTAGGTGGTTTCTGGTATGTGTACATCGCCATTGACAAATTCTCCAAGTGGATCAAATACAAACCGCTTGTTTCAGCCACTACAAAGAAAGCAGTCGAGCTCTTCGAAGATATCATCCACAGATTCGGTCTCCCGAACAGCATTATTACCAACCTTAGAACTACATTTACTAGTCATCATTTTTGGGACTTCTACGAAGACCGATGCATCTCCATCAAATACGTCTCCGTTGCCCATCCCAAAGCCAACGGCAAGGTTGAACGGGCGAACGGCATGATCCTTGATGCCCTCAAAAAGAGACTATATCAGAAAGAAGAAAAGCATCTGGGCAGATGGCTCAAAGAGCTACCTGCTATGGTCTAGGGACTGCGCACTCAAGCTAGTCGCAACACCGATGTGTCTCCGTATTTCTTGGTTTACAGCTCAGAAGCCATACTACCAGCGAACATTGTCTTTTGAGCACCTAGGGTGGAAAATTATGATGAAGAGCAAGCCTATGGCCAATCACCCCTCGGCACGCCTGAGAAGTACACCGCACGGTCCTGCGAATGGATCTTTCCACAAGAGAATTAGCACACTACTCGGCAATGGTAAAGGATGAAAAGCATCAGGAACAAAACAATTGGGGTGCTTACCTGTTTACACCACAATTTGGAGCGAAAAACACGGGAACTTGAAGCTTCCAAAACTATGTTGATCAAGGAATCGATTGCATAAAGATCGATATCAGCTAATTCAGATATGACTCTGGAATTGGATCTCTTTGGATGATGTCAGCAGATAGCGATGATGAGCTACAGTTGGCGCACAGAAATTGCATATCGAACTCTACAAAAAGAGAAAGATTACGGTACAAGTTATCATAAATTAGGAATGTTTTCTTCTATGCTGAAGATTGTAATGAGTCGTGCTCGAGTAGGACTCATGTTTAGGCTCTAGGTATAAATATTGGACCCCGGCTATTCTAAACACACACAATCAATCAAATACAAGTTACTTATGTTTTTTTTCTCTGGCCACCCCTTAGGAGTAGGAGTAGAGTAGATCTTAGTGAGTTCTTCAGTGAGCAGGGCTGCATCGGTCTGGTCAACCTCTGGCTTGTCTATAAGTACCGTCATGGCATATACTTCTGTTCATATGGTTGCATCGATCCGGTCGACCCACTGTGACTCTAGTATAAGCTAGTTATCGACTCTTGTTTAGTTCAAGTACGGCTGCATCAATTCGGTCGACCTCCACTGCTCGAACTAGATTAAGGTCAAGTTATCGGCTCTATCTAAGGGTGGCATCCTTCGGATAGATTCATTAAGTTACCAATATTGCTTATTGCTTTCATTATTTATTTGATTACAGTAATATCACTTCATCCGATTGGGATTGATCTAGATCGGCCTTATATCCTATTTAACCCATTGTTTATTAATCTAAATTGATCTAATCTACACTTTAAACGATGAGTTATCTTTTATCGGCTGTTTTATGTCAATCTTGATCATGCATAGTGTGTGGTTAAGGCATGTTTGGTCTTGAATAGATCTATTGGCTAACGAGAACCGTTCCATGGCCCGTTATCATGGTCTATGTGATTTTGCCACACACCCCACTATTAGCACTGTGGAGTGGGATTGTTATTTGGTAGATCTATTCCTGATAGGGTATGACTTTAATTGTGCGCTATGCCTGAATCGGTTGTTTTAGCCGATATCGAGTGTTTTCACATATGCAGCTCACGTCACGAGACCGTTGAAATAAAAATAGGTTGAAAGATGTGTTAGCCCCATGATCTTATTATTGTATTATGGTCTGTATGATTCTGCCTCATGCCCTACTGATATTAGTAATAAGTTAGGGTCGTCGAGTTTATCGTTGTTTCTACGGCCAGCATGATTCTGCCTCATGCCCCACTGGTCATAACGATAGATGAGATCTAATATGTTCATTAGATTTATCTCTACTAAAATGGTTAAATCATAATGGGTTGCTTCTTTTATATCAAAAGGGATTCGGTTGCTTGCAGTCATTGGCTTAGCATAAACTGATTATTGTTGACGTCCTATTGCCATTGACTAATATTTGTCTAAATAACAATATTCATCCTAAATGATAACCAATTTTTCTTCCACAACCCATGAGCTTTAACTAATTTATTCTTATGAGTATGTTGGAATTGACTATTTAGTCAATCTCCTTCCATATTGGCTCTCAGAGCCACACATTCAGGACTGTCTGGCAATACCAACATTTTCTACCATAAATTATTGACTAGCTTTCTCTCCTTGTCAATTGTATGGTCAAATTAACTGGCACATCTCGGGAGGAGTACGTAGGATCGATAATCCCTACGTTGAAGCTAGGCAGATCTCCAGCTCTATTGAGCGGACCCTTCTAGCTTGCTCGTGTGCCCTGGCACGGGACAAAATTTTCATGCCAACACACGTTCTGGCAGGCCTAGTGGGACACCACAATCGTCATGGCGGCTTACAACAACAATGACATCCTTATGATACCTTATGAAGACCTACCTGATGGAAATAAAAATGTCATCGGCAAAGCTATATAAGAATTTCAGAACAAGTGTTTGTTGTCCTACACCAAAACACATGACAATACAATTGTTCAAAAATATCCACTACCCGAAGTTCTATTGTATGGGCCGACAGATGTAGATTAGACTGAAGATAGGTGTTTCTTCATGGAAGCTATAAACATGTATGTTCATGATGCCATATCGAACCATAATAAAATTTTCTTGAATACATTCCACAACCCATGAAAGAGGTGTTTCATGGGTTTCTAGTTGATCAGGTTAGACCGGCTTATTACAATATTCCACATCCGTCGACTCAAGGGACTAATCAAACCGGTACCAGCCATCAAGAAGCAGCACCAGCTGGTAATGATGATGTCCAGGCAATTCAAAGTTCATCTCAATAAGCTTAAGGTGTTACTACAAATCAAATACAATATAATCCTGGATCGTCAATGCAGCATGTGCAACAGCCGGCGGGGCAAGGTCAAAACTAGGTGATTAATTTTGGCACAACAGTCCACATACCATCATCGGCTCAAAAAATAGCACCATCAATTCAAAGGATCCGTAGAGATATAGATCCTAATGTCTATAACTAGAGACTTCAAGCAGCAAATCAGTAAAGGACCTAGCAGATAGAGATTCCATAGGGGTATCATTATGGCATAGATTATAACATCCTTCACATGATTTCGAATCTAGGGTATCAAGGCACACGGGATTTCAATCCATAGATGGGTCGGCAAGTGCAGAGAAATCCAAATTCACATGCTGACGAGTTGTTGCTAAAGGTGACTGAGATGATAAAGAATCAGTTCGGTCTAAAGCCAAAAGGGCTAGCCTTCTCATACAAACGTCCATATCCAAAATGGTATGATTTGGTTGCTCTTCCTACAAATTATAGGCTCCTAGAGTTTGCTAAGTTCACTAGCCAAGACAGCACAAGCACAATAGAACATGTTAGTTGGTATCTTACACAGTTGGGTGAAGCATCTGTTCAAGAGGCCCATCGAGTTCGTTTCTTCTCCTTGTCCCTGTCAGGGCTAGCCTTCACTTGGTTTTCATCACTGCCAGTCAACTCCATTGCCAATTGGGCTAACCTAGAGAAGAAATTTCATACATATTTTTATGCTGGGACTGGAGAAAAGAAGATTACTGATTTGACAACTATAAGGCAAAAAACTAATGAATCGGGCACTGAGTTTCTTCAGAGGTTTTGAGAGACTAGGAATTTGTGCTTCTCATTAAATTTGGCTGATGATCAGCTAGCTACTTTGGCCGTTCAAGGGATGCTGCCAACATGGAAAGAAAAATTGCTAGGACAAGAGTTTGACAACTTGAGTCAATTGGCTCAACAAGTGGCGGCGCTCAATAGCCAATTCCAGAGTATACGCAAAGATACCCGATTCTAGAAGAGTACCATAGTGGCCGAAGCTTATAATCCATATTCAGTCGATGATGGCTATGAAGATGAAGAATAAGAGGTTGTCGTGGCTGAATGGAATTGGGGCAAAAAGACAGTAATGGTGCCAAATCCTTGGGGAAAAGGAGTCGAGGAGAGCTATGACTTTGACATCACAAAATCAGACAAGCTCTTCGATTTCTTGCTTGAGAGGGGACAGATCAAGTTGCTTGATAATCATGTTATGTTGCCCCCTGATCAGTTGAAGAATAAGAAGTTCTGCAAGTTCCATAATGCTACTTCTCATTCCACTAATGAATGCAGAATTTTCTGGCAGTATATACAGAGGGCTATTCAGCAAGGAAGACTCAAATTTGATACGCCTCAGAAAATAAAAGTTGATGATAATCCTTTCCAAGGAGATCAAAACATGGTCGATGCTAGGCTGCCCAAAGGAAAGACTAAGGTCCTAACATCAACCAAATCAAGAGAAGATGGAATAGTCGATCCCGAGATGCAAATATCGGCTGACGAGTACAGAGAAATTAGAAGAAATCGTGACAAACAAAAGAGCCGATATGAGCAGGGAGAAACATCAAAAGATGGGGCGACAAAGCCGCAGGTTACATCTTGAATTCTATTGAAGAAATGGTAGTGGCAGAAGGAAAAGGATTATCAATGTTGGTTAGAAGAGCAAGAATACCAGCGTCAATAGGAAAAAGAGAGGTATGAAAGAAAGCAAGCTGAATCACATTGGAATTGTCCTTTCTTCAGACATTGCTGGAACGAAGGTTTGAAGTTGCCTACCAGGAATAACTATCCAGAGTGCAGCTATTGATATTGGGAGGTTAGGCAATCTCAAGCCAACCGCTGTTCTATCCATGCTCAAGATGTGTATCATCATAATAACATGGATTGGCACTTAAAAAATGGAAGTGTTCATAATCGGCTTAGAAAAAGAGTTGTTGATCAAGACTGGGCTAATTATGAAGAAGAAGGCAATAAGAGAGAATATGTTTGGCAGGAAGGCCAATGGTGTCTAGGAGGTTTGACAAGAAGATAGAAGAGAAGGGTGCAACACCTAAGGAATAGAGAGTTGGAACAGGCTTGGGCATCCGGTAAACCTCAAGTATGGCATGCTATGCAAACAGCCGATAGAAGGCAACCATTGGCTAATATTCAAATGGCTTTTCTATTGCCATCAGAGTTCAGAGCTCTGGCAGATTAAGAAGTTTATTCAGATTTCGATGAATCAAAGTATGAAGAGATAGTTGTCAAGCTGACAGTTATATAGTAGGCTATATTTGATAAACCAGTCAAACATCGGCACTTAAAGGCTTTATATGTAAAAGGTTTGGTTGATGGGAAGTTGATGAACAAGATATTGGTGGACGGAGGTGCTTCTGTCAATCTCATGCCTTACATCATTTTTTGCAAACTTGGTAAGCGACCAGGAGATCTGATTAAGACTAACATGATGCTTAAGGACTTTGGGGGTAATGCGTCTAAGACCCGAAGGGTAATGAATGTTGAACTGACAATCAGGAGTAAGACTCTGCTCACCACATTCCTTATCATCAATGGAAAAGGGTCGTACAGTTTGCTCCTTGGTCATGATTGGATTCATGTGAACTGTTGTATGCCATCGACCATGCATTAGTGTTTGATTCAATGGCATGGAGATGATGTCGAGCTAGTTCACGCTGATGAGTCTATGAGTATCGCAACAGTCGATCTGTTCTTTTGGGAACTAGGAGACTTTGAATGCTTTTCTGGCAAGTTATGGGAAGGAGGCTTCATTAAAATCAGCAATGAAAGCCAACAGCTGATCCAAGCAATTGGCCCTAAGAGTTTGTTTTAGTAAATAGTCACGGCTTCACGTCGGCCATTGGATTAAGGAAGAATAAGCATTAGTCCTAGAGTTAGGCTTAGGTCGATGTATGTGAACGGTAAGTCTAATCATAAGTGCAATTCAGAGTTGATAGATCTATTAAAGGAAGTTTTATTTCGCTTAATGAGATGCTTGGCCTAGATCGATCGATTGTTTAACCTTTGGTCTGAAAAGTTCTGGTGCAACCTACCAATAACAATCGACAAAAAATGTTTAAAGGGATGTTATCCTAGCATTTGATCAACACTTGATAGCCGATTCATTTAGTCATCGACTCTAATAGCCAGTACCGGAAGGTATTGCCTCTAGTTCAAAAATAAAGATCTTCGAATATATAAAAACTGATACGATATGTATCACCTCTAGAGCAAAAACAAAAACAAAGACATTCATGGCACATATAGGGGCATTGCACTAAGATACATTCATGAAAGAATAGAAGGTTTCATTCATTAGTTTGCCCTAGATACAAGCTAATCGAAGACCTTGTTCACCACCTCTTGAGCAGATGTGATGTCCACAATGGCTTCCATCGTGATGACAAACTCCTCAAGCAAATCCTCATGCTCCTCGAGGCCATCACCCATCGAGAAGCCAGTCTCCATGGCGTGGAGCTCATACTCGGTCTAGACTTGTGCCGCGATTAGTGCTACCGACACGCCATGACGAATGTCGTGGAGGGCGATTTCCTAAACGCGGGCTGGAATGTCTTGGAGGCGAGCGTTGATGAGGGGACCCTAAGCATTAACGGTGTCCACGGTCGCGTTCGTCGCTAGTTCGAAGGACTCCAACTACACTGTCAGGGCTGATGATCACAGAAAATAAAAGAACTATTAAGATAAAGGCAGTGGAAATCAGAAAAGAAGCATTCATGGAACTCATCTTACCCACCACCACGGCATCAGACTTGGCCAGCCACGCTTGAACAGCACTGGCCTCATCCTCGGCCGCATGAAGGGTAGCCTAAGAGACCCCGAGGTGGATCTTGAGCTAGCCATTTTCCCAAGTCACCTCGTCATAGCGGTTCTAAGCTGCCCTCCACTCTTGAAGAAAACGCTGGGTGTCATCGCCGTTGTAGGAGTCAGAAGAATCCAATGACGAGGCTGGCGTAGAAGATGTAGTGTCAGAGGGCTCACTGGCCCTGGGAAGAGGACAGAGACTATCATTCAAAAGGAATCTATAGACAAATCAGAATAGTTCATCATCACAAGCAGAAGATGTCGATCTCACCTCATGCGTCGGAGACACTGATTCATCAGCATATTCTCCTCTGGGACCTCCTCCGCTGCATGATTGCTGCAGTTGTCCTCGCTAGCCATGAAGTTGATTGGATCTACAGGAAGGGAGGAAGGCTGCTATAGAGTTCTATGAGGGCAGAGAAGTGCAAAGGAATAGGAGTTGTAGCGAGTGTAGATGTGTTCAAGGTTGGAGCCCTCGCCTAGTATTTGAAGCCACGAAGCAAAGAGATAGACGCCTCAGGACATGCAAAAGGCAATCGCAATTAATAGAAGGCAAAGCACCACCTCACTGATACCGAAGGGAATACAACGTGGGGCGACTAAAGACAGAAGATCAAGGGGTTCTCTTAATAAAGGTCATGTTTCAGACCTACATGGGATTGAGATCAGGAGTCTAGAATCAGCTATTTTCAAATTAGCTCTTTAGCCGAAACAAAGAAAACACAGCAACACAATGGAAAGTATGGATGTCATTGGTTCTACATAAGACATATGTTGATACACGAATTACAAGTCTAGAACATCCTGGATGACTTTCAACACTTCTAGCCAAATAGCATCAACTTCTATAATCTGTTGTTTGTCTTCTTTGGCTGATCCAGGAATGCTCTTGAGGCTACTTTGGATGGCTCTGCCTTCTCTGACTTTGGCCAGCAGTTCCTGTTTCTTTTGTTGAATGGCATTAGGTATTTGAGCCAGGGTGGACTTATGACGATCAATGGCAGCCTTCATGTTTTCTAGCTCCTTCTCAAGTTCTACACGCCTGGCCCCCAGTTGAGACAATTCTAGGTCGATACTAAGGGAGGAATTCTTCAAATGATCAATCAACTGTGTCAGCTCTTTAGCCTCTTGCCTATTAGAGTTCCCCTTGGCCAATAAAGTTTCATGATCAAACAGATTCCTCTGAGCCTGTTTCATCTTCAAGACCTGATCTTCAAAGATAGATAAAGGAGACAAGACTCTGGAGAGAGCTAGGGATGGATTGCCCTTAATGGCCAAGAAAACTCTATGCATTGGATCAGTGTCTTGGATCAAATCGGCTATATTCTTCTCAAGCATTGGCAGAACATCTCTTAGCTGATTTTTGGTCTCTTCTAACAAGGTTTCCTTGGAGGAGGTGGCTGACGAACTGATTTTATCTTCATCAAGATACTCCTCCAGATTGAAAGAGTAGCTTAGGACTAGAAGATCAAATGCCTACAATTAAGAGAATCTTGATTAAGAGGATTGGATCAGTTTATGACGAAATGAACGGCGAGATGAACGCAATACCTTTTCCATGATAGCCTCTATCTGAGGAGAAGGGATAGCTGATCATGCATTGGTGATGTTTGGTTGAATTGGCTCTGGACTCTCAACACTAACATCTGCAAACATCAAGAAAGATTTTTAGCTCATGTTTTTGTAGAGAAAATAAATTGAACATATAACTTCCTTACCATTAGTTATATGCCAAACTAGGGAATCAACAATCTGAGTGTCGACAAAAACAAGATCACCCTCAGCGCTGGCAAGATCATTAAGTAGGTTGTTAGGGTCCTACTCTTGCATGGATGTTTCCTTAGGAAGTATCTAGCAAGGTAAGAAGTTAGATGAAGGATGAAAAAACTGAGTAAATCGAGAAGTTGAAGAAAGATACTCCGACGAACATCAAGGATAAAACTCACGTTCTCTGCTATTGTGGAGGCATCGGTTGTTTCAACTGAAATCGGCTCCTTTTGAGGATCAGCCTATAGGGGTTCAACTAGTGCTAAATCAAATGCTTGGGATGGTAGTATCGCACCAAGAGCAGATTGGGACGCAATACTCGATAACTATAAAGGAACAAGATTAGAAGTTGAATATCGGTTCGAGAAGAACATGGATTGTTTACCTGAGCGGCTGATGGTCTCATCCTACGAAGTCTTTTTCTAGTAGTGATTTTCTAGGTTGTCCCTTGAGCCACCTTGCGCTTTGAAGATTGATATATTATGATGGTAGGGGCAGCATGAGTTTTCATCAATTTCCTCAATGAAGGTGCGGTTGATCCCATTCTTGAAACTGGGCATGGTGGCTAATAATCTATAGGATGCCCTTTCCTGTCCAAGCTCAGAGGATTGAATTTAGTATCCAAAAAGGGTCAGTTAGAATAGTTGGCAGAGGGATCCATCAAGAAATTTCTCTAAAAAGGGGATGAAAGTTACCTCATTGTCAGAAGTGAATTCCCCGTCCAGAGCTATGCACAAAGGGTGGACTAACCCACAGAAAAGATAGGAGCACCATTCTTGCCACCAGGAGTCAAAAAGAGTGGAAGAGAAGCTAACCCTGATCCAGTCATGCAAGCAAAGGGAGGGAAGATCTTATCCCAATTGGAAGACTCTAGAAGCTTCCATTACCTCACTGATATCTTCTCTTGGCTTTAGTATGTTTTTGAAGAACAATTGAGGGGGAAGTTGACCAAAACCAAACTGACGAGCTATGAAGGACGGATA
Organism: Miscanthus floridulus; assembly: GCF_019320115.1. Lineage (NCBI taxonomy): Eukaryota > Viridiplantae > Streptophyta > Magnoliopsida > Poales > Poaceae > Miscanthus > Miscanthus floridulus. The sequence goes on along the minus strand of NC_089583.1, from coordinate 46,755,309 downwards.
ATAGAACACATAAGTTGGAAGATTGCCTAGAAGGAAGGAGCCTGTGGCCATTTTTCCACGACCATGGCGAAATTCATCTGGAAGAACATAGGGCTTGATGAAGGAATTAAAGATTATAGTCGATGTCTCGTCCGAGCAGCCTGATTCAAATCAAAATTTGAATGGGAAGATCAGCTCATCATTCTCATCCTCGTTATATGGTAGTCAAGTCAGTTTGCTGCATCGAACCCTCTATAAAACTTTTTGAAGAGATGGCCAATATCGATATCAATTGTTATGGCCGATGCAGCCTTCCCATAACTCATGCACTGATGGGTTCTTCCTTCCTCGCCTCTATATTTCTCATCAAAGTTGGAAGAGGGGAAACTTAGACTTTTGAGATTAGGCCTTACAATCTTGTGCATGTACAGGTTGAGCCATAGTTGTATCAACCACCAAGGGCCACTAATAGTATGCACGTGTTTGTTCTTCAGCAATTGGGCAGCTACCTGGTGCATCAGATGATAAGCAGCCCCTAACAAATACTTTCCAAGAGGGATATCCTTGCCTACTACCAAATGCTATGCCATAAGCTTATGATTGTAAGTTGGACCACAGGATGACCCACAGAAGATGACTCTCCAACCACATATTCAGAAAGGCCACATATTCTCTTTCACTGACAGTTGATTCGTCTCCAAGATGGTTTAGAATATAACTTGCCCATCCTATGCAATCTGATATTTTGTCTAATTTATTGGAACCAGCACTCAAGTATTCATAAGGCTACATAGGTCCAGTTATTCTAAGGCCGGTCAACATATAAATATCGGTTAGGGTAATGGTCATCGGGCCATGACAAAAAATGAAAGCGTTCAGGGCATTAGACCACAAATAAGATGCGAAAATCAGGAGTGAATCATTCCTCTCCATCCTAGACAACGAGAGTGTCAAACATTGATTCAAATTATACACCTCCCAATCTCCGACCTTTTTCTCGAATACTCTACGAAACCAATCTCTCCACCCCTTGGGCATTTTAGGCCAGTTTCTGAAGGGAGTTTTTATAGTCCAAGAGGACAAATCCACTATAGACTGTTTGAAGGGGATTTGGTTGGTTTCTTGATGAATAAAATTAGATGGATTAGGATCACCCATAGGCCCAAGAAAATAAACATTGGAAGTAACAGTTGATGGAATCAAGATTTCGTTCCTCATTTCCTAGAAATCGGATAAAATAAAGTTGAGGACAAAGGAAATGCAGGGTAGCAACTAACATTTTGAGATTGGGAATTTGAAAGCATACCTTAGGGACGTGGTCATTGGTCGCCATTATCGCCGAGATAGATGTGAATCTGAGGAAGACCGCTTGAATAAGAGCTTGATGGTGCGGAAGATTTGCTAGGGTTGAAGCTTTGGCGATGGCGACGTCGGCTTTTGAGATTTGCTCGAGAAAGAAGGGGAAAGCAAACAGGCCAAGTGAGTCAAAAAAGATACTATTGGGACATTACATAAGACTTGGCCCGAGAAGTCAGGAGCCGCGCGTATATCTCAGAGCAAAATGGTTGTGGCATGGTAAACAAATAAATAGGAATTTTGGAATAAAATTATTTTTATCCCAAAATTGGGGGGCATGTGTTTACACCAAAATTTGGAGAGAAAAGCACGGGAACTCGAAGCTTCCAAAACTGTGTTGATCAAGGAATCGATTGCATAAAGATTGATATCAACTGATTCAGATACGACTCTGGAATCGGATCTCTTTGGATGACGTCAGCAGATAGCAATGATGAGCTACGGTTGGCGCCAGGAAATTACATATCGGACTCTACAAAAAGAGAAAGATTAGGGTCCAAGTTATCTTAAATTAGGAATGTTTTCTTCTATGTCGAAGATTGTAATGAGTCATGCTCAAGTAGGATTCATATTTAGGCTCCGGGTATAAATATTGGACCCCGGCTATTGTAAACACACATAATCAATCAAATACAAGTTACTTACTTTTTTTGGCTCCGGCCACCCCTAGGAGTAGGAGTAGAGTAGATATCGGTGAGTTCTTCAGCGAGCAGGGCTGCATCGGTTCGGCCGACCTCTGGCTTGTCTGTAAGTACCGTCATGGCTTATACTTCTGTTTGTACGGCTGCATCGATCCGGTCGACCTCCACTGCGACTCTGGTATAAGCTAGTTATCGACTCTTGTTTAGTTCAAGTACTGCTGCATCGATTTGGTCGACCTCCACTGCTCGAACTAGATTAAGGTCAAGTTATCGGCTCTATCTAAGGGTGGCGTCCTTTGGATAGATTCATTAAGTTATCGATATTGCTTATTGCTTTCATTATTTATTTGATTACAGCAATATCACTTTGCTCGATTGAGATTGATCTAGATCGGCCTTATATCATGTTTAACCCATTGTTTATTAATCTAAATTGATCTAATCTGTACTTTAAACGATGAGTTGTGTTTTATCGGCTGTTTTATGTCAATCTTGATCGTGCATAGTATGCGGTTAAGGCATGTTTGGTCTTGAATAGATCTATTGGCTAACGAGAATCATTCAATGGCCCGTTATCATGGCCTGTGTGATTCTGCCTCACACCCCACCATGGAGTGGAGATTGTTATTTGGTAGATCTGTTCCTGATAGGGTATGACTTTAATTGTGCGCTATGCCTGAATCGGTTGTTTTAGCCAATATCGAGTGTTTTCACATATGTAGTTCATGTCACGAGACCATTGAAGTAAAGATAGGTTGAAAGATGTGTTAGCCCCATGATCTTATTATTGTATTACAGCCTATATGATTCTACCTCATGCCCCCACTGATATTAGTAATAAGTTAGGGTCATCGAGTTTATCGCTATTTCTATGGCTTGCATGATTCTGCCTCATGCCCCACTAGTCATAACGATAGATGAGATCTAATATGTTCATTAGATTTATCTCTACTAAAATGGTTAAATCATAATGGGTTGCTTCTTTTATATCAAAAGGGATTTGGTTACTTGTAGTCATTGGCTTAGCATAAACTGATTATTGTTGATGTCCTATTGCCATTGACTAATATTTGTCTAAATAACGATATTCATCCTAAATGATAACCGATTTTTCTTCCACAACCCCATGAATTTTAACTAATTTATTCTTATGAGTATGCTGGAATCGACTATTTAGTCGATCTCCTTCCATATCGGCTCTCAGAGCCACACATTTGGGACTATCTGGCAACACCGGCATGTTTCGCCTTAAATTATTGATTAGCTTTCTCTTCTTGTCAATTGCAGGGTCAAATTGACTGGCACGTCTTGGGAGGAGTGAGCAGGATCGATAATCCCTGCGTTGAAGCTAGGTGGATCTCCAGCTCCATTGAGCGGACCCTTCCGGCTAGCTCGTGTGCCTCGGCATGGAACAAAATTTTTGTGCCGACATTACCTAAGGAGGCAGGTTGGTACAGTTGAAGGGCTTGGTCTGCCCTGACACGCTGAACAAGGCAAATGGAGCGAACAGCTCTATAGCTTGCTCTAGCACATCGTCCCTCGACAGCATTTCTACCCTCTCCTGGGTGCCATCGGTGTCCCCCTTGAAGTCATAGCCTGCATGGCCCTCTCCTTATAGGGCTAGATGCGGCGCACTATGAAGCTCACCACAACCAGTCCACCATTGGTCCTTTTATTAGGTCGAGGAACTCCTTCACTTGCTCCATGTCAGCACTGCTCGGCTTCTCTGACCAGCTTCTCTAGTTCTTCAGGATGTGGTCGACGTCGCAACGGATGGCATGCTAGCTCTACTTCATATAGAACCACCTGGTGTTCCACCCCTTTAGCGATGTGTTCAGCGGTATAGTAAGGTACTTGCATGCCATCCCATCGTGGAGTTGTAGATAAACGCCGCCGACCACCTTGGACCCACTGCCACCCTTCTTCTTCAGCCAGAATAGATGATAGAAGAGGTTGAAGTGGGGAAGGACTCCGAGATATGCCTCATAGAAATGGATAAAGATAGATATGTGCAATATGGTGTTTGGGTGGAGATTGCACAAACTGATTCTCTAGAACTCCAATAGGTCCCTCAAGAAAGGATGAATGAGGACAACCTGCACTAGAAATAATCCTCAAAAACTACAGCTTCATCAGTATGGGGCATTGGAAAGGGCTCACCACTGGCTAGCCACCATACGGCAGTGACACGGTCCGAGAGAATGCCCGCCTCCACCAACATGTTGAGCTCTGCCTCCCCCATGCATGACGGGACCCACTCATCATCACGGCTGACTCCGGTGCTCGCCTTCTTCGGGTTACCAGCTCCCTTCTTTGACACCATCTCTTAGATCTTGCTTGGGATTAGCGGTGGATGCGCATGTGGATGTGAATTGGGAAGCGCGAGGACTAAGGAGGAAGATGAAATGGCAAAATGGCAAAGGTGGGAGCATGAGGTGCGGCAGTGCAGTTATAAAGCACTCCCCCACCTTTTGCATTTGAGGGTTTTTGGGAAACTACTCCATGATTTGCGCCTCTCCAAATTCTCCATAATAGCGTGGTGGGCCGTTACATGGGCTTTCGCGAAACTACAGCCCGTATCACCCATTTATCGCTGCAATTTGTTACTGCTCACTGAATATTCACTGACTTCTCCACCATTTGTTATGGCTCGGTAATTACTATTGTATAGCCATTACTCTGGTTTTTTCTCTAGGATTTGTTTTCTCAAAGATTTCCTTTTATGTCTCGGGGACTGCATCAGCACTACGTCTTGGTTCCTCAGCGCATTGGGGACTTTTTTTCTATTGACTACTGTTTCTGAGCCTGGCACCACGTGACTACATCACCTACTGTTAGGCTCAGGGACTAAGTGGTCACACTTCACCTTGTGGTGAATGTGCTTTTCTCATCTCGAGGCTACGCCCAGGGACTGGCTACCTTCTCGGCTGGTCTTCTACTTTTCTCCTACTTTGGACCCTGGCACCATGTGACTATGTCACCTACTATCAGGCTCGGGGACTAAGTGGGCACACTTCACCTTGCGGTGAGTGTGTTTGCTTTAATCTGGAAGACTCCATGCCTCTTGAAGCTAAAGAAGATTATCTCCCTTTCTCATGGTTGGACTCTAAGTGGGCACACTTGGTCCACTGCGAAGAAATTTTCGATTCTGAACTTGAGCTCCTTACATCTTTATGGCAAGCCATACTTGGGTTACACTACTCGGTGATGGTTCACACTACTCGGTGATGGTTCACACTGCTTGGCGACGGTCCACACTGCTCGGCGATAGTTCATACTACTCGTCGATGGTTCACACTACTCAGTGATGGTTCATGCTACTCGGTGATGGTTCATGCTGCTCGACGATGGCTCACAACTGCTCGGTAACTCATCACGGTGGTCAGACCATGAGTTTGACTGCTTGGCTTTGTTCACACCTGCTCTGACAAGCTCAAGACGGCATTGCACAATGGATACAAGGCACTCGGGGACTAGCTGTGGGGGTATGACCCTAGATATCCACGACAAACCACATGGGTTGCGCCCCCAGGGGCGGCCTAGCCTACAAGACGAAGCCTTGCGGGGCATGACGCTGCTCGGCGCCTCCTGCAAGGCACCAGAAAGATATCCTGAAGGTACTACGAGATCTGTTAGGATACGTATGATCCCATGATTCCTGTAATCTGTTATTACTTTTCGGTTATCTCCTAGATCTAACCAACTTGTAACCCTACCCCTTAGACTATATAAGGTAGGCAGGGACCCCCTCCAAACTCACGCAATATCATACGATAGTCAATATAATCCAACAGACCATAGGAGTAGGGTATTACGTCATACTAATGGCCTGAACCTGTCTAACTCGAGTGTCTAGGTTGCCTTCTTGTTCTCGATTACACGCATCTCTACCAATCAATCTACCTTCGTGGGATACCCCTAGGAGGACTGCCAATGATATTCTATTGACAAGTCCACATAAGGTTGTCACTCAATTACCAAAACCAAACAAGGACTTTTCAATCTCCCCATTTTTGGTAATTGATGACAACTCTACAAAGATATGGGAATTAAGCTCTTTTCAAGCTAGCACTTCACACAAGTGTAAATTGCCAACTTGATTTGGATTTTATGCCACTTATCCAACATTTAAGCTCTATGTTAAGATTTAGATATGCATCATAAAACCCGACTTGGTAGTGATAGCTCCCCCTACATGTGTGCTCAAATGATTTGGTTTTAAGTTTGCACACATGCATAAATATGAAATTTGTGGGAGTGTTATCACTACTAAGTGATGCTAAGGTGTATAGAATAACCTTTGAAGCATGACACCAATCGGAGTTGCACTTTTAACACCATCCTTAGCATCATGAGTAGCTAGACAACAAAAACACTAGAAACCCCATGAGATCAATATTATAAGCAAGGTTCTAGTACCACGTGTAAAAATATGAGTCTAGCTAACATCCTATGTATGCTACTTATCAAATCATCATTCAAATTCTACAACTAGCATACACCACACAAGCATGCATATTGAATTTAAAAGCTTATGCAATGCAAGCAAGCACATGAATATGCACATATCAAATGCAATCAATCAAAGTTCATGAGCTTGCTCCCCCTACTTGTGTGCTTCTCTTGTCCAAGAATTTTGATCCTTCTCAATTCCTCAATGTTGCTCCCTCTTTGTTCATGTCCATGTCCAACCTCTACTTCTTTGTCTCAATCTCTCCTGAAGCTTTCATATCTTTGTGCAATCTCTCCCCCTTTGTCATCAATTTCCATAAAAGGTGTGCTTCTCATTGATGCAAAGGTTTGCATTTGGGGTAGAAGGTTGAGGCTTGAATCTTGCATTTTTTATGTACATCACTTGATTGTTGGAATGACACCACTTGTATAGCTTCTTGAGATACCACACATAGGATCTATGACCATGATACCAATTTGTGGGACACCTCCCCCTATGTCATAGCATGGGTCATCCCTTTGATAAACTTGAGCTCTTGTACATGAGGGATGCATTCTTCATTTGATGATCACTTAAAGTTGAGGATCACTTGTGGAACCATCGTCTTGCATGATTGATACCATGTGTAGATGTGATACCACTTGAAAGAATTTTCTAGTATGGAACCACTTGTTGGATTTATCAAAAAAACCCATTTCTTGAACCTTTGCTATCTTCATGAGTACCACTTATAGGATATCACTTGTGAGTTGATTTAGACATCACTTGTGAATTCTTGATGAAATACTTGAGTCTAGATACCACTTGAAACAAACAAACTAGATATCCATTTGCATTGTTGTTTTGTGCTTGTACTCTTATCACTTATCATGAGCATCTAAGTTGATTTGAACTAAATTGATTTGCCTAAGCTTCCAAGTCTAGTTTGAACCCTCTCTAAGCTTCTTCACACTCATTTGGAGGTTATCTTAATGAGGTTGTACTTGTCACTTGTTGGCAATCCAAATTAAATCAAGTACTTGGGTTCACTAGCTCATGAACAAAATCATATACTAACCACTAGATCAACTAATCATTTCAAGCAATAGTGGTAGGCTATCAATTTAAACATTTCATTTGTTATGCATGATCCTATGAAGCATGTACTATATGCACTAATCGCATGTTAGTAAGGGATGAAATGATCATGCACATTACAATGATACCTTTGCTATGTTGGAGTAGAGGATAGTCACATAGATTCTAATTTATTACTCCAATAGCAATGTGAAGTCCAATTATAAGCTTGGTGAAGACCAATAGATACCATTTTGAATTACATTCTTCACCTATATGAAATGAATACCACTTGTGATCAAGTACACTAACTTGTTGTGGTTAGCTTGCTTCATATTTTGATCAAAGCTTGCATGAGAGAACTATTTGGAATACCACTTGAATTGCAATTACTTGCTCTCTTTTTGGGTGTTGCTTGCTTTCCTTGATCAACCCTTTTGATTGCTTCAACTAAGCATCTCAAATGTCCCTCAGATCACCACTTCCATGTTAGCCTTCCAAGTACCACACTTGGTTTACCTACACATAGGCGACAAGCCGCTACACTTAGGGAGAAGTGACCTTTCTCCAAGAACCATTTTTGACGCTCACTTGAAATAACTTGATTGATTGATCCAAGTGATGGACTTAAATTGATGAGTAATCTTGATTCCTTCTTTAAGTCATTTTCTTTCTTACTTGTTTAAGTCCTTTTCTTTCTACCAAATGATTTCCAATAGTCACTTAAACTTAAACTTCATCTTCATCTTCAGTTTGATCTTGATCTTCCAATTTGAGTACCAAATATGTGCAAAGTACACTCCACAATCAAATGGCCTTGTACTCTTTGCTTGTTATGCTTCTAGATCATCTCAAAACCAAACTTAGGTACCTCAACCACTTATAAACATGTTTCCAACTTGAGGACCTTTCAATCAAAGTGACTCTAGATCAATCTAACATTTGTCACTTTTCTGGCAGATTTTGTACCCTTTAATGAGAAATGCATATCTCCCAACGTACAAATACAAATACAACAAAATTTGGTTGAGATGTGCTTAACTAAGTTATATAGGAGCTGTAAAAATTTGAGATTCATTTGACTTCTAGATTGCTACTAGATTTCAATTCTTCCACCACTGTTATATGCTGAAAACTGCTGCACTATAGCTGGCAAGATCCACTCCAAAACCGAAGCATCTCTTATCCAATTCTCATGAAATTTTTACAGAATCTTATACCATAAGTCTAAAGCATGTACATCAATTTTTATGCCAATACAATAAGTTTTGGTTACTCAAACATGGCTAAGATCACAGCTATCTCAGATTTTACAATATAGGATAGATTTCAACTGTTGAGCTATACTTCATCAAATATGAATCAAACTTGAAACCAACTTGTTTGAACACTTCGACAAGACATAAATTCATTCAATCCACTTACTAAATGGCATCTTATGAATTTATCCAACACAAATCAATTCAAACTTGATTACTAAGCAATTATGCATTCAATCATCTTATAGCAAGCAACATTGCATATTTATCCAATTCAATCAACTCATATGCACCCAAATGAAATGATCAACAAGAGATATACCTTGGTTAAATCATGATCATCCAACTAGCAAGCTTCAACTCAATTATTTGCAAGCCATCAAATATATCCAATGAATCACCATTAACTTGAATTATAGCACTTGTATGATGTAGCACATTTGGACTTTACTCAATTATCATGGCATTGGGTTTGGATGTGCACTAGGCTTCATATCTTGACTCAACATATGATGATCAATATGGAATCAATTGGATCAAGTCTCCAATGCCAATGGTACCTTCAAACAATTATCCACTTTTTGATGGTACCTAAACAAGTTTGGGTCCTCTCAAGTTAGGAGCAATATACTTAGGCAAATCCTTAGTATGAGTAGCAGAATGTTTTGCAATAGCAACCATAGAGGTATCATTACCATCCTTCCTAAGCATAGAATCATCATTAATTGAAATAGACTTAGGAGTGTTACCTAGGGGACATGAATGTGCCATGTGTCCCCTTTCCTAGCATGAGTAGCACTTTCTCTTTGATTGAGCCTTCTCTCCCTTGCTCATATGGTGCTTCCCATTGCCTTGCCTCTCATGGATTGCTTGAGCCTTCTTCTCAAGCTTGGTAGGACACTTAGAGGCAAAATGTCCTGTATTTCCACACTTGAAGCACTTGATGTGAGCATAGATTTTCTTCTCATCTTGTGTCTTGCTCATCATCTTGGCATCTTGGGTTTGCATTGGATGCCTTGCTTTTCCACCTCTTCTTGTTTTCTTCTTCATCAAGTCACCGCCATCTTCATGGTTGATCTTGATATGCTCTTGGGGTGTCTTCTCTTGCTCAGCTTGTGGCTTTGGTTGAGGCTCTTCTAGTTGCTTCACCAATTGCTTGGTTGGGTACTTTGAGGTAAGATGACCCCAAGTGTGGCACTTGAAGCACTTCACATGCTTTAGCCTCTCTTCTTCCTTCATCTTCTTGAGCTTCTCAATGTTAGGGCAACCATTCACAAGGTGTCCCACTTCATGACACCGGTAGCACATGGTATGAGAGAGCTTTCTTTGTTGTAGCTTCTTCATCTTTCTTTCCCTCTTTCTTTCGCCATTTGTCATCTTCTTTTTGAAGCCAAGACCACACTTATCACCATAGTTTCTTTGAGTCTTCAACATATGCTCAAAGGTGACTTTTGAGTTGTAGCACCTCTCTAACTTGTTGCTCAAATTCTTCACTTCATTTTTTAGCTCATTGTTCTCCTTCAAAATGTTAGTCTCACAAGACATAGAAGTAGAACAAGCATCTATATGTGAAGAGCATGGCATATCTAATAAATCATCACAAGAGGTGGATACATGCTTCTTGCCTACATCACAAGGGTTAGCAACATTTTGCAATTTATCATTTGATCCATGTGATGAGCTCTCATTATTTTTAAGTTTCCTTGTAAACACTTTAATGAGAGAAGCATGTTGTTCTAATAATTCTTCATGAGATGCAAGTAGTGTCTCATGATTCAATTTTAGCTCACAATGTGAAGATTTAAGAACATCGAGTAATTTCTTATGTTCTTCACAAGAGTTCTTTACAAATGAGTTTTTATTTTCCAATTTCATTGTTTTAGCTCTCTCATTTTCTAAAGACATAGTCATGCTAGCAAGTCTACTCACAAGCTCATCATATGAATCAACATGATCAACCACATTATCATTTGATACCTTGGTGTCACCTTGTGACATGAAGCAATGTGATGTAGTTGGAGAGCTTGTAGTAGCATCACAATCATGGCTTGAGCATGAAACAACATCACCATCAAGTGTGCATAGGGTAGGATCATCATGTACATCACTTGAGGCATCACCATCAATCTTGTCAAGTGATTTTGTGGTAGCATCATCATCATTATCACTTGACCATGAGGTGGAGCAATCTTCCACAATCACCAAATTGTGGTCATGCTCAACATGCTCATGTGCCTCCTCCTTGGGCTCCTCCTTCTTGAATTTTCCATCATCCCACATGCAGGAATCACCGAAGGTGTGCTTGATTGATTCCCATATCTCATGAGCGGTTCCCACATAGTTTATCCTTTTCATTAAATCAAAGCTCAAAGCATCCATTAGAAAACAACAAGCATGTGCATCAAGTTCATAGAGAACTCTTTGAGCTTTGGTGAGATTTTTATGGTCCAAGACATGAGTGAGACCACTAGTGACAATCCACCAAAACTTAGGTCCTTTTGCACGAAAATGATCAAGCATGTGTTTTTTCCAATGTGCAAAGTTTGTGCCATCAAAAATGTGTGTCCCACAAACATCTAGCCCACTAGACACCATCCTCTCGGGTCGGTGAAGACCACAAATGAGAGACCTAGCTCCGATACCACTTGTAGGGTCGAGATGGCGGACTAGAGGGGGTGAATAGTCCTTTCTAAAATTAATCACGCCGGCTAACCGAAACAAATGCGGAATTAAAACAATCGGTCTAGCCAAGACTACACCCCTCTATCAAAGTTCACAAGCACCTTATAAAAATCCTAATTAGGCAATAAAGGTGCCGGGCTAGCTAGAGCTCACCTATCCAATTCTATGAGCAAGGTCACACAAACATATACCACTAGTATTTTGCACACCGGGGAGCTCCTATACAATTCTAGTAAGCAAAAGTACAAAGCTTCTAAGCTCACTAGCAATGCTCAATAACAAGGCAACCAATGCCAAATTAGAGAGCGCAAATACTTAGCTACACAAACTAAGCAATGTGACTAACAAGGTTACACAAACCAATTTAGCCATGCAAGGGAGCTACTTCTATGCTACACAAGTAAGAAGGTAACTAGTGAGCTACACAAGCTAACTAATTGCAAGAGCAACTACACAAGCATAATGTATATGCAAGTAATTGCAAGCTTGTGTAAGGGGATTGCAAACCAACAGGAAGAACAATGTTGACACGGTGATTTTCTTCCGAGGTTCACGTGCTTGCCAACACGCTACGTCCCCGTTGAGACAAGCTCCAAGGTTGCTGCCGGTCCTCTTGCTAGTGGTGACTCACAAGTCACACTCTCCCACATGGAGTGTTTACCACAAGATCTAGCATTTGACCCAGTCAAACCACTTGTCGCCCTTCGCGTCTCGCTCTACCAGAGTTGCTCTTCGCGGCTCCCGCGGGACGAGCACAATACCCCTCACAAAGCTCTTCTCCGGAGCACCACACAAGCTTCTTATGGGCTTCGACGGAGACCACCACCAAGCCGTCTAGGAGGTGGCAACCTCCAAGAGTAACAAGCACCATCGGCTTGCAAGACAACCACCTAGTGCCACTCAATGCAATCGCACTAGAATCGCTCACTCACTCGATCAGATGAACACTATCAAGCTTACATGAGTTAGAGGGCTCCCAAGCACTACCACATAAGCCACCAAGGCTCTAGTGTGCTCAGCTCTACTAAGCTACTGGCCAAAGGCCAACCAACACTTCTATTTATAGCCCCCACGAAAATAGAGTCATTGTACCCCTTCACTCGGCACTGCTCAGGGCACCCGGATGCGTCGGTCAGATCGACCGAACGCACCCTGCCAGCATCTGGTCAACAAATGGTTGCCATGTCATCCCTAGCTTCAAATATTGAGCGCCTGATCTCAACGGTTAAGTTGTGACCGGACGCACCGCGAGGATGACCAAACGATGCTACGTCTGAGTTCGGTCGTTTCTAGAGAGCTCCCCGAGCCTCTGTTTTGCGACCGGACGCGTCTGGTGCTACATGATCAAACACAGACCAGCGTCCAATCATCTTTGTGCCTGCGCGCCAACTCCAGCGTCGCCTACATCACCATACGTCACACGCGACCGAACGTAGGCCCTACGCGTTCGGTCACTCACAGTGACCTCCTTTCGCCTTCGTTTCTTCACCAAGTTGATCCGTTTCAACTCCAACTCCTTCTCCTTTGCAAAAGTGCCAACACCACCAAGTGTACACCACCATGTGTATATGTGTTAGCTTTTCACAAACATTTTCCAAAGGATTAGCCACTCAACTTTCCACGCCACTCGATCCTAGCGACGATGCAAAGTTAGATCACTCGAGTGGCACTAGATGACCGATATGCAAACAAGTTTGCCCCTCTTGATAGTATGACCATCTATCCTAAACTCGGTCATCAACTTCTCTACACACCTATGACCGGTGAAATGAAATGCCCTAGGTTATACCTTTTTCTTACGCATTCTATTCCATCTCCTCCAATGTTGATGCAACACATGCACCAACACGATCAACAATGATATGATCCACTTCATATCATCACGTGATCATATTGGTTCATCGATCTTGACTTCACTTGCTTTTCACCATTGCTTTCATCCATCGGCGCCAAGTCTTACTCAAGCTTTACCGCCACGTGGTCCATCACTCCAAAGCCTCCGACTTGCCCTTCACGCTTGCAATCGGTCCATCAAACCAAGTCATGTCTTGATCTTCTCCACCTTGATCACATGACTCCATGTCATGTCTCATATGCAATAAGCTCCTTCATCATCACATGTGTGAGCTTTGCAACATCTTTGAGCCATCATCACCATCATGGCATATGTTGCACACACACATGTACCTGTGGATTAATCACATGTGTATCTCACTTAAACACATTAGTCCACCTAAGATTGTCACTCAACTACCAAAACCAAACAAGGACCTTTCAGCACTGAAATGTGATTCACCACGCGTTCTAAGGAATTTGGGCAATTGTTATGAGCACAGCGTGACTCCCATCGTGACTACAATCTATACCATACTCAAGTACTCACCTTATGCAATCAACTGTACAATTACCTGAAGCTAGTGTTTAGGTATTTTAGCTAGAATTTAATTACCAAAATAGCATTGTCTACTACCTTTCCATACTTAGAAAATTAAAGGTTTTAGTTTGAACTAACATCTACTAGCGCTTTTGCTGAAATTTTTAATATGCCTAAACCTAATTAATTTCAACCCCTAGGCATTTCATACACTAGTCCATAGGTCATACTAACTCGTAGAAATAAAACATCTAAGAACTACTTAACTAGTTTGTTCAATATATCTCGCCAAAAACGTTACTTTTAAACATAAGTTCAAGTGTTCTAAATTTAAAATCTGAGAAACTCTTTTTTTTGTTAATTGCTTTTAGGCCTTAATCTAGGTTCTAAGCAACTCATAACACCCGAGGTGTTACAGTAGCCTTCTAAAACAGTAATTGCAAATCAACCTCATGTTGATAGACACCAAACAATTAATCAAAATAGTGTGGGTGGACAATATCTACAACTTTGTCCAGTGGTGCACCTTCATATTAGGGCGTACATCCGTACACCCATGTCTATATACAGCATCTACCCATGGTGTGGCTACATATAATGATTAACCACACATACAACAGTCATGTGGTATTGGTTTTATCAAGTCACCTGCCATCATATATGAAGGTAATCTAGCATGTAGAAACATGATACATTAAGAGCAATGCAATATCACTAACTATATTGCTATGAAGTTATTCTATCCTCATGAGTTATAATAAAATGGGAAAATTAACAATTTCAAATCAAGTATAATGACAATTCTGGTAATTTATTCACTAAACAGTTACCAACAACCATGTTCCAAAAATATGTTCATGAAATTAGTAATCGTCATTTTAGGTATTTGTAAGGTTCACGGGGAGTTTCTCCCTATGTTATGCCCGTCCATAAATCATATATTGCACTCTAAGCTTACATGAGTTTTTAACTGATTTTCTAAACTAATTTTCTCATCGGGAAAATTTAGTAATGCAATATCAATACAAAAGTAGTACATGTATATGTGTTTCTATTTTCTCACAGGACATTCAAGAAAATATTAAGGATCGGTTTTAAATTTCTTCGAGATTCAATGAATCTCTACGGGGTGTTTGTTTTGTGGAATGAGGTAGTTCGGCGTCATCTCTTTTTTTCTATGGAATAAAATGAGTTGGTCCGCCATTACCTCATTCATCACAAACTAATAAGTAGTCTAGTAATAAGTTTATTATACTAAATTTTGAGAAATAAACTCAATGATACATCACCCCATCTAAAATGAGTTCATTCCTCAAACCTAACAGACGTATCACAAAGTTATACACACGACGCTCCGTTTCCATCTCTACGGCCGATGCAACTCTCGGTTTCACACGACGTGTTGCTTCCGTGTCCGTCAGTTTGCTGCTGGTGTGTTCGTGTGATTTGCAGGCAACCACGACCATGGCACCATCAGGCAGCTCCTTGCAACTGGTCTGTTGCGAACGAAAAATATTTTTCTATCACAGCATTTCAGCATTAGCAACACCATAATGTCAAATTTCGGTGAAACACCGTTTTCTGCTTAATATAGCCATAGGAACGATCGACTTGCAGATGATTTTGATCCCTCTCGATCTCTCCAATCCCCTTGGTGAATGGTAGGTGATTTAATTTAATCCCTACAATCCACTTAGGTAACGAACAGGGCCCACCGGTGAAAAACAATACAACAGCATCCGTTTTTCATCCCTGAGTTTGATGGGGTCATCTAGCGGGCAAACTAGGGCCAACAGGAGGTGGAGAAAGACTACAACCGTTTCCGTCTACGGAAGGCAGCAGCATAACACAACAGCAACGAACAACGGAAAACCAAGAGTTATGCTACCATATAGATATAGTAATAATATTAACCCAGAATTCTGTCACGATTTATGCCAGCACATACATGCTGAAGACCCTGAACAGGAACACCAAAGTTCTGACTTTGAAAAGAAGCAGCAGCATTATGCAGCGAAAAAAGCTTTGAAACTTCTAGCCATCTTGTTGACCCAAACGACGCACGGAACCGATTTGCAAGTTTCAGTTCTTGATCTTCTTCTTTGCCCTCAGCTGAAAATGGGAGAAACAAAAGAAACATTAGGCAGCCACACGAACCAAATAAATAAATAAGCCCTCGATTGTGATTTTCAGCTGTGTACATCTTAATTAGTATCTCAGATAAGACAGTAACTAGACAAACATACAAAGTATAAAGTGAATAATGCTCCAAACAATGATATTTCCTAGAAAACTCTGAAGGAATGTCATATAGTAGCAAATGACATGATTTGGTTCATGCAATGAATTCTGAAGATTTATGCCAAGTTCATCACTAACGCACGTGTCCAAAGCTGACTGGCATTAACTTGCTTATACAAATCTAAAAAATTTGACATTGTTACTGTAAGGCACAACAAACAAGAATTTAGCACTAGAACAGCATTGCTCACCTGGTTGCTGTGGCCACACTTCTTCTTGCGGCAGTTAACAGCCCTGGGGTGCAGGCGCGCATAGCACCTGTATCAAATATTTGACATAAAGCAATTAGATTACCCTAGGTTCATAGTGAATATAAGAATTTCAAATGCAAACGCAATACTATTTACAGGACTATCCAGGGGGGAAATCAAACACACTATCCTTTGTGGCAACGTTCACAAACAAAGCAAATTAAGTGCAAGACAGTCAACCTAACTCACACAAAACAAGAACCAAGAAACTTGCTGTGATTTACAGTCTGAATGATTGGCAGGTCAGACAAAATATATGCCTCAAAAGTTAAGCTCATAAGGCAACTTCACACATCTAATTGATTCATCATTCCAGCCAACCAACTGTGTTAGGAGCCTAGGACAGCGCAAGTCCCAATAGAACAAGTTAAACTACCCAAACACAACGAGCTCTAGTAACATTCAACAGATATGCTAATACAAAGAGTAAAGAACAATAGGTGTGGCATGAATAAAATGAAGCAAAGATATGCATGCCGCTGACAAAAGAAAGATAGGTGTGGCATGAACAAAATGAAGATGCAAATGCGACAATGAAACTAAAACAACCCCAACAGAATGTAGCAGAATATTAAACATTGGCATGGCAATGGTAACAGTCAAGAGCAAAAGCCAATGCAAGATTGGGCACATGAGGAGGGCCAGCATAAATGAAAACAGCTGCCACAGTATGTAGCAGAATATTAAACAATGGTATGGCAGGTCAGACAGAATGTATGCCTCAAGAGTTAAGTTCATAAGGAAACTTCACACATCTAATTGATTCATCATTCCTTGCCAATGAACTATTCTATGAAAACACAAAAGCAGCAGTGCACCGATATTCAACAATGGGGCACTTATACACAAGTGTCGCAGAATGCAGAAGAGCACTAATCAGTGGACTGGCAGGTCAGACTGAATGTATGCCTCAAAAGTTAAGCTCATAAGGTAACTTCGCACATCTAATTGGTTCATCACCCCTGCCAGCCCACTGCGCTGAATGCAAATGAAACAAAGATAGTGGAATGTCACAAATGGACGCAAAGGAATGGAAATTGTCCCACCCGTGAAAATCAACTGCTGGAGTGGACTAGGCAGATGACAAAGTATGGGTGGGTGTCAATCTCTGGAGCCATGGGGAACCCAATGCCACACATAGAGGTCAGCGAGTTAAGAACCCACAGTTCCACTAACGTGGCAGCACGAGGATCGGCAGATCCTACCACAACTAGAACGGAACTCGTAGAAACAGAAATGCTCCGTGTAGATATCTACAGCAAACTAGGAACGTAATCACAAGTTGCCAACATCAATACATCCACCAAAAATACAAAATGATTATTGGGACGCGGGGGTGAAAGGTCCTCACTTGCGGCAGATCATCTTGTCCTGGTTGTACTTGCGGGCGAGGGCCTGGAGAGAAGGTTCAATGATGCCACCGCGGAGGCGGAGGACGAGGTGGAGGGTAGACTCCTTCTGGATGTTGTAGTCGGCCAGGGTGCGGCCGTCTTCGAGCTGCTTCCCGGCGAAGATTAGACGCTGCTGGTCCGGCGGGATGCCTGCACACGTCGTCACGGCAGAGAAATCAGCCAGAGAGCCACAGGTGAAGCGGGGCGGCTCTCAAAGAACCAAACTCATAAATGGATGCGTACGACACTCTACCTTCCTTGTCCTGGATCTTGGCCTTAACATTGTCGATGGTGTCGCTGCTCTCGACCTCAAGGGTGATGGTCTTCCCCGTCAGGGTCTTCACGAAGATCTGCATCTTGACCTAACCCGCCCTCCTCCGAAGCTCCCCGGACGAGGCTTTAGCGCGGCGGCTGCTCGTCGGCTTCGTGCACAGAGGGGCAGGGTGAGGAAGGCAGGGCGGCGGCCACCTGCTTTTATAGCACGGCAGGAAGGCTAGGGTTTTCATTGGGCCGGGCCTTTTCTGCTCGACCCACGGCATGAAGGCTCTAGGGTTTCCATTGGGCCGGGGCTTTTCTGTTCGACCCGAAATTATTGGGCGCCCCTTGTTAGCAAATTTCGCTCAAAAATTTGCTATCAACTAAAATCACCTATTAAATTAAATTTTCATTTGTTAATTCTGAATTGGGTGTTTCGTCCGGTGGTAGGATTCTTTGCTTAGGGAGTAAGAGGTCATCAGTTCGATTCTCACAACACCCCATTATTTTAATTTTTTACAATAAAAGTAGTCAAGTAAATCTTTTGACCTAACAGGCACTCCTCCCAAATTAGTGGGCACCGCATATTAGCACTTAAAATTCTATATTGAATTATTAGAATTTACATTATATTTCACTAATTGTGAATTGGGTGTTTGGTCTGAGAAACCCATGTTAACGACTAAAATTCTAAATTGAATTATAATAAACATACAAGTTGTTAATTTTGTGCTCATTTTGGGTGCGAGAGGTTGTGAGTTCAATTCTCACAACACCCCCATTATAATTGATTTTTTAGTCACTAATAATTTCATTTGTTTTTAGTTTAAAAAAATCATTTGTTTCTAAAGTGCAAGTCTAACTCCATGTAAAAAACCATCGCCACCGCCTTGGTCCCTCTCCTCTATATTTTTAGGCAAGCATGTCTAGGTTCAACAAATTCGATTCACTAGTTTCATTTGTTTTTAGTATATACAAGTGTTTTTATTCATTAGTTTTATTTGTTTTAAACAGGCAAACAAGTCCAACTCCGTGTAACAAAACATCTCCAATACCATCCTCGGTCCCCCCCCCCCTCATTTCTCCCAACTAACACCCGCCCATGGTGGGCTCAAAAAAACGCCCATGGCCAGAGGAGCAAGGGCCCAACCCCCTTACTAGATTTAGGTTTTATTGATCCTTGTTCACTTAGGGTTTTGGTGTCTCTTGTCATCGACGATGTGGTGGCGAACATGATGCATTGAAATAGTGTCTCTTCAGCCTCTTCCTACCTTGACGATATTCAATCTAGCGTTGACGAAGGGCTAGTAAGTAGGGTGGCATAATTAACTAAAACCGAAAGAATATTTAGTTCAAGGTAGCAAGGAACCAAAATAATCAAAAGAATATTCGGTTCATGATTAATGAATTAATTTACTGAAAAACTGAAATACATGAATAGTACTTCAATTTATTGTATTTTGTAAGACTATGTTTGGTTTATGTGTGATGTCTCATATTTAAATTGCTATATATTTGTGCTACTATATTGTTATTGCTCCCTTATCAATTATTACTATCCAAAATAGAGGTAGTGTTGTCTAAATTTGCTTTAGAATGTGTAAGTATTTTTTTTTATCTTAACCTCTGTTGAAAAAATCGGTTAGTCGAAATGCTCGGTTCCTCTAACTTTTTAGAACCTACTCATTCACATTTTCTAGGAACTGAATTTCTTCAAAATCGAGAAACCAAACTGAAAACCAAATGCCCACTCCTACCAGGAAGTTGGTTGTTGTCTTTAAATCCTGGCAGTTGGTGTGTTTACCAGTGAAGCATTTTGTTAGTTTTTTATGCGACGATTTTGACCTCTTCTTTTGGTCTATTTTACAACAAGGTCTGACATCTTCAAATCTCTGTTCTAATGGGTGAAGGATTGTAAACCCGGATTCCCTGGAGGGTTCTTCCAGCCGATGTTCTTTTAGTAGGTACTAAATCTTATTGTCAGTTGAAAGGTCCTAATGACTAGAGGGAGGGTGAATAGCCTAATAAAAATTTCTACAACAACACTTAACAAAAGGTTAGATAATTATGAGGCGAAGCAAGTGTTGCGCTAGCCTACTCAAAATGCAAGCCACCTACCACTATTCTAGTTTAGATAGTGTCGATTCACACAAGAGGTATGACACTACTCTATGTTAGTGTGCTCTCAAAGACTAACTAAAGAGCCACGCCAAGCAAGCAAGCAAGCTCTCATAACTAGTTACACTAAAGAGCTTGTCAACTAGTTTGCGATAATGTAAAGAGAGTGATCAAGATAGTTATACCACCGTGTAGAGTAGTGAACCAATCAATCTCAAGGATGAATAACAATGAAGATCAATCACCTCGGAATCAAAAGATGAACACAATGATTTTTACCGAGGTTCACTTGCTTGCCGGCAAGCTACTTCTCGTTGTGGCGATTCACTCACTTGGAGGTTCACGCGCTAATTGGCTAAACACGCCAAACCCTTAATAGGGTGCCACACAACCAACACAAGATGAGGATCACACAAGCCATGAGCAATTCACTAGAGTACCTTTTGGTGCTCCGCCGGGGAAAGGTCAAGAATCCCTCACAATCACCACGATCGGAGCCGGAGACAATCACCACCTCCGCTCGACGATCCTCGCTGCTCCAAGCCATCTAGGTGGCGGTAACCATCAAGAGTAACAAGCGAAATCCGCAGCGAAACACAAACACCAAGTGTCTCTAGATGCAATCACTCAAGCAATGCACTTAGATCACTCCCAATCTCACTATGATGATGAATCAATGATGGAGATGAGTGGGAGGGCTTTGGCTAAGCTCATAAGGTTGCTATGTCAATGCAAATGGCCAAGAGAGTGAGCTTGAACTGGCCATGGGGATTAAATAGAAGCCCCCATGAAATAGAGTCATTGTACCCCTTCACTAGGTACAGATCGGGGTGACCGGACGCTCCGGTCCTACTGACCGGATGCTGCTCCTCAGCGTCCGGTCGCCCGATGGCGGCCACGTGTCTCCTGTGTTCAACAGTGAACGTTTGATATCAACGGTCGACAAGTTGACCGGACGCGTCAGTTAGAAAGTGACCGAACGCTGGACCTTAGCGTCCGGTTGTTTCCAGTAAGGTTCCAAACGCGATTTTTCCTGACCGGACACGTCCGGGGTCATGCCTGACCGGACACAGCCAGTGTCCGGTCACACAATGTCTCCTCTGTACGCCCTATGTCAGCGTACGTCAGCACCGACCGGACGCACCCTGCCAGCGTCCGGTCGCTGAGCGACTAAGCGTCCGGTCATGAGACCAAAACGCATGTCCTCTGCTGCTACTGACCGGACGCTCTGGTCTAACCGAGTCCAGCGTCCGGTCACTCACAGTGACCTCCGTCTTTTCTGTCTAGGGCGCCGGTGGCACCGTCGAACTGTCCGCACTCTACGGGCGGACACTCCACCGGTGGAGTTTCTTACCCTTGCACCCAAACTTTACCACCCTTGATCAAATGTGCCAACCACCAAGTGTATCACCTTGTGCACATGTGTTAGCGTATTTTCACAAATATTTTCAAGGGTGTTAGCACTCCACTAGATTCTAAATGCATATGCAATGAGTTAGAGCATCTAGTGGCACTTTGATAACCGCATTCCGAAACGAGTTTCACCCCTCTTAATAGTACGGCTATCAAACCTAAATGTGATCACACTCTCTAAGTGTCTTGATCACCAAAACAAAATAGATCCTACATATTATACCTTTGTCTTGAGCTTTTTGTTTTTCTCTTTCTTCTTTTCAAATTTAAGCCCTTGATCAACGCCATGCCATCACCATTGTCATGCTATGATCTTCATTAGCTTCTCTACTTGAAGTGTGCTACCTATCTCATGATCACTTGATAAACTAGGTTAGCACTTAGGGTTTCATCAATTCATCAAAACTAAACTAGAGCTTTCATCAGTGGTGAGTGATTTTTGCGATCTTCGAAGTCTGGCAAGGTTGTTTGTAGGTATCTCTTTTCTTTGTTGTATTTTCAATACAATTATTAAGCTATAGCAGGAAGTGGACGATCGAAGGAAGAAGACTAATGAATTGATTTTTTATGTACTATCTTATCATTTAGATATTGTTTTGTGTCATGTTGTTCGTCTTTTGTCCGGTCTTTGTTTTCCTACGAAGTACTATTTTGAGTGTCTTCTTTGTGTTCTCATCTTGGATCGCTCCTCATACACAAGCATAAGCAGAGCCAATCTTGATCCTAAAAAGAAGCTCAAGCTCAGTTACTAGGACCTTGTTTAGTTGGCGAATTTTTTTGGGAAATGGTATTGTAGCACTTTCGTTGTTATTTGACAATTAGTGTCCAATCATAGTCTAATTATGCTTAAAAAATTCATCTCGTGAATTTCGTCTAAACCGTGTAATTAGTTTTATTTTTTATTTATATTTAATGCTTCATGTATACGTCCAAAGATTCGATGTGACGAGAAATCTTGAAAAAATTTGCAAAATTTTAGGAACTAAACAGGCACTAGAAAACCATTGGTGGCCATACAAGACAGAAATGCAGCTCGTTGTATTCTTTCGCCCCCATAAAAATTCTGTTTGCGGGCTTGCATCATTTTGTACC
The DNA here is from genome assembly GCF_019320115.1 of Miscanthus floridulus. Classification (NCBI taxonomy): domain Eukaryota; kingdom Viridiplantae; phylum Streptophyta; class Magnoliopsida; order Poales; family Poaceae; genus Miscanthus; species Miscanthus floridulus. The sequence continues at coordinate 46,732,688 of NC_089583.1, read as the reverse complement.
CGGTGTATGAAGCGCTTGTTCCAAGTGTATAAACTTTGTCTCAAGGCAAACTGAGTTTTCATGATTTTATTCATTGCACAAACTTGGTTCTACACTATATAAAGTTCTTTCCTACCTAAACATTTTTTTTTGTTAGCATGATTTATAGTAGTACAATTTTTTTGAGCATATCTGGATTAAACTTTGTTATACCTAAATAACAGATTTCTTTTAGTACAAGAATTCCTAAAAGTTGGAACCCAGTCCGAAATTTGGGTTTAAGAATAGAAGGTGCAATGTCTCTTAAGTCTTAGGCCCACTTTGGCTCTTGGAAAATGAGAATAAGGTAAAAAAAATGTTTATCCATTTGATTTTTTTTATCTTAATCAAATGTTTCTGTCTTAATCACTGCAGAATGAATCCAAGTATCCTTTGACTCTGTTAGAATTGGGGTCTGCGCATTGTCTTAGAATGAATCTCAACAGAATTTTTATCTTAGAATGAATCCAAATATCCTTTGATTTTTTATCTTAGAATGAATCTCAACAGATTTTTTATACATAATTCAGATTCTATATTTTTTTAAAAATGTTTATCCCTTGGGGGCGCATTGCGGCATCGCCGCGACGCTGCCACTTGCGACCTGCGCATTGCCTAGACCTTTGGATCCAACAAATGGACGGACAGGATTCAGCCTAGCGTCCACCCTTCCCCTCAGCCTGAAAGGTGCGGGCTGCGGCACGGCCCCGGCACGGTGGGCGGGAAGGGGAGAAAAGAGGGCGGGAAGGGCTACGGATTTTGCTAGGGTTTGCGGTTCCTGCAATCCTGCTTCACACTGCCTCCTCAGTCCTCACCACTACAGCCGTCGCGCGCAGGAGAGGAGGAAGGATGCCACGGAAGGCCACCAAGGCCAAGGAGGGGGAGCCGCAGCCGGCGGACGCCCCACAAGAGGAGCCCGCTCCGGCACCGGCGGCACCTGCGGCCGCGTTGACTGAGGCGGAGGTGGACGAGCTGCCCAGGGCCATTGTTCGCCGCCTGGTCAAGGACAAGCTCTCCCACGTCGCCGGCGGGGAAGGAGCCGAGGTCATCGTCAACAAGGACGCAATGGCCGCGTTCGCGGAGAGCGCCCGCATCTTCATCCACTATCTCTCCGCCACGTCCGTAACATCCCAAATCCCATTCTCTCGCTCCTCAGTCCCACCACTCTCTGATTCAGATCCAGATTGCCCCCGGTTTTACTCTGATTCTTATTATCCTCTGTTTCTCTGCTTGCATTGGGAAGTTTGGAACTCCTAAGAGAAGGCCAGTAATCTGATAGACTGATACTACCATTTTGTTGAACAGTAGTAGTGACGTACAGCATATTTTATCCAATCGAATCCCGGGTATTTTGTGCAAAATTGTAGAATGCTGCCATCAATCAAGGCTCTAAGTAATATATGTGATGTATTTTACTGTAGTAGAGTAAATAGGAGTGCGTTTTTGTCCGATAGCAATCTCAGCTCATTTTTAAGTAGAATGGGGTATGGAAAGGGGAATGTGTGAAATCTAACTTTTTGAAGAAAGGGTTCTTGCGTGTCCTAACCTGGAGGCTCTCGATTTTTCCAGTTGGAAAACGGGCTTCCAAGTTCAGTATAATCAGCTCTTCCTTATTAAGGCATCCGGGATAATAATGCGGTGATGATTTTGTCTGCAGTGCCAATGATATGTGCAAGGAATCAAAGAGGCAGACCATTAGCGCTGATGATGTCCTCAAGGCGCTTGATGAGATGGAGTTTTCAGAGTTCGTAGAGCCTCTTAGGACTTCACTGCAAGGTTAGTCTTGCTGCCTTCATCCTGTTAGCACCTTGTTAGATGCTCCATGGTGTTATCGATATGTTAAGGTAATGCAGGGCAAAACAGCATGAGTTTGAGCTTTGGATTGTGGATTGTGCCTTTTACAATATGAAGCTTAAACAAACAGGCAGCATTTGACTCCAGTTTCAACAACCTAGGTCGTTGGATTGTAACAATCCAAGAAGCCGGTCTTCTCCTGCTTTTCACGGATTGTGACTTGAAATTACCTGCAATGCCACTCGTTACAGACCCCGTCAAGTGGCGCGCACACAATCAAACAACCCTATGATCCAGAGCTTTTCACAATCTGCGAAGCTGTTTTTCAGAATCCCTAGCTGAAACACCACATGCCATTACTCATTGCTATACTTGCTTAAGCTTTAATGCCATAGTCCATTAGGTTGAGTCAAGGTTCTTAACAATACTCACAAGTTCTAGGAGATTCCATCCCAATAATTTCCTAGTTTTTGTAACCATGGTTTGCATGGTTGTTCTACAAATGAGAATGCCAACCCATATGAGTTTGTATACAATTCTTTGGAGGTTTTTGTAGTGAAGTCTATTTTATCTATAGCCCATCTGATCTGATTTCATCCTTTGACCTCATTCTTTCTGTTTCAGAGTTCAGAAACAAAAATGCAGACAAAAGGTCAGAAGCAAACAAAAAACAAAAGGAAAAGAGAAGGAAATTAAATGAAGAGACACTTCCGCAGAAGGAAAATGATCCAGCTGATGATGCCAAGGAGACTGACGAGTAGCTTAATCGCAATAAAAAAGAGAAAGAATGACAGTTAGCTTTTCTGCTGGAGTGGTAGTAGTATGTGGCTATTTGCTCTGTGCTCCATATTGCCTCTGTAGTGCAAAACATTTTCTAGACTTGATATGGTGCTGTATAATTCTAGTGCCCTATCAGTTTTCAGCTTGCTGATGGTGCAATTAAAATTCTGTACCTGATGAAATGGTGATTTTATAAGTGATCTCAACACCATGTCGGTTGGCAAATTGCTGGTTTTATTCAACCTCGAATAGCTCACGTCTTTCTAGATGTTGAAATTGAATGTGTTGTGTGCTTATTGGTGTAGTGCTCTATGTACTTATAAAGTTTGACTTTCATACATTTCTGCAATCCCATGTGTCTATCCGGACAAGCATATTCCATATTTTGGGTTCAATATGAATTTGACACATTAGCCATGAAGCGTTCAACATGATTGTATAACCTTCATCAAGGAAGGTCTCAGTAATATGGAAGGCCTGACGCTAATTGAACAATATTTAGAAGTTGTCGGTTTGGCAGAACAAACATATGCTCGTCATTCTTCTTGCAATGACATTAGATTTTTGTATAGGCAAAACATTATTGTAACTATTCAAAACCATCCACAAAAAGCTGCCTACAATTCAAATTCAGAAACTACTAGCTTGAACCTTGGTGACGATGATGGATGACCCAAAACTCAGAAAATAAAGGGTAAATATTTGGCTTTGAAAGAGCCAGGATTACAGTGCGTAGAGCTTACAGAACGAATCAGAAAAGTTACACGTAAATAATTGAAAACACGAATAAGCACACTTCGTACTTCAAATTGAGTGGGCAACGCTGATACAAAAAAAAAAAAACAAAAACAAAAAAAACCCCTCATGTTCAGAGATTGAATCGATCATAGGCTACAACTGTGAAATGACCAAGTTACAATTCACAAACACTAATCAGAACTCTGAACAATTGAGCTGCTGCAGTCTTCATCCCAAACAATTTGGCAAACATCATCAGTACAATGTCAGTAAAATTCTGGACAAGACTATACTCCGTCTGATTCAAATGCATGTTTTAGGAATCCTTTCGGTCAAACTTTTCCAACTCTGACCATCATCAACATATAAAAACTTGCCTCATGGTTTCAAAGGCGACTAGATGACCCAAGGCGAACCGGGTAGGTGACACCTACGTGGCATGGCATAACTAGACACCCCCAAGGCGAGCTGGTCCGCCTAGACGACTAGGCGACGCATTTAAAAGAGTGTAACATATATTGACAATGTAAGATAGATCTTATTAGATTCACCCTAAAAGTTCTTTCAAAATGTTCAGTTACCTTCATTTAAAAGGTCATATTTTAATACAATAGGCAGCTCTCCTGCCGGTTCCGTTTCAAAAATAAAATAAAATTAAAAGGTCATATTTTCATAGAAATTGTTGTCAGAGTAGCTCACAAGATATAACTGTGCTCTACTTCAGTCCATTCCCCATTTCCTAACTACTCTTTCTTTCGCAGACATTCCAGCTCTTTCTTTCACAGGCACTCCAGCCACATTGCTACTGCCAAGGGTACTTGACTTTGGTCCAGACTTTTCAACCAATGCGCCCTGTTTAACACAGAGAGCTATGAAGGAGAGTATGCACCATATCTGCCGCAGCACAAGCAGCAACGAATTGATAACAGCAGCCACCAGTACATTGAAGTTTGCAATCAGGAAAAACTGCAACACAAATTGAGCATATACTTAGCAGACATTAGGCTGAGAGCTCAAACAATGTAACAAGGTTATTTTGTTTTACCGCTCCGATAATGCCAAGGATTGTAAAAACAGTTTGTTTTGCTGCATCCCAGAAACCTCCACCCGTAAGCCGCCTAAACCACCTGCCTCCTCCTGACCATCCTCCACCACCAGAAGCAGGACCTCCAGGCTGGCCCCTTTGCCTCCTCCTTTCAATTTCCACACCCCATTTGCCAAACTCAGCCTTCTTCTTCCCCAGGGCATTTTCCAGTGCTTTTCTAGCTTCATCCTGTAGGGAAAATAGTAATTTAATCCTGTAGACTACTTGGTCTAATAAGTACTAGTGCCTTTTTTATTTACAAAATAAACTACTACAAGATGAAAAGGGACTACTAAATCCTTGCACTTTACAGTTTTGCTACAGCGGGGTTATCCAAATTTCGAAGATCAGTGAACAAAGGGGAAATTAACAAGTAGAAAAAGTTTTCTCTCCACATCAATTAACAAGAAAGGAGTGGCCAGTGATGCAACCTGTGACCAGGCACGGAGCCAACGGTGGGGCCCTCCTACCGCTCGCGAGCAAGCGAAGCCCAGTAAAACCGCCGTCTAAAATTTCAGCTGTAGATATACAGGTAGGAGGGGCTGAGATTTACTGAACCTCTTTTCTTGCTAATTGCCGTTGTTTAGCCCCTCCTAAATTTTTTCCCGCTTCGTCCGCCTGTGACATATGCAAAATGCACGATGAAGATGCCGACCACATCATCTCGGCCAGCGACTTCGCTAGTCAATTCTGGGCTGAATCGGGTGGAGAGCTGAGGATATCTGGACAGTGGAGAACCTATGGTGTGCTAAACCCCCGAAGGAACCCCGAAGAAAGCGGCATCGTCACTGATCCTTCTCTTCTGCTGGGAATTGTGGAAACACTGTCATGATGTGGTGTTCCGAAGCCTCGCCCCCAGCGTGGATCGACTCGTGATGGTGTGCAAGTCCACTGCGAAGCTCTGGCAATGTCGTATCCCTAGAAACTCTCCCCTTCTCTCTAGTTTTTGGAGCTCAATTGTTTGGTTGTAATCTTTTCCTCTCCCTTCTCCCAAATTTGTAATTGGCTCCAAGTCGAACCTCGGGCCCTGGCCCTCCACCCACCAGATACGTCTGGAATCTGTGGTAATATAATCAGGTGGGGACTCATCGTACCCCCCCCCCCCCCCCCCCTTTCCTTGCTAAAAAAAGCTTTCTGATCAAAATTGATTCTATTATTATGTGGATGTATTACATCATTCAGCATTATCAATATCCCCATAAGAAGCAAAGTAATAGGAATTCCCAGCACTTTCATAGCTTCGTTCTGTGAGGAAGCTTGTGTTCTGTCCTTCTGGCTGCAATGCAGAAGAAAAATGTTGAACATATGCTCTTCACATTCCCCCATGCAAGTCAGGTATGGACAGCAGTAGGTCTGACACTAAATCAAGGGACAAACATGGCTACATCTTTATTGACTCTAGAGCAAAATCACACACATCAACCAGGCTCTGAACTTGCAACGGCAATAATAGCAGTGGCCTGGAATATTTGGTTGGCAAGAAATATGAAAGTCTTTGATAATGTTACAACCTCATGTTCAGCAATAAAAAATAACTCTGTACAAACATTAGAACTCTGGAAACATAGAACCAAGAAAGAAGCAAGGAGAATAGCTATCGAAGCATGGACACAGAATTGGGAACAAACAGCTGGAAGTTCAGAAACAACTTCAGACTGAGATGATCAAGCTGGTTTTAGATTGTACCGTGTTCCTTCTTTTATCTTTACTTTTGTTTTTATTTTCTTTTCCTCTCTCTTTGACTTCTTTTTTCTCTCCTCTATTTTTCTCCCCAACTTATTTGGGACTTGAAGGCTTTGTTGTTGTTGTTGTATTTTTCTGCTGTTCTCCTTCTCTTTTCTTTGCCACCTTGGCATTGCATATGTACAGTTATTTTTCATATTAATACAAATTAGGTAGGGGCCTCCCCTCCTGACTTCCTAAAAAAAAAAGGAAGCTTGTGTTCAATTTAGCCAATATTTTGCGTATTTTTGGATTCTCTCAGAAATCAAGAGTGGTATCTAGTTCAATACAGTCTTGCATATAACAGTGCCAGTTTTTTCATATAAAGAAAATCAGCATCGCATGCCAGAAGACCTGATTCCAAGAAAATGTAAAATTTTGCAACAACGGGGTTGTCTAAATATTCGTTGCAATGGGTAAAGAGGGAGGAAATGACACTAGTAGCAGATTAAGGTGCCATTTGGATCCTAAGGGACTTTGAGAATCCGGATAAAAAGAATCCCAACAGTTTTATTGGATTTCAAGATTCTAAAAATCGGAGAGTTAAAATCACTATATATCTAGACTGTTTGGATGAGAATCTAGGATTTTGTGCCAGATTCTCAAAATCCGGAGGATCCAAACGGGGCCTAAATAATGCAATATATCAAACTTGATTCGGTCACTATCTGCTTACATTACAACATTCGGCATTATATAAGGGGTTTCTTATAGAAATTTCCTCCTGACCCGCCCCCGCCCCCTCCCCGCCCTGTGGTGGTGTTCGTTTGAATATCGAATAGTTTAAACAAATTTAATCGATCCCATTATGGGAAGGGCAAGCTTGGTGCAAGCGGTAGAGTCTTACCGCCTGTGACCGAAAGGTCCTGGATTCGAGTCGCGGTCTCCTCGCATTGCACATGCGAGGGTAAGGCTTGCCACTAACACCCTTCCCCAGACCCCGCATAGAGCGGGAGCTCTCTACAGGCTACGCCCTTAATCGATCCCATTATGGCATTATGTACAGCTTAATGTGTTCAATCCCAACCCCGCGACGCTAGAACTTGGGCCTCATCGTCACATATGAAGACGGGAATCCACGAAAAATCATCCCAGATAAACCAAACTACCAACGAACCCCGAATTCGCGGGGCAAATCAATCAACGTTGCGCGCACCTGTTTCTTGCGGCTATCACCGCCGGAGAAGAGGCAGAGGACGCGGCCGGCGCGGGCGAAGGAGCGGAGACTAAGGCGTCCAGGGATACTGGGGAATCGACCGGCATCAAAGGAGGGGAAGACTCCATCGCGGAGGCAAGGGGAGGTCGGAGGAGGCCGCGCAGGCGACATTGCTGCCTCGCTCCGTAGCTAGAGTGGCGTGGGTTTGTGTCCGAGAGTTTTAGGACGCGTTTGGCGCTGCTCCTGGCGGCTCCGGCTCCTCACCCCGGTACTGTAGCGACACTGTAGCAGGAGCCGTTTCAGAAATCGAGCCGCAAAATGAACTGAAAAGAAGCCGAAAAGAGGAGGAGCCGGCGAAGCCACGATTTCGAGCTTCGCCGGCGCCATGCTACAGTGTGTGAACAGTACCGGAGCCGGAGCCTCCCGGAGCTCCTCCAAACGGGTTCTTAGTTGTGTACCATAAAAAGATGGCTCTTTTTCACTGCCCGGTGGGGCCAAGCTGTAAGGGCACCTTCTTGGGAAAATTAGCTGAGTACCATTAAAAGATCCAATCTTTAGAAAAATACCATTAAAAGATTCAACTATAGAAAAATACCATTGAAAGCTTTCTACGTCGTAGACTTCTAGCACATCTGTTAACTCAACGTTAACTCCTACTGAAAGGTTCATTTGAGCAACCTTTCACACCTGATTCATTTCAGCAAACACGTAAAAAAAAGCAAACACTGAGTAGCCCTCCAGACCTGACTGCAGCATATATGTTGTTGCCTTGCCTAAACCCACAGGATATAACACTCGTCAAGGTAGAAATTTCAGCATGATTTCTTTAGAAGTTCTAGCAAGGTTTGTTCAGAAATTACACACATATAAGACCACAATTCACACACTACAGCATGGTTTCTCCAGAAATTTATTACAGAAATTTCAGCATGGTTTCTCTAAAAGTTTCAGCAAGATTTGTCCAGAAATTACACACACAAAACCACAGTTCACACACTACAGTACTAATATAGCTAATTCATCTACTCAATGATGAGCCTCCGATTGATTCCACCAGGTGAGATTGCAGCCATCCTTCTAGTTGTTACACCTGGGCTAGTCGGAGAAATGGATGACATCCTTCTAGTTGCTACACCCGGGCTTGAATGAGGCATTGGAGAGGGTTCAACAGCTACTTTAGATGTCCTAGCATCAGTTGTGGAGGCTCCAACAGATTCATAGTTGTTTATCCTACATTTGAAAATTTGGATTGGTAAAACTACTTTTTGAGCACGTAAAAGAAACAAAATATTATATTACCTTTGTTTTTTCCCTTTTTTGGACGAGGTGGTGGAAGTTCTTGTTCTAATTCAGCTTGAGTAGCATTATAACCCTTCTCTATATGTCCAAATTGAAAACACCTTTTGCATTGGTATGGTCCTCTTTTTCCTGGCTCTCCTCTAGCCTTTACTCTTTGTTTCCTTGGTCTACCAGCAGCCCTTTGTAGTGGTGGAGGAATCATTTCAAAACCAAGATTAACCTTTGGCCATTGAGACTTGTCATTTATAGGAGCGATTTGAAATTGGTAAGCCATCTTGAATCTCTCCACAGAATAGTAATCATGTACAAAGTCCTCAATGTTTAGTTGCCTCACTTTCCCAAATAAGTATATAGCATGAGTGCATGGTTTTCCAGACACCTCCCATTGCCCACAGCCACATTCTCTTTTCGAAAGGTCAACTGCATACTTCCAAGTTTTTCCTTCCTTCGTTGTTCCTAAAATTTCAGCTGACATTGGACCACTTTTGTTGATATCATATTGTAGCCCTCGACTCTTCATGTTCAGCTCATGTATCACACTAGGGAGGATGTGCCCTTGAAGTCTGCCGGCTATCTCTTGCCTTGTGTAGATTTTTTCCATGATCTTCTCTCTGATCTTATCCATCAGATCAACAACTGGAAGGTCTTTTATAATCCTTAATCCAATTATTGAAACATTCAGATATGTTATTGTTAACATAGGCCCCGTTCGCTTGTCTTAAAAATGGCTTGTTCGGCTTCTTTTTTCAGCCAGAACAGTGTTTTTCTCTCACAACAATTCAGCCGGAACAGTGTTTTTCAGCCAGTTTCAGCCAAGTTTCAGACCAGCGAACGGGGCCATAATCAACTTTGCATTCTTTGGAGAATTTAGATCTACTCCATATCAGCTTGTGATGGTTGTCTAAAAAGATAATTGCTTTAGGACATTCAGTTCCAATTTTCTCCAACAATGCATCATGCCTTCGAGCTGTACATGCCCATGCAAGAGGCCACATGTATTTCAACACCTCACCTCTGAATTTCTTCCTAAAATTAGCCATTAGGTGCCTAAAGCACTCACGGTGCTCTGCATCACCTTTGAAGGCTTTGTTGACACCATATGCTAATCCTTTGCACGCATCAGTATGGATTGTCAACCCAGGTGGAGTACCAATTGCTTTCTTTAGGTTTGCCATGAACCATGCCCAGTTGGCATTTGTTTCCTTATCAAAAATCCCATACGCAACTGGATACATCCAGTTGTGTCCATCAATTGCAGTTGCTGCAGCCAATTGTCCATTATATTTTCCAGTCAAGTGAGTAGAATCGACACCAAGATATGGCCGACACCCTGACAAAAAACCATCAACACATGCTCTAATGCACACAAACATCCTTGAGAAATATATTTTGCCTTTGATCTTCTTGCAATCAATCTCAACAATGCTACCCGGGCATGTTTCTTCTAGAGCTGCTTTCAATCTCCATAACATTATGAAACTCTCCTCCCAAGTGCCATGAATATCATCCATTGCTGATTTTTTCCCAGACCACACTTTAAAATATGACAACTCAATATTGTAATTCTTTTCCAATCTTCTCTGTAACTTCTTTGCGCTAAGAGTGGGATCTTCTTTAATAATTTGTTTTGCTCTTTGAGATATCCAGGCTGTAGAAGCTTGATGGCCTTTCACCGTTTCTGAACTAGGACAAGTGTGATCATCCAATTTTGAGAGTTTGACCACCTGCAAATAAATTTGATTATAAGCTACAGCTTGTAAAAAAAAGTATCATTGTACAACGAATATTTGATTATAAGCTACAGCTTGCAAAAAATGTATCATTGTACAACGAATATTTGATTATAAGCTATAAAGAAAGAATAATAACCATGAATGTGTCACCACCATGAAGTCTCTTTGCAAAAATTCTCCAATCGCAGTTTGCATCAGCACACCTTGCCATGTACCTCTCTTTGTCACTATGTTCAACCCTAGTACCAAACTCATTTTTTATGGCATATGTCCTCAAGGTCATGATGAACTATCTCCTTCATTAATGATCGGATTCTCTTTGTCATATGTTGTGAAAGGTGCAGCATAATCATCTAGCATAGTAGCCTCATCATCATGAACACATTTAGAATCAAAGTCCAGAACAGGCCTTGCCCTCTTTCTTTTCTGCAACTCCACTTCAATATTTTCTGTTGGCTGTGCATCATTAACTGCAGCATCAACTGGTTTTAAGTATCTCCACTCTTCATCTACTCCGGTTGGCTCATCCCCATCAGGGTCACACCCAACAGTCATGAAGTGCTCCTTCTCCTCCTCTTCAGGCATTGGTGGCCCTGCTATGGTTTCTCCATATTGTGGTATTTCTGCCCATTCAAATCCCTCAAATTCCATCTTCTTCTCAACAACTGGCACTTCATTAGGCATGCCCTCACAATCCATGTTCACTGCAGGAGGCATCTCATCCCCCTCCACACGATTGCCCACTATCATCATAAATTTCACCAATTGAGATGCCCTTAGCAATCTGTGAAGCTGATCATCTGAAATTAATTTGTCTGTCCAATGCATCCCTTTTACAACCCAGAAATTTGCCTGCTGGTTGTTGTCCCATGCAAAGTGCGAAGCAATATCCTTCTCTAGATTAATGACTGAATATTTTTCTGAATCAACAACCAGCTTACATCTCTGCCCCTATTGTAGACCTTTTTACCATGTACAATACTAAAGTATGAGTTCACTGTGACCTCTACTCTACAAGCATTCTTTGGATCAATCATGTGATATGCAGTCCGAAACACATAGAACAAAGGAAAAACAGTAAGGCCCAATTTCACAAAAATAAATCAGGTCCTCATTCAGTACGTTTAGATAGCTATGTCCACCCTAAAAAACCCAGCAAAATAGATACAAATTGGAAGAATGTAGAATGTGTCCAAGGAGATTACCCTTCTGGAATTTCAGTAGCATCCATCTTCAATCAAATCCCTAATCTCTTGTCACAGCACTACAAAATCCCCAATACCTAGGGTTCAGACCATGAGAAGAGGACAAAAAGAATGGAGAACAAGAAAAGTAGGGAAGAAGAGGGGCTCACCATGGAGGATAGGCCTGTGAAGTCACTACCACTGCTGTCATCGCTGAGGGGAGGAGCGCTGTCGCCGAGGGGAAGACCGCCGCTGCGAGAGAAAGAGCGCCGCTCGAGGTCACGCTCAGGTCCGAGACCTTCTCAGGCTGCGTGCGTTTCTGCTGTTGGCTCTGTTCTTTTTTTATTTTTCCCTTCAGCTAACGTGCAGTAAATGGGGATGGTAAAAGATATAACGGAGAAAGCTTTCCATGGTACTTTTCTACCGTTGAATCTTTCGGTGGTAGTTTTCTAAAGATCGGATCTTTTAATGGTACTGAGCTAATTTTCCCCACCTTCTTCCTCCTCAATCTGTCACCCGAGCTGGATGCTGCCCGCACGTAGCTCGGAGGCAAGGATGACGGCGTCGCTGTGGAGGTAGAGGGTGAAGTGACTGGTGAGGTTGAAAGACCCCGTGAGCCACTTCCTGGCTGGCACGGAGCGTTCGCATCGCCATTGCTGCTCTGCTGTGCACCTCTGCAGGGGCAGGGCTGGAGACGAGGAGCCACATGCGGCTGGAGCCCGCTGCCCCTGTGCGCCGCACCGCCGCCAGCCGCGCACCCCGCTGCCGGCCGCGCGCCCCGCCGCCGGCCGCGCGCCCCGCCGCTATGTTTTCCTTTTTTTTGACCTGACGCATGGCGCCGCTGGCCGCTGCAGCTCCCTTGCTTGCTTGTTTGCATAGGAAGAGATGCGGCTCGACCTTGCTTGCTTGCAGCCGCTGCCGCTGAGACAAGTGCGCGCCGCTGCCTGAGCTGGGGCAGATAGACGAGTCCGGCTGCCGCCGTGGCCTCAGAGATGCGCGCGAACAGCCGCTGCACCCGACTACCCGAGCTACATCAGATGGCGCCGCCGCCGCAGCTGCCCAGATGCCGCCGGCCGCGCGCCCCGCCGCCATCCCGCACGGAGCGAGGCGCGCGCTTCGACCCGCAGCTCATGGAGGACGCCGCAGCCAGTCGGGCGGTGAGGCTGGAGCCGGCCAGCGTGGAGCTCGTGCGTGGCGGGGGCGGCGCTCGCTTGCATCCGCGGCTGTTGGAGGATGTGGGGGCGGAGGCGCCCGAGCACGCGCAGGTGGGGAATCGCGGAGATGGAGCTCGCACCGGCGTCTCCCCGACGGCCGGACATGGAGCTCGCGCCTGCACTTCGGCAAAGCACCGTGTTCAGACCCGAGGCATTGGGACTTTTTCCGGCACCAGCGAAAATGGACGGAATGGCTCAGGAGAAAGATAAAATAAAATGTTATGATGTCTGTGTTCGAATTTTTTTAGTGATATGTGTAGAAAAAGGTTATTTTTTTAATGGTACATAGGTAAAACTCTTTGGGTTGTGTTGAGCCTATCTTTCGCCTTCGCAATGGACCTCGTGTGCGTAAGTGCGTTCTTGTGAACGATCTCTTTTGTCCTCTCTTGTGAGGCTGACAGCAAAATCACAATGTATGGCACGTAACCTCAGCAAACAGATTCAAACAGATTCAGTATATTTTCCAATAGACAACACTACGATAATAGTAAGACAACACTACGATAATAGTAATATACTACTATATTTTCCAATAGACAACGCTACGATAATAATACTACTACGACAGTTGTTCTTTGAACGTTTCAGGAATAAGAGCATGGCATCACAGCAACAGATCAAACATGCATCATACATAAACTCAGAGCGTTAGCGTAAACAGAGCACAGCTTCGCTAGGAGCATAAAAACCAGCCGCCAAGGCTGAACCACACTGATTTATCAGCTCTGGTGGAAGGTAAAAACACTATCAATTCAAAGACTGGCAAAGCAGTTCTATCTTGTTCACTTGAATACTAGACACAAAAACTTCCACTACTAAACTTATATCATATAACAAACTCCACTACGGTATCACGCCAGGAGAACAATAACTCAGAACACTCTGTTTGGCTTCCCCATCGTGCTCTTGATGTACAGGCACCGTACCTGCAAAAATAAACATCACGGCCAAGCCAAGTCAACTTGTGTTGGAGCAGCAAATCCAGAAGATGCAACCAAACAGAGGGAGGGTAAAAGTAAAACATGACTCACGTTCTGCCAGTTCTTCTTCAGCAACGAAACCAGGAAGTTGACGCTCATCTGGATGTTTTGCTGGATCTGCTTCTCCTCCATCGACAGGTTGCCCACTGCGACGCCCATGCACAGAACCTTCTTGAGCTGGAACTTGATTGTAGCTTTCGTCTCATTTACTTTTGATTCCCGAGAGTCCTGGTGAGTAACCAAAGTGGGGAACTTGCCTGTGATGACATTGAAACATTATCAATAACCAGGGTCAATACCAGGATATCAAATGTGATTATGATATGATAAAAACTCGTTCCTCATCACATACAGAACCTAACATGATATAGTGCTAGCTAAAAAGATGTAGAACATATAGCACAAAACAGAGGGTTCCGGTTTTAAAGAAAATGAGCTTCCATTATAGAAGTTTCAAGTTTGGCATACCATGTGGAGTCACTACTCACTACAACCAACAAGGTACATAATCTTGCAACATACCAACTATGCTGTACAAAAAAAAAAAATTCCCAGACATATATTCATATGAGTATGCTTAGGGAATGCCACACACGTAACTGAAGTTGTGCTCACAAAGGGCTAAAAGATACTTTTTCTTACAGAAAAAAGGCAAAATTACCATCATATAATTAACAACAATAGCAGGGATGTACAGGGCAGATAGCAACATGAACATAAGCTCATTCTAACTGTCAAGTGCAACAGTCATTCTAATTATGAATGGTGACAGCCAGCAGATGACAGATCAGAATACTTGCCTGCCTTGTTAAGACCAGGACCAAGGAGACGAGGAATCTACTTGATAATAGCCTCAGATGCTAAGGCCCCGTTCGCTTCGCTGGAAAAACAAGCCGAAACGCTATTTTCGGCTGATTTGTTATGAGAGAAAAACACTGTTCCGGCTGAAAAAACAAGCCGAAAAAAACGGATTATAAGAGAAGCGAACATGGCTTGATAATAGCCTCAGATGCTATAAGGCCCCGTTCGCTTTGCTGGAAAAACAAGCCGAAACACTGTTCCAGCTGATTTGTTATGAGATGAAAACACAGCTGAAAAAGACGGATTATAAGAGAAACTGAAAAAGACGGATTATAAGAGAAGCTGAAAAAGACGGATTATAAGAAAGCAGGGTACTTCTTGGCAAGCTTCTTGTTCTTGTTCATCCTCTTGAGAGATTCAACATCCATGTAATCAAGACCGATCTTCTCAGCCTGCAAACAAATGAACACACAAGCATGACATCATCAGAACAAAAACAAAAGAAAACTTTACACAGAAGACAGTTTCTAAAAGTTCAAAGATTTATGATCCTGTTTCAAACATCTCGATTTCAACAGGAAGTATAAAAGATTGGTCTCATTGCACAATAGTCAACAGCGACGTAAGGAGGTTCTACCACAGTTTTGACAATCATAGTTCAATAATAATGATATATTTGGCCAAGTAAAAGGATGAACCAACAGCAGCGCCGTAAGAGAGGTACCTCCTCCACATGTTGCGCATCGCCAAGCATGCAGACCTTCATCATTGGGCGAGGGATGTGGGGCAACTTATGGGAGCCACTGAAACGCTTGTCCTTTTGCGGATCATAGTTCTTCAGTCCAATCTTGAGCTCGATGGTCTCTGTAAAATTCCTGTTCTTCTCCCTAGCCTCTGCAGCGACCTGGGAGATTGCGTCCTTGAGGACCTCGGTTTGCAACTTCGTCGACAGAATATCGTCGGCAGTCCTCCGAGAGGTATCCCATGAAGATAGATTAATCGATAGAGGAGCGTGAGATCAAGAACAAGAAGGCAACAGAGACACACGAGTTAGACAGGTTCAGGCCGTCAGTACGACGTAATACTCTACTCGTGTGGTCTGTTGGTTTGTATTAGCTATCGTATGATATTGCGTACGTTTGGAGGGGGTCCCTGCCCGCCTTATATAGTCTGGGGAGCAGGGTTACAAGTCGGTTAGATCTGAGAGATAACCGGAAAGTAATAACTGATTACAGGAATCTTGAGATCATACATATCCTAACAGATCTCATAGTATCTTCAGGATATCTTTCCGGTGTCTTGCGGAAGGCGCCGAGCAGAGTCGTGCCCCGCAAGGCTTCGTCTTGTGGGCTGGGCCACCTCTGTGGACGCAGCCCATGTGGTCTGCTGTGGGTATCCGGGGTCGTACACCCCACAGCTAGTCCCCGAGCGCCTTGTACCCGTTGTGCAACACCATCTTGAGCTCGTCCGAGCAGGTGCGAATAAAGCCGAGCAGTCAAACTCATGGTCCGACCACCGCGATGAGTCGCCGAGCAGTTGTGAGCAGTTGCCGAACTTCGTGCGCCATCGCCAAGCAGCGTGAACCGCAGCTGAGTAACATATTCCAAGTTCGGCTTGCCATAAGGGTGTAGGGAGCTCAAGTCCAAAAATTGAAAATGTTTTCGCAGTAAACCAAGTATGCCCACTTAGAGTCCGACCACGAGAAAAAGAGATAATCTTTTTTAGCATCAAGAGGCACGGAGTCTTCAAGAAAAAACAAGCACATTCACCGTAAGGTGAAGTGTGCCCACTTAGTCCCCGAACCTGACAGTAGATGATGTAGTCATGTGGTGCCAGGGTCAGAAAGTAGAAGAATAGTAGGAAACCAGCCGAGTAGTTAGCCAGTCCCTGGGTGTGACCCAAAAAAGAAGAGACAAAGCACATTCACCGCAAGGTGAAGTGTGCCCACTTAGTCTCCGAGCCTGACAGTAGTTGACGCAGTCACGTGGTGCTAGGGTCAGAAACAAAAGAAAATAATCAAAGACCATCCGAGCAGGCAGCCAGTCCCCGAGCTACAAACAGGGATATCGGAGAAATCAAACCGTGGAGAAAAAACCGGTGTAACGGCTGTACAGTGTCGATTACTGAGCCTTAATAAATGGCGGAGAAGTCGGCGATTATTCGGCGAGTAGCAACTAATAGCGGTGATAAATGGGTGACGTGGGCTGCGGTTGTGCGAGAGCCCACGTTATGGCCCACCTTGCTGTTACGGAGGATTCGGAGAGGCGTAAATCACGGGAACGGTTTCCCAAAAACCCTCAACTACGAAGAGGCGGGGAAAATGCTTTATAACTGCGCGGCCGCCACCGGGGCTCCCACCTTTGCCACTTCGTCTTCCTCCAAAGCTCTCACATTTCTAGATTCGCTTCCACAGAAACCTCCGCTACCAAACCCTAATTGATTCCGAGGGATGGCGCCGAAGAAGGGAAACACCAAATCGAAGAAGGCGAGCCTGAAGAAAGCGGGAACCGAAGCACGGCGAGATGAAGAGTGGGTGCCGTTGTGTACGGGAGAAGCGGAGTTGAACAGATTGGTGGAAGCCAGCGTTCTCCCTGACCGCGTATCCGCCGGATGGTGGCCAGCCATTGGTGAGCCATTCCTAATGCCTAACACCGATGAAGTTGTAGTCTTTGAAAATTATTTCTAACGTGGGTTGGGATTTTCGGTTCACCCATTCCTTAGGGATTTGATGGAGTTTTGGGTGGTCAGTTTGTGCAATCTCCACCCAAATACCATATTGCACATCTCAATCTTTATCTATTTCTGCGAGTCATTTTTGGGGGTTCTGCCGCATTTCAACCTCTTCAGACACTTATTCTGGTTGAAGAAGAAAGGCGGCGGTGGTTCCAAGGTGGTCGGCGGCGTCTACTTGCAGCTACGGGATGGAATGACCAACGAGTATATCAACGTACCGCTGAGCACTTCTCTGAAAGGGTGGGATTCCAAATGGTTTTACATGAAGCAGAGCCACCCTGCAATCCGCTGCGACGTCCACCATATCCCAGAGAACCAGAGGAGCTGGTTGGAGAAACCAAATAGTGCTGAAATGGAACAA
This sequence comes from Miscanthus floridulus, assembly GCF_019320115.1. Lineage (NCBI taxonomy): Eukaryota > Viridiplantae > Streptophyta > Magnoliopsida > Poales > Poaceae > Miscanthus > Miscanthus floridulus. The sequence continues at coordinate 46,715,091 of NC_089583.1, read as the reverse complement.
GTGACGGAGCTCCTCGACCTGATTAGAGGCGTGGAAATTAGAGGCGAACTGGTGGCAGCAAGCTTCATAGTGCACCGCGTCCAGCCCTGCAAGAAGAGGGCCCACCTGGGTTTTAACTACAGAGGTGATGATGACGGGACCCGGGAAAGGCCAGAACGACTGATGAAGAAGGATGTCATGGGGCGGGCCACAGAGCTATTCGCGTCCAACATTTCGTTCGTCTGGCCAAAGCAAACAAGAGCCTTCAATTGCTCATATCCGCCCCCGGAGGTAATCATCTCAATTTGTATTCCCAAGACTGTCAATCCTAAAACATCGACCAACTATGAACCGATTTACTTATGCAAAGATCCATTCGCAGGAGAATGGTGTACTTCTCCGATGTCCCGAGGGTTGATTGGCCGAGGGGAGTAGATGCCCGGTGAATAGCTCGGTCTAAAGAAGATGCGGCTAGCACCTCATCAGCATCCGGAGGCACCAACACTGATTGGACGGAAACTTTACCCCTGACGACGGAGAAAGTGCAGGGAAAGAGGGTAGTGGTAGACGAGCTGGCCCAGAAGAAGAGAAAAATGGCAGCTGCCACTCCGCGCAAACGGGATGGCATCTCGATTGGTGGCGACCAGACCACTCGACCATGAAGGACCGCGGTGCTCGAGTGGTTGGATGACGATGAAGATCCGGTTGCTCCTCCGAGCACCCAAGCACCTCCAAGCAATACACACACGGAGAAGCAACCAAGGGGAAGCGATGAAGTCCCTGAGCTTCAAGCGATAGAGGTTCCCGCTAGGCAGGCAGCGGAAGTCCCTGAGCAGTAGATGGAGCAAAGGCCGACTAAGGAGGCGAGACCTTTACCCTAGGATAAGGGGGTCAACCCCACAGCCGCGCTTGGGGGCTCGGGCAGGCATCGTCGATTCAAAAAATTGCATCGGCAGACCAAACGGTTAGTATTCTCGTGTTGGAGTTACTACGCTGTCTTGTCTTAGCTATTTTGCTGCTTGACCATATGATCTGATGTAGTGCAAGGCAAACGGAGGACCCTGACCCGTCCGAGCAACCCTAGGCTGATCCTGGAGCGAAGGTAACACCGTTAGCTCCCACGCCGGGGTCCCTAGGTGCTCGGTAGCAAGCGGAAGATTTAACCACTGCTGTGGGAGGACTTGGACATGGTGAGAGGTCGGCGCCGATAGGGAATGAGTCGGCGACAACACCTGAAGTGACGGTGGTTACTGTCGGACATTCAGGAGCTGAAGCTGGAATTGCCAGCGAAAAACCAGAGTCCGGGTCGACCGAACCGACAGACCCCCCCAGAGCTAAAGGCACCCCCGAAGGTGTCACAGGGCATGGTCAAGCCCTTTGTCCGGCCACAAAGCCCCCTGATAGTTTCTCCCGCTGCTGCGGATGAATAGGACGAGGTAGAAGAGATCGTTTACGCTGAAACCCAAACCCAATCCATCTAAATCCTCCGCAGGCACGGTGATGAGGTGGTGGTTGTAGAAGAAGAAGACACCCCTAAGGAAATAAGGAGGCTGAAATCTGCCCTCGCCGGAGTAGTAAAACAAATCGAGGTTAGTATTGAATCCAGATCATTCGTTGTTGAAGTTGGAGATCGAATACCATTATTGTCCTTGTGAATTTCAGGGAATAAATCGGATTGCCGAGCAGCGGCATCAGTTAATAAAGAGGATGGAGCCCCTCACCGAGGAAAACCAAAAACTCAAAGAGGCAATAAAACTCTTGGAGAAACACACTCAGAGGGCCTGGCGTGAGCGAGACCTCGCTAAATCCAATGCGTGGGATCTGGAGCACCAAAAAGGAGTCCTATCTGAACAGCTAGCGAGTGCAAAAGAGCAACTGCAGATCAAGTCCGAGCAGCTGGCCACTGCCTCCACACAACTGAAGGATACTTCTGAGCATTTGGAACAGCTGCAGAAAATCTCTGAGCAGAAGAAAGGTATGTGTGATCGACGAAAGTGCTCTGCATAGTTGGATATGCTTACTTTTGGTGCTGACTATTGTACTTATAGCACAAGATGTAGAGCTTGGTCAGCTATGCTAGGCCCTCAAGCAACTCCGAGAGGAGAAGGCAAAGGAGATAGGGTGAGCGAACGAGTTTGTCGAGGAGCTGAACGATGAGAATTCCCTAGTTGGGGTTACTGCTGAAGTAGCTTCCTCGCCTGATGGATCTTTATATTGCTTGCAGACTACCATTAGAGGGTTAAGGCACAATTCGATGTGCTAGAGCAGGACGCCCGAACCCAAAGGGACAAGTTCAACACCATGGTTGCCGGAATTAGACCAGTGCTCAAATGCGTTCAACCAGAAGTGGCTTCTCAGCCCGACGATAGGCCTCCGCGCCCAGACATCATCATCTAAAGGTGCCAGACGATGTGGGAGAGCTTCAAGGGCTTCAACCGTGACACCGTTATTACCGCTGCTACCCACGCCCTTGCTGTGGTTCGGTCCCACTATCCAGCCACTGACCTTTAGGCGATAGGGGGCGGGTTCATAGAAGGACTAAGCAAAGCGAAGACCCAGCAACTTGAGGATGAGGTGGAAGAAGCAGTGAAGAAGTTAGCAAACAATATAGACCTGTTCGGTGAAATGGACGGCGATGGCAAGGCACAATGATTCGCCTGGCGGATATCACCTGTAATTTCTAGATAGTGTAGTGAAAACGCGCGAAGGCATAAAAACACTTAAATATTATAAGGTGCATGTGTATGCGGTTAGATTGTACTTCGACAAAAAATCTCCACAGTTATAATCCTGACGCGATTATGCATAGTTCAAGTAGCGTCTGAACAGTTGGTTTGCTACTGATCCCTATGGCCTTGGCCAGCCCATAGTCCATAACGTCGAGCGTGGAGCCCGTGCATGTGTAGGAGTAACAGGCGTGACCTAGGAACCGCAGCTGACCACCCATGACGTAGAGCGCAGAGCCCGTAGCATGTGTAGGGAGCGATTAGAGACTGGGTCTTTTCCATAGAAAATAGCACGGAACATGTGCTGTTCGGCGGTTGCTGTATGAACTTGTAGATAATAGTAGTATAGGCGGCGTCCGAGCAATGTATTCTATGCTGAACTCTCGGCCTTAGCCGACCCATAGTCCATAACATCGAGCGCGGAGCCCGTAGATGTGTAGGACAAATAGGTGTCACCAAGGAACCGTAGCCGACCACCCATAATGTAGAGCGCGGAGCCCATAGCATGTGTAGGGAGCGATCGGAGACTGGGTCTTCTCCGAAGGGAACAAAAAGAAAGTATGTTGCTCGCTGATTGAAGAAATATCTTGGAGGTTTGGAGAAAAGTGTTCGGCGATTTGGAGAAAAAATGTGGCAAAATTCATTAGCGATTTAGGGGAGATATGTTCGGCGATTTTGGAGAAATCATGTTCAGTGATTTTGGAGGAATCATGTTCGGCGATAACGTTGGAGGAATCGTGTTCGGCGATTATGCTGGAGAAAATGTGTTCGGCGATTTTGGAGAAATGTGGTCGGCGATTTAGAGAAACGTGGTCGGTGTAGTTATGGCGATTACATATTGGAGTTCGTTATGAAGTAGCATGGTGCTCGGCGACCGCGAGTGGATGTTAAACCACAATGGAGACAAAACGGAGGCAAGTTATGGAGACCAAAACTTTACTTAATATAAAAGTGGAGAGTACATATCTGGAGTGTTTCAAGGATAGAAATGTATAAGGTGTTCGATGTGCCACGAGTTGGGAACATCGACTCCTTCTAAGTCACTTAGGCGATAAGACCCTAGTCGAGTAACCTCTTTGACGACATACGACCCTTCGCAAGGGGAGGAGAGCTTGTGCATCCCTTCAGTTTTTTGTTTTCTATGGAGAACGAGATCGCCGACAACAAATGAACGACCTTTGATGTTTCGGTTGTAGTACCTCCACAAGCATACCAGATATTTAGCTATGTGGACACAGGTGATTAGGCGTTCTTCCTCGGCCCTATTGACGTCCTTTGACCGAACAGCCTTGGCCTGCTCTTCATCATAGTTTTCCACCCTAGGTGCTCGGAAAGTAATGTCTGCTGGTAGTATGGCTTCTGAACCATAGACCAAGAAGTATGGAGTCATGCCGGTGCTGCGACTAGCTTGAGTACGTAGTCCCCAGACTACAACTAGAAGCTCCTTGAGCCATCTGCTTGGGTGCTTTTCTTCTTTCTGATATAGTCGCTTCTTGAGGGCATCAAGGATCATGCCATTCGCCCATTAGACCTGGCCGTTGGCTCTTGGATGGGCAACAGAGACATATTTGATGGAGATGCAATGGTCTTTGTAGAAGTCCTAGAAGTGATGGCCAGTAAACTATGGTAAAACCTCCTAAGTTATAGGGCCCACATGCACCTGTCACTGTCTAATGACCTCTGACGACTATGCATATGTTCTCGGTAACTTAAGAAGACTGTCGGGTGTCCTCGGAGAACCCTGAATCATCCATGATTTTTTGAGCAAGATCCCATTACAGAGTCATTGCAGTATTACAACAGTTTATTCATTAATATACATCAGAGTAAAATAGCGGAAGTCTTACAATAACTTAGTTACAAAATAGTTGTTTCACAAACTAAGTATGATTATTATTACAAACCATAGTAGTGGAGTGACATTAGTAACATAAACATAACACACAAAGAAAGTGCCCTGCCCAAGGGCCACACCGTTACTCAGCATCATTGATTTGAACAACCGTCGTGCAGCACGGTCCAAGACAGACCTGCCCATGAGGCTCACCTGCAACAAGGGTTAACAAACCGTGAGTACAAAAGTACTCAACAAGACTTAACTGAAATAAAAACTGATAAGACTCAGGAATGCAGGCTCAGGGGTTCAAGGTATGGCTTTAGCAATAAACAAGGTTCTTTTGCATAAAAGCTCTTTAAAAAGATTCTTTCTTTCAACATTTAATCCTTACCAAAATCATATATGAATCTGCCATGCTCCATATTGAGATCATGAACTTCATATCAAACCCTTTCTCAAGTTTCATTTATTAACTACGATGATGAACAGTGAGTGGAGTCTCCATAACTGAGGAGCAACGACGATTCGAACCGATTATAACCTAGCTGAGGATTCCCAACCACATGACATATACAGGTCCCTAACCTACATATACCAACCTACCCTTAGATCCTCTAAAACAAGAACTTGGTTGACTACCACGTTCTCACTTTCGTTCACTACACGTAGTAACAATGCCATGTTTAATATGATGCGCGATATAAAACATGATGCTTGACGATGGATGCAAAAGTTAGTAACAGGAATACAACTTTCCTTCGTGGTACAGTTGCAAACCAACAACTAAATAAACCTTTTCATAAACTCATGTACTTACTTTAATTGCCAATGATCATCATATGCTAATGACCCAAGGTCATCACTCAATCCAAAATTTCAAACAAAACCTAAGTCATTAGGGTTTACTATTTGTTTTTATTAATTAAAACTAATTAATAAATATGAAATAAATCAACTTTCTCCAAATGAGCTAAATTTTTTTGTGAAGACTCATCACATGATAATTAAGTGGCAAAACAATTTTCAAAATTTTTGGATAATTATTTAAGCCTAGAAAAATCATGGAACCCATTTATTAATTAAATTGAGCATTTTTTATCACATTCAAAATGTACTGAAAAACAACATTTAATATTTTTCCTAAATAGTTTACATCTCAGAGAGGTCACAAAAAAATTTTCATAATTTTTTGAGCTCTAAATAATTCTACATATAATAAACAAAACACAACACTGTTTAAACATTTCTGAAAAAGAAAAAAAAATTCAATTTCTAATTCAAACCGTCACTGACAGTGGGGTCCCACTCGTCAGCATAGTATCCCGCGCTGACCATGGTGGCAAAGCTCGCTGACCAGTGATTTCTTGCCGACGGTGAGGTCTCCAACGATGGCCACGGTATCAACGTGATCACCACATCCAGGCGCACCTATTAGTGGCACTAATTGCACCGATTACTGCACAAGCCTTGCTTGACGCCGGCCATGGCAGGACACGGCGGTGCGGCCAGTGCTACGCCAGCGAAGTGAGGGTAGTAGCAGTTAAATAAAGTGCTTGGGAGGACTCAGTAGCTCACCCCAAACACGCCTGAGCTGAAAGAGGAGCCAGAGGAGCAACAGAGGAGCCGGTCGACGATCGAGGTAGTCACGGCGGCTCAACTGGTGTCGACGGTAGTGTTCCGGTGGCTGCGGTGGATGAAAGGATCAATCAACAAGGCATAAAGCATCACGGCAACATGGTGAAGTTGGAACTATCCTGAGCAAGAGCAAAGACGCACCGTAGAGTGCTGACCACGGTGACGCGCACTCGATGGCGATGCTGTCGGCCACGAGGAAGAAAGGCAACGCGCGACATTTCCCAATGGAGTCAGGCTTCAAGGACTGGTCAGCTGGGTTCACAAGGAGCAGGCGGAGCTATGACTAGCTTTGCTAGTGACTGGGTGGACGCTACGGTGACGGCGCAAGCTCGTCGGAGCTGGCGGTGATGACGGGAAAAACAGAGGAGAAGAAAGAGAGAAGAACGACGATGGCGTAGGCTTTATAGCATGGCTAGGAAGCAAGGAGAAGCCACATCAGTGGCCTTCCTATGCCAGCAGCAAAGCCAAAGATGGCCATGGGCGCGACTGGAAGCCGTCGGAAGCTCACCGACGGTGAGGTGTTGCCCGCCTAGTACTGTTTAGTGAATTTACCGAATTGCCACTCATCTAATTTCTCAAATTACTCCCAAATTTGCATGGTAACTCAAAAATCTCCAAACATGAAAGTTGTTCCAAATTCAAAGTTCTACAACTTTGCTTTAATAGCCATACCCAAATTATGTCTACATTTTGAAATACAAGTTTAAAATCAAAAGGGGGCACTTTAAGAACTTATCAGCCTTTTCAAATTACTTCAAATTTTATATAACAACTTTGAAAACTCCAAAAACCAACTTTGTACACCTTGACAAGCTCTACACTTTTCCTTTTAGACTCAACCCCAAAATGTGCTTAGATTTTGAATTAGGTTTCCTAGGGTAGAATTTAAATGCTGAAAATTAGGGTTTTTTGGAAATTCTAAATCAATACAAAGATTTTGAACTTGATTCAATCCATACAAGTCAACACATATAACATAAAAGTAAACTTGTTTTATTGGATGCATATCAAAGTTTTCACTAACACATGAATGATGTGCATTGCATATGATGACATGGCATGTTTTAGGGTTTAAAACACCAGAGGTGTTACAATCTTCCCCCTAAAAGGAATCTCGTCTCGAGATTTAGAGTCGTAGGGTAAGTAATGGAAAAGGAAATGTGTTAAGCAAAAACATTCAAAACCTATCCATAAAATAGCTAAGGTCCCTTTACAAAACATGGTTCATAAAGACAAACACAACTAACATTATTCTATATTGACACAAGAAATTCTAAAATCCGTTCTAGCAAGAAATCTTTAGATTCCCAAAGTAGCTTCTTCTTCGGAATGTTGATTCCATTGTATCTTGTAGAACTTAATTGTCCTCCTTCAGTGTGACATGGTCTTTCTGATCCAGAACTTGGATAGGATATTCCGAATAGGTCAAATCAGGTTCAAGTTCAACTCCTTCAACCTCAACATTCTGATCAGGCACTCGAAGACATTTCTTTAATTGGGAAACATGGAATACATCGTGTATAGCTGAGAGATGTTCTGGTAACTTCAAGCGATATGCCACTTTTCCACACCTTTCCAAAATTTGAAATGGTCCAATATAACGAGGTGCCAACTTGCCTTTAACACCAAAACGAGTAACTCCCTTCATTGGTGATACCTTCAGATATACAAAATCTCCCTTGTTAAACACCAATGGTCTATGTCGTTTATCCACATAACTCTTTTGTCAGGACTAAGCTATCTTTAAATTACTTTGTATCTGCCTAACCTTCTCTTCTGTTTCTTTCACAAGGTCAACTCCAAAGAACCATCTTTCCCCGGGTTCAGACCAATTTAGTGATGTTCTACATCTACGACCATAGAGTGCTTCAAACGGAGCCATCTTAATGCTCTCTTGATAACTATTGTTGTATGAGAATTCAGCCAAAGGCAAACATTCATCCCACTTATTGGAATAGTTAAGGACACAACACCTTAACAAATCTTCAAGTACTTGATTTACTCTTTCAGTCTGACCATCAGTCTATGGATGATAAGTGGTACTATATAGAAGTTTGGTACCCAACAAAGCATGCAATTGTTTCCAAAAGTTGGAGACAAACTATGTACCTCTATCCGACACAATAGGTCTTTGGTATACCATGTAAGCTTACGATTCTCGCTAAATACATCTTGGCATATTGGATAGTAGGATATATACTCTTGACTGGAAGAAAATATGCTGACTTAGTTAGTCGATCTACAATAACCCATATTGAGTCAAAACCTTTTGATGTCTTGGGTAGACCAATGATAAAGTCCATACTAATATCCTCCCACTTCCAAGCTGGAATAGGCAATGGCTGTAACTCTCTAGTGGACCTCAAATGTATAGCTTTTACTCTTTGATAGGTATCACACTTGGCTATATATCGAGCATTCTCTATCTTCATTTTGGTCCACCAAAATCTCTATTTCAAGTCATGGTACATTTTATTACTTCGCGGATGGACAGATAACCTAGGTTGTATGTGCCTCTTCAAGAATTGACTATCGCAACTCAGGAACCTTTGGTACCACTAAACGATTCTTGAACCATAGCACACCTGCATCATCTATTCTAAAGCATGCCGCTTTTCCCTTACCTGACTCTTTCTTTTATATGGGCTATACCCTTGTTTTCTTTCTAGGCGGCAATAATTTGGTCTCTAATAGTCAATTCAACAATTATATTAGTCAAACTACCTTGTTGAATTATCTCTATTTTCAACTTCTCCATCTCATGACACAAAGTCAAATCCATTGTTTTTACTGTCAGGCAATTGCAATGACTCTTACGACTGAGTGCATCTGCAACCACATTTGCCTTACTAGGATGATAATGCACCTCTAAGTCATAATCTTTAATCAATTCTAACCATCTTCTTTGCCTGCATATTCAATTCCGATTGAGTAAAGATATACTTTAAACTCTTGTGATCTATATAAATATGACAAGTATTACCAAGCAGGTAATGCCGCTAAATCTTCAAAGCATGGACAACTGCTGCTAACTCCTAGATCATGAATTGGATAATGTTCTTCATGTTGCTTAAGTTGTCTGGAAGCATAGGCAATGACTCAGCCTTCTTGCATTAATGCACACCCAATACCAATACCCGAAGCATCACAATAAACATCAAACAGCTTCTCGATATCTAGCTGTGCTAACACTGGTGTAGTGGTTAATAATCTCTTCAAAGTCTGGAAAGCTTCTTCACATTCAGGTGACTAGACAAACTTGGCTTGGTTCTTCAACAATCCCGTGATGGACTTGGATATTCTAGAGAAATCTGGAATAAAACGATGATAATAACTCGCCATTCCCAGAAAACTCCGAACCTGATGAACAGTGGTTGGTGGTTCCCAATCTAGTATATCCTTAACTTTGCTTGGATCTACTGCAACTCCTTCAGCTGACAAGACATGCCCTAAGAACTATACTTCCTTTAACCAGAAGTCACACTTACTGAACTTGGTATATAACTGATGTTCTCTTAGGTGTGTCAGAACAACTCTAAGATGGTCAGCATGTTCTTTCTTGTTCTTGGAATATACTAAGATGTCATCAATGAAGACTACTACAAACTTGTCTAGTTCAGGCATGAACACTGAATTCATCAGATACATGAAGTGAGCTGGGGCATTCATCAAACCAAAAGACATTACTAGGTACTCATATAATCCATATCTGGTGGTAAATGTTGTTTTGGAAATATCTTCAGGCTTAATTTTAATTTGATGATATCCTGACTTCAAATCAATCTTGGAGAAAACCTTGGCTCCAGCCAATTGATCAAAAAGCAAATCTATCCGAGGTAAGGGATATTTATTTTTAATTGTCACTTCATTCAATGGTCGATAGTCAACACACAATCTTCAGGGTCTCATCTTTCTTTTTTTACAAAAATTGCAGGACATCCCTAAGGTGATGAACTAGGTTGGATAGTACCTTTATCAATCAACTCTTGCAATTGAGTCATAATTGGGGGTATTAACGAGGACCAGAAAGGAGCCGCTTGACAAGATGGAAATCAAAGCCAGGATTGGAGAGCTGTTCAACCTGGCCGATCCCAATTATGTCGCGCTGAACGCCATCGAGCACGCCTTCAAGCTGGCTCAACCTCCCCCAAAGGTAAATGATGCCTCCTTTTAACTGTAGAGTCATGTTATAGCAAGAAAATAACTGTTTGTCCCCGTTTTGTGTCTCAGTTTAATGGTCATGACCGGGCAGTAGTGTTCGTGTTGCCTCCCCCCGGTGTAGAGTGGCCGCAAGCTACCAGGCCCAGCCGCCCAGACCAGCGCCAGGATCGACGACGTCCACTGGGCGGTACTCGAGACTGTGGACTGATGCATCGACTAGAGCCGTTGGCAAGCAGTCCGGCTACCAGCAAACGACGCCAAGCCATCTTCCCCCTGTCAGACTGACGAAGCAGAGGATGCAGACATCTTCCAGCTCAGTCCCTCGAAAGAGGAGAAGGCAAATGGGGTCGACGGAGCAGGGTGGCTCCTCTGTGCCAGCAGTGGTCACACCCTCGACCAATTGCAACATAGAGGATAAACGAGGGAAACATCGAGCATCATACCCCTAACGCCTATACCGGAAGATGGAAAGAGTCCTAGTGGAAACTGCCGAGCAAGCGGAGCAGGGGCGGTCGAGGAGACGTTCCTTCGCCACATCATTCCGCAAATCGAAGCTATAAGTATCTATATTTTTTATGTAAGCTTGCAATTTGCATTGGATACTATTATCGTCTGAACTTGTCTCTGATGCATTAGATCGGCATCCACCGAGAGCCCCGACCAGCTAGCCGGGTGCGGCACAACTTTGCCAGCAACGGCAGGGACAAGCTGCCCAGCAGCCAGCCATGGAGGGGCCTGTAGTAGGAACTCTGCCTGGACCTCAGCAGGTGGTCGACCAGACGCCAGTCCCCGAGCAGCTGGTCGAGAAGACTAGCCGAGTAGAGTAGAAGTGCTCCGAGCACGAACCCTGTTGAGATGGATACCATGGCGCCAAGGGAGCCGGGTCTAGCCGAGGAGCAGCAGCCAGAAGTGGCCTAGAACATTCTTGCCAATGCAATGGCTCGTGGAAAAGCCCTTGTGGTCGTGGAGTCTGCAAACTCTAGACCAGCGCTGCCTCCCGAACAGGAGGCTGAAGAGGAAGAAGTGGAAGAGGTCCTAGGCCATCCCTAAGATAGGCGACAACATGTATATGTGTCACGCTATCGGAACGACGAATGGGTCATGCATGAAGAAATCCCAGAGGTCGAAGAGACCTTAAGAGTCGAACAGGTGGCCAAGCATCTGGTGACAAAAGTCCAGGTATATTTGGCTTGAGTCCTTGACCCTGTTGTGTAGTCAAACTGTCTGACGTAGCTTGTCTGTATGTAGGACTTGATGAAAACTGCAAGATACCGGAAAAGGTGCTTCGACCAGATTGAAGGAATCATGACGACCAATAAGGAGCTGACGGCTGAAGTGGAACGCTTACGGCGCCAACTTGAAGCTGTCGACCAAGAGAGGATAGATCGAGAAGCACAGAACCAAAACCTAGTCGGCCAGCTCAATAACAAAGAGCGGGAGAAAACAAGTAAGTTTTTCACCGTATCATAGCAAGTGCAGGACTTGTGTTATTGTGTTCTTGGTAGTAACAGCTGTAATGCAGGTTTAGAAGCTGAAGTGACCCGCCTCCAAGGGGAAAATAGCCGTGTGACCGTAGAATGTGGTCGCCTGAAGGAGGGCAACGAGAAACTGGCACGCAGCCAGTCTGAACTCCAAGACCACACCACCAGAATGAAGGATGACCTAAAAAGTAAGTATTCTAGATCACCCTTCTCATTCTATCGCCCACCTTGCCTTGTCGTGTCACCACGTTTAATGTCTTGTACTACGTTCAGTTTTGAAAGTCAATGCTAAGAGGCACCTAGAGGCCATGATCAAAGAGCGCGACAACTAGAGAGTACGATGCCTCAAGGCCACCGAGGAGCGGGACACGTGGAACAAGCGGTGCCAAGAAATGGCAACTGGCATTGTGCCCAGTCCTCAATCTTATCGACGCAGCGCTCATAGAGGAAGAGCTAAGGATGTCCCCAGCTCGGACTGGTTGAGAGATGCAAACAAGCATGGGGATGGTTCCAAGAGTTCGTGAAGGAGGCGGGTGAGTACACGGGTGCCCATGTGCTAAGCATGGTGCGTGCTCACTACCCCCTGATCGATCTCAAATGCCTGGAGGCTGGGTACCCGAAGGAGATAGACCCAGACAAGGCAGAAGAGCTTCGGACGGCCCAGCTGGACTTGTCGTCAAAGATAATTGGCGATATTAACCTATGTGGAGGTGGGACAGCACCTATACCGGGTATGCCGTCGACAAGCCAGCTGGAAATGCCATCAGCTGAAAGCCAACCAACGAAGCCTGCGGTCTCGACCAGCCAGGCACCGGCGGGGCCATCCCCTTCAGCTCGACTAGCGCAAGAGTCCCCGAGACTCGAGTAGGGTATTAGAGGCGGCGAGCAGTAAATGCCATGCGCCCTGACCAGCCAATGTAATAGGCTTAGAGCTATAGAAGGAGGACATAGTTGTGTTATTGTAAACTTGAGCCTCTTCAAGCAAGCTTGTAATAACATAACTGTATATCATTATAAGCTTGTTTGCTTTATACAAAACGTATTTAAGCTTGAAATTTTTTGTTGGTGTAACTAAGTGGGAACGTGTTAACGTTCTGTTTAGTTGTACCGTTTTGCTCGACACATCATCCTAAAGGGTTTGTGCGGCCCTAGTTGGCATGTGGTCGGAGTGTGAGGTACTATGACCTGTGCACACGTGGACGCGGACAAGTCAAACTAGGGGGGACCTGCCGATCACCCGCAACGTAGAGAGCGGATCCTGTGCACGTGTTGGGAGGAACCGGAGACAGGACCTGCTCCGAAAACCGTAGAAGGAGTGGTGGTCGACTTGTACTGGCTAAGTCAGAATAACCATAAAATTCGGAGTGACACATTAGAGTGGTCGGAGAAATCATAATTGCTTTATTAAAGTAAATAGAAAATACAAGTAAAGTACATATCTCAGTAGTTAAGCATAGAAACGTCTAAGCTTGTCGATGTGCCACTGAGTTTGGTACATCCATGCCGTCCAGGTGAGCTAACCTGTAAGACGTTGGACGTGTGACTTCCTTGATCATGAAGGGTCCCTCCCATGGGGTTGCAAGTTTGTGGACACTAGCCTAGTTCGTCTTCCACTTCAGGACTAAGTCCCCAACCATGAAGAAACAGCTCTTTAACGTTCTTGTTGTAGTACCTGCGCAAAACAGCAAGGTATTTGGCCGTGCGTATACAAGAATCGAGCCTTTTCTCCTCTGCGCTGTTGACTTCTAGCTCCCGTACTTCATTGACCTTGCCCTCAGTCGAAGTTCTCTACCCGTGCTGATCTGAAAGCTATATCTGGTGGGAGGACTGCCTCAGCGCCGTAAACCATAAAGTATGGTGAGACACCGGTGTTATGACTAGACTGAGTCCGGAGGCCCCAGACCATGGCTGGTAACTCCTTAAGCCATCTTCCGGGAGCTTTATCATTTTCTCTGTACATCCTCTTCTTCAATGCGTCCAAGATCATGCCATTTGCTCGCTCGACTTGTCCATTAGCTCTGGGGTGCGCCACCGAGACGTATTTTACAACTATGCTCCTTTCATCGCAAAAGTCCCAAAAAGCGTTCCCGGTGAACTGAGTACCTAGATCAGTAATGATGCTGTTGGGCACGCCAAAACTGGTGGATGACCTAGTCGAGGAACGTGATAGCTTTCTCTGAGGATGCCTATACCAGAGGCATGTATTCTATCCACTTAGAAAATTTATCAATTAGCACGAAGACGCATGTAAATTTCCCAGGAGCCGGTTTGAAAGGCCCGATCATGTTGAGTCCCCAGCATGCGAAGGGCCAAGAGGCTGGAATCGTCTGGATCTCATGTGCTGGTACATGGGTTCTCTTGGAGAAGAACTGACAACCCTCACAGCGGTGGACTAGCTTCTCTTACGTCGGCTACTACTGACGGCCAATAGAACCCTGCTCGGAAAGCCTTACCGACCAGTGTTCTTGAGGCCAGCGTGGTTGCCAGCAGAAGCCAGAGTGGATTTGGTCTAGGAGATGCTCGCCTTCCTCGTGGGTTATACACTTCATCAAGATTTCCTCCTTAGCGTTTTTGCGCCATAACTTGCCATCGACGAGCAGATACTGCTTACCGCGACGCATCAGGCGCTCGTTTTCTGTTCGATCGATATAACCGCTACCATCTGTTAAGTACTTGATGAAAGGTGTTCTCCTAGTCTGGCTCATGAGTGGTCGGAAAGCAGCTCAATTGTGCTCAGGCGCCAGAACCGCTGCCACTAATTGTTGATCTGGAGTTTTGTCGACTGTAGAATCTTCATTTTCGATGGAAGGCGTGAGCAGGTCTTGGACGAATACACCATGTGGGATTTTGGCTCAGGATGATCCTAACTTTGACTAGCGCATCCGCTCCCTGGTTCTTGTCCTGGACCACATGTATGTACTCGATGCCATAGAACCTGCCTTCCAGCTTTCTTATCGATTTGCAGTACGCGTCCATCTTTTCGCTGGTCGTATCCCAGTCCTTGTTGAGTTGGTTGATGACCAGAGCCGAGTCTCCAGTAGACATAGAGACATTTAACACCAAGCTCAACCGCAATGCTGTAAACCTGTGTAGGCACGCTTCATACTCAGCAGCGTTATTAGATGCTGGGAAACAAATCCTAAGGACTGTACCGGAGCTGCTCCTTGGATGGTGATACAAAAAGAACTCCTGCTCCCGCACCGTCAATGTTGAGAGAACCGTCGAAGTACATCGTCCAATATTCGTCAGATCCCGGAGAGGCAGGCGTGCTTAAGTCTGTCCACTCGATGATGAAATCGATGAGTGCCTGAGACTTGATTGTAGTACGGCTTGCAAATTCCTAAGGAAAAGGGGCATAGCTCCATTGCCCATTTGACGATGTGTCCATTCGCATCCTTATTGCGAATGATGTCCCCCAGAGGATACTCGGTCATGACCACCACACGATATCCGTCGAAGTAATGTCTCAACTTTCGGGATGTTATCAGTATGGTGTAGAGCAGTTTCTGAATCTGTGGGTACCTAGTCTTGGATTCGTTGAGTACCTCACTAATGAAATAAATTGGCCGCTGTACCTTGTAGGCGTGGCCCAGCTTGTCGCGCTCGACCACCATTGTAGTGGAAACCACCTGATCGGTCGCCGCAATGTAAAGTAGGAGAGTTTCGTCTTTTCTGGGAGCAGTAAGCACCGGGGGTGATGTGAGGTATTCTTTTAGCTGTGTGAAAGCAGCGTCTGCTTCCTCCTGACCACTCAAACTTCTCAGATGCTTTGAGCAGTTTGAAGAACGGTAGCCCTTTTTCTCCTAATCTTGATATGAAACGGCTTAGAGTGGCCATGCATCCTGGTAAGCTTCTGGACATCTTTCACCTTTTTTGGGGGCTTCATGTCTAAGACAGCTTTGACTTTCTCTGGGTTAGGGCATATGCCGTCGTGGCTGACGACTGTTGCCGAGCAGTATGCCAGAAGGAACGCCAAAGATACACTTCTTTGGGTTTAATTTCCATTGGAACGTATTGAGGGCTGCAAAGGTGCGTTCCAGATTGTCAACAAGGGTACAGTACTTCCTTGGTTTTGACAACTACATCGTCAACATAAGCCTCGACGAGGCCGTCTCTTATCTCATCGTTGAGGCTAAGCCTGTATAGCGCGTTGGTAGGTAGCTCCTGGCGTTTTTGAGCCCTGAACGACATAGTCGTGTAGCAGTAGGCGCCGAAAGGCGTGATGAAAGATGTCTTGATCTGATCATCCTTTTTGAGAGCGATCTGGTGATAACCAGAGTAACAATCGAGAAAGGAGAGCAGCTCGCAACCAGCGGTTGAATCTACGACCTTGTCTATGCGAGGTAAGCCGAAGGGGTCCTTAGGGCAGTGTTTGTTGAGATCAGTGTAATCAACGCACATTCTCCATTCATTATTCTTTTTGCGTACAAGAACCGGGTTGGCTAACCATTCTGGATGATACACTTCTTTGATAAATCCGACTGCCAAAAGCCATGTAACTTCTACCCTAATCGCCTCCTTCTTGTCGCGAGCGAACCATCGTAGCTTCTGCTTGATTGGTTTGGCCTTGCTGTTGACATTTAAGGAGTGCTCAATCAAGTTCCGAGGTACATCGGGCATGTCGGAAGGTTTCCATGCAAACACCTTCACGTTGCTCCTCAAGAACCTGACTGAGCGCGTCTTCCTATTTGGGATCCAGGTTGGCCCCGATGAGGGCCGTTTTGCTGGGATCGCCATCGACCAGCTAGATCATCTTGTGCTCCTTGGACCTGATGTTCTTGCATGGAGCCTCGAGCTCTAGGATCTCCAGGTGGTCGACCGAGGTCTTCTTAGCATCGAGCATGGTCTCAGACCATACGAATAGAGAGGTCGTGGGCCTCTGCTATTTTGAAGCTGTCATCCTCGCTAGGTATAAGCTGCGTATACGTTGCCCCTGAGGGTTAAAACTCCTTTCTCGGTAGGCATCTTGAGCACCAGATACCTATAATGAGGTATGGCCATGAACTTGGTGAGCGACGGTCGACCAAGAATAGCATGGTAGGTGCCGTCGAAGTCAGCGACCACGAAGTTGACGTAGTCGGTGCGGAAGTGGTCCGGGGTCCTGAATTGCACAGGTAGCGTGATCTGCCCGAGAGGTGTAGAGCTCTAGTCCGGGAGAACGCCCTAGAACTATGCCTCGTACGGCTTCAGGTCCGCCTTGGATATTTTTAGGGCGGGCAGGCTGTTCTTGAATAGTATATCAATGGAGCTGCCACCGTCGATCAGTACCCTGTCGAACTAAACCTTGTTGATACAAGGATCGAGGACTAGGGGAAAACGCCCTGGCTCAGGTATGGCGGCCCATTGGTCCTTCCTGCTAAAGTGGATTTCACGGTGAGACCACGGAGGAAGCCGCAGATCGGTGAGAAGGTTGTCGGTGTTTGCCACGTTCAAGCAAGCGCGGGCGAGCAGCTTGCATTCTCATTTGGTCTCAATGGACACCTTGCCACCGATGATGATGTGCACGCGATCAGTCGGCTTGACGTATTTATGGCGAGGGTCTGCATCATCGTCGTTGTTGTCCTCGTTGCGCTGTTCCCCCTGCATCGTTAGGCTTGTCGGACGTATCTGGAGCCTGTTGACGCGTGTAGATAGTCTTGAGGACGCGGCAATTCTCCATGGTGTGGTTCGACTTAGGATGGAGCTGGTAGGGCCCCTTCAATGCTTTGGCGTAGTCGTCCTCGTAGTTATGACGTCCGCCGCCCTTTTTCACGGTATTGACCTCGCCGTCGTCTTCCCGAGCATGCTTGCTCCTGTAATCGTCACGGCGGTTGCGCCGCTGATTACATTGGTCACGGTGGTCGCAGGAGTCATTATGTCGGTTGCGGTGGTCAAAATTGTCATTCTGACCACGATTGCCGCGGTAATTGTCGCGGTGTGGAGGGTGGTCGGAGCGTGGAACCCTTGCTGCTTCAGTCAACGATTATCTTTTTAGCGTCGTCGGCGTCCGCGTATTTCTTAGCGGTGGCCAAGAGCGCTGTAACTGATTCAGGTCTCTTCCGAAGGAGCTTGTCTCTTAGGGCGTCGTGGAAGCGGAGGCCGGTGATGAAAGCCTCGATTGCTTCATTGTTGGAGATTGATGGGACCTTGATGCGCATCTCCGAGAAACACCGAACATACTCGCGCAGTGGTTCGTCTTTCCGATCTCGGATCCGTTGCAGATCGTACTTGTTGCCGGGTTGTTCACAAGTAGCGATGAAATTGTCGAATGAAGGCCTGCTTGAGCTCCTGCCAAGAGTCAAAATAGTTTGCTAGCAAGCTAACCAGCCATTGGTGACCTATATGACCAACATCGACTGGGAAGTAGTTAGACATGACGTGCTCAGTCAGCCATGGCTGATCGGCATGCAGTTTCAGTAGAGCATGACCCATAATTTGGGGTTTTTCTTGCCGTCGTACTTCTGAAGTTTCTCGAGCTTGAAATTCTTGGGCCATATGACTTGGAGAAGGTGTGGAGTGAACTGCTTCAGACCCGGCGGGCCGTGGGTGGTGTCATACTCCATACGGCGATAGCTTTCATGGGATGCACGATCGTTGGCTCTCTGGTTGATGCGAGCACGCAGATCACGTGCACCGAGGTAATGGCAGAGATCGTTATTGCCATCGCTGGCGATCTCAATTGCCATCTAGATTAGCCCTACGACCGTGGTTATCACGGCTGACTGTCGCGGTTATCTCGGCGGTTGTCACCTCGAACGTCGTGGCGGTTATCCTCCTGGCGGCGGTTTTCATCCCGACCACCATCATGACCACATGTTTCCGCCTTGACTGGTGGTCCGACGGGTCGTTGTTGTGCGAGCCACGTTGGTTGAGCGGCTATGAGCGACTTGAGTATTGGCGGCTGTGGCTTGATTCAACTGAAATGGATGGAGCTCGGGCTTGATTCATCTCTGCGGTTTAAGCCATAGCAGCTATCAGATAAGCTTGTATGTCATCACGGACTGCTTGGGTCTCAGGAGTGTTGGGCAGCCGCTGCATTGTCGCCATGGCAATGGCTATGTTGGCGCTTGGAGTCTTGAAGACTTGTTTGTCCCCCACCCTATCGAAAGCATTGTTGAGGTCACGTGGTTGAACCCTTATGCGTCGTGCCTCCTGGTCTGCTTCAGCTTCGATTTGCTGGCGATTAAACCGGTCAATATTGCGTGCTTCGCGTGCAGTCTTTTCTTGTTCTGTTTCGCCAACTCTGGCGGCTCGTCATTACTGACAACGTGGATCAAGTCCCCTCATCTTGGTGGGAAAGACGGAAATTGGGGGAAACCCGGGGCGTGGTCTGGTAGATCCAGATCGTATTTGACGCCTTCATCTTCATGATGCTGAAGCTCGGTGTGGACAGATGCGTTGGATGCAATGCCGGATGAGGAGCTGGAGTCACCCTCTCAGACCGTGTGGATGGATCCTTCTTGATAATCTTCAATCTGGACCATGTTGACGATGTTGCATGGCTTCGGCTGAGATCGGTATATAGGACACAGATCTGAGCGGCGTCAGTAGATTGTACGCGTAGCTGGAGGCAACGTTTTGCAGGCTGTAGGGCTGGACCTAGGTGGTTTTCCATTGGGACTTCGTACTCGCAGAGTCGGAGACTCATCGCGAAGGCTGGCTGGCGGCGAGCGAAACGCCCCTCAGGAGTAGATACGACCACGAGATCTGTTCCAAGTTGCGTAGGACGACTGGTCCGAGCTGGTTGGGTAGATCTGTCATGGGGAGCTATTACCTGCTCATTAGGTTGGCTTTGAATCGTACTTACCAGAGCTAGGGTTTCAGCGAGTTTGATGCCAACCCGATTGATGGAGTCGAGCAGGTCGGTGTTGTCGATCTGCCTTCCTCTGTAGCGGGGAAGCGGATGACGGGTTGTCGGCATGGCTGTAGGCGTGGTCAGGAGCCCGATGTACCATGGTCGGAGCCAGATCCATCGTGGTCGGAACTGTATTCGTCGTGGTTGGAGCCGTGTTCACCGTGGTCGGAGCCATGTTCACCGTGGTCGGAGCCGTAGCCGATGCAGGTGAAGTAGTCGTCGGCGCAGGTTGAAACCACGCCTCCTCCGTGGTCATGGCGATGGAGTCGTCGGAGCCGGTGGTCCAGGTGATCTGGCCAACGGTGAACGTGAGGCCGTTGGGCATAGCCATGGAGCCGGAGATGATGACCATCTTGTTTGCTTAGAGAGCAGTACGCACACCCCCTACCTGGCGCGCCACTGTCGACGAAATATGGTCGGCAGTCTACCTAGGGGTATGCCCAAGGTAGTAGATTATTGGCAGACAGATGCGCAAACCCCAAACAAGACGGTGACGCAAGACAGACACGAGGTTTTATCTAGGTTCGGCCGCCGAGAAGGCGTAATACCTACGTCCTGCGTCTGATTTGTATTGCTGTATGTCAATGAGAGATGTTTTTTAGAGGGGTTCCCTGCCCGCCTTATATAGTCTGGGGGGCAGGGTTACAGATCTGGAAACTAATCCTAGTCAGTTACAATTGCCATATGTGGCCAGATAAGGATTCCTATTCTAACCGACCAGGATCCTGCTTGATTCCTTGTGCGGGACTCCGATCAGGTCAACTGGGCCGCACGTCGTCTTTCGGGTGGACCGAACCTATCGAATCCGGGCTAGCCCAAGCTTAGCCATAAGGGTATAGGGGTTAATACCCCCACAAAGGGATATTTATTTTTAATTGTCACTTCATTCAATGGTCGATAGTCAACACACAATCTCAGGGTCTCATCTTTCTTTTTTACAAAAATTGCAGGACATCCCTAAGATGATGAACTAGGTTGGATAATACCTTTATCAATCAACTCTTGCAATTGAGTCTTCAACTCAGCTAATTCCTTGGGAGGCATCCTATAAGCTCTCCTAGAGATCAGAGCTGTTCCAGGTTTTAGATCTATGTTAAACTAAACATTCCTATCTGGTGGTAAACTGAGTAAATCTTTAGGAAAAACCTCTAGAAATTCACAAACTACAGGGATATCTCTAATCTCCTTGATGGAAGTTGCACAAACTTTTTCCACTAATCTCTTTAAGATTGGAAGTTGGATAAGAAGCTGAGAATTACTATCTGGCAAACTCACCCTTATTGTCCTATTCAAAGTATCTACAATAGCTTTATGCTAATACATCTAGTTCATTCCCAAGATCACATCTATATCCTGATCTTTTAGAATAATTATGGTAGTGGGAAAAATGTGCCCACCTAGGTTTATGGGTACCTAGTACACCATTTCCTTAGTTTACAGACGTCCCCCCGGGCGACTGTATATAAAAATTCTCCTTTGTTTCCCCAATTGGAATTTCATGCTTCATGACAAAGGTTCTATTGATGAATGTATGAGATGCACCAGAATAAAAAAGCATAACTGTAGGATGATCGTCGATAGGAAACATACCCAACATCATGGGTTCCCCTTCTAGAATATCCCCGGCTTGAGTATAGAAAACCCACCCTGTCTTCTTTTCATTTTTTCCCTTCTGAGCATTTTGGTTGTTGTTCTTGTCCTGAGCTTGACCCTATTGTTGATTTCCAGGAGCCTTCTAGAAATTTGGATTATACTGCTTAGGATACAGATATTCCCTCGAGAAATGACCTAACCTCCCACAATTGAAACATGGGTAATTGTGGCCTTGGGGTGTTGGAGCACGAACACCAGGAACATTTGACTATTGTGAGTTTGGATAAGTCACGGTAGGACGAACATTTGGTTGCTGACCGGCTTGGAACTATGGAGGATGATAAGGAGGATGATAGTGATTCACTGGATGATAAATTATCTTCTGTCTCTTTTGATTGCCACTGAAAGACCCAGATGGCATGCTCTTCTTTTTCTTTATTCCCTTATGCTACCGATATTTCTCCTCTGAAGCAATAGCAATATTAACCGCCTCATGATACATAACATTGGTGTAGATAGTCATCATGGTCTGAAGTTTGGTATTAAGGCCACAGCATGAACCACTTCTTCTTCTTGGCATATGTGTTAACATGCTTAGGTGCGTACTAGGAAAGGTGATTGAACTTGCCCACATATTGCATGACTATTTGATTACCGTTGTTGTAAAGTAAGAAACTCATCAAACTTCATGGCCATAACTCCATCTAGAATATAATGGGCATCGAAAGGCAGTGCGAAACTTAGCCCAAGTCAACTGAACACTAGCTGGTTGCATAGCCACAAGGTTTGCCCACTAAGCATCTGCTGCACCTCTAAGCTATTGGGCAGCAAAAATAGGCTTCTAAAACTCAGTGCATGGAATGAGGTCAAACTTCTGCTCCATGGTACGAAGCCAATCATCAGCTTCAAGTGGTTCAGTCAGCCTTAGTAAATACTGGTGGTCGTGTATCCGTGAAGTCAACATATGTAGCTTCTTGCCTTTGATAATTACGACCACGGTTCCCTTGCATCATATTCTGATTGCTTTGAGCTAACTCCCGAAGCAACCGAGCATTTTCTACAGTCACATTGACTAGTGCTGCGATAGCATCAGCCAAATTTGGTGGAACTAGGTGGGGGATCAGGAATACCATTCCTCATCTTGCGAAGAACTAAGAATATTCGAAGCCCGAGTATGACGCATCTGTTCATGACAAACCAAACTTTACTCACAAACATTTATTGAACTATTAAAAGAGCTTACCACAAACACATTACATTGGGTTCACTTATTTATACACAAGTCTGCACTTAAGCAAGACTATCCAACTAAAGTAGAACTCACTATTTTACAACTCTACTCTTCTCCTCGATCACCTCAAACCTCGTGATCGGTATCCATTCCAAAAACATTTCCGCCTTCATTATCACTTTCATTGACCATCACTACTTCTTCTTGATCTTCTTCTTCTTCCTCTTCTAGTTCATCATCATCTGCTATGATGACACCTAGGTCTATTGCATCTGCTTGAGGCTCATGATTGGGATTCAGGAGATTATTCAACCTATGGACTTCTTCATGCAGATTGGTATAATATTCTTCTAAGTCTTCTACATAGAACTCTAACTCATGAGCTCGGGCTCTAGCTACATCTTCTCTATGCCAAGCTTCATTTCTTCCTTCCACCATACGAACTAACATACGCTCGTAGTTCTTATGAGCGGTGGTGTGATGCCTCAATTGATCCTATAACTTACCCACCTAGATGACATCCAAGGCCCTATCTCTAGTAGCCTGTGCTAACTCTACTATAAGCCTCTGTACCTCAGCCTGGGGATTAGGCCTAAAGCTGCTACTGCTAGCACCATCACTTCTAGGGACAAGCTGGTGATGAGGAACTCCTTTGGGTCCAATGGACTTACTGGGGCGTTATCTTGGTACGAGCCATACTGTAGAAAGCAAGATTCCAAAACAGTAAGATGATCTAATAAAAGTCTAAAGAGCAGCAAGGATGGATTACACTACTCAACCCAGACTAAGAGGGAAAGTAAGTAACAAGTGAATTAATTATGATGCATGAATCGTCCATACGAAACTTAAACATCAAAGCTCCTATGGTACATAAACAATAGTTCTTGTTATATAGGGCATAATAAGATTACTACTCCACCACATAAAGCCTTTTTAATCAAATAAGGAATGGCGAGAATGAATTAAGATAAGTTAGAAGCAATTTGGACCAAATTAATAGGTTAAATTTATTTGCCCAAATCATTTTGAAGTTTTGTAAAACAATACTACAAAAACCTTTGTGATGGTCGCTCTGATACCACTCTATGGCAAAATCTCCTAAATTTGAAGTTTTGAAGTTTTGTAAAACAATACTACGAGCACCTGTCACTGTCCAATGACCTCTAATGACTATGCATATGTTCCTAGTAACTTAAGAAGACTGTCGGGTGTCCTAAGAGAACCCTGAATCATCCATGATTTTTCAAGCAGGATCCCATTATAGAGTCATTGCAGTATTACAACATTTTATTCATTAATATACATCAAAGTAAAATAGCGGAAGTCTTACAATAACTTAGTTACAAAATAGTTGTTTCACAAACTAAGTATGATTATTATTACAAACCATTGTAGTGGAGTGGCATTAGTAACATAAACATAACACATAAAGAAAGTGCCCTGCCCAAGGGCCACACAGTTACTCGGCATCATCGATTTGAACAACCAGTCATGCAGCACGGTCCAAGACAGACCTACCCATGAGGCTCACCTGCAACAAGGGTTAACAAACCCTAAGTACAAAAGTACTCAACAAGACTTAACCGAAATAAAAATTGATAAGACTCAGGAATGCAGGCTCAGGGGTTCAAGGTAAGGCTTTAGCAATAAACAAGGTTCTTTTGCGTAAAAGCTCTTTAAAAAGATTCTTTCTTTCAACATTTAATCCTTATCAAAATCATATATGAATCTGCCATGATCCGTATTGAGATCATGAACTTCATATCAAACCCTTTCTCAAGTTTTATTTATTAACTACGATGATGAACTAGTGAGTGGAGTCTCCATAACTGAGGAGCAACGACTGATTCGAACCGATTATAACCTAGCTGGGGATTCCCAACCACATGACATATGTAGGTCCCTGACCTACATATACCAACCTACCCTCAGATCCTCTAAAACAAGAATGGGTCCGCGCCACCCTAGAATACAGTACTCCACCAATCCAGCCCATTACCACATGGGTACATGCTACTCTCGCCATCTCTCCACTCCTAGTGCACTGAGTAGCCATTCTCGTAATAGAATAGCTGAGTTAAGGCTTACCAGGAGTATGCGGCTAGTACTACAAAGTCTCACCTCATGCAACGGACTGATTCTTAATTGACATAGGTGGAAAGAACCCGCTCACAAGACATCCATGTCCTATGGCTCTCATACACCGAGTCTGCCCAGTCTAGATTTATTACTCCACATGCTCATATCTCATGATAACATAAATAACCAGTCGTATCCAAGAAAAACCATTTATATCTCGCAGGGAGACCGGTAATCACCCGACTTAAATCGTTCTAAGCATGGCTAAGCATAATTAAGCATTCTCGGATTGAAACGGGTAACAAGGTTGATATGGAAAAACAAGGTTGGTAATGCACCAATTAGGTTTTCACTCAACTCCTAATCACTTAATGCAATATTTAAAAGCAAAAGCGATATAAATTTATAAAACACTTGATTCGATGAACTAAGCGTTTAGTTTCAGTCTTGTTGGCGGGTACCTTAGCGCTGGTGAGGTACTTGATGAATTGCTCCCTCCAATCGGTGACCGGCGAAGGTACCACAAGTACCAACTGCTCGGCAGGGGGAACCTCTTCGACTTCCTTATCTTCTTTGATGGATGGCGCTAGGAGATCTTGAACGAAGACCCCAGCGGAATTGCGGCGCGAGAAGAGCCCAGCTTGGATAAGTGATCGGTGAGCTGATTTTGGTCGCATACCACATGGTGATACTCGATGCCATAGAATTTTCCTTCGAGCTTCCTGATTTTGGCGCAATATGCGTCCATCTTCTCGCTGGGGCAAGACCAGTCTTTGTTAAGCTGGTTAATGACCAGTGTAGAATCACCAGTACACCATAAGGCATTTGACGCCGAGCTCAATGGCTATATGAAGTCTGTGGAGACATGCTTCATATTCAGCGGCGTTGTTGGAGGCCGGAAAGTGTATTCGGAAAACGTACCAGAGCTTATCCTTGGTCGATGTAATAAACATAATGCTCGCTCCAGCACCGTTGATGTTAAGGGCACCGTCGAAGTACATCACCCAATGCTCAGGGCAAGTGGTAGCGACAGGCTCTTCGATTTTAGTCCACTCAGTGATGAAATCAACGAGCGCTTGTGACTTGATGGTAGGACCTGCTTCTAAATTCGATGGAGTAGGTACCGAGCTCAATGACCCACTTGATGATGCTGGCCGTTGGCCTCCTTGTTGCGGAGAATGTCCCCTAGAGGGAACTCAGTGACCATGACGATCTTGTAATAGTCAAAATAGTGTCAGAGCTTGCACGATGTAATCAGGATTGCATATAACAGCTTCTGTACCTGAGGATAACTGAATTTTGGGCTCATTAAGTACCTTGCTTATGAAGTACACCGGATGTTGCACCTTGTAGGCCGTGATCGGCTTCCTCACGTTCGACGACAATAGCTGTGCTGACGACGCGGGAAGTGGCGGCGATGTAGATCAATAGGGTTTTGTCTAGTTGTGGCACTATCATGATCAGAGGCTTTGTTAAGAACACCTTGAGCTGCTCAAAAGCTGAGTCTGCCTCCTCCAACCAGGAAAAGTGCTCAGAGGCCTTGAGGAGCTTGAAGAAAGGTAGCCCTTTTTCGCTGAGGCGTGATATGAAGCAACTTAAAGCAGTCATGCAGCCTATAAGCTTCTATATATCCTTGACTGCATGTTTGCCATTTCATATTGCTGATGGCGAAGACCTTGTCAAGGTTAAGTTCGATGCCTCAAGCACTGACGATGTAGCCCAGCAGTATACCGGATGGAACTCCAAAGATGCACTTTGAAGGGTTTCAACTTCCATCGGTATTTGTTCAAGTTGGAGAAAGTTTCCTCAAGGTCGGTGATAAGATCATTGACGTCCTTGGTCTTGACGACCATGTCATCGATGTAGGCTTTGATGTTGCGGACTGATCTATTGGTCGAGGCACGTCTGGATAGCCCTTTGATAGGTTGCTCTGGCGTTCTTGAGTCCGAAGGACATGGTTGTGTAGTAGTAAGCACCGAAGGGTGTGATGAATGAATGCCTTGATCTGATCTTCTTCCTTCAAGGAAATCTAGTGATAGCCAGAGTAACAATCAAGGAAGGAGAGCGGTTCACAGCCAGCGGTGGAGTCTACAACCTCGTCTATCTGAGGCAAGCCGAAGGGGTCTTTAGGGCAGTGTTTGTTAAGATCAGTATAATCAACACACATTCTCCATTCTTTATTCTTTTTTTGAATGAGAATAGGGTTTGCTAACCAATCTAGATGATACACTTATTTTATGAATCCGGCAGCTAAGAGCTGTTTTATTTCTACCCTAATAGCCTCCTTGTCTGGCATGAATCGGCGGAGTTTCTGCTTGATCGGTTTGGTGGTCGGCAAGACATTCAAGGAGTGCTTGATCTTCTCCTGTGGTACCCCCGGCATGTCTATGGGTTTCCAAGCAAACACGTCAGTGTTGGCACATAGGAAGGAGACGAGCGCACTTTCCTATTTGGGGTCAAGGTGAGCCCCAATCTTCATGGTCTTGGAGGGATCGTCGAGGCTGAGGCCTGACCTCCTTGACTTTCTTTGACTTGGCAGAGGCATGGGGAGGCTCCAGCTCTAGGATCTCCAAGTCTTTGGCAGGCACTATCTTGGCTTCGGTGACCACGCTAGCCATCTGGATGGAGAGGTCAGTAGCTTCGGTGAGGGCGAGACTCTCCATCTTGCAAGCATAGGCAATGGTAAGGTTGGCCCGTAGGGCCAAGACTCCAGCAGGCGAAGGCATCTTAGCACCAGATAGGCATAGTGCGGCACAACCATGAACTTGGCTAGAGCTAGCCGACCAAGTATGGCATGGTAGGTGGTGTTGAAGTCAGCGACGTATAAGTTGATATGTTCGACGTGGTAGTTGCTTGCTGTGCCAAACTGAACTGGTAGGGTAATCTCTCTAAGTAGTTTGGAGGCCCTGCCTGGCACCACACCCCAAAAGGTGGAGTCAGAAGGTGTGAGATCGGACAAACCGAGGCCCAGCTATTTTAAGGCTTCGGCGAAGAGGAGATTCAGAGCGTTCCCACCATCAATGAGCACTTTTCTGAAGAGCACCTTCTATATAGTTGCATCGAGGATGAGGGAAAAATGCCCCATGTAGGGAATATCCGCCCACTGGTCGGCCCTGCTGAAAGTGATGGGGACCTCAGACCATGGGCGATAGCTAGGGGTTAGCGGTGGCATCTTCCGTAGTAATAGAGAGCACCCGCCGTGCTATGAGCTTCCCCTCTCTTCTACTCTCAATGGAGGTGAGGCCCCCAAAAATGGTGGTGACCCTCTTGTCCTAAAAGGCATTGTTGTTGCTCCTAGGTGGTCGGTGACCTCCAGCTCCATCATTGGCATCATCGTCGAGCCTCTTGTCCTAGAAGTCCTTAGCCAAATCAATGCAGTCCTTCATCTTGTGTTTAGCGTTCTTGTGAAGAGGGCACGGGCCGTCGAGGATCTTTTGGTATTGTTCATCATAGTTGCGCTTGGCATGAGGTTGACTGATGGCGGTGATGATGTGTTCTGGCCGGCGGCTGGTGATTTTGGCCAGGCCTAGATCCTCCTGTCTGATCATGGCCAGCTGTCACGATGGTAGCTGCGGTCGTCGGGGTGGTGGTCACTATAGCGTCGGTCGTCAGGGCAATTGTCGTAGCGGTGAGATGGGCGATGAGTGCCTGCAACCTCATTGAAGCGCACCTCGGCTTCCTTAGCGTTAACGTACTGGTTGGCCATAGTGATCATCTCGCCGATACCAGGTGGGTGGCTTGCGGTTGAATTTGGAGCGAAGCTTGCGATGGTGGAGTCCTCGGATAAAGGCAGTGATGACTTCGACTTCCGTGATGTTGGGAATAGAGTTCCTCATCTTGGAGAAATGTCAGATGTAGCTGCGGAGGAGCTTGGATGGCTTTTGGTTGATGCAGCTGAGATCATGCTTGGTGCCAGGTCGAGTACACATGGCCATATAGTTGTTGGTGAAGACTTTCTTCAGCTCTTCCCATGATCCAATGGAGTTCGGTGCAAGGCTAGTAGACCAGCTCATGGCAGGTGGCATGAGCATGATAGGGAGATAATTCGCCATGATGCTGGTGTCTCCTCTGGCGGCCTTGACAGCGGCGGCATAAGCCTATAGCCACTGTGTCGGGTTCATTCTTCCTTCGTAGGGCTCGACCCTGGTGATCTTAAAACCATGGGGCCACCAAAGCGTTCGAAGTGCCCTTGTGAAAGCTAGAGGCCCCTTAGGGTTGTCGACACCATTGTCTCTGGCATTGCGGTCAGGGATAGGTTCAAGGGCTGAGTTCGGGTTGCCGTACTCCTTTTCATACTCCTAGCGGTGATGCACTTCATCTTCATGGCAACCGAAGCGACATTGCTCGATATGCCGTCGCGCATCCTAGAGGTTGCTAAGATGCACTCGAGCATCCTGTTCGACCTCCTGGTCATGTTGGCGATGGTGTTCAGCGCGATGCCCCTTAGCTCCCCCCTAGGGAGGTAGCGACTGGTTAGCGAAATGGCTTTGATTGGGGTGACGATTGGATCTTAGTGCAGCTGATTGGTGAATCATGCTCATGGAGCATGAAGGTCTCTGATCCTCGTGAATCTCATTGACCTGACAATGAGCCGTTTTAAGCATGGCAGGCGATCTTGGTGAGCTCGGGCGTTTAAGGGAAACGAGTGAGCTCATTGGCGGCTACTACCAAATTGGCGCTTGGAGTCTTGAAGACATCATGGCAGTCAATGCAGAGAAATTCTTCGTCGAGGTCATGGCAGAGTGAGAGTGGTCTTCCTTGTGAATCAAGCTGATTATTCCGAGCAGCCTTGGCCCTTGCAATGGCTGCCTCATTTTCTCACCGCTGTGCATGGTTGACGTTCTGGTTCTCCCGAGCAACATGCTCTTCCTCAGTTTCACCATTTTGAGGAGGGCTATCGATGTTGACATTGAAGATCGCGCCATCCTAGAAGGGTGGAAGGAGGAGTTGCTCGAAGAAGGTTTTGATGAGGGTCTCTGTAGAGCCCTGAGACTCGGAGCCCGGAGTTTCTTCTAGGATGGTCTGGAGGGGCACCCTAGGGCTCTGGCCTTAGTGTAGCATGTTGACAGCTACGAAAGATGGATGGCGACCTAGTCGGCGAGTAGATGGGCGCAATCCACTTGGTTGGCGAGTTTGCTCCTCAGGGCGTGTTGGTAAGCGGCGGTGGCATTGGCGAACCCAAAGGGTAGGGCCGTAACCCCTGTAGTTTCCCTAAGTAGCCCTCGATAGATCTAGATCAGAGGGTGGTCAGGTGCTGAACCTAGAGTAGTCCAGAGCCAATTCGGCAATGGAGAGACAATCGGTGAGCTTCAGTCTGACCTGATCGATGGATTCGATCAGATCATCATTGTTGATCTGCCTCCTCTAGTAGCGAGAAAGCGGACGACGAGTCATTGCTAAAGGAGACCTCAGAATCAGCTCCGAGATCAGATCTGTAGTTGCAGGTGCAGGGGTGGTTGGCACAGAACCGATCTGCCCTGGCTCAAGGAGCTCTCCGACTCTATCAGCGTTGATGACCCACAAGATGGATCTGACCGTGAAAATCTGGCCGGGCTATGGAAGGGACGAAGAGCCTATGGAAAAAGCCATCTTGTTCAATAAGGAAACAACACGCACACCCCTAGCTGGTGCCCACTATCGATAGAATATCATCAGCTGTCCTCCGAGGGGTATCCCACGAAGGTAGATTGATCGGCAGAGGAGCGTGAGATCAAGAATAAGAAGGCAACAGAGACACACGAGTTAGACAGGTTCAGGCCATCAGTATGACGTAATACCCTACTCCTATGGTCTATTGGTTTGTATTAGCTATCATATGATATTGCATGCGTTTGGAGGGGGTCCCTGCCCGCCTTATATAGTCCGGGGAGCAGGGTTACAAGTCGGTTAGATCTGAGAGATAACCAAAAAGTAATAACTGATTATAGGAATCTTGGGATCATATATATCCTAACAGATCTCGTAGTATCTTTAGGATATCTTTCCGGTGTCTTGCGGAGGGCGCCGAGTAGAGTCGTGCCCCGCAAGGCTTCATCTTGTGGGCTAGGCCACCCCTAGGGGCGAAGCCCATGTGGTCTGCCATGGGTATCCGGGGTCGTACACCCCACAAACTTACTGCAAAGTAGAGCGCAGGTGTCAAAAAGATTGCAGTATGTCAAAGATGAAGTGAATGTGGTGTGCAAAACACAAAAATCGCCGGCAACTTAACAGTGACTCCTCCTCACAATGCAGCTAGGTGATGGGTTATTACACTGGTAAAAGGAGCTCAGCTGCATTTAATTACTGGAAATCAGGACTCATAAGCTATGGAGTATGGAGCAGCCTAACACGGTAGACTAGTACACATTTGTATCATGATTCAAGAACATCTAGAATGATCAAGCCACCAACCTGTTGTCAATCTAATATTCTAATCCCAACAATTTTCACAACTTGTCTCATCATGTACGGACTCTTATCTTTATGCACACAAATAAAATTGTTATGGGTAAAAGAGACGCTGTATCTAATATATCAAAGCAGGAGACTTTGGCCGCCTCTCAGGCTATCCACATCGGTGAAAAAAATTGCTCCGTTGGATCGCCGCTTCGACGTCTAGATTTTGTTTTTGCTACTGTTATGTTCTATGGTCTGGAGCCTTCGTTGATTCATTTACTCTCCGTCTCTTTACTATGCCCGTCCTCATCCTCATTCACCCCCTCGTCCCCTCTGTCACCCGTAGCGGCGCTGCCTTCGCTCCTCCCTCCTCAGCCCTAGATATGCTCTTTCCTTCCTCCCTTCCCCTCTTTCCTGTGGCGACGTAGCCACGGTGGCGCGGGGCCACTGGCGCACCATCTAGTGCGGGCAGTGCCCCCTGCCACGGCGATGCATAGCCGGCGCTACCTCCCTAGGGGCACCTAGGCCCCATGCGGCACCTCAGACACGGCCCCCAGCGCTCGTCGGCTCCAGTGCTAGAAGGCATAGGTGAAGGTGGCCTCCCTACCTTACTGTCCTCACTTTCCCTCGCCGTTGCCAGGGTGCAACTTCGATCTGTGCTTGTCGGCCTTCTTTGCTAGGGTCGATCTGGGGCCTCCATGGCTAGATCCGGTCTTTTCCCCCACCAGATCTGTGTAGGTGAAGCCTGGGGAGCCATGGACGATGGTGGCACGGGGGAGTGCCGCGCCGGCCACACGATGGCAGAGGACTACCTAGGCAGTGATGCTTCATGTGCTGCAATGATTTATTGTGTTCGTTTAAGATAAAATATTACCTTTTCGTTTCCATTTTGATGTGCAATTCCATTTGTGTTGCCTACTCAGGTTTAGTACAGTTAGATTTTCCCCTTCAAGATGGTATATAATTCTAGTATGTTGTTTTTCCACTTGTTAACAGTTTTCATTATTTTCTAATATTGCGGGTTCTAATTATATTCTTCAGATAAATTGGCTAATAATGTAGTGACCTTCCCAAGTTTACCAATGTCCTCCCATTCAGCTCTAAAATCACAATGATGGTTCGACTTAATACAATCAATTTCAACAACTACGTTAACTGGTCAACATCCTCACTGAGTTTTATTCATCGTTCTATGGACAATAGTGCCTACACAATTTTTCAGGATACGTTCCAGAGCACACTCTAAGTTTGAGTTGTTCTCCTTTTTACCTGATGATGTCTTTTGGCCTTGTAGGTGATTTCAATTGTAGATTAGCCATTTCCTTCAATGAAGTAGTTGCTGCCTTTAGCTTGGGGAAAGCTACTTTTCTATCACTCAGACTTTATTCCAGTTTTCGCTACTATCTTTCAGTTACGATTCGTTCTACGTCATTACCTGCAATATTGTGTTTAGTATGGATTTATTTTGCTCACACGTAAGGTTTTGCGTGCAGCTGGCCTATCCACGGTACCACAAATTTTGCTAGCCGTTCCATTCATGTTGTGGCAGAAAATATCTGATCATGTCTCAATGCGCAGTGCTGCTGTTGTAGTCTTTTCAGCATATATAGGCGTGTGACTATGGTGCCTAGTGTGTTCAGATATTATATATATTCAATTAGCCTTCATGTCAATTAAATCTATCTTGCTTGCTCTACCACTCGGATATTTTAGCTACGACAGAGAATGGTGTCGATGCCTTCACCCTGAATATTTTTCCTACAATTGTTCCGTCGTTATTTATTTGGATATGAACATACATCATGTAAGCATAGTCTGCATTTTGTTTTGTAGAAATAAAAAATAGGCAATGGGATAGCCACATACATATGTAAAGGGACTCTCGGATGATCAAAAAGCAGTTCATCAAGGTTGCAAATAGGAGTGGTAATGTCCTCTCTATTAATGACATCCCATTTTGCCTACTTTGTGCAAAGGATCCTTCGTTTGGTGTATTTATTAATTTTCCCTTCAGTGCCATAAAGCTTGTTACCTTCCAGTCTGTCATGGAGTTTGGGTCAGCACCAGTCCCAGTATGTCGCTATTTGGAATCTAATATATATACTTGCTCAGCTTACGCGCTCAACCAAGCCGCCCTGCAGCAATCGTAGCAGGTAGGCTACAACTAATTTTTATGCAGTTACATTCCTCAGACTAACTTTTGGTTGCTGGGTTCAGAAAATCTATTTGCGGCATGGCATACACTTAACATATGGCATCACTCTGCCCTCTTCTCTATGTTCTCATTATGCAAACATGGTTTCTGTTTACTCAATTATATGCATTGATTCCGTAATGTATTTTCTCTATACAGGGACATCCTTCTTACCTCAGTGTGGCATCACGGGCAGCTTGCTGCTGGTTGCAGGCTTCTAGGCTTTAAGCCTATACGGTCTACCAAATGACAGAGTAGACGATCGGGCTACCAGTGCTGGCATCCCAGCAGCAAGGTAATATGATTATGTGCTTTGTTTCAGCATGCTCATGTCATAGCTCATAAGAAAGGATGATGCTTTCTTTTTCTATTTATCTATCTTGATTATTTTGATAGAAAATTATATGTGTCCGATGCGCAATGCTCATCCCTCCCAATGCACTGCCTATGCAAGGATAGGTGAAACTAGCTGTAATTCGTTTCTTTTTTACTAGAGGTAATGGTAGGACCCCTAATTTGTGAATTTTTTTCATTTAGTTTGTTTACCTTCCAGCCTTGTAACAAAGCTTTGTTGGTTCACATAATATGTGTTCCTATTTTATACGAATAAATAGTACACCAAACAACAGGTATTATGAATGAATTGGTTTGTACTGCTTCTACAACTATTACCAAGTTATTTCCGTTGTATTGACACCTATAGCTACCATCAACTAGAGATTTCTTCCATTCATAGCTAGATTGTCCAGCAGATTTTTAAAGAGATTCCCACATTACCCACTTTTTGTTGGTTTAAAACAAAGGTTTGCCTTTCTCTTGTAGAATATATAATATGATCTCTATGTTATGTTGTGGCATACTGATAGTTTATTATGCTCACATCAAATTTAATGTTGCCTCTCCAACACCATATACACAGTATGAGAACCGACGCTTACTATCCTGTTCAAATCAGGTCTTTATTATGGTTGAGGTTAGATATTCTTTTTGTTAAAAACAGGTTTTCCTTACTTCTAGTTTCCTCTAAAAGTGAATTGGCTTTCACCTAGTAATCTCGTTACCTACTACTATTGTTCTTCCCTCTACAGATCGTGTTTAGCATGATTGAGTGCCATGACATTTTCTGGTTTTGTAATTCTAAGTGGTTGTCAAGACCGCTTAAATGGCAACTAATATGTGTTGCGCTGGCTTCTTGTTTTCCTAATTTTATTCCCATAATTTAGGCATGTATTTCTAACTTCCTGTGGGTATTTGAGTTAAAAAAAACTTTCCAAATTAGATACGCCTAAGAAAACAAATATATTCAATTAATTCCTACCTTATGGACATATTCATTTGTTTTTTTCTATGGCAGCTATTTCAACTCAGAATACATATATGTTTTTGCTTAGTTCAGTGCCTTTTCTAATTAATCTAGGAGTATGACCATAGAAACTATCGTAAGTACCTCACTATGTATTCTCAGTGAATGAACTAGCCTGCCTGCCTCTATTTATGAAAATTGTAAAAAACATAGATTCTTAATTATGAAAACTGGAATATGTTTTCGTGAATCTTATGCAGGCCACTTATGCGGCTACTGTGCATCTGTGAAAAAAGAGTCTATGTTTCATAAAGTGAATTGAGGACAAGGCCAGTAGGTTGCCCATCATTAGTTTTCTCTGAATATGTACATTTTCTTTCATCCAGTGTTCCTGTTCCCATGGTTATCAGGATTGATATACTCCAGCCTACTATATTTCTAGTCTGGTATGGAATGACATGTTTTGTCTCTGCATATGTTGACCCATATTCTCCAGCTCATGGTTCATTTAGGTCCTCATTGTATGTTAATCAAGGTTTGGGTCATGCCAATAGTTTGTTTAGTTTCCTTTTTCTTCCCAGACAAGGTATCTACATTAGGGATAAATGAAGCCCATGCATGTTTTCAGGCGCCCTACCAATCTTAAAAGCACAACATATAGTTGGCCAGCTGATGGAATGTTCATCACAATGACAAGAGCAGATTTCTCGTGATGTGTTCTCAACCCTGTCGATGTTTCACCACCGATAGCCTGCCATGGGGGTACCCAGAGTAGTTTGTTCGGGCTTAAGCGTATGCAGAACTCGACGGTAAACGCAAGAGATAGTCGATTTATCCTGGTTCGGGCCCTCGACCATGATCGAGTAATAGCCCTACGTCCAGTCAACGTTAGCCTTTACGTTGGATTGATTGTAGAGTGTTGTGTTGTCATCTCTATCTCGTCTCCAGGAACCCTGCCCTCCTTTATATAGTTAGGAGGTCAGAATCCTAGTCGATTTACAATGAGAGTTCCTAGTAGGATTACAGAATAATACTACTACTAAGATTACATGGGAAGAATCCTAGTTAGACTAGATCTTCTCCCTTCCTTGCGGGGCATCCCATGGGTCTCGCACCGACAAGCCCCCGAGCACTTCATGGTTGAGCTCTGGAAGCCTCGTCTTGTTCCTTTAGGTCCTGTCGAGTAGGAACAAGTGTCGTCCGAGTGCTTTCTTGGGCGAAACCGTGTAGCGCTTCATGAGATCTTTGTGTGGTGTGTACCTTTTTGAAGAAAAAAGTACTCCCATTTGGGTGTAGCCCCCGAGCCTCTTGCTGTTTGGCACAAGGAGCTAGAGGGTCTTCTCTTGAAATCGCTCTGATTCTTCGTCGAAGGGCTCCTGAGCATATACCCAGGTTCTTTGTCAAAAAGAGCTCGGATATAGCTATGTCCGGGTTCTTTTTGTTATGTGGCCTTGAAGTGGTCTGTCTTGAAGAAGTCTTCTGAGTGATGTGTGCTTTTTTGAAGGAAAAAGTGCACTCACTGAGTGTAGCCCCTGAGCCTCTTGCTATTTGGAACAAAAAGTTGGAGGGTCTTGAATCTGAGTTGTTCAAATGACTGAAAGCCTTTCCTATTGCAACCCTCGAGTGTATATCTGGGTTCTTTTATCCAAAAAGAACTTGGATATAGGTTCTTGGCATGTTCTCTAGTAGTATGCTATTGTCAGATGTAGTTGTATGGTGGTGGTTGATAGTAAATGCTGTTTGTTCATGAGTTGTACAGTGTTGGTATATTCTTTCGAATATGCTTGTTCTTGAGTACTGCTCCTTCACACCTAAGTCCTCTTTCATTGAATTCTGTCTTTTCACTGTGTCCTTTGTTAGGTTTGTTCTGTTGGTGCTCCTGGTCCATGTGCACCGCTTCTTTGGCCTATAAATATCCTCCTTGTGTGCTGTTTTGATTCATCGAGCATTTTGTTGCGTGGTTTGAAATCTCCGTAGTCATGAATATGGTAGTTTGTGAAGTAGAGCAGCCTCCGGGCGTACTTTGTAGTTTTTGTGTATCTTGTTCATAGCTGGAGGGAGTCTTGTGATAGGGATTAGAGGTAGGACTAATCCCACAGCAGCATTGTACTTGGAAGTACGTGGCGGTAGTCGGAGGGAGTCTTATGATGTGGGATACGTTCCTTCATCTGGTAGTTCTTGGTTGATCCTTGTCGCCTACCCTAAGACTGTCCTAGTGCAGATCAACACCATATCTAGCATCACATCGAACTTGGGTAGACAGATGCCTGCCGGCCTTCTCTACTCCATGTTGTCCCGCTGTGCTGCTGATTTCCACCATGGATGCACTATGTCTGTCCTTTGAAGAAAACAATGTAGCCGAGTGTGGTTTGTTCTACCGAGTAGCAATTTGGAACACGTAGTCGTTCCAGAGCGTAGCTGTGTCTGGGTTCCTCTTTGCTACCTTGCTTGTCGTAGTACCGAGTTCAGTTGGGTCTTGTAAGATGTGTAATCTTCTATTTTTTGAAACCATTTATAATGGAAAGAATCTTGTCTTCTGAGTTATCATTCTTTATTCTCCTGATGTCCCTGTTGTTTATGAGATTCCCGAGTTCTTTTTATAAGGACCGGGTTGTTGCGTTCCTTGTGAGGTAACCCTTCTTTGCTTCATGGTTGATGAGTTCTTTCTGTAGCAATATGATAACTCTGCCGTGGTGCTGGATGGATAAGTCTGAAATCTACCTGTTGAACTGTACCGTTGTGTGGATTTGTGCCATCCATCAATTTTTTGTATTCTTCTTAGTACTAGGTCTCCGACTTATAGTGATCGAGGCTGGGTATTCTTGTTGTAGTGGCAGTCTTAATCCTTGGAGGTATCTTGCTGATTGAAGGGTAGCGCTCACTCTGACTTCTTCTGTACCGTCGAGTTCTAATCTTTGGATGTGTTCTGCTTCTCCTTCGTCATATTGTTGTATCCTTGGTGACGTCCTAGATCAAGTTGGCAGGTAGTATGGCTTCTGATCTGTAAACTAGGAAGAAAGGTGAGTATCCGGTGGCTCTGCTTATTTGAGTTAGTAGCCCCCATACGACCTTGGGTAATTCTTCAATCCATTTTGATCCATAGTCCACTAGTTCTTCATACAATCTTGGTTTTTAATCTAGCTAGTATGAGTCCATTAGCCCTTTCTACCTATCCGTTGGCCTCTAGATGTGCGACTAATGCATAATCTATGCTGAAGCTGTAGTCCTATGCCCAACTTTGGAATTCTATGGCTATGAAGGGAGAACCCAAATCTGTGATGATTCGATTGGGCATGCCAAAGCGGTGCATAATATCTTGGATGAACTCGACTGCTTTGGCTGCACTGTATTTTGTGAGTGGTTTGTATTCAATCCACTTGGTGAACTTGTCAATTGCTACGAAGATGTACTTCGAAACCGCCTTTTGCTTTCTTGAGAGGTCCTACTTGATCTAGCCCCTAGTAGGAAGAAGGGCCAAGCGGGTGGGATGCAGATGAGATTGTGTGCTGGCACATGAGCTTGTCTTGCGAACATTTGACAACCTTTGCATTTTCTGACAAGTTCTTCTGTGTCTTTCAAAGCGGTTGGCCTAGTAGAACCCGGTGTAGAATGCCTTGCCGACCAGTGTTCTTGAGGCGGCATGATTTCCACAGCACCTAAGTGTATTTCGTCTAGGATCTCTTTGCCCTCTTCAAATGAGACACATTTTAGGAGTACTCCTAATGATGTAGCTCTTCTGTAGAGTTTGTCCCCTACTAGGACGTAGTTCTTGCTTCTACGAACAACTCGGGTAGCTTCCTCTTTATTTGCTGCAACTTATTTTCTTTGATATAATCAATAAAAACTTGGGTCCATGAGGTGGTGATTACCAAAATCTAGGTGTCTTCAGTTGAGATTTCAGGGGTTATCTCACCGGGTTGTTTGATAGAGGGAGCTAATAACTCCTCTATGAATACACCAGGTGGGACCTTTGCCCTGTCTGATCCGAGCTTGGCGAGGACGTCTACCGCAATATTAGAATCGCGTAGGACATGTAGAATTTCTAATCCTTGAAAATGTTTTTCGAGCTTTCGTATTTCTGCACAGTAAGCGCCCATGTTTTTTTGGTGTAGTCCCAATCTTTGTTGACTTGATTGATGACTACTTGCCGAATCGTTGTATACGAGTAAACGCTTGATTCCGAGGGTAATTGCCACTCGTAGCCCATGGATGAGGGCTTTGTCTTCTGCTTCATTATTTATAGCTTGCCATAATATCTAAAGGACGTACTTGAGTTGTTTTTTGTCTAGAGAAATGAGGAGAACGCCTGCACTAGCTCCGCCTAGCTTGAGTGATCTATCAAAGTACATCTTCCAATGAACAAGGATGGTATTTGACATAGGTTGTTGAATTTCTGTCCACTCAACAACAAAATCAGCCAGGGCTTGAGATTTAATGGTCTTCCAGTGGGGTGAAATTGATATTGAGAGCACTAAGTTCAACTACCCACTTAGATATGTGCCCTGTTGCATCTCTGTTGTGTAGGATGTCTTTGAGTGGGAAATCTATCACCACTGGTAATCTTATGGCTTTCAAAATAGTGGCGAAGCTTGCGTGAAGTGATTCAGGAGGGCGTAGAGTAGTTTTTGCACATGCGGGTACCGGAATTTTTGATTCTGATAGTACTTCGCTGATGTAGTATATGGAGCAGTTGTACTTTATATAAACGCCCTTCTTCTCTTTCTGCAACAATCGCTATGCTGATCACAGTAGAAGTTGCCACAATGTACAACATCATATCTTCGTATTTCTTTGGAGGTGTGAGCATGGGCGAGGAGGTGAGGTATGCCTTGAGCTTCTTGAAAGCTTCATTGGCTTCTTCTGTCCACTCGAACTTGTCTGTCTTCTTTAGCAGTTTAAAGAAAGGTAACCCTTTTTCACCGAGTCTTAATATGAAACGATTGAGGGCCGCCATGCAGCCTGTTAGTTTCTGCACATCTTTGACACTTCGAGGAGGGCCCATCTCTATTATGGCTCGAATTTGCTTGGCGCTTGCTTCGATTCCACGATGACTGACCAAGAATCCGAGTAGTTGTCCTGAAGGAACTCTGAATACACACTTGTTTGGGTTCAATTTCCACCTCCATCTTTTCAGGTTTTCGAAGGTTTGCTTTAAGTCTTCAATTAGTGTATCCGGGTTCTTTGTCTTTACTACTACGTCATCCACGTATGCCTCTATGTTTTCCCCGATCTAATCACCAAGGCACGTTTGGATAGCTCTTTGGTAAGTGGCACCAGCATTCTTGAGTCCAAATGACATGGTTTTGTAGCAATAGGCACCGAACGGAGTGATGAAAGATGTCTTGCTCTGGTCTTGTTCCTTTAATGCGATATGGTGATATCCTGAATAGCAATCAAGGAAGGATAATAGGGCAGATCCTGTTGTTGAATCAACTATCTGATCAATGCATGGTAGCCCGAACGGATCTTTCGGGCAGTGTTTGTTGAGATCTATGTAGTCAACACACATGCGCCACTCGTCCGTATTCTTTTTCTGTACTAGAACTAGGTTTGCTAGCCAATCTGGATGGAGGATTTCTCTAATGAATCCAGCTACCATTAGCTTTGTGATTTCTTTTTTAATTGCTACCTTCTTGTCAGGTGAGAACCATCATAGCCGTTGCTTCACAGGCTTGGAGCCTTCATTGATATCAATTCTGTGCTCAGCCAACTCTCTTGGGACACCTAGCATGTCGACCAGCTTCCAAGCAAAGATATCTTTGTTGTCCCAAAGAAAGTTGGTGAGCGCGAGTTCCTATTTTGCCGAGAGGTGGGCGCTGATGGTTGCTGTTTTGGAGGGATCACCGGTACCCAGGTCGATTTGCTTGACATCGGCTTCTTTTGGTGGTGCAAGGATGCTGGGTTTTTTAGCCGGTATCTCTAGCTCTTCTAGGCTTATTTTCTGCTGCGATAGTGGCTATTTCTTTTCTACCATCGGCGGCTTGTGCTTTTGCTACAATTTGGATTGCCTGAACGTCAGTAGTCAAAAGCGCGCTTTAAATCACTCTGTAGAGAAAGGACACCATTAGGCCCTAGCATCTTAAGCAACAGGTACGGATAATGCGGTATCGCCATGAATTTTGCTAGTGCTGGGCGCCCGAGGATTGCGTGATATGATGAATCAAAGTCTGCAACTTCAAACTTGATGAACTCTGTACGGTAGTTCGAGGGAGTCCCAAAAGTAACCGATAGAGTGATTTGTCCAAGTGGCATCAGCTGCCTTGCTGGGTACTATGCCATAAAAAGGGGTGCTCATTGGTGTAATCATCCTGGCGAGTTGTAGTCCCATCTTCCTTAGAGTTTCTGAAAAAATGATGTTGAGTCCGGCTCCCCCATCGATTAGTACTTTTCGTGACAGTCATACCCGCAATAGTTGGATCTAGAACCAGTGGGTAATGGCCTACGTTTCCTACACTAGTCCATTGATCTTCTCTTGAAAATTGGATTGGGTACTGCGACCAGTTGAGATATCTTGGAGTAGCTGGTTCTGCTGCCATGATGGTTCGTAGTGCTAGCTTTTCTTGATGTTTGCTTCTAGAATCTAGAACCCCAGCAAAGATTACTGCTACTGTCCCCCTAGATTTCTGGAATCCCTTGTCTTCATGGTTGTCTTCTTTTTTTTTGATTGCCTTCTTTGGTATTCTCCTTACTGTCTTTTCTTGTGTATCGATCTTTGAAGGTGTAGCAATCTTCGATGGTGTGATTTCCTTTGGGGTGCAAGATGTAATGCATGTTTTCAATGTCGTCATACCTTCTGGGCTTAGAAAACTTTCTTGATTTGTCAGTCACCGCTACAGTGTTGTCTGGTCCACGTTTTCTTTCCTGATGTCTGTTGTTTCGATGATTTTGCTTGTCTAGGGTTGTCTCGGTTGTTTCTGTCTAGGAACCTTTCTCGTGTCTTCTCCTCTACTGTAATCATCTTTTCTACTGTGCGTCTAAAATCTTCATTGTTTCTCAGGGTTTTCTTTGCAGAAGTCCTAAAATTGCCACCTAGCCATAATTCCAGTGAGAGAAAGCTTCAATTACTTCTCGCTCAGTGATGTCATGTACTTGAGCACGTAGTTCACCAAACCGTCGATAGTAATCTCTGAGACTTTTGCCTCCTTTCTGCTTGAGTCCTTTTAATTATGCGTGGGTGATGGGGTGTGTAATGATTCCCAGTGAAATTTGTATAGAAAACTCTTTGCAAGTCCTCCCAATTTCTGATTGATCCTGGATCCAATTTGTCAAACCATTGAAGGGGCATGGTTTCTAGGGCCATGGGAAAGAATAAGGTCTTGATATCATTGTCTCCTCCGACCAATTCAATCAATTGCGAGTAAATCCTAAGCCACTAGCCTTGGTTCGGCCTTGCCATCATACTTGGAGTGGTTGGACGGCTTGAACTTGTGAGTCAGTCATATTGAAGCAAGTCTATTTGCAAAACTGGGGAATCTATCATGCATTCTGGCTTTTGTGTATTCTGATTCAGCACCCCCTTCTTGCCAACCGTTGTCTTAGTGAGAGTAGTTTCACATGGCTGTCCAAGCAGGTGCTTCGCTTCTGACCTTTCTTGGTTGTTCGACTCGATCGTTTTGACTATGGTTTCTTCTACTTTCTCTATTGTGACTTCCACTTGGTCCAAGTCTCTCAAAAGTAGTACTTCCTTTGATTTTAATCTTCCTGCTCATGAGATGTTGACCTGGCAGGTAGTCTTGAGCGGGTCCTTCCGTCGTGCATCCTTAGGACTATTGATCGGAGAAAATCCTAGGAGCTGTTCTTGTTTTTCACTGGGATGTGGAGTCACCCTGAGTTCTTCTAGTGCTTCCCAGATCTTATCATACGATGTATTCGCCGCTCATCCTTCTTTGACCTCTCGCTCTAATTTTCTTCTATTGTACTCAGCTAGATCTGACTCATATCTGATCCAAGCTTCCTTACGCTGCCTAGCATAGTGTTGACGTCCTTGTTTCAATTTGTTCTTTCTCTCTCTGGCTTGTCTCTAACTCTCGGTCTCACCATCGTGCCCCTGGGTAAAGGGTGTAACACCTCAGGTGTTAAGCATGCATTCACATTTGCAAATCATGAGCATAATCATTATTATGTATTCATAAGCATGACATGAAATATAGAATTGAAACATACTAATGAAACATGTATGTTGCATAGTTTTGTTTTAATAGATTGAATGCTATGTTTGTTTTGCCATGTGTGTACCTTGGTTGATCACTTAGACCACTTAGAAGTAATTAGGATGCAATTTGGAGCAAGGTGTATATTCAAAGTTTTCTCAAATTTTGCTTTTAAAAATAATCTTCTAAAATAGGGTTTTTGATTTAAATTAACTTTAAATCTATAGTTCAAAATCTAATTGGGTTTTGACCTTACTCCTTTTGGCAAAGTTGTAGAGTACATTTTTCTGAACAACTTTTATTTTGGGTCCAACTTTTGAAACTGCTTTGAAAAGGTTTAAAATTTCATTTGAATGAATTTGGGAAAGAAAAGAAAATGAAAAATAGTTCTTACCTTAGTTGGGACGCCGCTCCGCTACTGGCCTAGCTAGCGAAGCTGGCCTGGCCCACCTGCGAACTCGCGCGCGCTCCCGCTCCTGCGCCATGCCACGCCACGCGTCTGGCCCAGTGTCTGCTTTGCCTGACCTAGGCCCATGCCGCGCCTCCCGCTCACACGCCGCGCCCGCCTTCCTTGCCTGCCCGGCCACCACACGGTGTCCGTACACCTGCGGCGAAGGGTGGTGCTTTGACCAGTGCTCAGCTCAAGATCCAACTAGACGCGCGCTCCACCCCACGCTCTTCTCACTTGCTGCCTTGTCCCCCTGCCTCTCGCTCAGCAGCAGCAGAGCACGCGCACGCGCTCGCCTCCGCCACCGCCCGCACCAGCGCCTCGCCGGAGTTGGCTTGTCCGGCCACTGAAGCTCGCTGTCAACCGCTCCATCTCGCCCTGAGCTCCTCCTCCACCTCGCGCACCCCGTGCTCACGTCGGTTCGCCTTGGTAAGCTTTCACCGGCCGTGAATGCTCACTGGAGTGAGCTCCTCCTCGCTGGAGTGCTTCGCTCTGTGGACATCTCCTCTCCACTTTGCATCCCGCTCTCTTTTCTCATGCACGAGCACCACACTGCGTCACTGAGGCTCCTGAGCACCTCCACTCATCCATGCCGTGGCCAGGGATGCCCCATCGGCGACGACCCACGCCGTCCGCTTCACCATGCACAGCAGCGGCCAGCTTCCAAGCTCCACTAGCCCCGATAGATGCACCGGTAGGTCCACCTTGGCACGGTGGTCACGTGGGTGGTGACCTTGTCGTCCGGCCACCTCGCCGATGGCGAGCTCATGCCGGTCAGCGCCGCCTCCCCTGCAGCGAGTGGCTGGCAGTTGGGGCCTAGTCGGCCTTAGGGGCCACTGTCAGCCGTAGGGGTGCAAGCCTGGGTAGAGATCCAGGTGGATCTAGCATTTATGCCTCATTTTTCAAAAAGGGTTTGTAAGAAATGATTTCCAGAAAATGTTGTAAAGGCTTAAAAATCCATAGTATGCTCATTTTAGCTCCAAATCGAGTGAGACCAATTTTGTTGTGTTTCTTAGAAGTAGATCTACAATATAAAAATGTAGCATGTCAGTTTTGGGATACATTTATATAGGGCTTTAGTTATTTCTTGTAATTGCTATTTTCTTGGAAAATGCTTAATAAATAGAATATATATCAGAAAAATATGATTCCAATTTGGTTGATCTATTCTTGAGATGTACTTTCTGTGAAAAATATATGCCATGCTTGTTCTATAGAAAAATATGGCTATGTGATTTAGGTGCATTTATTTGCTATTTCTTATAAAATTGCTAGAGCCAAAAATATGAATAAAACATGTAGGTGAAACTTTTGTGCAGTGATTGTATGCTATGTAAATCATGGGAAAATACCAAATCTGTTGTTTGACACTTTTCATAGTACAAAGTATTTTCATGCTTAATTATCAACCATAGCTTGTCATTTTTGTGCATTTATTACTATCCTTGCCTACCTTATTACCTTTTACCCTGTTAGGTCAGGATCGAATAACTGCCTAGCCTTGCTTAGACCGGTAGCGATCGGTGATTTACGGTCACCGACATTTATAGGTGGTTACTGGAAGAATTTAGCTATGGAAAGAATGATATCCTAGAATTAACCATGTGTGATGGATAATTGGAGACCGGACGAAAAAGTTGGAGGCAACTAGACAGGGTTCTGGGGTGCTGTTAGTTTTCCATCTGTGTCGATTAAGGACCGATCGTTGCTCATCCCTCTTGTCATGTTGAACGTATGCCTCACATTTAGCTGGCCGAATAAAGTACCT
Source organism: Miscanthus floridulus (assembly GCF_019320115.1). NCBI lineage: Eukaryota > Viridiplantae > Streptophyta > Magnoliopsida > Poales > Poaceae > Miscanthus > Miscanthus floridulus. The sequence continues at coordinate 46,670,297 of NC_089583.1, read as the reverse complement.
TTCGACCGCGAAGCTAGTGACACTATTCAAGCCGGGATAAACTCGGATTGGTAGACTGGTGCTGAAGGGGCTATGACGGGGACGCGAAGAGTGAGCCCAAGGTGCGTCCTAGCTGTCGGGCAGTCCCTGGGTAGTGCGGTCCATGACTGTTATCCCGCGGCTACTTGGAAAGTGTCATTAGTGATCTGTAGCTCACTTGATCGGTGAGTGTGGTTTGTGTGAGGAATAAATCACCAGTTAGTTAGGAATCGATTCGAATCGCCATCGCTCCTGGATAGTGAGCACTTGACTCGAGCTACAGCATTGTAGTAATTATGATGGAACACTGATGGTTATCTGGATGGTATGGTATATGCTAAATCTAAGTTGGTAACTAGATGTTATTGGTTAATCAAGTGATTGCGGAATCGATTCGAATCGCCATCGCTCCTGGATAGTGAGCACTTGACTCGAGCTACAGCATTGTAGTAATTATGATGGAACACTGATGGTTATCTGGATGGTATGGTATATGCTAAATCTAAGTTGGTAACTAGATGTTATTGGTTAATCAAGTGATTGCTATAGTATAGGTGCTTACCTAGATGGATAGGTCATAATAAAGATGATGCAAAGTACTTAAAATGATTTCTTCATGAAAGCTTATGCTTTTCACAAATGAGTCAGCTAGCCCACTAAAGAAAGTCTTGCATAATCCTTGGTGTCGCTTTATTTTGGTTTAAGACGGGTAAGTCTAGCTGAGTACCTTCTCATACTCAGGGCGTTGTTCCCATTCTTGTTCTAGATGGTCAAATGTACTACGGCTATTGCATTAACTGCCTGTACCCAGCGATGGGCGACAACTAGGACCAAGGGCAATGGTCACTCCGTATCTCTCATCTAATACTTTTGTTGGAGATGACTACCTACTGGCACTATATCTGAACCAAAAGTGTGTGTGTGGCTTTAAAACTATTTGCTTCCGCTATTTTGGTTTGAACTTGGGTTGTAATAACTTTATGTTCTAAACTCCGATGTATCCAACTGTCATTGCGAACTTTATGTAACATGTGACGGTGATTGCTAAACTTGTACGATCTTGGGTTGTATGTCGATTGGTTTGAAATCCTTCGTGGTTTCACGGACTACCGGGTTATACGGGCTTAAGTTTGCTAAATTATCTGCTTCGGCGGAAGATTTCCTTACTTAATCTCGTATAATTGGTCGGTTCTATTACAGCTGGCATCAGAGCAAGGTTTAGCAGGTTACTATTCCCATGAGTATTTAAAACCAAAATTGTGTTTAAAACTGAGTTTTAAAACTTAATAGTGTGCTAGTGGTCATATCCTGTATGCCCAGTTAAGGACTCTAGGTGGCTTATTTAAGTACTGACTTGGGGGTCTTTGCATCATATTTCTATTTTGTTTCTCATACGGCGTGCTATTGTATAAGTGCCATTCACTTGAGTGGTAATGTATGGATCCATTGCCTCTATGCCTCGGTAAGTGAGAGTTGTGAGAGCATGATCGGATACACTGTCGATCAAGGGAAGTGCTTATATGATGCCAGATTATTTACATGCCATACGCGTGTTTGTATGAAGGTATCCAATGTGTGGGGAATTCCATCCTGTGGTGACGATGCCATCGATACGACGATGGTTCGGGTAGTTGCTACCGTTGTACACATATCTAGGGATGCATGTAGAGCGAGTAGATTACTTTACTGCTTTCGTGCATATTTTTCATACTATCAGGGTTTGGGCTGAAGTGGATCTTTTGTAGGTACATAACAGCGCTATCGTGTAGTACGTATTACTACGTTTATGAGAGACCATTGTATGCCACCGTCTATGCCGCTAGCAATTGTTATTTTTTCTAAGTTTGTGAGAACGTACGGAACATGCATGCATCATGTTGTTACATATCATTCATGGCATTGTTCCTCCCCTTATAAGTTGATTATCTCATTTTGATAAAAATGACAACTTAACCTTGTTCTCATGTGGGTAATAAAAAAAAATTGCTATAGATGGCACGCACAAAGCAGACCGCTCGCAAGTCCACCAGAGGCAGAGCTCCCTGCCATTAGCTTGCTCCACGTACCCGTCAGCACCACACATTTCTTAGAGAGTTTGGGATGCCTACACTCTTATGGAGAGTGCTCAGCTATGTAGGCTATCCTGATGGAATGGAGCCCTGCTATTTCTGGACAAATGAGCAGTTGGGGGAAGGTCTCTTGGTTACTGTGGAGGCCGTTGTTCATCCCCAAGGTGACGGTTCTGAGTGGACTGGTTGGCGTTATGAGTCAACTGGCAGGACCGCTAAAGAAGCAGCTGATAGGGCAGCCTTTGGGATACTAAGGGATATCATGGATCATTTTCCTCAGGAGTTGGCAGCCGTTATAGTTGGAGTCTTTCCGAGGGGCAACCCCTCCACTCACTCGTGGCAGCAAGCAAGAGGAAGATCTCTAGAGATTGGTGCAGCAGAAGGATAGAATAGTGATAACCCTGCTATGAGTGCCATGTTCATAGTGATGAAGGCTTTCGATGGAGTAGAAGGTAGCCTAAGACATGTGTCTGGTGCTCTTGGTTAGGCCCACGATGACCGACGTCAGCTTCAGAGGGATCACGATGTCGAGATTGAGAGGCTCAATGCAGAGATGGCTTAGTTGACTCATCAGAGGAATCAGGTGATCTAGAGGACTAGGAGTCTATGAGGGAGACATACGTGCACTGAGAGAGTAGGTTGAGCGTCTGACCACCAGCCAATAGGAACGCTGAGCGCATGTTGATCCATGTGCTCCACCTAGAGGAATGAAGCCTGGTCATGAAGCCTGATCTATAGAAGATGTTCTAAGAGCTCGATAGGTTGAGCTAGGAGCAGTAGCTGGCCAATACAGAAGAGTACAACGACAACCTACATGAGGAGGTTCATCAGCTAAATAACTAGCTCCACCCTTACGTTCCTCCATGAAGCAGCAGAGATGGATCTAGATGAGGACGAGGATCCCAAAGAGCCTGAGGCACCGGTTGATGATGACAACGATGATGTGGATGGTGACAATGTCGACATCTCCGACTTAGATAGCGACCACGATGAGTAGGCTAGTAGTTGTTGCAGCTAGCTACTAGGGTTTTGTTTGCGATGACCTTTTGCATGGTTGGCATGTCTGGCATGTAATAATGAGTAGAAAGACTAAGACCTTGATGTAATGTTGGAAAACTTGGATGTGTTTGTGGCGATATCTGAACGTCAAAAGTCCAGTGTATGTATGTTGGCAATTTGGTTGTAATGGACGCGATGTGTGCGCTTAAGTAATCTAATTAGTGATGTTGTGTTAATTGGAATGACTTATTGTGCCCCTGTTTTATTGTATGAATTTATTCTCTCTAGTGAATTCAGTACGGCATAATTTTTCATTCACCTGCAATTTCTACAACATCGCCTAATAATTACTGTTGCTGAAATATGCAGATGCCGAACACTCGCCGTACCATGTATGACGCTACTGAGGCAGGTGGTAGTGCCACTGGGAATGAGAACCATGATCCACCACCACCTCCTCCTCCACCGTACACCACGGAACAGTTCTTCGCACAGTTCCTTGGAAGTCAACGCAACATGGAGGGCATGCAACAGAACATGGAAGCTGTATTGCGCCACATTGCTGACAACACCCGTCGTGGGTTAAACCTAGGTGGACATGAAGCGAATTAGTATAGCAGTTTCAAGGACTTTATGGACACTAGACCACCAATTTTCAAAGAAGCGGCAGAGCCATTGGATGCAGAAGAGTGGATAAACACCATGGAAGATAAGTTTCATGTTCTAAGGATGACAGAAGTGTTGAAGACTAAGTATGCAGCTCATCAGCTACAAGGCCCTGCAGGAATGTGGTGGAAGCACCACCGCAGCACTTTTCCTCCCAATGCCCACATTACTTGGAGGGAATTCACTGAGGCTTTTCGTGGAGTTTACATTCCACCTGGTTTGACAAAAATGAAGTTTGGAGAATTTCTAGCACTGAATCAAGGCACCAAGACTGTGACACAGTATCTACATGCATTCAACAATCTAAGTCACTATGCCTCTGACATGGTGAATACCGATGCCAAAAAGATCGCTAGTTTCAAGAGAGGTCTGAATCCCAAGATGATGAAGCACGTGGGTACCAACACAAGAACTGGTTTCAATGACTTTGTTAGTGACTGCTTAAAGCAAGAAAAGAACAACAATGTATATGTTACATCCAAGACTCGCAAGAGGGCTTTTGAGTCAGGTCTGTCCTAGCCAAGGGCCCCGATGGCAAATCATTCTGCGTATCGTTCGCCTGCCCCTGGTGCAAGGTTCAGGCCACCCCAGCGGAGGAATCAGAATGCCCAGCAACCTCAGAGGAATCAGAAGCCATTCAAGATGGCGGTGCCACAAGCCAAGACCAGACAAGGCAGTTCATCTGGAGCTACTACTCAAGTAAGAGGACCGTGTTTCAACTACAATCAACCTGGGCACTTTGTGAAGTTTTGCCCATATCCCAAGAAGCAACAGAATCAGTACCAAGCTCGTGTGCACCACACCACCATTGATGACATCCTAGAAGGAGAGCCCAGTGACAGCCGGTATGTTTTCTATCAACAATCATCCTATAGTCATTTTGTTTGATTCTGGATCATCTCATTCATTCATAAGTTAAGCATTTGCAAGAAAGTATGAGCAAAAGATAGTTGAATTGGAATGTGCTTATCAGATAAGTTCAGCTGGGGCTGATCTGTTAACTAATCAGATAATCCAGGGGGTAACCCTAAGTATAGCAGATAGGCAGTATAAGCTTAACTTGATAGTTATGCCAGGACTAGTTCTAAATGTGATTATGGGAATGAACTAGATGAATAAGATGGGAGTAGTAATTGATGTTGGAGGAAGAAGCATTTCTCTCAAGGAACCTGTTGGAGAAGGTACATTTCAAGTAACCTTACCTCGGAGAATAGATCTGGCCAGTACCACTTGTGCAGTCCAAACTACTCTTCTAGCCAAGATTCCAGTAGTGTGCGAGTTTCCGGACGTGTTTCCAGATGAGTTACCCTGGTCTTCCACCGAATAGAGATGTTGAGTTTGCCATTGAGTTAATCCCTAGAACACCATCGATCTCAAGGAGGCCTTATCGGATGCCTCCAAATGAATTAGCCGAGTTGAAGAAACAACTCCAAGATCTGTTGACTAAGGGTTTAATTCGTCCAAGTTCATTAGAATGGGGATGTCCCGCACTATTTGTGAAGAAGAAGAAGAATAACTCCTTATAGATGTGCGTGGACTACCGGCCACTGAATGCGGCGACAATTAAAAACAAGTATCCTCTACCTCAGATTGATATCTTGTTTGATCAATTGTCAAAAGCCAAGGTGTTCTCCAAGATAGATTTAAGATTAGGGTACCATCAGATCAAGATTAGACCACAAGATATACCCAAGACCGTGTTCTCCACCAGATATGGTTTGTGCAAGTATCTTGTCATGTCCTTTGGTTTGACAAATGCTCCTGCATACTTTATGTATCTGATGAATTCGGTCCTTTATGCTGAAGTTGGATAAGTTCATGATTGTGTTCATTGATGACATTCTAGTGTACTCAGAGAACGAACAGGATCATGCAGAGCATCTAAGAATTGTCTTGACTAGACTCAGAGATTACCAACTATATGCTAAGTTTAGTAAATGTGAGTTCTGGCTGAAGACAGTTCCTTTTCTTGGTCATGTGTTATCTAAGAATGGAATCTTAGTGGATCCTAGTAAGGTACAAGAGGTTGTGGACTAGAAGGCACCTAGCATAGTTCATGAGGTTTGGAGTTTTCTTGGATTAGCCAGTTACTATTGTTGTTTTATATCCGGACTTCTCGAAGATTGCCAAGCCAATGACAAGTTTGCTATAGAAGGATCATAAGTTCATTTGGATAGAGGAGTGTGAGGTAGCTTTCTGCACCTTGTAGAATTTGCTAACCACTGCTCTTGTTCTGGCACAACCGGATATAGAGAAGCCACTTTGATGTATTTTGTGATGCATCAAAGAATGGTTTAGGATGTGTTCTGATGCAAGATGGAAGGGTCATTGCTTATGCCTTACGTCAGTTGAGGAAGCATGAGGTTAACTATGCTATGCATGATTTAGAGCTTGCGGCCGTTGTGCATGCTCTAAAGATTTGGATACACTACTTGCTTGGGAATGTGTGCAATATCTTTATAGATCATAAAAGTCTCAAGTACATATTTACTTAGTTTGAGTTGAATATGCAACAGAGAAGATGGTTAGAGCTGATAAAGGATTATAATCTGAATGTGCACTATCATTCAGGAAAGGCAAATGTAGTAGCAGATGCCTTAAGTAGGAAGTCACATTCTCTTGCTGTGCAACCAGTTGTTTGAAGATGGGTTCAATTTGTTGCATCCTGCTGTGTTGCATAATATCTAGGTTAGTTGTACCTTGGAGAGCAAGATCATTGAGGGTCAAAAAACAGATAAGGGAATATTCCATATCAAGGAGAAAATGAAGAAAGAACCGACCAAGCACTTTAGAGTGGATGAACAAGGAGTGTTATGGTTTAAGGACCGTCTGGTTGTACCTAAAGATCAAGAGCTCAAGAACAAATTGATGGATGAAGCTCATCACTCTAAGTTGTCTATCCATCCTAGAAGTAGCAAAATGTACCAAGAATTGAGACCTCAGTTATTGGTGGACGAAGATGAAGAAGGAGATTGCAACATATGTTGCTTGTTGCGACATGTGTTGTAGAGTGAAAGCTCTTCACATGAGACCCACAGGAATGTTGCAACCTTTGTCAGTACCAGATTGGAAATGGGATGATATAAGTATGGATTTTATCACCGGTCTTCCCACCACACCAAAGGGGAATGATTCGATTTGGGTGATTGTAGATCGCCTTACCAAATCAGCTCACTTTTAACCAGTTAAGAACACTTTTCGATCCCCTCAGTATGCTGAGAAGTACATTGCAAGAGATTGTCCGATTACATGGTATACCAAAGACTATCGTGTCTGACCATGGGTCATAGTTTACCGCTCATTTTTGGGAGCATCTTCATAAAGGTTTGGGTACTAGCTTGGTTCATAGTACATCTTACCACCCATAGATAGATGGGCAGACAGAGCGAGTTAATGCTGTTCTTGAAGATATGCTTAGAGCTTGTGTGTTATCGTCTAGGGGTTCATGGGAATCATGGTTACCTTTGGCAGAGTTCGCTTACAACAATAGTTACCAAGAGAGTATCAAGATGGCTCCATTTGAAGCATTGAATGGCAGGAAATGTAGGACACCATTGAATTGGGTGAGCCTAGAGAGAGAAGGTTTTACGGAATCGATTTTGTTGACGAGGCTGAGAAAAAGGTCCGTATTATCCAACAAAATATGAAAGCGGCACAGTCACGCCAAAATAGTTATGCAGATAAGAGAAGGAGACCGCTAGAATTTCAAGTTGGTGACTATGCCTATTTGAAAGTTACCCCAATGAAGAAGAAACGGTTTGGAATCAAGAAGAAACTTGCTGCTAGGTTTGTAGGACAGTACAAGATCATAGAGAAGAAGGGTCCCATGGCTTATAAGTTACAGTTACTAGAAGCGATGGGTTCGATCTTTCCAGTCTTCCATGTATCACAGTTAAAGAAGTGTTGCGTGTTCCGGAAGAGAGAATAGAACCTCAGGGCATTCGGATCAAATCAGACTTGGAATATCATGAGCAACCGGTTCGAGTTTTGGACACTAAGGACTAAGTCACTCGGAATAAAGTGGTGAGAACATATAAGATACAATGGAGTCATCACAATGATGGTGATGCGACGTGGGAAATAGGAGAATATCTGCAAAATGCTTATAAGGATTTTTATAACAAATGGTTCGTAACTCAAAATCTTGGGATGAGATTCTTATAAGGGGGATGGCTATAACACCTCGGTGTTAAGCATGCATTAACATTTACAAATCATGAGCATAATCATTATTATGTATTCATAAGCATGACATGAAATATAGAATTGAAACATACTAATGAAACATGTATGTTGCATAGTTTTGTTTTAATAGATTGGATGCTATGTTTGTTTTTCCATATGTGTACCTTGGTTGATCACTTAGACCACTTAGAAGTAATTAGGATGCAATTTGGAGCAAGGTGTATATTCAAAGTTTTCTCAAATTTTGCTTTTAAAAATAATCTTCTAAAATAGGGTTTTTGATTTAAATTAACTTTAAATCTATAGTTCAAAATCTAATTGGGTTTTGACCTTACTCCTTTTGGCAAAGTTGTAGAGTACATTTTTCTGAACAACTTTTATTTTGGGTCCAACTTTTGAAACTGCTTTGAAAAGGTTTAGAATTTCATTTGAATGAATTTGGGAAAGAAAAGAAAATGAAATATAGTTCTTACCTTAGTTGGGCCGCCGCTCCGCTTCTGGCCCAGCTAGCGAAGCCGGCCTGGCCCGCCCGCGCACTCAGCGTGCGCTACCGCTCCTGTGCCAGCGCCATGCCCCGTGTCTGGCCCAGCGCCGCTTTGCTGGCCCTAGGCCCACGCTGTGCCTCCTGCTCACGCGTCCGCGCCCGCCTTCCCCTCCTACCCGGCCGCCACGCGGCGTCCGTACACCGGCGGCAAAGGGTGGTGCTCCGACCAGCGCTCAGCTCAAGAGCCGACTAGACGCGCGCTCCACCCCACACTCTTCTCACTTGCTGCCTTGTCCCCTTGCCTCTCGCTAAGTAGCAGCAGAGCACGCGCACGCGCTCGCCTCTGCCACTGCCCGCACCAGCACCTCGCCAGAGTTGGCTCGTCCGGCCACTGAAGCTCACCATCGATCGCTCCATCTCGCCCTGAGCTCCTCCTCCACCTCGCGCACCCTGTGCTCATGTCAGTTCGCCTTGGTAAGCTTTCATCGGTCGTGAATCGCTCATCGGAGTGAGCTCCTCCTCGCCGGAGTGCTCCGCTCCGTGGACATCTCCTCTCCGCTTCACATCCCGCTCTCTTTTCTCACGCACGAGCACCACACCGCATCACTGAGGCTCCCGAGCGCCTCCACTCATCGTGCCGTGGCCGGGGACGCCCCACCGGCGACGACCCACGCCGCCTCTCCACCATGCACGGCAGCGGTCGGCTTCTCGAGCTCCACTGGCCCCGATAGATGCACCTGGTAGGTCTGCCTTGGCACGATGGTCACGTGGGTGGTGACCTCGTCACCGGCCACCTCGCCGATGGCGAGCTCGCGCCGGTCAGCGCCGCCTCCCCTGCAGCGGGTGGCTGGCAGTTGGGGCCCAGTCAGCCTTAGGGGCCACTGTCAGCCGCAGGGGTGCAAGCCTGGGTAGAGATCCGGGTGGATCTAGCGTTTATGCCTCATTTTTCAAAAAGGGTTTTTAAGAAATGATTTCTAGAAAATGTTGTAAAGGCTTCAAAAATCCATAGTTTGCTCATTTTAGCTCCAAATCGAGTGAGACCAATTTTGTTGTGTTTCTTAGAAGTAGATCTACAATATAAAAATGTTGCATGTCAGTTTTGGGATACATTTATATAGGGCTTTAGTTAATTCTTGTAATTGCTGTTTTCTTGGAAAATGCTTAATAAATAGAATATATATCAGAAAAATATGATTCCAATTTGGTTGATCTATTCTTGAGATGTACTTTCTGTGAAAAATATATGCCATGCTTGTTCTGTAGAAAAATATGGCTATGTGATTTAGGTGTATTTATTTGCTATTTCTTGTAAAATTGCTAGAGCCAAAAATATGAATAAAACATGTTGGTGAAACTTTTGTACAGTGATTGTATGCTATGTAAATCATGGGAAAAATACCAAATCTGTTGTTTGACACTTTTCATAGTACAAAGTATTTTCATGCTTAATTATCAACCATAACTTGTCATTTTTGTGTAGGCTGTTATACTTATCCACATGCAATGAAAATTTTATGGTAGACTAATTATTGGCTAAGGAAGCTACTGTAATTTTCTCATAATTTTATGAGCAACAGAAATATATGTTGCTGTTGTAGCCCTAGTTTAAAATGAAATAAAATAATCTTCTTTAATGCATGTTAGTTAATAATGTTTGCTTTGGTGTATCTTTGAAGCATCTTAGCTTGCTGTGGTGACTTGGCATGTTAGTACAGTGGTTGTAGTAGTAGTATAGTAGTACATGTTCTTGGATGATGTTGGCTACCTTGTAGAAGAGCTTTACTTCTACTATGTCCAATAAAGTTAAACATGTTCATCTACATTCCATGCATCATGATCATTAGATGTCATCTCTTCGATGCACCTATGCATGAGCACTTATACATCTACATCATACAGGATCACAGGAGGAGTTGCTAGTAGCAGTTCAGGAAGAGCAGACTGGGACAGATCCACAAGAAATCCAGGCACAGGAGGTGCCAGAGGAAGAGGAGGAAGGAGAGGACTTGCCCGAGTGCGTGGATCATCAACCTAGTTTGTTCGAACGAGGCAAGCCCCAGAGCATTCTAAGTCTCCTACTTTATAAAAGCAATTCTTTCTATATATGAGTTTATATATTGTTGTATTAAGTTGTAGTAGTTGATTGAAACCAGTTGATGCATTTATTACTATCCTTGCCTACCTTATTACCTTTTTACCCTATTAGGTCGGGATCGAATAACTGCTTAGCCTTGCTTAGACCGGTAGCGATCAGTGATTTACGGTCACCGACATTTATAGGTGGTTACTGGAAGAATTTAGATATGGAAAGAATGATATCCTGGAATTAACCATGTGTGATGGATAATTGGAGACCGGACGGAAAAGTTGGAGGCTACCAGACAGGGTTCTGGGGTGCTAGTTAGTTTTCCGTCTGTGTCGATTAAGGACCGATCGTTGCTCGTCCCTCTTGTCATGTTGAACGTATGCCTCACATTTAGCTGGCCGAATAAAGTACCTTTCGACCGCGAAGCTAGTGACACTATTCGAGCCAGGATAAACTCGGATTGGCAGACTGGTGTTGAAGGGGGTATGACAGGGATGCGAAGAGTGAGCCTAAGGTGCGTCCTGGCTGTCAGGCGGTCCCTAGGGTAGTGCGGTCCATGACTGTTATCCCGCGGCTACTTGAAAAGTGTCATTAGTGATCTGTAGCTCACTTGATTGGTGAGTGTGGTTTGTGTGAGGAATAAATCACCAGCTAGTTAGGAATCGAATTCGAATCGCCATCGCTCCTGGATAGTGAGCACTTGACTCGAGCTACATCATCGTAGTAATTATGATGGAACACTGATGGTTATCTGGATGGTATGGTATATGCTAAATCTAAGTTGGTAACTAGATGTTATTGGTTAATCAAGTGATTGCTATAGTATAGGTGCTTACCTAGATGGATAGGTCATAATAAAGATGATGCAAAGTACTTAAAATGATTTCTTCACTGATAGCTTATGCTTTTTGCAAATGAGTCAGCTAGCCCACTAAAGAAAGCCTTACATAATCCTTGGTGTCACTTTATTTTGGTTTAAGACGGGTAAGTCTAGCTGAGTACCTTCTCATACTCAAAGCGTTGTTCCCATTGTTGTTGTAGATGGTCAAATGTACTATGGCTATTGCATTAACTGCCTGTACCCGGTGATGGGCGACAACTAGGACCAAGGGCAATGGTCACTCCTGTATCTCTCATCTGATGCTTTTGTTGGAGATGACTACCTACTGGCACTGTATCTGAACCAAAAGTGTGTGTGTGGCTTTAAAACTATTTGCTTCTGCTATTTCGGTTTGAACTTGGGTTGTAATAACTTTATGTTCTAAACTCCGATGTATCCAACTATCATTGAGAACTTTATGTAACATGTGATGGTGATTGCTAAACTTGTATGATCTTGGTTTGTATGTCGATTGGTTTGAAATCCTTCGTGGTTTCATGGACTACCGGGTTATACGGGCTTAAGTTTGCTAAATTATCTGCTTCGGTGGAAGATTTCCTTAATCTCGTATAATTGGTCGGTTCTGTTACAAAGGGTGATATGTTGGACTCAGATTCATCCGATGACCTGACATCGGGCGCTTCTAGGGGGACCAATGGTGATCGAGGACGGCAAATCATGAATACTTCTCGTGTGTGAATTGTTCCGCTATCAGCGTCAGGTTTCCACACTGTCGGAGTAGTTGATAACTTTAGTAGAGGCTTCAAGGTTGCAGATTGAGTCTCCTTCTTGGTAGGGTAGAATTGCTGTTGTCGTATTATCGACTAGTTGGGTGCCGCTATCCTCAGGAACGGAACCTGGCCAGTGGACGATGCAGTCTTGAGATGTTATAGTTAACATGAGACCTTCCTGGGCTCCTTTTAGTGGCATTCTAAGCACCGGATCGAAGGAATCCTTCGGGCCATGTTTGATAAGACGTTGCCATGTTGTGGAGTCCGAACAGGAAAGGAATCGACTTCTTGAAAAGACTCTGAGTGTACTCCGAGTTGTATTCTTGATAGGCCAAGGCCGCGTTCTTAAGCCCCATCAGAAAAGAACTCAGTTTCTCAGAAGAACTCGGGTAAGACTCCATTTCGGATGCGGAACCTGAGTTTGAGTCGGATGCGCAAAGTCGCGAAATCTGAGTTGGATCGGACATCGTGAGCTGCGCGAATCTTCCAACAAGTTGATCTGTCGTAGTCGCCGAAATAGAATGGTCTTCATGGTGATCCGAATTTTTGAGGAGACGGCTTTGGAGCTTGCCATTGTCACCTGCCTTGCATATCCATGAAACGAAGATGAAGGTTAATCCTATTGAGAAGATCATGTTGTCGAGGTTCGTCGAGCTCTTGGATGCAAAGTCGCCGAAGGCCTCTACCTGGCGCGCCAGCTGTCGATGTTTCACCACCGATAGCCTGCCACAGGGGTACCCGGGGTAGTTTGTTCGGGCTTCAGCGTATGCAGAACTCGACGGTAAACGCAAGAGACAGTCGATTTATCCTGGTTCGGGCCCTCGACCATGATCGAGTAATAGCCCTACGTCCAATCGGCATTAGCCTTTGCGTTTGATTGATTGTAGAGTGTTGTGTTGTCGTCTCTGTCTTGTCTCCAGGAACGCTGCCCTCCTTTATATAGTCAGGAGGTTCAGAATCCTAGTCGATTTACAATGAGAGTTTCTAGTATGATTACAGAATAATACTACTACTAAGATTACATGGGAAGAATCTTAGTTAGACTAGATCTTCTCCCTTCCTTGCGGGGCATCCCGTGGGTCCCGCACCGACAAACCCCTTGGCAATTATTAGGTGTGAGACTCAATTGTTTTTCTTCCCTACATGGCCTTTAGGTCCCGTGCTTGATTCTCTTATAGAAAAGGTATGTCACCCGCACACCTTCAACTCTTCTGAAATTATTCCTACCTACATTCAAATATTATAAGATAAACAATCCATGTCAAATAATATTTGCCCTGAGATATATTGCATCTCAGAGAATCGCTCTCAGTAAGGCTTCTTAATGATATTTCTTCGATTTAGCTATGTCCATTTCCTACGTTAGAGGTAGAATGCATATTCACTTTCTGCTCATTATGCCTACGATTCTGAAAGTCGTAGTTGTATCTACTTGGGAAGGTCCATTTGGTTGCATTCCAACAACTAACACCACCTGGGTTTGGCAGACAGAGATTGGGACCTATTGGTTAAGAAAGCGAAAACCAAAGAAAAACAGAGACAGTGGATCATTGTTTACCTTTTGTGGCCTCTTACTCTAGAGTAATAAATAAAATGTTAATTGCTTGGTCTACGCCATCTTTTTCAGACTGAAATGTTATTAAGAACTATGACACTACTACGTTTCCTAGGCTCTATCCTTTCCTGTTGTAGGCACTATTCCTTACTAAACTGTTGTGAGACTTTTTCAACGTATCAAACCTTTCATGCTTTACAGGTGACCAATTGGGATGCAGCCACTACACGGAATGTGTGCTGCTATTAGGCATTTGGTAAATTGCTCAGACATGCACACTCCATGCCATTATCTTACGCTGCACAGACCAAGTAGATCTAACGAAAGCAAATGGATAAACATATTCATCCATCAGCTGTGCGGTGTGCCTCAGTCTTCATTGGTGACCTTTCTGACCGTGAACCAAAATACTAAGAACCTTGTCAGTGCCGTCAACCCAGATGTATAGCCGCTCCGTCAACCATTGTGTGTACAAACTATGTATAGTTATGTGTAAGACAACATTGCTACTTATCATGCCACCTAATGTACAAAGCCACTCTGTGCTATACACTATTATGCAATGTATAAAGTTCTGCCTATACCATCAGGTTAGAACATTGCTAGACTTAAGTAGTCCCGTTATGTAAAATATATACTGTCAAATATTTCTCGTGCAAGTGCTCTAACATATGTAAAAAACCAATGTTCCAGCTTCCCTATATAACATATATGATGGATGCATTTCCTGCCTAACTTGCGACGCGCACAATGGCGCGCGTGATGGACTAGTTCTCGTAATAGGGCGGAGTGGGATCCTACGTAAACTGAGGTAATCACAAAAAACTTATAGCATGCGATAATCATGAGAGCACAGACAGTAAGTGCAACAAAAATTGGAGAGGAAGAATGGGTCCAAAGATCGATGGTGGGTAGGTAACTCATGTCGGCTTGCCGATCGCCGATCCGCTGCAGATCGTAAGGTCAACACAGGAGAAAGACAAACGCCTTGGGCATCTGAGAGCGACAAAAAAGGATCAGAAGTGAAAGAAGAGGATAGGCGGACGCGTACCTGCTGCTAGGGCTTGGGGCAGGATGAGACTGCGGCGCCGGCTGCTAGAAGAGGAAGGGCACCTCTTCGTTTGTCAGCTTTATGTTTTTGCCATTTTTTACTGATATGGCACGCCACGTTTGCAATCCAGCACGGCAACACCTCTGGAAGCCCCAACTTGACACGGGAAAAGACCTATTTACCCCTGTCATTTCTCTCTCTGCTCGCTGACGCGTGGGTTCTGCATGTCAGTTTCTTCTTCAATCTTCAAACATCACCTGGCAGTGAGGGGAGGGGAGCTCGTGCAGAGTCCTGGCCACGTCGCGCAGCGGCCTGGGCGCGCGACGGCCTGGGCGATGACTTCCAGCCAGTTCCGACCACGCAGCGACTGCGCCGAGCCAGTTCCCCGTGCCCCCTGCCCCGGAATCCTTCTTCGCCAACGTCCGAGACGCGCTGCAGGTGCTCTACTATTTTGGTCACTTTTTAATTTTTCCTGCTCTAGTGCTGTGCATGCACAGACGTGTGTGTGTGTGGCTCTGTGCTGCCTGTGCGGCACCGGAGCATTGTTCATTCAGCACGATCGCTCATGCCCTCCAGTTTCCGTCTGGCGACGGCGGTGCATGCACAGGTCCTGACGAATGGGCGGTTCAAGAGCGTGAAGCACCGGGTGGTGGCACGGGAGGGGGTGGAGTCACGGCTGTCCGTGATCTACTTTGGCGGGCCGGCGCCGTCGCAGCAGATCGCGCCGCTGCCGCAGGTGATGCGGGACGAGGAGCAGAGCCTGTACCGGGAGTTCACATGGACCGAGTACAAGCGCGCCATGTACGAGACCCGCCTCGCCGACCACCACCTCGGCCCCTTCGATCTGCGCGCCGCCAACAGCAACAGGCCCAGTGAGCCCGTGGCGGGCAGCGCCGATCCGCCGCACTGCAACGGCTTCGGCTATGGCATTATAACAGTGGCAGCCTGGGCAGAGGGAGAGTGAGAGGCGAGATTAGAGAGGGAGAGGACTGAGAGTAGCCATGGCCGCCCCGCTGGACGGTGGCCAGGCCGCCAGGCACCCAGCCATCGTGCGCCAAGGCCATGGGCCGCGTGCCCAGGCCGCTGCGCGATGCAGCCAGGACTTTGCACGAGCTCCTCCCCTCCACTCGCTGTGTGGTGATGGCTTGAGGTCGAAGAAGAAACGTATATACGAGGCCCACGTGTCAGAATATAGGGAGAAACATCAGGGGGTAAATATGTCATTTCCAGCGTCTAGTTAGGGCTTCTAGGGCGCTGCCGCGCTGGCATGTCTACGTGGCATGACACATCAGCAAAAATGACAAAAGCGTAGGAGTTTCATTGTTTGTGATGGTAAATCTGTAAGTGCACCCACAAAGCTGGTAAACGAAGAGGTGTCATCCGTAAAAATGACAAAAAGTTAAAAATCCTGCAGAGGAGAGAGAGGGCGAAAACCTGGAGCAACAAATTTTGGGCGATGCAATCCTCCTCGCCTGTTGCGGCGCCGCTAGCCGTCCGATGTGATTCTCAATTACAGTGGATTGGTTCTGGACCTTTTGTGGGCTGAAATATAACGGGCTAAATATACTGGGCCGATTGGATAGATATCTCTAAGGCTAATTTGGAAACTCAAATCCCTTTGGATCCCTGACTTTTTTCCAGGATGAAAAATCTATGGCGAAATAATTTAAATAATTATTAGATTTTTATGGAGGGTTTTTCATCCCTGGGTGTGCCTCTTCCTTGCTTCCAAATTAGCCCTAAAGGGAAAAGTCCTATTGATCCCTCAACTATTGGAATAGTCCGATTTACCTCCTTCAACGATAAACCTGGGTGCTTGTGCTCTACAAACTATTGAAACCGTTCAGTTTACATACCTAAGTGGCTTTGAAAGCGGTTTTGACTACGTCAACAACAAGCGAGGTAAATTAGACTCTCATGATAGTTCAGGGAGGTCAAATATACTTTGGAAAAAACTATAGAAATAAATTTTCAAAACATTGTCTAAGTATTTTTCTAGAATAAATATACATTTAAAAATACTAAAAATCTGATTTAATGTTAAAGAATCATAGAAGATTGTTTTAACTCAACAAAATATGAAACATGTTTCATATTTTCCCTAAAATCATTCTCTATGTTATTCAGAGCTAGGAATATAGAGCATGATTTTAAGAGATATATGAATTCTGGCATCCCAAGCCCATCCAAACTGTCTTTCTACTTGATCGTGTGCTCACGTACGCCGGTGATGATGAATGAGGAAGCAGTCGTACGTGTCCGTCCGGATGCTGTCGACCAAGTCATAGATGTCTAGAGTTTGAGAAATCATATGCCAGTGGCTGCTGATGGACCAATCATATTCTGCATATCTCATCATTGTGATGTCCCCTAAGAAGACAATATAGCCACAAAGTTAAACCACATGGCACACGTTGTTAATGCGCAATCAAAGCTTGGATTATATTTTTTTATTTGAACTTTCCCATGCATGTCTGGATGGTTAAGCTAGACATTGCTGCCAAGAAAATGTTTTTTGCAGATTGCACAGTGGTTGTGCAGTCATTCACGTTGCGGTTTGCGACAATTTGTCTTTTTGTTTGCATCTTTCGTTTCATATTTGGCTAGTTTCAAATTTTAGAAGATCATATAAGATTCACATAATTCTAAGCAAGAAATAAAATGTAGTCCCTAATTTTAGGAAAAATATAAAAGTGGTTTCATATTTTCTGAGTTAAAACAAAGTGTATATGAACTTTCTCGTATTAAATCAAATTTTTAGTATTTTTCAATGCATATTTATTCTAAAAATATTTGGAATAATTTATTTCTATAACTTTTTTTATAAAGTCTAATTGATCTACTTTAACTATCGTGAAAGTTTGATTCACCTCACTCAATGCTGATGTGATGCCACATAGGACGACTGTTGTGGCGTGTCAAAACCGTTTTCAAAACCACTCAGGGAAGTAAATCGAACGATTTTCAATAGTTTGAGAAGCGTAAACATCCTATTTTATAGTTGAAGGCTAATAATTAACGGAGTCAGAGGACTTTTTCCTTCTCTAAAACGGAGTCAAAAGCTGTTCTAAAGAAAACATTTGTGGGTAAAGCTGTGTATAGTAGAGCTCTTGTGCTCTTGATTCTTCCTAGGAAGATATTATTATTTTTTGATCGGGTATAACTTGGACACATATAACTTACACACTTCACACTCACACCACACACACGCACACGTGCGTGGCTCAAAATAATTCTTGCACAAAATGATTTTGCGCGTGTAGTAAAAAAAACTACTTTTTTAAACTCCTAATCTTTTAAGGACCATTTGGATCCTTTTATTTTGGAGAATCTGGAATCTACTCAATAGATTATACTCTTTGACTTGGAATTTGTGATTCCACAACTTTTTAAAGTTCTCATATAAGTCTATCTCAAATTCATAGGGTGGGAGATAAAATTGATTTTATAGATCACTGTGCAGCGTTTCTACTCTTCAACTTATAGCATGCTCTTCAACTCGCTCCCCTATAGTAGAAATACAAAATATAAGCATCTCCTTTGGCTAACAATAGTATACAATTATATTCCATATATAGCTATATTAGCTTAATGAAATAACTATATATGCTAAACTATATACTCCATATATAGTTTATTTCATTTCAACGAATCAACATAGAAAATGTGAAAACGTGGCATGCGAAGTACTGATTGTTCATTCAGATGTATGCATGCCACGCGCCCGAATTTTTTGTTTTTAGCCTTTTTTGAAAAAATTTCATAAATATGCCCTTGGAGGTATGCTTTTAAAATCTGGACTCTTACCTCGGCGTCATCGTTGGTGGCGCCGAGCTTACACGTCTCGCCGCCATAGATTTTGGCGCCTAGGTCTTGGGCTCGGCGTAGACATGGAGGTGACTTGGCATGCACCTTTGCGCCGTAGATCTTGGCGCCGAGCTTGGCGCCGTAGTTATTGACATCAAGAACGACGCCAAGATCTATGGCGCCGAGGTGGTGTTTTAACCCGGCATCCAACCTTCCCGCCTGAGCCTTCTTCCTCTTCTTTCTCCTCCCTCTCGGGTTTTTTCTCTCACCACTTCGCCCTACCTCACGAATCGGCATATTGGACCTTGGAAACTTTGATTTGATCCATAGATCTTCGAGAACAAGGTATCCTCACTCCCTCCTAGTTTTTTTCAAATCGATTCGGTATATATTAGTTGGATTTTTTAACTTAAGAATCGTCATTACTTAGGGTTTCATGCAATTTTAATATTTATATTATACAGCCGTAGGATGCCAAGGCGTGAAAAAGCTACCAAACCAAGGTAACCTCAGTGCACGTTGTTATGATATGGGTTCATTGTTGTGGATCAAATGGAAAACCCTAAGTGTAGGGTTTAATGTTAATTGCTTTCGATTCTTTGAACGAAAATGGCTAAATTGTAGTTATGGTTGGATGACCGGAAATGCCTTCGACCAATTGGCCCTGTTTGCTTCTCTTATAATCCATCTTTTTAGCTTGTTTTTTCAGCAGGAACAATGTTTTTCTCTCACAATAAAATTAGCCGAAACAGTGTTTTGGCTTGTTTTTTCAGCGAAGCGAGCAGGGCCATTGCCTCTGCCTAGTGGTGTTCCAATGCCCATGTGCTTTTACGGCGATCCTTGTAAGGTAGCCAAGTCTGATGAAGAGGACACGTATAGGCAGAGGTATTGGATGTGTTCCAATTTTGCATTTGAGCCTACACTTCGTCAGCGCCGCATTAATAAGATGGTGATGAATTGATGTTTGTGTCATATGACATCTTGCATAATTTTTTTTGTTTTGTAACAATTACATTTTTTGCAGACCCCTCCACCGCTCTGTGATTTTGAGCAGTGGATCGACACCGAGATCAAGCCTGAAGACAAGGAATGGATGCAGAAACTGTTGTGGTGGAGGGCAGAGAACACGGAGATGATGGAGAAGAGACGCGGAGAGGAGGCTGCAAAAAAGGAGCACAAGGAAGAGGAGGAAAGGAGGCGTGTTGTTGCGTACAGGGAGGAGAGGGAGAAGAAGCTTGAGCGTGCATGCCGAGCAAAAGCAGCGATGGAGGAGAATCCTGATGCCCTGAGGAAGAGAAACTGGTCTCGTTGCACTTAGTAGTCTCCATTACTTGCTAGTTCTATGGTTTATTTATGAACAATGTTATCTATTGTTGGACTTTTTATTATGTTGTCATGTAATGCACTTTAAGTATGGGCATGCTTAGGTCATGTACTGCGTTATTTAGTTTGTCGACATGTACTTCTAGTATTATTGTGTTGTTTAATGTGTCATAGTATTAGACTTTTCATTATGTAGTGGTTTTCATTATTTATGGTCATAATATTCAGTTTAATGTTGCGGACGTAGTGAAATGTGATCGCGTGTTGCAAACAAAACCTAATGAAGTAGGGCATTATATAATTCAACACACACAAGACATGAAATGGTATGTGAGAACATGTACCGAACTAGGGTACAGAGGTCCTGAACTAAACCTAACATGCCTTAGATAATTGAAGCGAACAACAAGCACAAGAAATGGCATATGGGAACAAGTACCAAACAAGGGTACATAGTTCCTTTGACTAAACCTAACATGTAATTAAACCAAACAACAAACACATGGATGTGCCGTGTGAATAAGATATGGTCGTCCTAGTAGTGTGGCCACAACAAATTGTGTTGCACCTTCTTCACAGTAGCCTCCCATTGTTGGTGGTGGTGGTGGCGGGGGTGACATCGGAGGCCCCTTGTTCTTGTGATTAGGGCAGGTGCAATATGGATCATTAAAGAGTGCCTCTTGTGAATTTGCACTATTATTGTTGTCGTTGTCTTCGTCTTCCTTGTACCCGCTGCTAACTTTCCTCTGTAGATCGAAGATTTGGTCCTGCAGGTAGTAGATGTACTATTGGTGCGGATAAATTGGTCGAGGATCGACCCACCTAGTGAACCTATAGTTTTCTTCGGATTTAGAAGACTACAATAAGTATGTCCTATGAGTTGTAAGGGTATTCGAGAAACATATTTAACAAATAAAATGTAATAGCAATTACCCATGCTCGCGGGCATTTGAAGAAGCGACGACCTCCATTGATCCCCTTGGTGAACATCTGCACTAAGCAGTCCTCATCATGCATGCATTTTGGCCAATCTTCCTTCCTGTTATCGTATCCTTTGAGAGGGCACTCTTTAGTGAAATCACTCTTGCTCTCGGGAGGAAACTGATACACTGGTTCCTCAAAGAAATCAGGCCTAAGAGACCCTCCCACACAATGGGAGTTCCCTTTCTCCCCCCCTTTCCTCTCCCACTCCCAAAACCCTTTCCTCTAGATGACCCTCCAGACATTCCTACTCTAACTAAACTGAATACTAGTTTGGTTTTCCTTTTGGTTAGCAATGCATCCTAGAACACATATATATAGGCGGAGGCAGGTCTGCTAGCCGTTGTATTGTGTTGTAAATGCTCCTAGAAAGTCTACTCAGAATCACTGAAAAGCCTACATCGTAGGACACTAGAGAGCCTAGATTCTATGACTAAAAAGCCTATTTGATTTTAGACTTCAATCACTATTTCGAAGGACACTGAAAAGTCTATTCGACGGTGATATGACAAATCACTGTAAATGCTATTTCCCCTAGATTCTATGACTGAAAAACCTATTCGATTTCAGACTTCAATCACTATTTTGAACCTGAAAAACTGATGCTGCTAATTAATACGTACTTTAGACAGAAAATTTTGCCATAATTTCTCCAATTTTTTTATGCCATCCATACACAAATATGAGATGAATATTTAACCTCAATACAACATGTACAAACATACAAATATATGCCACATTCATCTGAAACCATATACATGAGCATATTAATAGTCCACACAGTCTATAATTATAGTCTATAGTAGTTCATATTCGATAATAATAGTCCATACAGTCCATAATAGTTCATAATAAAAGTCCACAAAGTCCATAATACTACATAATAAACATCTACCATAAACTCTCACTGCCTTCTAGTCTTACTCTTACCCTTGTGACCAAGAGCGTCGATGTCTGGAGTGTAAAGGTCAGGTGGACGGCGTCGTCTAGTGCCTGAAGGCTGTATAGGTTGAGTCGAGGGAGCGTCCTGGAGCTGAGACAGGCCAAGCTCCTCGTGCCTCTGGTCCACCTCGTCGTCATCCTCGTCCTCGTCCTCATCCTCGTATGCAATGCCTATGGACCCTGTAGGTGCTTGGCTAGACGAACCTAAGCCTCCTCTACCTACTATAGGAACGTGCACGTCTTGTGTTGTGGCTGTCCTGCAACCCCAACGAGCAGCCGCATGGCGTAGCCAACATGATAATCTCTGTTGTATAAAATAATGTTAACTAAAAGAATTTAACATATTAATAATATATTTTAAAGAATATTTTGAATCTTACGTCTAGGAAGCTACGCGTGTCGTCGTCCCTGACTCTCGGACAAAAGCGCTCAATGTCTTCAACCGAGCATTTGAGGGTATTGCCCTACAACAAAGTTCACAGTAAGATTATGGTGGACATTGAAAAATGAGGATGCTACTAATCTAGTAGGGAGTACTAATTAATTCCTAACTAGTTCCTCAACTCCATCTGTTGTACTGAATTATAAGGATGCTACGACTCGAAGGTGCCACTAACTAAAATAGAGACCTCAAACGCAGAATGTATTGGTATACAACTTAACATAAAAAATAAGGCAATTGACTTACCACTCTGTCCAAGATTGGTCCTGCCTCCACCTGCCTTCCTACACGAGTACTTTGGTCATACGACGTGTCTTCATCGTCGGAGGACTCGATGTCGGCATAGTCATCTTCTATCCATTGTAGCCTTAGCCTGCAACGTGTCGCACGTTGGTACCAAGCTTGGTAGCGCCTGTACTCACGATTCGTGTGCGGCTCATTGTTCTCGTCCACGTTGTCATGCAACAGCTCCCATTGTTCAATGTAGTACTGGTGGTGCTTCTCCCAATAAAAAATCTTCCTGTTCTTTTGATGATCCAACCTACACGTCACGTAAGATGTTAGTTTCTAGCAGGCATGAAATTGATGCTGTAAAACGATGGCACCTAAGCTATATGATGCGACTATTTGATGTAAGCTTCTCAAGAAAGGTACAGAGTGATTGAAGAAATCATACGTAACAGTATCATCATATGTAAGCTTCAGTATGGAAAATGTTACCATGTGGGTTCCAAAGAAAGAAGAGAAAATAGATCACGACATGGGTTGAACCCATAGTCCTATAACTTGCCATAATGATGAGAAGAAGAAATACCTATACACGCACATTCATTACTTCATCTTATATAGGAATTAATGGAAATGGACCATCACGAGACAATTAAAATAGCAAAATACTTACTTGTGTAAGTCAACGCTAGTCGAGAACGGAGTCCAAGGAAGGCCTCTACTCGTGCCCTCCAACCTTTTGACCTACACTGCTCAGTCACTGCGTTGCCATGAATCCTCAGACCTAGCATCTTCTGATAGTCTTGGAGCGTGACTATCATCTCTCCGAAAGGCAAGTGAAAGCTGTGAGTCTCCGTCCGCCACCTATATTTTAGAGAATGCAAGATTACATGTCAAAAAGGCAAGCACATGAACAAATGGCCATGAATGGAGGCGATGATTGAAGATAATACCTATCAACTAACACAGTTATGACCGCTGAGTTGAACTTGGGCAACCCACAACGAACCTAAAAAGAGATGACATCTAGGCCAGCTCTTTGCAGGAAAGGAGTGTGCCTATTGTCATACTGCATGTCCAAGAACCCATTGTGGGTTCTAGGATGAAGAAGCAGAAGGTCATTGAAAGGATCAAGATGCCCAAGAGGGGGGGGGGGGTGAATTGGGCTAATTACAAATTTCTTTGCAATAATCAAATCCTATGGTTAGCCCAATTAACCCCTTATGCCTAGAAAGTGTTTCTATTGATCTAACGCACAAAAGTTTAGCACCCTAAGTTCCAATCCTACTCTAGCATGGCAATTCTAGGAATGTAAATGACAAGTAATGAAATGCTCAAAGTAAATGCTTAAAGTAAAGAGAGGAGAAGGAACACGGCGATGCTTTGCCAATGTATCGGAGAGTCGCCACTCCCCACTAGTCCTCATTGGAGCACTCGTGCAAGGGTGTAGCTCCCCCTTGATCCATGCAAGGATCAAGTGCTCTCTATGGGTTGATTCTTTGACACTCTGTCGTGGTGAATCACCTACAACCGCTCACAACTTGAGTTGGGTCACCCACATGCTCCGCCGGATGATCACCAAACTCCCAATCACCACCAAGCCATCTAGGTGATGGCGATCACCAAGAGTAACAAGCACGAACTCTCATTTGACCACGACAAGCCTAATGAGAAGGGTGGATGCACACTTTGCTACTCTTGCTTCACTAATGAGGGCTCTCTTTGGGATTCTCAAATCTGAATCACCTCACTAGGACCTTGCTCTTCTTGGCACTCTCAAATGTATTTCTCAGCAGTTGGAATGAGCAAAAGTACCCCCACACACAAATGGAGGTGGTATTTATAACATGGGCTGAAAAACAAACCATTATGTGCCTCTGCGGGGTGACCAGACACGCCGGTCAGTTTACCCCAAACTCTAGTGTTTATAGTGTGACCGGACACATCCGGTCGAGATTTTCTCTCTCTGGAACCTTACTAGAGTTGACCGAACGCTGACCCCCAGCGTCCGGTCACTTCACCTCTCATCGTTTGGTCGCACCAGACAAAAACACCTCCGTCAAATGAACTGACCGGACCCTGAGCCAGCGTCCAGTCAGTATTTGACCCTCCATTCACTTCCAACTCTCGATCATATGTGAATGAAGTTTGCTCCATTGGATCTAAGGGCTATTTAGGAGCTACCTAGTGCTAGTTTTAGCAAGTGTGCACCACACCTAACCCACTAGACTCACCTAGGTCAATCTACCCATTTGTACCCCCTTAATAGTACGGCCAAAGGAAAAACAAAGTCCTAAACTACTCTAAGTGTCACTCCAACTCCAATTGACACTTAGAACTAGTCCATCCTTAACCTTGTCATCCATCCTTTGAAAACTGAAATGATTTCTATCGTAGGGGCATGACCACCATGATTGCCCAATCGATCTCCATTACCGT
Source organism: Miscanthus floridulus (assembly GCF_019320115.1). Lineage (NCBI taxonomy): Eukaryota > Viridiplantae > Streptophyta > Magnoliopsida > Poales > Poaceae > Miscanthus > Miscanthus floridulus. Next base: position 46,645,411 of record NC_089583.1, on the reverse strand, counting down.
GACCTAACTTAATTGTCTCTGCAAAACACACGTTAGTCACAGTAATCACGTATTGTCATTAATCACCGAAACCCAACTAGGGGCCTAGATGTATTCAATCTCCCCCTTTTTGGTGATTGATGACAATACTACCTCAAGTATGTGAAAGAGATGAGGTTTTTAACATGCTTGGTTCATATAAGCTTTTGGCAATAAGAACAAAAGTGTTAGGCATGCTTATATGACCCAAGCCAACATGATGTACTCAAAAGATATGAAATAAGCATGAGTACAAGTAACAAAGCTCATTTGCATTAGAGTGAAACGCGGAAGCAAAGCAAATGAGCATAGCACAAGTGACATGACATATAAATAATTCAAAGTAGAGAGCACACATGTCACATATCACGATCATGTAGATATCACTATCAGATAGATGTAATTTAATGCATAGAAGTAAACACACGGTGAATGCATAAAAGTGTATCACACATAAAACTCCAAATGTACTAGATAATAAGCTACTAAGTAAGCTAAGCTCCCCCTAAATAGTCGCTCCCCCTAAGACTATCATACTCAAACCCTCTCCCCCTTTGGCGTCAAACACCAAAACCTAAGGGTCGGTCGGCAGGGCTACAGCGGATGAGCCGGGCACTGAGGTACGAGGAGTGAGCTAAAACTGGGCGCCATCATCATCTAACCCAGAGCTCTGAGCAGTCTGACCCTCTATAGATGGAAGCGATGCTGAAGCAGTCTAGGTCGGATCAAAGACTGGAGCTGCTGTAGGCTATGCTAGTATGACTAAAGCAGCTGGCTCTGATGATGCCACTGAGGAAGGGAGCATCTCTGTAATCCTGGTAATAGGTGAAACGATAGAAGGACATGGGACATGCAAGTATGGAGGAGTAGGTTGCCCTGTCAACTCACTGAAGGATGCACCAAGGCTCCTGGACACTATAGTCTCTAGCACTAGCAGCAAGGATGTCTCAGCCGGTGTGAAGCCCGTCTAAAGAGGTGTGAATTGCGGGGCTATCACTGGCAAAGCAAAATACTAGGACACCTACTCTGTAGGAGAAGCAAACTGTGCTAGTGGCTGTCCCTGACTCTGAAGCCCACTAGGCTATAACGCTAGAGTCATAGAAGTAGTGGCAGGCTGACCAAGCTAGGGCGAAGGCTGTGGCGGTGGAGCCCCAATAGCTATCACAACATGCTGCATAAATCCAAGTAGCTACTGCTGCATGAGGATCTACTACTGATGCATGGCATGTTGCTGCTGCTGTAGAGCCTGCATCTGCTGCTGAATAGCTAGCTGCTGTTGCTGAAACTCGTCCTGCCAAGTCTGGAACTGTGCAAAAGTGGCAGTGGCCTCCTGAGCCTGGCATGCCTGATCCTGCCTCATCCGCTCAAGTATAGCAAGGAGAGCGGGGTCTATCTACGGTGCTGGTGGAGCTAAACTAGAGCTGCTAGCCTCATGATCATGTCAATGTGCAGGCATCTAAGGAATGTCTCGGTAGTCCTCATCTGAGCTATCACTGGGGTCGGTCTTGACCATCCCCTCCTGCTGAGAAAGCTCCTCCTCTTCCTCAGTAGCTATAATATCCCTAATAATAGCATCCTACTGGGCTGTAGTCTCTGGTACATCTAGACTACGGTGTGGCTGACTAGGTGCCTGTGGAATACTATGGCGGATCATCTGAGTTAGGTTGTATGTAGGGAACTCTATAGTAGCACCACTGTACTCAGCTAACATCTCAGGCGACCTCACTGTAACTGCCCTATGAATAAGAAATGTGATCCATTAGGCATAGGGCAACTATCGATGACCTCTGAACCCCTCAGCAATAGTATCCTCCATCTCTAAAAGAAGGAGATCCCAAATGTCAAATATGGTCTACTACATCAGGGAGTTGAGAAGCCATAGCTGTAAGTGAGTCAAGCCCTCATGATACGCCATCCTTAGAATCAAGGTCCTCCTCATAATGGCATCTAGCACTCTAGCTATAGGAGTGAGATCACTGGGAGTCCTGCTCGACCGCTCACCAAAAGGCTCCTTGAAGCAGTGGTGAACCAAATCTATGGGAGGCACCATACCACCATGAGGGTGTCTGGGAGGCGTTGTCTATCTATAGCAAACATCATGTAACCTGATAGGCTGCTCTTGAAGCCTGAGTATCTCCCTGACCCTAGTGCTCATCAGCTTATAATCTCTGCCTCTGAATGCAAAGTGAATGTATCTGTGTTGTGGGTCAATCCATAGAGTAGCATAGAATTGATGGACCCAAGATGGAACATATAATCATGTCTGTCCAATCAAGTCTGTCAGCCCTGGCAGATATGTAAGGTAGGGGCGAATGTGCTCTCCAGCTACTACAACTATAGACTCAATGTTGCATACCCTCTGAGGTTTGAATATAGCTCCACTGTTAAGATATGCATTGTAGAAATCCTCCTAGAGTGGTGTGTAGAAGTCCTCTGATGCTCTGTCATCCCTACTCAGTGGGAACCATTGCTCAAAGTCCACAAACCTAAGCTGCTACACCTACTTGGCCATGGTGGCCCTCAGATCAAGATGTGTCACTAGAGGCGGACCCTATGGTCTGGGTGGTGGATGAGAACCCCTCCGCTGTGTATCTGCCCTCAGCGTGATTGGAGCACGGGTATGACCAGAGCGGTGAAGCTGTGGCTAAGGTGCTTGCTCTGTCTCCTTGGCCTGCTGTCCCTCCTGAGTTGGCTCTGCTAACGGTGCCTACTACTGTGACTCCCCCTAAGGCTGACCCTCATCAATGGCAACACGCTATCCTCCAATCATAAGAGTCCTAGGTGGACCACCATGAAGGCGCTCAACCCGCTCAAGTGTAGCCCTTGCTTCTGGTGAAAGCTGATCTACAATCCGAACTCCACTGCGAGCCCCTCCTCTCTCAACATGCTCTGCAGCCTCTACAACTGTGGCTACTCTAGCTGTCTCTGCATCTGGGTACTTATGCTTCTTTGTTGCAGTCTTCTTCGTCGCCTTGCCTTTTGGATCTATAGGCAAGTGAGGCAGACACCTTGGATCCTTATCACCTAGACCACCCCCAACATTCTTGACGCGAACCATCGGTTGGATCTAAAGAGAACAACTGCCATTGATAAGAGACAACTGTCGACTATCACTTCTAAGGCTTGGCCTTGATCCGTACTCGCGAGCTTGGCCCCGAGTTGACTGACAACTGCCACTAAGACCTCAACGACACCGACTCACTGCATGATGGAATAGATTGGGTTTATAAATAATAACACTAAATCTAGAGATGCGAAACCCTAATAGAGCAAGCAATTGGGTATGAAATTGAATCAAAGGCTTGCTACCTTACGAACCGTCGATCTATGGAGAAGAGAAACGGCGCACGGGGAACCACCGAAACATGAGGCTAGGATTAGATTCAAACATCGCAACTTGGCACTGGATGGATCTAGCAGCGTGGGCAGTGATCAATGTGGCTCAAGTGCAAGGAGCAGAGGCAAATCCTAGGGCACGGTGGTGGCGCTAGAGCATGGGATGACATCGGCGCTAGGGCAATCGGTGGTGGTGCTACGGCGACACTGTGGCCTGAGGCAATCAGCATGGCGGTGCGAGGAGATGTGCGGGCATGTGGGGACGGTGTCATAGGGCATGGTGGCGCTACTGGCGTGGCTATGCAGGAGCGGCGTAGAGGAGCATGGTGCGAATGCGACTACGATGGTGGCTAGGGTAGGATCACGGCGATGATGGCGTGGATGTGGAGTTGGCCGAGGCAACGCTGTGATTATAAAGGGTCCCTCGTGGGATTGAAAAGGAAACAGAGTGAGAGTCCTAATTATGCACGCTTCCTATTGACCGGACGCTCCGGTGGCAGCGACCGGACGCTGCCACCCAGCATTCGGTCGATTCCAGAGAGGTCCAAATCTCCTAGAATCGCAACCGGACGTGTCCGGTGGACACCGACCGGACGTAGCTAGAGTTCGGTCACCTTGCCCTAAACGCCTTCATGCTCGACTAGACGCTGAACCTCCAACTAACCGGACGCTAAAATGCAGAGTCTGGTCACACCTTCGCAGCGAGTCCACCTCCTATGAACTGACTGGATGCTGGACTCTAGAGTCCGGTGCAGCGTCTGGTCACTCCTTTTCTAGTGAATCTTCAAAGTCCTTCGTGATGCCTGTTCCCAATCAAGTCCCAACTCAAATAAGATCCAAATAAACACCAATTGGGACTGATGTGAGTGACCTCTCTCAAACCCTCAAGTTTTTCAAAATATTTTGCCTTAGGCTATAATTCTTTTTAAGAAAATAGGCAATAAGAGGGCAATTGAAGACAATCAACAAGCAACAATCATGCATATGCAATGCAATACTTGAAAATAAATCTAGTTGCTTGTCAAGTTTGATCCAAGGTTAAGCTTCTTCACACGCTTTTTGGCAGTTATCTTAACCATGTTAGACAAGCCCTATATGCATTACAAAACATTAAACATGTTATATATTACAATGCAATGCAAGGGACAACACAAGCTCATTTTTTAGTGAAGTTACTAAAATCAAGAACATTGAGCTCATTCCGCAATCTACAAAATGTTGCCTCATCTAGCGATTTAGTGAAGATATCCACCAATTGATCCTCGGTCCTTACACCTTCTAATGATATATCATTCTTTGCAACATGATCTCTAAGAAAGTGATGACGGATATCTATGTGCTTGGTGCGAGAGTGTTGAACCGGATTATTTGCAAGTTTTACCGCACTTTCATTGTTGCACAAAAGAGGTACTTTTTCTAGAACTACACCATAGTCTAGCAAAGTTTGTTTCATGTAAAGTATTTGTGCACAACAAGCACCCGCGACAATGTATTCCGCTTTGGTGGTGGACAAAGCCACACTGTTTTGCTTCTTGGAGGACCCAGACACAAGTGATCTACCAAGCAAATGGCACCCTCTGGATGTGCTTTTTCTATCAACTTTGCAACTGGCATAATCTGAATTGGAATAGCCAACTAACTCAAATATAGCTCCTTTGGGATACTAAAGGCCAATGCTTGGTGTGTGCTTAAGATACCTAAGGATTCTTTTAACGACAATCAAATGAGTTTCTTTAGGATTAGCTTGAAATCTAGCACATATACACACACTAAACATGATGTCGGGCCTAGATGCAGTTAAATATAACAAACTACCAATCATAGAGTGGTAGAGAGTTTGATCAACCGGGTTACCTCCCTCATCTAGGTCGAGATGTCCATTAGCTGGCATTGGTGTCTTGATTGGCTTACATTCATCCATCTTGAATCTCTTGAGAAGATCATTAGTATATTTCTCTTGAGAGATGAAAATCCCTTCTCTCATTTGCTTGACTTGAAAACCAAGAAAGAATGTAAGCTCTCCAATCATTGACATCTTGAACTCCTTCAACATCAATTCACCAAACCCTTTGCAAGAATCTTCATTTGATGATCCAAAGATGATATCATCAACATACACTTGACAAATGAAGATATGCCCATCAAGCTTCTTGGTGAATAGTGTGATGTCGAGCTTCCCAATGGTGAAGTCCCAAAGGCGCTTATACCAAGCTCTTAGGGCTTGCTTAAGCCCATATAATGCCTTGGACAACCTATAAACATGATTAGGATATCTAGGGTCTTCAAACCCGGGAGGTTGATCAACATAGACTAGTTCATTAATAAAGCCATTTAAAATGCACTTTTCACATCCATTTGATAAAGTTTCATTTCATGATGTGATGCATATGCAAGGAGGATACGGATGGCTTCTAATCTTGCAACCGGTGCAAAGGTCTCTCCAAAATCCAAACCTTCAACTTGAGAGAACCCCTTTGCCACTAGTCTTGCCTTGTTCCTTACAACAACGCCTTGATCATCTTGCTTGTTTCGAAACACCCACTTTGTTCTAATGACTCTTGCACCTTTGGGCTGCTCTTCATGAGTCCAATCTTTATTGCGGGTGAAGTTGTTCAACTCTTCATGCATTGCATTTATCCAATCCGGATTTTGAAGAGCTTCTTCTACCTTAGTAGGCTCAAAGCAAGAGACACAAGAGTGATGAGCGATAAATGAAGCAAGTTTTTGTGAGCGAGTCATTACACCCTTTGATGGACTCCCTATGATGAGATCTTATGGATGATCTTGTAGTAGAGGTGTATTTCTTCTATTGACCACTTGAGGAGGTTGTGGAGCATCAACATCTTGTGCTTGTACCAACATTTGATCATGGAAGACATGAGTGTCTTCATTTTCTACTCTCCCATCTTTATCACCATCTTGTGGCACACTTGATGAAGAAGGTGGATCAATCACTTGTACATCATCTTCATCATCTTTAGGCTTGATGTCTCCAACCGGAATGTTCTTCATAGCCTCCCTCAATGGTTCATCACCTACATCATCAAGATTCTCATGTGCTCCTTGGGAGCCGTTAGATTCAACAAATTCCACATCATATATTTCTTCAACCAAGCCGGTGGCATGATTAAATACTCTATATGCTTTGGACTTTGATGAGTAACCAATAACAAAACCAATATCACAACATCTTTGAAACTTCCCTAGGTGTTGGCGCTTCTTGTAGATGTAGCATTTGCAACCAAACACCCTAAAGAAGGAGACATCCGGCTTCTTCCCATTGAGCAACTCATAAGGTGTCTTGCCAAGGAACTTTTGAAGGAATAAGCGGTTTGATGCATAGTATGCGGTGTTGATAGCTTCCGCCCATAGAGCTTTGGGAGTGTTGTACTCATCAAGCATTGTTGTTGCAAGAGTGATTAATGTTCGGTTTTTCCTCTCAACTACACCATTTTGTTGAGGAGTATATGTTGCGGAGACCTCATGTTTGATCCCAACTTCATCACAATAGGCTTCTATGTTTGTGTTGTTAAATTCCTTCCCATTGTCACTTCTTATCTTCTTAAGCTTCACTTCAAATTTATTTTGTGCTCTCTTGGCAAACTTCTTGAAACAAGATGCAACTTCAGATTTGTCATGAAGGAAGAATACCCATGTATACCTTGAATAGCCATCAACAATCACAAGACAATAAAGATTTCCTCCCAAACTCTTGTATGTTGTTGGTCCAAATAAATCCATATGAAGGAGTTCTAGCACTCTTGCGGTTGACATGAAAGCTTTTGTTGGATGAGTATTTGCAACTTGCTTGCCAGCTTGACATGCACTACAAAGCTTGTCCTTCTCAAACTTCACATCCTTCAACCCTCTCACCAAATCATTCTTCATTAGCTTCTTGAGTGAGCTCATCCCAACATGAGCAAGTCTTCTATGCCATAGCCACCCAAGTGTTGTTTTGGTGAATAGGCATGTCTTCAAGTTTGCATCTTCGAAGGTGAAGTCCACTAGATATAGGTTGTTGTATCTAAATCCTTTGAATATCACATGATCATCATCCTTCTTGGATACAACAACCTCCTTCTTGGTAAACAAGCATTGGAAGCTAAGATCACACAATTGTCCAATGAATAGCAAGTTGAAACTCAATGAAGCAACATATAGCACATTAGAGATGGAATGATCATTTGATATAGCCACTTTGCCCAATCCTTTGACCTTGCCCTTTGAGTTATCTCCAAATGTGATTCTTTCTTGTCCATCTACTTCTTCATCTAGTGAGGTGAACATACGAGGATCACCGGTCATATGTTGTGTGCAACCACTATCATTAACCCAATGACTTCCACTGGTCTTGTAGTTCACCTACACACACAAGAGATCAAGCTTTAGGAACCCAAACTTGTTGAGGGCCCTTCACCTTCTCAACAAGTGACTTTGTAACCCAAATTTTCTTAGGTCTATTTTTGTTGGGAGGTCCTAAGAACATCACTTTTATCTTTCCACTAGAATCCTTTCTAAGCATGTAGTGAGCATTGAAGGGAAAATGTCTAGCATGCTTGGGCAAGGGTTGTGGTGGTGGAGTTTGGCACTCATGAGCAAAGTGGCCTTCTTGTCCACACTCAAAACATCTCTTTGGCTTTGGCCTAGACTTATGTTGTTGTTGAGCTTGAGCCTTCTTTTCTTGGTTTGCTAAGTACCCAATGCCACTTCTATCCATCTTCATGATGGTGTTCATTAGTAGCTCACTTTGAAGATGCTTGCCTCTAGTGAACTTGCTCAATCCAATCTTAAGATGCTCTTTCTCCAACTTGAGCTTCTTGTTTTCTTCCTTGAGAGCATCATTGTTTTTCTCTTCCTTGAGCTTCTTGTTCTCATCTTTGAGCTTCTCATTCTCAAGGATCAAACCATCATCATGAACAATAGTTTCTAGCATAATAGACTTGGTGGTTTTGAGTTCTTTAAGATCTTTCTTGAGCTTTTCATTGTCATTCTTGAGCTTGACAAACTCATCATAATCATCGGCTTCAACCACTTGCTTGCCCTTGCTACTAGAACTTTGCTCAATGCTCTTAATAATCAAGTCATCACATGATGTAGCTATATCAATCTTAACAACATCATTAGTAGCATCATGTGGCTCATTGGATAAGAATTCTTGAGCAATAACAAGATTATCATGATTAACCTTAAGAGTAGTATATTCTTCTCTTAGCTTGTTGTGGCTAGTGATGAGCTCATTATGTGTCCTCTCAAGTTTGTCATGTTTTTCTTTAAGCTCTTTCTTAGAACATTTGAGCTCCTTGAGTTTGGATGATATAGCATCATTTGCTTCTTTAAGCTCAATACTAACCTTTTCCACTATATCACATTTGGCTAAAAGAGAATCATTTTTAGCTTCTAGCTTTTCATTTTTAGCTCTAGTTTTTATAATGATCTTAGTGTATTGTTTTAGCAATCTAGCAAGATCATCATAAGAAGGTGATTCATATTCATCATCATCACTATCGCTATCATCATCACTAGCATGCTCATCATCACTACTATCATCATTATTAGATACCTTGTGGTCACCCTTGGCCATAAGGCATAGGTGTGTAGAGGATGATGGCGGTGGTGGTGGTGAAGATGATGAAGAGTCGATAACAATTGCGGCCACCTTCACGTTGTCACTTTCATCATTGGATGAGGCACTAGATGAATCAATGTCTGTGAGCCAATCACCGACAATGTATGCCTTTCCACTCTTCTTCTTCTTGTGGAAGTCCTTTTTCTTGCCATCTCTCTTCTTGTATGGCTTGTTCTTCTTCTTCTCTTCTTCTTCTTCTTCATTACTTGAGTCATCTTTCTTACCCTTGAATTTGTTCTTGAACTTGTCTTTCTTGGGCTTAGTGCATTGGTGTGCTAGATGACCAAGTTCTCCACAATTAAAGCAATCCATCTTAGAGATTGGCCTCCTTCTAGAGCTAGTGAAGAACTTCTTGCCATCAGACTTGATGCCACTCTTGTTGAGCTTCTTTAGCATCTTGGCGGTCTTTTTCACCATGAGAGCAAGACTTTCATCATCAACTTCATCATCACTTGAGCTCTCATACTCAAGTTTTGCTTTACCCTTCTCTTGGCTAGCTTTGAATGCTGAGTCCTTATCTTTCTTCTTGGTAGAGGATGAGCCATCTTGTGGCGTGATGTGCATGTACATCTCATGAGCATTGATCTTTCCAAAGATTTGTGTCAGTGTAGCGGTGGAAAGATCACCTTGATGAAGCATGGTCACAATATACCCATATTTATCAATGGGGAGGACACTCAAAATCTTTCTTACAACATCAGATGGTTGCATTTGAGTGAGTCCAAGCCCATTGACTTCCTCTACAAGAACATTCAAACATGAATACATCTCATTAGCACATTCTTTAGGAAGCAATTCAAAAGAGTTGAGCTTTTTCATGACAAGATGATAGCGTTCCTCACGCTCACTCTTAGTTCCCTCATGGAGCGCACAAACGTCCGACCATAGTGCATGGGCATCTTTGTGGTTCCACACCCGATTGAACACATCTTTGCAAAGGCCTCTAAAGATGGTGTTTCGAGCCTTTGCACTCCACTTCTTGTAATTCACCTCATCGCCTTGTAGGTGAGTAGCATCCCAAGGTTTTGGGAAGCCTTGTGAGGTGGCTCTAAGAATACCAACATCTAGAGCTTCTAGATACGCCTCCATGTGAATTTTCCAATAAGGAAAATCATCTTCCTCAAAGATAGGAGGATGTTCATCCCTGTGAGACATCTTGCTCTAGGCGGTTAAGCCTAAAACGTGAGCACGAGGCTCTGATACCAATTGAAAGGATCAAGATGGCCAAGAGGGGGGGTGAATTGGGCTAATTACAAATTTCTTTGCAATAATCAAATCCTATGGTTAGCCTAGTTAACCCCTTGTGCCTAGAAAGTGTTTCTATTGATCTAATGCATAAAAGTTTAGCACCCTAAGTTCCAATCCTACTCTAGCATGGCAATTCTAGGAATGTAAATGATAAGTAATGAATTGCTCAAAGTAAATGCCTAAAGTAAAGAGAGGAGAAGGAACACGGCGATGTTTTGCCGAGGTATCGGAGAGTCGCCACTCCCCACTAGTCCTCGTTGGAGCACCCACGCAAGGGTGTAGCTCCCCCTTGATCTGTGCAAGGATCAAGTGCTCTCTATGGCTTGATTCTTTGACACTCTATCATGGTGAATCACCCACAACCACTCACAACTTGAGTTGGGTCATCCACAAGCTCCGCTGGATGATCACCAAACTCTCAATCACCACCAAGCCATCTAGGTGATGGCGATCACCAAGAGTAACAAGCATGAACTCTCACTTGACCATGATAAGCCTAATGAGAAGGGTGGATGCACACTTTGCTACTCTTGCTTCACTAATGAGGGCTCTCTTTGGGATTCTCAAATCTCAATCACCTCACTAGGACCTTGCTCTTCTTGGTACTCTCAAACATGTTTATCAGCTGTTGGAATGAGCAAAAGTACCCCCACACATGAATGGAGGTGGTATTTATAACATGGGCTGAAAAATGAACTGTTATGTGCCTCTGCGGGGTGACCGGACGCTTCGGTCATGTTGACCGGACACGCCGGTCAGTTTACCCTGAACTCCAGTGTTTACAGTGTGACCAAATGCGTCCGGTCAAGATTTTCCCTCTCTGGAACCTTACTGGAGTTGACCGGATGCTGACCCCCAGCGTCCGGTCACTTCACCTCTCTGCGTTCGATCGCACTAGATGAAAACACCTCAGTCAAATGAACTGACTGGACCCTAAGCCAGTGTCCGGTCAGTATTTGACCCTCCATTCACTTCCAACTCTCGATCATATGTGAATAAAGTTTGCTCCATTGGATCTAAGGGCTATTTAGGAGCTACCTAGTGCTAGTTTTATCAAGTGTGCACCACACCTAACCCACTAGACTCAACTAGGTCAAGCTACCTGTTCGTACCCCCTTAATAGTATGACCAAAGGAAAAACAAAGTCCTAAACTACTCTAAGTGTCACTCCAACTCCAATCGACACTTAGAACTAGTCCATCCTTAACCTTGTCGTCCATCCTTTGAAAACTGAAATGATTTCCATCGTAGGGGCATGACCACCATGATTGCCCAATAGATCTCCATTACCATGACCTAACTTAATTGCCTCTGCAAAACACACGTTAGTCACAGTAATCATGTATTATCATTAATCACCGAAACTCAACTAGGGGCCTACATGCTTTCAGTCATGTATGGAATAAAACATAGTCTTCCATTACTTCACGAACACATGTAGCTCACAAAAATTTGAACAAGACGTATAGATTATTACCTACCCCTCCTAAAAGGTCCTAATATGGCTAGAGGGGGGTGAATAGCCTATTAAAAATCTACAAATCAACTAGAGCAATTTGATTAGTATGACAAATAGCAAAATACAAACTTGCTTTAGCTCTATAAGGGTTGCAAGCCACCTATCCAATAATTCTAGTTGCAATGATTCCTAGGCACACAACTTGCAAAGTTACTACTCACTAAGAACTCTCAAACTTGCTACTCTAAAGAGCTCCACTAGATGAACTTAAAAAAACAAAGCAAGCTCTCAAATCTAATTACACTAAAGAGCTTGCTACAACTAGTTTGGAAGAATGTAAATGAGTGAGTAGGATGATTATACCACTGTGTAGAGGAATGAACCAATCACAAAATGAAGATTAAGCCAATCACCAGGAGAATACAAATGACAAGAGACAACCAATTTTCTCCCGAGGTTCACATGCTTGCCAACACGCTACATCCCCATTGTGTCGACCAACACTTGGTGGTTCGGTGGCTAAGAGGTGTTGCACAAACCTTGTCCACATGATTGGACACCGCAAGAACCTACCCACAAGTGAGGTAACTCAATGACACAAGTAATTTACTAGAGTTACCTTTCGGCACTCCGCTGGGGAAGGTACAACTCCTCTCACAATCACCGGAGACGGCCACGAACAATCACCAACTCATGCCGATCCTCCACCGCTGCACCAAGCCATCTAGGTGGTGGCAACCACCAAGAGTAACAAGCAAAATCTACAGCGCAACATGAATACCAAGTACCTCTAGATGCAATCACTCAAGCAATGCACTTGGATTCTCTCCCAATCTCACAAAGATGATGGATCAATGATGGAGATGAGTGAGAGTGCTTTGGCTAAGCTCACAAGGTTGCTATGTCAATGAAAATGTGCAAGAGAGTGAGCTTGAGCTAGCCATGGGGCTTAAATAGAAGACCCCACAAAATAGAGCCGTTGTACCCCTTCACTAGGCACTGATCGGGGCGACCAGACGCTTCAGTCCAACTGACCGGACATAGGGCTCAACGTCTGGTCGCTCGATGGCGGCCACGTGTCATTCTGCATTCAACAGGAGCCAACGGATCTCAATGGTCAAGACTTGACCGGACGCGTCAGTTAGAAAGTGACTGGACGCTGGACCTTAGCGTTCGGTCATTTCTAGTAAGCTCTCAGAGACGTATTTCTTCGACTGGACACGTCCGGTCGCACTAGACCAGACAGAGCCAGTGTCTGGTCAGTTACCCTAACTTCTATGTAGCTACATCAGCTCTGATCGGACGCTGTCTTCCAGCGTCCGGTCACATGACCGACGCTAGGTTATCACTGCCAAGCCTAACCAGACACCCTGGTCCCCCTAAGACCAGCGTCCGGTCAGTTGTAAAACAGCGAGACTGACCCTCTTTTATCTCTATCTCCTTCACCCTTTTTCAAATGTGCCAACCACCATGTGTATCACCTTGTGCACATGTGTTAGCATATTTTCACAAATATTATCAAGGGTGTTAGCACTCCACTAGATCCTAAATGCATGTGCAATGAATTAGAGCATCTAGTGGCACTTTGATAACCGCATTTCGATACGAGTTTCACTCCTCTTAATAGTACGGCTATCTATCCTAAATGTGATCACACTCACTAAGTGTCTTAATCACTAAAACAAAATGGCTCCTACATTTTATACCTTTGCCTTGAGCCTTTTGTTTTTCTCTTTTTTCTTTTCCAAGTTCAAGCCTTTTATCATAACCATGCCATCACCATTGTCATGATCTTCATCATTGCTTCATCACTTGGAATAGTGCTACCTATCTCATGATCACTTTGATAAACTAGGTTAGCACTTAGGGTTTCATCAATTAACCAAAACCAAACTAGAGCTTTCAGTCTCCCCCTTTTTGGTAATTGATGACAACCCTTATACAAAGATATGAATTAAAGTTCATTTGAATCCATGTTGCTTGCCCAAGCATATTTACCATGTGTAAAGGATATTGACAAGTTTCATGAACTCCTTATGGTAGCAATTACTCCCCCTATATATGTGCTAGGAGTTTGGATTGTATCTTTGCACATATGCTAAGATAGGAAATATAGGAGACAATTTCTACCAAATGATGCTAAGGTATAAGAGATGGACCTTAGGAGCGTGATACCAATCAGAGTGCACCATTACACCATCCTTAGCACCATTAGTAACTAGACATACATAAAAACTAGAATACCCCATGAGATCAATATTACAAGCAAGGGTCTAGTTTCCATAGAATGAGCATAGGTCCAGTTACTTTAGCAAGATACAACTTGATAGCTAGATACCACTTGTAAATACATGGGAATGAAATCATTAGATGACCTATGCATGCTAGATTTTCATTTCAACATTTAAACTTACAACTAGCATACATCACACAAACATGGATATTGAACTTTAAAACTTGTGCCATGTAAGCAAATATATGAAATGCACATTCAAATGCATCACACAAGTTTATGAGCTTGCTCCCCCTATTTGTATGCTTAAAATTTTAATTGATCCCCTTCCTTTGTCATATCTTATCTCTCTCCCTTTGTCATCAATGACCACAAAGGCTTAAAGTATAGATAGGTTAGGATTATCAATGTCAACAATTAGCACAAAAGGAGGGCTCAAATTTTAGATAGGTGGGGTGAAACCATGTGAAGTGAGAATCATTTTCCTAAATTTGTTCAATCTAGATCACTTGCAAAAGATATTTAACTCGGTTTGATCCAAGGACAAGCTTCTTCACACCTCCAAATAAGGGTTATCTTGTACCATGTTGAGTTAAACACTTATAGCTCATTTTATAGATCAAACACTAGGTTGACAAGCCCAAAAACATGTCATATGCTACCACTAGATCATTTCAAACATACAAGCAATAGTGGTACCATACAAGCATCAAATTCATTTGATTTTCATGAATGAGCCTATTCAAATGTGAAATATGTCTAGATGCACTAATCATGTCCTTAGCAAGGATGTATGCCATGCCAATCAACTTTTACCTTGGATTGCTCGAAGGAGATGCATGTCATATAATTAGGGTTGCATCAACACATATTGGAGAAGTCAAGTATGTTCAATTCATTCCTTAGCTTGCAAAACCTCTTCTCATTGAGTGGCTTGGTGAATATGTCGGCGAGTTGATCTTCGGTGCCCACACTCTATGCAAATGTCCCCTTTTTGTTGGTGATCTCTTATGAAGTGATGACGAACATCTATATGCTTTGTTTTTGAGTGTTGAACTGGGTTATTGGTGAGTTTGACGGCACTCTCATTGTCACATAGCAATGGCACTTGCTTGATCCTAATTCCAAAATCACTCAAAGTAGCCTTCATCCAAAGTAATTGAGCACAACAACTACCGGCCAAAATGTACTCCGCTTCGGTGGTTGAAAGTGCTACACTATTTTGCTTCTTTGATGACCAAGATACAAGTGATCTTCCCAATATTTGACATGTGCCTGATGTGCTCTTTCTCTCAACTTTGCACCCCGCATAATCAGAGTCCGAATATCCAATCAACTCAAATCTTGCTCCTTTGGGATACCACAATCCAACATTTTGTGTATGCTTCAAGTACCTCAATACTCTCTTTGTTGTTTTCAAATGACTTTTTCTTGGTGAGGCTTGAAATCTAGCACACATGCAGACACTAAACATCACATCCGGTCTTGATGCGGTCACATAGAGTAGGCTTCCAATCATAGACCGATACATCTTTTGATCCAGCATGTTGCCACTTGCATCACTATCCAAGCTTCCACTTGTCCCCATTGGTGTACTAATAGCTTCAGCATCATCCATTCCAAACTTCTTGAGCATGTCCTTGATGTACTTGCCTTGACTCACAAATGTGTCATTCTTCATTTGCTTGATTTGAAGACCAAGGAAGTAACTAAGCTCTTCAATCATGGACATTTCAAACTCATTAGCCATCATTTTGCCAAACTCCAACAAAATTCTTGATTTGTTGACCCAAAAATGATATCATCAACATAGATTTGCATCACAAACAAGTCATTTCCAAGCATCTTGGTGAAGAGAGTGTTGTCAACCTTTCCCATCTTGAATCCCTTAGAGAGTAGGAAATCCCTCAATCTCTCATACCATGCTCTTGGTGCTTGTTTCAATCCATACAAAGCCTTTCTCAACTTGTAAACATGGTTGGGTTTCTTTCCATCTTCAAAACTGGGAGGTTGCTCAACATACATAAGCTCATTGATGTACCCATTGAGAAATGCACTCTTCACATCCATTTGATACAACTTGATGTTGTGGGCACAAGCATAGGCTAACAAGATCCTAATTGCTTCCAATCTTGCAACCAGGGCATATGTTTCTCCAAAGTCAAGACCTTCAACTTGAGTGTAACCTTGAGCCACTAATCTTGCTTTGTTCCTTATTACTATCCCATCTTGATCTTGCTTGTTCTGAAAGACCCACTTGGTTCCAATCACATTATGATTCTTATGCCTCTCAACTAAATCCCATACTTGGTTTCTTATGAAGTTGTTTAGCTCTTCATGCATAGATTGACCCAATCAACATCCCTCAAAGCTTCATCTATCTTCTTAGGTTCAATGGATGACACAAATGAGAAATGCTCACAAAATGAAGCCAATCTTGATCTTGTTTGCACACCTCTTGAAATATCACCAATGATAGTGTCCAATGGATGATCTCTTGCAACATTGGTTGGTTGAAGCACTTGCACTTGATTGCTAGCATTTGATTGATCACTTGGTTGAGATGATGAACTAGACACTTGATGATCTTGCACATTGCCATCACTAGTGCTTGCTCGGATTTGATCATGAGAACCACTAGCTTGCACATTTGAGTTAGAGAGCACTTGATTCTTGTCATCTTCAATATCAATCACCACTCTAGGCCTTAACTCACCAATGTCCATGTTTCTCATTGCCTTGACCAATTGAGTGCCTTTCACATCATCTAGATTCTCATCTTCCTCTTGGGAACCATTTGTTTCATCAAACTCCACATCATGAACCTCCTCAAGAGTACCACTAGCCAAATTCTAAACTCTATAAGCCTTGCTAGTAGTGGAGTAACCAAGCAAGAAACCTTCATCACATTTCTTTTCAAACTTGCTCAATCTAGTGTCTTTCTTCAATATATAGCATTTACAACCAAATACCCAAAAGTATGCTATGTTTGGCTTTCTTCCATTCAATAGCTCACAAGGTGTCTTCTCCATCATGGGGTGACAATAGAGTCGGTTGCTATAGTAGCAAGCCATGTTGATTGCTTTGGCCCAAAATGAATGACTCACATTGTACTCACTCAACATTGATCTTGCCATATCAATTAAGGTTCTATTCTTTCTTTCAACTAACCCATTTGATTGAGGAGTATACTTGGCCGAGAATTGATGTCTAATTCCAAATTCATCACACAACTCATCAATTCTTGTGTTCTTGAACTCACTTCCATTGTCACTTCTAACTTTCTTGATTGTTGTTTCAAACTCATTGTGAATACCCTTGGCAAAAGATTTGAATGTTGCAAACATATCACTCTTGTCAACAAGAAAGAAGACCCATGTGTATCTAGTGGAATCATCCATAATCACAAATCCATATTTGTTTCCACCAATGCTAGTGTATGTGGTTGGTCTAAACAAGTCCATGTGCATCAACTCAAATGCCTTAGATGTGCTCATCATACTCTTCTTAGGATGTGTGTTACCAACTTGCTTTCTGGCTTGACATGCACTACATAGCTTATCTTTCTCAAAAGTGACATCTTTCAAGCCTCTAACTAGGTCATGCTTGATTAACTTGTTTAATTGTTTCATTCCAACATGACCAAGCCTTCTATGCCATAACCAACCCATGCTAGTTTTAGTGATCAAACATGTTGGCAATTGAGCTTCTCCAGCATTGAAATCAACCAAGTATTGATTCTCATATCTAAATCCTTTGAATATCAAGTTAGAGCCATCTACACTTATGATCTCTACATCATCCACACCAAATATGCACTTGAAACCAAGATCACACAATTGAGCTACTGACAATAGGTTGAAGTTCAAGCTCTCTACTAGTAGCACATTGGAAATGCTCAAGTCATTGGATATTGCAATCTTACCAAGCCCTTTGACCTTGCCTTTTCCATTGTCACCAAATGTGATACTATCAATCCCATTGCTCTTGTTTTCATTGATTGAATTGAACATTCTTGGATCATCGGTCATGTGTTGTGTGCACCCACTATCAAGCACCCAATGCCTTCCTCTAGCTTTAAAATTTACCTACAAAAGAAAATCAATTCTTTTTAGGTACCCAAACTTGCTTGGGTCCTTGTAGGTTAGTTACCAAGGTCTTTGGTACCCAAATGGCCTTCTTCTTTGGGCCCACAATTGGTGTACCAATGAACTTAGCATTCACACCATTGGCACCCTTATAAAGCATGTAACAAGAATCAAATTTGATTGAGGATACATTAGGTAGCTTGTTCTTATTAGTCTTGCAATTTTGCTCTATATGCCCAACTTGCTTGCATCTATTACAAAACCAACCATTGCCCTTCACAAAGCTAGCTTTGGGAGTGACAAAGGCCACTTTACCTTTCTTGGGGGTATAGCCTAATCCCTCTTTGTTGAGAGAAAACCTTTGGCTACCCAAGCACTTTAGCAAGCGGGCTTCTCCACCATAGGCATTGCCTAAGACACGAGTGAGCTCATTCACCTCCTTCTTGAGGGACTCATTTTCCACCATTAGTGAGGTTTCACAAGTGAGACCATCACTCAAAGGTGAAGTGGAAGTGGTAGTGCTACAAGAAGTGTTAGTGGGAGCACCAAAAATAGATTCATCAATAAGATCACATGTTAGTCCCACATCACATGATATGATCACTTGCTCCTTCTTGGCTTCCTCCACTTTGACTTGCTTAATGAGAGAGGAGTGAGCCTTTTCAAGCTTAGAGTGAGCTTTGCCAAGCTTTTCATGGGCTTCCATTAGCCTCTCATGAGTAGCGTTGAGCTCATCAAAGGATTGCTCAAGAAATTTTACTTTCTTGCACAATTCTTTTCACTCCTTTCTCTTCATCTCATTGCAAGCGTGCACTTGCTCACACATGTCCAAGAGCTCCTCCTTGGTGTACTCCTCATCCTCATCATCGTCATCATCATTATCATTCCTACAAGAGTCACTTTCACATTCATCATCATCACACTCATCATATTATACCTTGGTAGGCTTTGCCATGAGGCATGTCGATGGAGTGTCGAAGATGGAGGGCTTGTTGTTGATGGTGATGCTTGCTAGTTCTTTTGAAATGTCCTTGATTTCCATGAAGGGAAATCCACAGAAACGAAGTGTAAAATGACAAAATGATCCGTCAATTTACCCAAATCTCAGTGATACAGCAAGTCATACACGATTATTAGAGTACAATATAGAGTTTTACATAAATTATTCTCTTCGCCACGCAGGGCGGAACACACTCACACATAGCATCCTAAATAGCCTCAGATGAGGATAGCAGCGGAAAACGATCTCCTCGAACCAGCTCGAGCACCGAACAGACCCTCTAGTCCTCCCAGTCATTGCCCTCGTAGTCGTACTCGGGCTCAGAACCTACCGAAAATCTATCAGTACACTTGGTACTGGCCACACATCGCCCACCCTATGCTTGCATTGCTTTGTGGAGAGTGGAATGCATTGGGGAAAGTAGAAAGAGACCTATTTAGGCTGTGGGTTTCCTATGCAAGTAGTTAATGTTTTAATAATAATATGTTCATCAGGTTTTGTCTTCTTAACCCATCTTATTCACATGTTCTCCCCACCCATCACACACAACTCATCTCATCTCACTCTCTCTCTTTAGGCGACGAGATCGACTCCCGCTCAGATCTCGCCTCAACGGCCAAATCCAGAATCCAACACGTAACCTAGGGAAAGGGTGGAGAAGGACTCCTCTCTCTAATCAAGTGAAGCATAGGTCACAGGAATGTCCATATCCATAGACACGGCTATACGTATAGATCGATCAACTCTACAGAGTGTGTACACCTGGTAATCCACAAGATCGCCATCCTTGATGATCCGGCTCGTCTAGGCTGATTTTGACTGCCTCCCAATTGGTACAGTACCACCCTACCACTTAGCCCTAGGCCACCCTAGAGTCCACCGAAATGCTGAGACTGTGAGACATAGTACCGGGCCCCCAAGGTCACTATGTTGTCTTAGGAGGGTGTGGGTCCCCATGCCCGTACCTCCCTACACTATCACCTTCCAACCTAGTAGTAGTGGTACCGCCCTAGTCAGTCGGGTAATCGTCCCCTGCCATCGGGAGCGAGTGGTGTGCACAAAGGTCCCATGGTTCTAGTTCTTGAGACATACCAGTCCTTAGGGGGACTGGACAGGATATCTTCTCAAAAGGGGATCGCCAACTCCCCATGCCATGATAGCACCTCACCAGGGATAACCAACACGCTAGTCAACCTCTCACATATACCCGCCATAGGTAACTCTCGCAAGGGATGCCTAGGTCACACCCCTTCGACAAGACTTGCCCTAGAGACTCGTCGTAAGATCCTGTCCAATCGACTCAACCCTCACCACACACCCAAAACACACGCCAAGATCTCCCCATGTTCATTATCCAATTTTACCAATTTTTACGGCACCTCGTGCCTTATGCACATACGTCTCTCCCTCACTAGCATCACATCACAGATATAATGCGAGTAAGAGTAAAGCAGTAAGTATGTAACAAGCGAGCATCTAGCCTATCAGTGGGTGTGCAGGAGTAAGGTTGCAACAAGGTATAAGGCTCAAGTAAAGCTACTATGCAACCTAACATCATATTATTGCATAAAAGATAAAGCGCTAGCAATTCTAGTTATAGCATGAGTAATAGGATCTACGAGATTGGTTGGGGCATGGCACCTTGCAGGTCATCTCCCAAGTCCTTGCTATAGTCGGGGTCATACTCCTCAGTCGGTAGGTCCTCCGGCTTTGTTAAACGTAACATATGGTCGTGTGAGCGACTCCTATAAAGGTGCACAAAGGAGCAACAAAAAACTCAAAAGATCCAAAGGCACTCAAACACAAGCCTATGACATAGAGCTCATTTTTAGAAAGATTTGAGCACTGGTTTGGTATTTTTCTGAGTTAAAATGAATTAGTTATGAGTTTTCAAAGATTAAATGAATTTCTGAAAAAGAAAAAGAATTGGAAATTCCAGGCAGTGACACGTGGCAGCTTCAATTGGCTGGGACAGAGTGAGTCACCGATAGGTGGGTCCGTTGACTAGTCAATGGCCAATGGTCAACTTTGACCGGGCTAAGACTGGGCTTTGGTGGGCCGGCTAGGGCTGGATACGGGCCGAGTTGGGCCGGGCGGGGCCAGGGCAACCCGGACACGTGGTAGCTCCTCGTGATGCCACGTTACGCTGTGGATTCAAAAAGGGGCTCTAGTCTTGTAGGCATGCCTCACAGTGAGCGTGAACCAGCGGTTCATGGGTGCACGTGGGATCTACCGTGGACTGTGTTCACCTTCTCTTCCTTCCTCTTGGTTCATGGTGTACATGGTGCACCAAACTACTGTCCTGGCCCTTCCCCTTTCTTCCCCGCATGGTGGCGCACCCACTGGCGGCGAGCGGCTATTCTCTGGCCATGGTGGCTCTCTTCCTCCATCTTGCTGCGCGTGGTGCGTCCCCTGCCAAGGCAAAATAGGTAACCCTCCTTCCCTCGCTTCTACCGGCCTAACGCGGCAAGAACGGAACCTTGCCATGGTGAGCTCTATCCATGGCAGGCATGCTCCGCAACGCGTCGCCCTCTAGCATTCCTAGGCCCTCGGTGCGTAGTGTGGTCCATGGTTGGGGCGGCAGGGGTGTGTGTGTGTGTGTGTAAGTAGGGTACAGGGGTTAGGGCCTCCTCTCGCTCGTTCCTGGTATGGAGACGGTGAAGTGATGCCCACGAACTCTTCTATAGAGAGCTGGGAGGGTGCTGGGGCTCACCGTAGGTGGTGATGGCGAAGGGATATCGATGCAGGGCGAGTCGAGGTAGTGTCGAGGTGAGGTTGTGCCATGCTGAGCAGCTGCTCCACTATAGTCGATCGGTACGTCGCCTTCCATTCCGGTGGCTCCTCTTCAGCGGCCCTCTCTTCTCTACCCCCTTCTCCCTCCTTCCCCTTCTTCTCTTAGTCATGACAGAAAGTGGTGGCCACTAGGGCAGTGGCAAGGTGATGGGGAACGGCTAGGGCACCTTGGTGGTGTCTTCTTATAGGGAGGTGGTGATCATGGCGAGGTGAATGGCGAGAAGGGGGCTTAGGGCCACGTGGAGGTGATCGGCGTGCTTAGGCTAGGGTTACGGTCATGGCGCGGTCGCGGGTTGCCTTGGCGCCTCTATTTTGGCGCAACAACCTGCTCAGGCTTCATACAAGGGTGCCAGAGGCAGGTTGCAAGGGCGCGGGCCACAGCGATGGCGTCATGGCACGGATGGCTCCAGCTAGGGGACGGTAGTAGTGCGGATGGGTGAGGTGGCGTTGCATCCACGCGTTCACTGCCACCCAACGTGAAGAGAACGGCTGGCGATGGAGATTCCCCCCTCCTCTGTCCTGACTCGGGCACGAAAAGGGGAAAGGCACAAGGAGGACGATGACAATGGGGTCCCAGCTAGCGGTGACCAGGAGAAAGGGAAGAGCAGCTCCCAGCTAGGCCGCTTGGCGTTGTTGGGCCGTGCCAGATCCGTGGCCCGTCACGGTGGGAGTGGGGCAGCTAGAAGGCTAGGCCAGTTTGGGGGGTTGGGTCGGCCTACGAGTGCCAGGTGTGTGGCCTGCTGGGCTAGAGTCCATTTGTGGGCCATGGAGCCAGGCTGGCTTGAGCTCTGGGGCTAGAAGGGGTTTCTCTATTTTAGCTTAATTGAATTAGCTCTTCTATGTTATCTCTTCACTTTTCTAGCTACTCCATAGTTCCTACATGCATACACATGTGTTGCCTACACATGAATGCCCTAGTGGGGTCCACTAGAGGTCATTTAGGATTCCACCAAGGGTTGGCAACAACACCCACACATTTATTTAAATATTTAAATAAATGTCATTGCTTTTATTAATCAATACAAAAGAACATAAGAAGCAACTCATACAAATTTAATTAAATACAAGGATATAAACATCTACAATAGGTACTACTTATGCAACTAGGGTAGTTTTCCTACAAGACATTCACCAACCATTGGCTATTTTTAGAAACAAATTTGTAGTTGTGATTTTTTATTTTTCTTGTTTTCTGGAAATTTCTGGGTTGTTATAGTCCTTCCCCCTCATAGAAATCTTGTCCCAAGATTTAAGGTGTGACATACCTTTCGAAAGAGGTAGGGGTAAAGCATCTGGAGTTTGGACTCCTCTCCCATGTAGCTTCCTGTTTAGTGTGGTTGCTCCACTGAACCTTGCACATGGGTATCACGGTGCTTCTAGTCTCCTTCTTAGCTTTGTCTAGTATCCGAATCGGGTGTTCTTTGTACTCTAGGGTGTCCTGAATATCTAGTGCATCTGTGTGTACCTCTTGCTCTGGCAACTACAAGCACTTGTGTAGCTAGGACACGTGAAACACTGGGTGTACTCCTATCAACTCCTCGGGCAACTCTACCTTGTATGCCAACTTGCTGATCCTATGACAAATCCTAGTAAGGTCCCACGTACCTGGGGGCCAATTTCCCTTTCATATGAAATCTGACAGTGCCTCAGAGTGGGGAGACTTTGAGATAGACATAGTCCCCAACCTGGAACTCGAGGTCTCTTCGACGGTTATCTGCGTAGCTCTTCTATCGGCTTTGGGCAATCCTCAGGTTCTCTCATACTTGGGCAACTCCTTCTTCAGGCATCTTTGATCTTTGTGGGGCCAAAGAATGATCTCTCTCCTACCTCTGACCACATCAGAGGGGTTCTACACTTTCTGCCATACAATGCCTCAAACGGTGACATCTTGAGACTAGCCTGGTAGCTATTAGTTGTACGAGAACTCTATGTGGGACAAGCTTTTCTCCCAATCAGACCCATACTTCAAGACACAAGCTTGGAGCATGTCCTCCAAAATCTGATTAACCCTCTCTGTCTGACCATCTATCTATGGGTGGTACACGGTGCTATAATCCAGTCGAGTCCCTATGGCCTTGTGGAGACTCTTCCAGAACTTGGACACGTATTGCATGCCATGATCAGACACTATGCTAGTGGGGGCTCCGTGGAGTCTGAGAATGTGCTCGATGTATAGATCTGCTAACTTCTCAACTCTGTAGTCAATCCTCATAGCTATGAAGTGAGCTATCTTGGTCAGTCGGTCAACAATCACCCAAATCGAGTCATGGCCTTTAGGGGTTTGAGGTAAACCCACTATAAAGTCCATGGATATGCTTTCCCATTTCCACACTAGGACATCCAAGGGTTTAAGCAACCCGGCTGATCTCTGATGCTCGGCCTTGACCCTATTGCAAATGTCTCATCACGCGACATGCCCGGCAATATCTGCCTTCATGTTCTTCCACCAGAACTATTTCTTCATATCGGCATACATTTTGGTGCTTCCTAGGTGGATACAATACTTAGAGTCATGACCCTCTTCCAAGATTTCTTGTCACAAGGCGGGATCAGATGGTACATAGATTCTGTCCTTGTACCAGTACACT
Organism: Miscanthus floridulus; assembly: GCF_019320115.1. Classification (NCBI taxonomy): domain Eukaryota; kingdom Viridiplantae; phylum Streptophyta; class Magnoliopsida; order Poales; family Poaceae; genus Miscanthus; species Miscanthus floridulus. Next base: position 46,621,022 of record NC_089583.1, on the reverse strand, counting down.
CCTTGCACATCTTCCCTGAACTCGGGGCACTTGCCCCTCTTCATGAGTTCTTGAACTCCCAGATTTCTGAACACTCTAGTTGCAGCGTTGCAGACCCGATCCTTGAGGTTGTATTGCACTCGAAGCTCAGTTTAGCATACCCTTTGGTAGAATCTCAAGATGAAGGTCACCCATTTCCTAACATAGCTCGGGTGGTACAGCTTCCATGGACAGATTGTGGCAATAGCTCCTTCGGCTCAAGGCATCAGCGACTACATTAGCTTTTCCTGGATGATAGTGAATCTCCAGGTCATAATCCTTTATAAGCTCTAGCCATCTGTGTTGTCTCATGTTCTGATCCTCTTGTGTGAAGAAGTACTTTAGGCTCTTGTGATCGGTGTAGATATCACACTTATTTCCGATCAAGTAGTGCCTCTAGATCTTTAGGGCATGCACAACAGCAGCAAGCTCAAGATCATGGGTCGGGTAGCATTGCTCATGGTCCTTCAACTATCGGGACGCATAGGCAATGACTCTCCCACTCTGCATCAAAATGCAACCCAATCCCTATCTAGATGCATCACAATAGACTACAAAGTCATTTTGGATATCGGGCAAGGCAAGAATAGGAGTGGTGGTAAGCTTCTGTTTTAGAGTCTAGAAGCTGTGCTCGCACTCGGGCATCCATTCAAACTCATTAGTCTTCTTCAGCAGGTTGGTCATGGGCTTGGCTATTTTTGAGAAGTTCTCGATGAACCTTCGATAGTACCCGGCCAATCTAAGAAAACTACGGATATCGGTCACAGTTGCGGGGTTGTTCCCACTCCCTCACTAGCTTCAATCTTTGCAGGATCTACAGCTACTCCCTCAGCTAGTGAGAACATGACCAAGAAAGGTGACTTTTTCAAGCTAGAAGTCACACTTGCTAAACTTGGCATAAAGCTGATTCTGCCTCAACTTCTCCAGAACCACTCTCAAGTGTTGTTCATGCTCTTCGGCGGCGGAGGAATAGATAAGGATGTCATCAATGAACATCACCACGAACTTGTCTAGCTCATCCATGAATACCTTATTCATCATGTTCATGAAATAAGCTAGGGCATTAGTGAGTCCGAAGGACACCACTGTGAACTCATATTGCCCGTATCTGGTGATGAAAGCTATCTTAGGAATGTCCTCGGGTCTGATTTTCATCTGATGATACCCAGACCTGAGATCAATCTTGGAAAAGTACTTGGCATCTTTCAGCTGATCTAGGAGGTCATCGATCCTGGGTAGAGGATACTTGTTCTTGACTGTCATGACATTCAAGTTCTGATAGTCAATGCACATCCTCATGGATCCATCCTTCTTTTTCATGAACAAAATAGGGGAACCCCTAGGGTGAAGCACTGGGTCTGATGTACCCCTTGTCTGACAACTCCTTGAGCTATTTCTTTAGCTCCTCTAGCTCATCGACTGACATGCGGTAGGGTCTTTTAGCAATAGGCCTAGTACCTGGCAGAAGGTCAATCACAAACTCTACATCCCGATCAGGTGGCATGCCTAGCAACTCCTCAGGAAACACATCAGGGTACTCATTCACAATGGTTACCTCCTCGACTGTCTTGGCCTCTAAGGCACACAACATAGAGACTGTCTTTCCCTGATTAGGCTTACAGCGGATTATGTGACCACTCAGGTGTGTGATCTCTACGTACCTTGGTGAACAAGATATCACTCCTTTGTGCTGTGTCAACCAATCCATTCCCAGTATGACATCTAGTCCCTCATATGGAAGTAAGGTGAGATCGGCTAGAAAAGGGTAGCCCTCAATGGTGATACTCACTCCCTGACATCTCTTGGTGCATATAATGCGACCTAAAGGTGAACTGGTGTCAATGGGCTCCTTGCGGGAGGTCATAGGTATGCTATGCTCTCGTGCAAACTTGGTGGAAATGTATGAACAAGTAGCTCCAGAGTCGAACAAAACCGAAGCTATAACTCCCTGTACCAAAAACATACCATACACCATGTCGGGAGCGTCCTGGGCGTCCTTCGTGGTCATGTGGTTGAGATGACTATGGACAGCCCCTGCAACATTCTTGCGTGGAGCAGCAGGTGTAGCAGCCTATCTCGCCTGGGTCGGAGCAGGCGGTGTGCCGTTCTTGATGGGGCACTCAGCGATCTTGTGACCAGGCTAGCCACAATCGAAACAGGTGAAGGGTGCGGTACCTATGGAGGTGGGTGTAGCGGTCCTCCATGTGCCAGCTCCCTGAGTGGGGTGACTTAGAGCGGGATGGCTCTGAGCAGGGCGGTGGTAGTTGGTGGTGTAGGTACCACCTCCATGGCTCAGAGCGGTCACAACCCCCTAAGTGTAGCGTGAGCAGGAGCGGAGGAAGCATGTGAGCACGTGGCCTCTACGGGGCCAGGCCATGAGAGGAACTCTTGAACCTGGCGCTTCTTCTCCTTATGGAGGGTGTTCGCCTCCAGATGATCCCTCTCCATCTCCAGCACCTTGTTGACCATCTCGCGAAGGGTGCGGTAGGCATGACCCGAGAGGGCCACCTTAAGATGAGAGTTCAGCCCCTTCTTGAAGTAGTACATCTTCTTCATCTCAGTATTGGTCTCACCTGGAGCATACCTCATCATGCGGGTGAAGCGAGTGGTGTACTCCTGAACCTTCTGGGAGCCCTAGGAGATGTTGCGAAACTCCTCCACCTTGGCATCCATGACACCTTCGGGCACGTGGTGTTCACGAAAGGCCTCGGCGAACTCCTCCCAAGAGATACTCCCTGGGTCCTCGTGGGCGTCGCAGTAGCTGTCCCACCATGCACGTGCAGCGCTAGTGAGTTGGTGGGCGGCGACCCCCACGCACTCCTTGTTAGTGTAGGTGGTGAGGTCCAGCTTCTTCTCCATCTCATGGAGCCAGTCCTCGGCGGTGATGGGGTCGTCATCGGCGGTGTCGAAAGTAGGAGGCCTCAGCATGAGGAAACCCTCCAACTTATGTTGGAAGTCATGGGGAGGACCCCTGTGGTGGTGAAGCATCCCCTGAGCCAGCGCCTCCAAGAGGCGGGTTTGGCGGTCCATCACCTCCGCCAACTGTGGTGATGGCGGCGGCGGTGCTCCTCCAAGCTGCTAGGTGGCACCCACCCCCAGTGCAGGCACCTCTAGGTGCGGGCTCCTCCCTGGCACCAAAGGGAGCTCCCCTGCCTCCTCCATGGCCACGGCCATGACCATGGGCCATGGACTCAGGGGAAAGCGAGCGGTTGTTCAGACGAGTAGAACAGCGGCAAGACATCTCTCTACAGGGTTAGGTCATTATTTAACATTTTTTGTTAGATGCATTGTTAAGTGGTTTATCAATTTAAAATGAGATTTCTATCCAACACTCATACAAAGATGCAAATAAGAACCATAAGATGCAATAAGATCCAAAACATCCATTACATTAATTTATTACATAGCGACATCTCCAGTAGCTACACTAACAGATTCACGGGAATCATGCTACTCGCAGGCAGCTCCAAAAGTGGGACATCCTACTTTACTCCCTAGGTGCGTCATATCTCTGGCCATGCAGGGCTCAACATGTCTACTACTACCTTAACTATTCCTGTCCAGGAGTGACGGGTGGTGCAGAAGGGCCGGAAGTGGAAGCCTCGAGAGTGCCCTCCATGGCACGGAGCTCATCGTCGGAGCGGTGGATCCTTGTGACGTAGGTGAGAGCGTAGTCCAGCATCTCTGTCCTTAGAACCTCTGAGTAATCCTCCGTCGGGCAAGCCTTGAAGTTGAGCTTGGTGGCCTCAACGTGGAAGGGCTGTCTGTGTGGCTTCTTGCGCATCCTAGGTAAGTGGATGTCCTGGACCTTCCCGATCTCCTAGACGTGCTTGCGATCAGCGTCGATCCAAGCCTAGCTGATGTGGTTCACCTTGTCCTGAAGGTACTTGGTGCACTTGATGTAATGGACCAGGTGATGCATGTCATAGGTGGTGGTGACGGCAGCTTCCACAGCCAGCTTCTCCATCGTGTTGCAACGGGCCTCCTAGGGCAAGCTTCCTGATGCCACGGTGCTTCTCCTTCTCATGGAACTCCCTTAGGGTAAGCCTCTGACGCTCAATCCGATCCTCGCACTCAAGCACCTTGGACTCAAGATAGTCGTGGCGAAGCTCAGCCTCCCCAACTTTGTCCTTGGGGTTGGCGATCTCCTCCTGAAGTGACTTCTCACGGGTCTCATAGAAGGTCTTCATTCTGTCATAGCCCATGCGCTCCTCCTCAAGCTTGCCGACCATCTCCTCCTCCTTGTGCTCCACCTTGAGGAACTCCTCGTCGCAACGGAACAGGAGGTCTCGATAGCGGTGGTTCTGCATATCCACATCCATGATGTAGCGATCATGGGCAATGATGTACTGCACAGAGGCCCTCAGGCAGGGGTCAACCTCGTCACGCGCAGCATGTTCTACAGTAGTGATCTGCGGCTCTAAGAACCTGTTGAGGTCTAGAGCGGTAGGCAGCAGGTGGTACTGTCCCGTCTAGAGGTAGTCGTGTGCATCACACATCACACTATGAAGAGTAGTGCGCAAGACGAACTGCACGCATGAAGCGATGGAGTTCTCCACCTCTAGTGTCTCAAAGGCACGCAGCACGGGTATGAACTCACTGGCGGGGACCTTGAGGTGGACCACGATGTGGCCCTTGAACCCATCGGGTCTAGGCTCACCCCGACACACGTACTCGATCTTCTCTGCGGGGATGCCTAGTGAGTCCAGTACGTCATACAGGATCGTGGCAAACCCATGGTAGGCCAGTCCGTCCATAGGGAGCTTGACAACAGGAGCCATCTACAACTTTAACCGTAAGACGAAGTCAGTACTTGTTATTTATGAAGTATCTTGAGTAATACAGAGTGAAACTTGGTAAGACAAGACGAAACAAGGTAAATCAGGGTGATACTTGGTGAATCCTGAGTGATACAGGGTGAATCAGGGTGGAACAGAGCGATGTGATGGGTAAGGTAGACGAAATTTAGGTAAGAGAGTGTGAAGTTGAGGTAAGCCATGCACGAAAATGCAGCATGGACGGTAATATAACCGAAAGTGTCAAGATCTTTCATAATCCTATTGTCCAAACCTATGGGTCCATCCTAGGGTCAAGCATGGCTCTGATACCAACTGAAACGTCCTTGATTTCCATGAAGGGAAATCCACAGAAACAAAGTGTAAAATGACGAAATGATCCGTCAATTTACCCAAATCTCAGTGATACAGCAAGTCATACACGATTATTAGAGTACAATATAGAGTTTTACATAAATTATTCTCTTTGCTACGTAGGGCGGAACACACTCACACATAGCATCCTAAACAGCCTCAGATGAGGATAGCAGCAGAAAATGATCTCCTGGAACCAGCTCGAGCGCCGAACAGAGCCTCTAGTCCTCCCAGTCATCGCCCTCATAGTCATACTCGGGCTCAGAACCTGCCAAAAATCTATCAGTACACTTGGTACTGGCCACGCATCGCCCACCCTATTCTTGCATTGCTTTGTGGAGAGTGGAATACATTGGGGAAAGTAGAAAGAGACCTATTTAGGCTGTGGGTTTCCTATGCAAGTAGTTAATGTTTTAATAATAATATGTTCATCAGGTTTTCTCTTCTTAACCCATCTTATTCACAAGTTCTCCCCACCCATCACACACAACTCATCTCATCTCACTCTCTCTCTAGGCGACGAGATCGACTCCCGCTCAGATCTTGCCTCAACGGCCAAAGCCGGAATCCAACACGTAACCCAGGGAAAGGGTAGAGAAGGACTCCTCTCTCTAATCAAGTGAAGCGTAGGTCATGGGAATGTCCATATCCGCACACATGGCTATACGTATAGATCGATCAACTCTGCAGAGCATGTACACCTAGTAATCCACAAGATCGCCATCCTCAACGATCCGGCTCGTCTAGGCTGATTTCGACTGCCTCCCAACCGGTACAGTACCACCCTACCACTCAGCCCTAGGCCACCCCAGAGTCCACCGAAACACTGAGACTGTGAGATGTAGTACCGGGCCCCCAAGGTCGCTATGCTATCTTAGGAGGGTGTGGGTCCCCATGCCCGTACCTCCCTACACTATCACCTTCCAACCTAGTAGTAGTGGTACCGCCCTAGTCAGTCGGGTAATCGTCCCCCGCCCATCGTGAGCGAGTGGTGTGCACGAAGGTCCCATGGTTCTAGTTCTCAAGACATACCAGTCCTTAGGGGGACCGGACAGGATATCTTCTCAAAAGGGGATCGCCAACTCCCCGTGCCATGACAACACCTCACCAGGGATAACCAACACATGTAACTCTCGCAAGGGATGCCCAAGTCGCACCCCTTCGACAAGACTTGCCCTAGAGACTCATCATAAGATCCAGTCCGATCGACTCAACGCTCACCACACACCCAAAACACACGCCAAGATCTCCCCATGTTCATTATCCAATTTTACCAATTTTTACGGCACCTCGTGCCTTACGCACATATGTCTCTCCCTCACCAGCATCACATCACAGATATAATGCGAGTAAGAGTAAAGCAGTAAGTATGTAACAAGTGAGCATCTAGCCTATCAGTGGGTGTGCAGGAGTAAGGTTGCAACAAGGTATAAGGCTCAAGTAAAGCTACCATGCAACCTAACATCATATTATTGCATAAAAGATAAAGCGCTAGCAATTCTAGTTATAGCATGCATAACAGGATCTATGAGATTGGTTGGGGCATGGCACCTGGCAGGTCGTCTCCCAAGTCTTCACTGTAGTCGGGGTCGTCTCCCAAGTCTTCACTGTAGTCAGCGGGTTGCCTTGGCGCCTCCGTTTTGGTGCAACAACCTGCTCAGGCTTCGTACGAGGGTGCCAGAGGCGGTTGTAAGGGCGTGGGCCATAGTGATGGTGTCATGGCACGGATGGCTCTAGCTGGGGACGGTAGTAGTTTGGATGGGCGAGGTGGCATCGCATCCACGTGTTCGCTACCACCTGACGTGAAGAGAACGGCTGGCTGATGGAGATTCACCCCTCCTCTGTCCTGACTCGGGCGCTGAAAAGGGGGAAAGGCGCGAGGAGGACTGATGACAACGGGGTCCTAGCTAGGCGGTGACCGGGAGAAAGGGAAGAGCAGCTCCCAGCTGGGCCGCTTGGCGTTGTTGGGCCATGCCGGATCCGTGGCCCGTCATGGTGGGAGTGGGGCAGTTGGAAGGCTAGGCCGGTTTGGGGGGTTGGGTCAGCCTACGGGTGCCAATGTGCGGCCTGCTGGGCTAGAGTCTGTTTGCGGGCCGTGGAGCCAGGCTAACTTGAGCTCTAGGGCCAGAAGGGGTTTCTCTATTTTAGCTTAATTGAATTAGTTCTTCTATGTTATCTCTTCACTTTTCTAGCTACTCCATAGTTCCTACATGCATACACATGTGTTGCCTACACATGAATGCCCTAGTGGGGTCCACTAGAGGTCATTTAGGGTTCCACCAAGGGTTGGCAACAACACCCACACATTTATTTAAATATTTAAATAAATGTCGTTGCTTTTATTAATCAATACAAAAGAACATAAGAAGCAACTCATGAAAATTTAATTAAATACAAGGATATAAACATCTACAATAGGTACTACTTATGCAACTAGGGTAGTTTTCCTACAAGACATTCACCAACCATTGGCTATTTTTAGAAAAAAAATTGTAGTTGTGATTTTTGATTTTTCTTGTTTTCTGGAAATTTCTAGGTTGTTACAGCTTTCTTGATAGATTTCTTGCCATCATCACTAGAGTCATCACTATCCGATCAGCCATCACTATCCCAAGTGACTACATAGCCTCCACCCTTCTTCTTTTGGAAGGTCATTCTCTTCTCCTTCTCCTTCTTTTCATTTTTATCTTTCTTGTGCTTCTTCTTCTTCTCATTTCATCATTATCACTATTGTAGGGACAATTTGCTACAACATGATCGGGGCTCTTGCAATTGTAGCATCTTCTCACATACTCTTTGCTCTTGGTGTGATCTCTTCTCTTTCTTGCACCATAGTCCTTTTTCTTCATGAATTTGCCCATCTTGCGTACAAATAGAGCCATGGCTTCATCAGTCAGTGTCACTAAGATCATCATCATCACTTGATTCTTTCTTAGACTTGCCCTTGTTCTTGGATGATGATGAGCTAGCCTTAAATGCTACACTCTTCTTCCTTCTTGTCCTCCTTGTCATCCCCCTCCCTTTCCACATGGTATGTCTCTTGTGTCATGACATCACCTAGTACTTGGTTAGGGGGTAATCTCCTTCAATTCTCCTCTTATGATGAGCAATCTCAACATCTCAAATCTTGGAGGTAGGCACATCAAGAACTGATGAGAGACATCATCATCCTTGATCTTCTCTCCCAAGGCCTTCAAATCATTGACAATTACTTGCAATTGATGGAACATCACCGGAATGCTCTCATCTTCCTTCATCTTGAAGCTTGTTAATTTATCCTTGAGGATATACAACTTGGCACTCTTCACCGCCGATGTGCCCTCATATGTTTCTTACAATCTTTTCCACACCTCATTTGCTCTTTCACAATCCTTGATTTGCTCAAATACCTTAGAATCAATGGCATTGTATATGGTGTTGAGAGCCATTGTATGCATTGCTTGTTGATCTTATCTTGGTTGGTGGGATCATCGGGATCGATGATAGCGTAGTCATTCTCGGTCACTTCCCATACTTGATCATTGATTGAACCAAGATATATCCTCATCTTTCTCTTCCAATAACCATAGCATGTGCCATCAAAGAATGGTGGTTTGCCCCCCACATGATTGAACACAACTTGAGCCATAATTTGACACTGAGGTTGTTAAGCCTTCAATTAAATGGTGACCATGGCTCTGATACCACTTGATAGGTCCTAATATGGCTAGAGAGGGGGTGAATAGCCTATTAAAAATCTACAAATCAACTAGAGCAATTTGATTAGTATGACAAATAGCGAAATGCAAACTTGCTCTAGCTCTACAAGGGTTGCAAGCCACCTATCCAACAATTCTAGTTGCAATGATTCCTAGGCACACAACTTGTAAAGTTACTCCTCACTAAGAGCTCTCAAACTTGCTACTCTAAAGAGCTCCACTAGATGAACTTAAAAAAACAAAGCAAGCTCTCAAATCTAATTACACTAAAGAGCTTGCAACAACTAGTTTGCAAGAATGGAAATGAGTGAGTAGGATGATTATACCATCGTGTAGACGAATGAACCAATCACAAGATCAAGATTAAGCCAATCACCGGGAGAATACAAATGACAAGAGACAACCGATTTTCTCCCGAGGTTCATGTGCTTGCCAACACGCTACATCCTCGTTGTGTCGACCAACACTTGGTGGTTCGGCGGCTAAGAGATGTTGCACAAACCTCGTCCACACGATTAGACACCGCAAGAACCTACCCACAAGTTAGATAACTCAATGACACAAGTAATTTACTAGAGTTACCTTTCGGCACTCCGCTGGGGAAGGTACAACTCCTCTCACAATCACCGGAGATGGCCATGAACAATCACCAACTCATGTCGATCCTCCACCGCTGCACCAAGCCGTCTAGGTGGTGGCAACCACCAAGAGTAACAAGCGAAATCCACAGCGCAACACAAATACCAAGTGCCTCTAGATGCAATCACTCATGCAATGCACTTAGATTCTCTCCCTAATCTCACAAAGATGATGGATCAATGATGGAGATGAGTGGGAGTGCTTTGGCTAAGATCACAAGGTTGCTATGTCAATGAAAATGTGCAAGAGAGTGAGCTTGAGCCTAGCCATGGGGCTTAAATAGAAGCCCCCACTGAAATAGTGCCATTGTACCCCTTCACTAGGCACTGATCGAGGTGACCAGAAGCTCTGGTCCTACTGACCTGGACATAGGGCTCAGCGTCCGATCGCCCAATGGCGGCCACATGTCATTCTGCGTTCAACAGGAGCCAACGGATCTCAACGGTCAAGACTTGACCGGATGCGTTAGTTAGAAAGTGATCGGACGCTAGACCTCAGCGTCCGATCATTTCCAGTAAGCTCCCAGAGACGCATTTCTTTGATCGGACACGTCCGGTCGCACTTGACCAGACACAGCCAGCGTCCGATCAGTTACCCTGACTTCTGTGCAGCTATATCAGCTCTGATCGAACACTGCCTTCTAGCGTCCTGGTCAGTCAGAGGCCTAGCATCCGGTCACATGACCGACGCTAGGTTATCACTACCACTGCTTGACCGAACGCACCGGTCCCCCTGAGACTAGCGTCCGGTCAGTTGTAAAACAGCGAGACTGACCCTCTTTCATCTCTATCTCCTTCACCCTTTTTCAAATGTGCCAACCACCAAGTGTATCACCTTGTGCTCATGCTGTTAGCATATTTTCACAAATATTATCAAGGGTGTTAGCACTCCACTAGATCCTAAATGCGTGTGCAATTTATTAGAGCATCTAGTGGCACTTTGATAACCGCATTTCGATACGAGTTTCACTCCTCTTAATAGTACGGCTATCTATCCTAAATGTGATCACACTCACTAAGTGTCTTGATCACTAAAACAAAATGGCTCCTATATTTTATACCTTTGCCTTGAGCCTTTTGTTTTTCTCTTTCTTCTTTTCCAAGTTCAAGCCTTTGATCATAACCATGCCATCACCATTGTCATGATCTTCGTCATTGCTTCATCACTTGGAATAGTGCTACCTATCTCATGATCACTTTGATAAACTAGGTTAGCACTTAGGGTTTCATCAATTAACCAAAACTGAAACTAGAGCTTTCACCTCCGCTATGAGACGTCATCGGTGGGTCTCCTCGTATGCTGGGTCGAGCAGGTGGAATTAGCGCCATCCTACAAAAAAGTCAATGAAATAGAAATTCAATATATAATGAAACATAAACTTAGAAATGTAAAAGTAATTGACACAATTACAAGCATAAATTGAGACATGCATAATTAATTGAATGAATACGACAAATATGAAATAATGAAAACAACCAATAGTCACACCTCACTAATCTACCAATGGCAAGTGCGTGAATTGTGGCCTAGTCTACCGCACTTGCCGCACTCGTACTATTCGGGGTCAGTAAGAAATGGGGTTCCTCTCCCACGCCTTGTTCTTTCTGGGTATCTGACCGATAACTATCATGTGCCTTGTCCTCTTCCTTGATCCATGCTTGTTCCAACGGTAAGCTGGATCCGCAATGTACTTTGGCCCATCATATGGAGGCTACTCTCTAGGGTCCACGAAAAGGCACGAAGCGGGGGCTCCATGTGTGCACAAGCAGTGTCGACATTGAACTCAGTGAGGTATCCTGCTCTCGATATTACAGTTGCGATGCCTAGCTGCTGCCACCAAATGAGAACATAAAAAGTGGTACTGCCTTGGTTTACCATAAGTGCATTTGAAATCTTAGAGGATTACCACATGCATCCTCGACTCTCGGACCTCACCATCGGATGTTGTACCACCCCTATGCTCAACATGATAAGTCCCTATGGCGTGGTAAAAATATGTAACCACATGTGTGCCAGCCCTTTTATTTGCCTTCTCTAGGTGTGCCTTTGGTTTCGGAGCCCATAACTCTCCATCACTCCGCAACTTCAATGCATGGGCGTGTCTATCGTTGAACCAGGCAACAAGCTTGTAGAAGGTGAATTGAACGATTGCATTCACAGGCATACCATGTATCCTCAATAGCAACTTATTGAATGACTCCGCCATGTTGCTGCACTAAAACTTGTACCTCCATCCACCGGCATCATGAGCTCTTGTCCATTTCTCCAAATCCCTCATCAAACATGTGAGCCATTGTCTACCTTCTACATTTGATATGGTTCTGACCTGCTCTAACTTTTTCTTAAAGTACTTGTCCTCAAGCTATCGAGCAGCCTCCTAGAACAGATCAAAGTTATCCTTCACACTATCCTTCTAGAGTAGATTCTCGACAAGGTGCCGAGTACACCAACAATGGTGCAAAGGTGCATACCCCTCTATCTACTCTCACATGACATTAAGTATGCCCTAGGTGCCTATCAGATATGACGCCAACCTCTCTGCCAGGCCCAACCACATGTATCTAGACTAACCTCAAGAACCATCCCCAACTGTCATTGTTCTCCTTCTCAACCAAAGCAAATGCCAAAGGAACCAGCTTGTTGTTTGCGTCATAGGATATGGCTATAAGAAGTGTGCCCTAGTATTTGCCAATCAAGAACGTACCATCAATGGAGAAGACAGGACAATAGTGCCTAAAGACCTCGACACACTAAGGAAAGCACCAGAAAGCACGAAAGAATATCTGCCTCCCATCCTTCCATGCATTTGGTTTTGGGATGTACTCATAATGCATGCCTGGATTCACCGCTTTGATTGCATTAAAAAGTACTGGCAGCTACTCATACCCATCCTCCCAGTCTCCATATATCATCTTCCACGCTCGATGCTTAGCCCTCCAAGCTGTACCATAAGTTATCACATAACCTCCATACAATGCCTCAACAGGTCCTGATAATTGTCCTAACCTTAATGTTAGGTTCTCCTGCAATATTCCCATCAACCGCTTGGCAATGAGGGTAGATGTCAACTACTGATGCTTCACTGTCAGCACATGGTCAGCATAATTGTGTGGCCCAATAACTTTTGTGATCTTCTATTTTTCAGTGACCTTTTGCTTCCTTGCACAAACCCTTCATGGGCAGCGTTCCTTGTCACACACAACTATGTAACGGTGCTTCCACATATGAATGCAAGACCTTATAAGGTTTCTTTTGTATCACTACAAACGCCTACAACCATCTCTTCAATGCAGGGAGGTCCTTAAATACCCTACCCTTCTCAATTACCATGTTAGAGGCTAGCCTCAGGAGCTTCTAGGAGCTCATCATCACGTCCTTCTACACACGCCTAATCGGAATGAGCAAGATCGCTAAACTCATGAACTCTTGGATCATGGTAGTCGGGAAAGATACGCCTCAGCATCTCAACATCACTATCTGTCAGCTCTCCAATAGAATGATCATCATCAGAATCAAGAGCCCTTGCCATCTCATATGGCTCCGAATCATTCATATTTTCAACACTATTGGAGCCACGGAATCCATCTCCACAGTGCACTTGCGCAGCAATAGTGGGCACATCCACATTGTTAGGAATGTCTTCTACAACATAAGAAGAAAAATAAGGAAAGAATAAAAAATGGATGTAAGGAAGGGGGGTAAGCTCCCAATAATCACGCGGATAAGACACTTACTCGGATGATTCTGTATCAAAGGGATCTCATGAGGAGGATCTGCCACAACATCATGAGTCTGACAAGCATCTCCAACTAGCTCATTGAGGGCAGATTGAGCATCAGGATTCCGTAGGTGCAACCTCGACATCCATATCAGGTTTTGGGACGAGAGGGTCAAAGTGTGCCTACTAACTCATTGGTGGGAAAACCCCATGAGGGATAGGATCAACTAACACCCGACCCATAACCACGTCCAAACTTTAGAACTGACACTTCATAGCCGATCTCACATAGTTCTCCTACTGGTCTGCACACCCAATTGAGATCATCTTCCTTAGGATGTTGGAAGGGGAACCTAGGTGAAGTACACCCTCCACTGTGATACCATCATCATCAGTAGCTCCATGGCAATGTAGCTCCTCCCGAGCCCTTACAACCAACTCACTAAATGAAGGCTTCTCATTGAATAACACAGGCACGCTTTGCATCTCAACAAACTCAATATATCCACTAGCGATCTTTTTTCACGGTGCCTTCATGATATATGCTCACTAGGTTGTCCATCTAGTAGTTCAAACAAAAATTAAAATACAGTTCGTTTAGTACAAAGTAGCTACTATATAGTACCTCTCTAATAGATACTAACTAACTACACCCTAAATAACTATGTCACTAGCTATATAACTATATTTATCTAACTATATTTATCTCACTAACTAAATCAACTAGCTATCTAATAACTATATCTATGTACCTATGTCACTAGCTATCTAACTATATCTCTCTCACTAACTAAATCAACTACCTACATCATCAAATTTATTAGAAACTACCAAATAATTAAAGTAGTAATATAATTCAAGCTAACTAAGTACCTACATTGCATATTCAAAATTTTTACATGTCCAAGTCAATGCAACGATGCGACGCGGACGTGGACACCAGGACCAGAGCTAGGACGGGGACACGGAGGACGGGATCGACGGCGAGGCCATGGCGCGCTGGGAGCAGGGGCCGTGTCATAGCCGGGGTCGCCGGAGGGAGCGCCTATGCGTGCGACGGACGCAGCCAGCCGGGACGCACGAGGCGGCACGGGCGCGGGGCACGGTAGCGCTGGCGGCGCCCTGGCTCGGGAGCGGCAGAGAGGTACTTAAATACCCTACCCTTCTAAATTACCATGTTAGGGCTGGCCTCAGGAGCTTCTAGGAGCTCATCATCACGTCCTTCTACACACGCCTGATCGGAATGAGCAAGATCGCTGAACTCATGAACTCTTGGATCACAGTAGTCGGGAAAGATACGCCTCAGCATCTCAACATCACTCTCTATCAGCTCTCCAACAGGATGATCATCATCAGAATCAAGAGCCCTTGCCATCTCATATGGCTCCGAATCATTCATATTTTCAACACTATTGGAGCCACGGAATCCATCTCCACAGTGCACTTGCGCAGCAATAGTGGGCACATCCACATTTTTGGAATGTCTTCTGCAACATAAGAAGAAAAATAAGGAAAGAATAAAAAATGGATGTAAGGAAGGGGGGTAAGCTCCCAATAACCACGCGGATAAGACACTTACTCGGATGATTCTGTGTCAAAGGGGATCTCATGAGGAGGATCTGCCACAACATCATGAGTCTGACAAGCATCTCCAACTAGCTCATTGAGGGTAGATTGAGCATCAGGATTCCGTAGGTGCAACCTCGACATCCATATCAGGTTTTGGGACGAGAGGGTCGAAGTGTGCCTACTGACTCATTGGTGGGAAAAACCCATGAGGGATGGGATCAACTTAACACCCGACCCACAACCACGTCCAAACTTTAGAACTGACACTTCATAGCCGATCTCACATAGTTCTCCTACTGGTCTACACACCCAATTGAGATCATCTTCCTTAGGACTGTTGGAAGGGGAAGCTAGGTGAAGTACACCCTCCACTGCGATACCATCATCATCAGTAGCTCCATGGCAATGTAGCTCCTCCCAAGCCCTTACAACCAACTCACTAAATGAAGACTTCTCATTGAATAACACAGGCACGCTTTGCATCTCAACAAACTCAATATATCCATAGCGATCTTTTTTCACGGTGCCTTCATGATATATGCTCACTAGGTTGTCCATCTAGTAGTTCAAACAAAAATTAAAATATAGTTCGTTTAGTACAAAGTAGCTACTATATAGTACCTCTCTAATGGATACTAACTAACTACACCCTAAATAACTATGTCACTAGCTATATAACTATATTTATCTAACTATATTTATCTCACTAACTAAATCAACTAGCTATCTAATAACTATATCTATGTACCTATGTCACTAGCTATCTAACTATATCTCTCTCACTAATTAAATCAACTACCTACATCATCAAATTTATTAGAAACTACCAAATAATTAAAGTAGTAATATAATTCAAGCTAACTAAGTACCTACATTGCATATTCAAAATTTTTACATGTCCAAGTCAATGCAACGATGCGACGCGGACGTGGATGCCGGGACCAGAGCAGGACGGGGACACGGAGGACGGGATTGACGGCGAGGCCGCGGCGCGCTAGGGAGCAGGGGCCGTGTCACAGCCGGGGTCGCCGGAGGGAGCGCCTATGCGCGCGGCGGACGCAGCGAGCCGGGATGCACGAGGCGGCGCGGGCGCGGGGCACGGTAGCGCTGGCGGCGCCCTGGCTCGGGAGCGGCAGAGAGAAAGGAAGAAAGAAAGGAAGGGTCTATACGTAAGACAGGGCTTGACGTCAATAATCACGGTGCTAAGATCTACTGCGTCAAGATCTACGGTGCCAAGTTGTATGCTAAGTCACCGTCATATCTGCGTCGAGCTCAAGACCTAGGCGCCAAATCTATGACGCCGAGCTAAGGGTTCAAATTTTAAAAGCATACCTCCTGGAACATATTTGTGAAAAAATTTTAAAAAAAAGAGCTAAAAAAACAAAAAAAACTCGGGCTGCGCGCCTACGCTATGATCTGGTGTGTTAGCTTAACAGAAATTAAGGTGCTTCCAAACAGACAGCTTCATTTTGATTTTTCCAAAGTTCAAATATTAGTTTCTAGCAATATCTAATTACATTTTGCCTTTCAAAAAGAATGGTGAAACCTTAAGGAATTATTACCTATTACGATCGAGGTAAAACACAACCATCGTATAAACACAGATGCAAGACCATCAGATTGCTCCAACACCAAACACTGCACTGTAGTAAAGAGGCCTGTCACTGAGGCATACATGATTCGTCATCATCTTAACAACTAGAGTCGTTGCTTGTCATGCACATGGTACAAGAAATTGGTTTGGTCACTCAAACTAACACTGAATTTACAACACAGCACTGACTAGAAATAACTTAAAACACCAGCGACGTGAGCAGCGACTGCAACAGAGATGCCTCTGCTTCTAAACCTGACCAAGAATGGTGCCACGCCTGCACTAGGCAAAGCAAGAACCAACATCATCTTCATGCCGCCACAGCTCAACCCGGCAACCATCCCATGGGCAATGGGGGCGAAAAGCTGCATGTGGTTCATCTTCATTACTAAGTGCCAAGGGGGCCAAGTTTTAAGCAAAAAGAAAAGTGAGAATTGCACTGACCCATATCCCTGTCGCCTGTTCACATACTGGACCGTCCCAATCTTCCCCTCACTGATCATCCGCTCAGTGCACAATCCCAATCTTTCATCATCATCACAAGTCCTTTGACAACAGAGCCCATTCAATGAGGGCAAGATGTGCTCCTCCAGCATCTCAATCTGTGAGGAGCAAGCAACAGCTCCGAGAATGAAGCTGAACGGGGAATGCAGGTGGCTCCACAGCCCACGCTTCACCTCTCAGCTTCTTGTGGATTGGACTAGCGGGGTTGTCCAATAAACCTCGAGTGGCTTCTGTTTAAAGGAGAACAGAGTATAAAGTGCCCCTCCTGCATCTCAGTATACAGGGAGCAGCTACACCGAGAGTGCGCACAGGCTGACAATATCAAACGGATGGCTGACTCTGCCTTACGCCTCTCGGTTCTTTTATGCCTGCTACCATCTGCCAGCAAAACAAAGGATAATGTGTTCATTGCACACTGGCAGGAGCAGGCATACCCGGGCCCCTCACCGGGGCCGGGCAAAGCGCAAACTAGCATCAGGTTGTTGTTGGTGGGTCTGTACCAATAAAAGAAATCAGTTAGACAAGAAGCAAATTTATCTAGTGCATCTCAGGAGTTTCAATTCATTCAAAGTTAAATACTCCCAGAGTACAATGTATAATGCAATAGGATTTCTAGGAACATATGATGCCATTATAGTGAATACCAACCATATACTGTGAATTCATAAGCTTCTATAATATAAGCTTCTATAATAATACTCAAGCAGATATCAACTCAGTATGATCAACAAAGGATGAAAGGAATCACATAGGATGAAAAAAAATTGCATATACAGACCAGTGCAAATGGTCCCATGGATTCCTGTGGATGTACAAATGGGACTCCAGGGCGTGAAGGTATGGCATATTGCTGTGAAGCATGCATGAAAACAGCCGATCTCACAGGTGCACCAGTATGGCCAGGGCTGTAAGGTCCCATGACACCATCTGGCCCATAGCCAATTGCATTTGATGCTTGAGCTGCTGACCATGATGCAGGCATGTGCTGAGCTATTGGACGAGGTTGCTGTTCGACAGCAACAGGTGACCGGTGCGCTGAACCAAGCTGGGGAAATTCAGTGTTGTAGTTAACAGCAGGGGCATAGAGGGGTTGAATTGTGTATGGGACTCCACTAAATCCAAATCCAGGATCAAATCTTTGCATATACCTGTACAAGTCACTCATGGTGAGTAAAAAGAATTTCCAGGGATCAAGTATGTCGACCACAGTGAACAAGAACATAAAAAGGTATCATGTAATCCGAACTAGCTTAACCAACTTCATAGAAAATAAGTACATCACAAGATTTAGTGTTTCCTATAAAAAAATGATACTCTTATTGCCATGCTTCACTAGCATCCCATCATTAGCAATACAACAACAACAACAACAACAACAACAAAGCCTTTAAGTCCCAAACAAGTTGGGGTAGGCTAGAGTTGAAACCCAGCAGAAGCAATCAAGGTTCAGGCACGTGAATAGCTGTCTTCCAAGCACTCCTATCTAAGGCTAAGTCTTTGGGTATATTCCATCCTTTCAAGTCTCCTTTTATTGCCTCTACCCAAGTCAACTTCGGTCTTCCTCTGCCTCTCTTCACGTTACTATCCTGGCCTAGGATTCCACTACGCACCGGTGCCTCTGGAGGTCTCCGTTGGACATGTCCAAACCATCTCAACCGGTGTTGGACAAGCTTCTCTTCAATTGGTGCTACCCCTAATCTATCACGTATATCATCGTTCCGAACTCGATCCCTTCTTGTATGACCGCAAATCCAACGCAACATACGCATTTCCGCTACACTTATCTGTTGAACATGTCGTCTTTTCGTAGGCCAACATTCTGCACCATACAACATAGCAAGTCTAATCGCCGTCCTATAAAACTTGCCTTTTAGCTTCTGTGGTACCCTTTTGTCACATAGGACACCAGATGCTTGCCGCCACTTCATCCACCCTGCTTTGATTCTATGGCTAACATCTTCATCAATATCCCCGTCTCTCTGTAGCATTAATCCTAAATATCGAAAGGTATCCTTCCTAGGTACTACTTGACCTTCCAAACTAATATCTTCCTCCTCCCGAATAGTAGTGCCGAAGTCACATCTCATATACTCAGTTTTAGTTCTACTGAGTCTAAAACCTTTGGACTCCAAAGTCTCCCGCCATAACTCCAGTTTCTGCTTCACTCCTGTTCGGCTTTCATCAACTAGCACTACATCGTCCGCGAAAAGCATATACCAAGGGATGTCCCCTTGTATGTCCCTTGTGACCTCATCCATTACTAAGGCAAACAAATAAGGGCTCAAAGCTGACCCTTGATGTAGTCCTATCCTAATCGGGAAGTCATCCGTGTCTCCATCACTTGTTCGAACTCTAGTCACAACATTGTTGTACATGTCCTTAATGAGCCCGACGTACTTCGTTGGGACTTTATGTTTGTCCAAAGCCCACCACATAACATTCCTTGGTATTTTATCATAAGCCTTCTCCAAGTCAATAAAAACCATGTGTAGGTCCTTCTTCTTCTCCCTATACAGCTCCATAACTTGTCTTATTAAGAAAATGGCTTCCATGGTTGACCTTCCGGACATGAAACCAAATTGGTTCATAGAGACCCGCGTTATTGCTCTCAAGCGATGCTCGATAACTCTCTCTCATAGCTTCATAGTATGACTCATCAACTTAATTCCCCGGTAATTAGTACAACTTTGAATATCCCCTTTATTCTTATAGATCGGTACCAATATACTTCTCCTCCACTCATCAGGCATCTTGTTCGATCAAAAAATATGGTTGAACAGCTTGGTTAGCCATACTATAGCTATGTACCCGAGACATCTCCACACCTCGATTGGGATACCATCCGGTCCCATCGCCTTAGCTCCTTTCATCCTTTTCAACGCCTCTCTGACCTCAGATTCTTGGATTCTCCGCACAAAACGCCTATTGGTGTCATCAAAAGAGTCATCCAACTGAAAGGTTGTGTCCGTATTCTCACCATTAAACAAATTGTCAAAATACTCTTGCCATCGATGTCGGATCTCATCCTCCTTCACCAAGAGATGCTCCCTTTCATCCTTAATGCACTTAACTTGGTTGAAGTCCATTGTCTTTCTCTCATGAACTCTAGCCATCCTATAAATGTCCTTCTCTCCTTCCTTCGTACTCAAACGTTGATAAAGATCCTCGTACGCTCTACCCTTTGCCACACTTACAGCTCGCTTTGCAGTCTTATTTGCCACCTTGTACTTCTCTATGTTGTCCACACTCCTGTCATGGTACAAGCGTCTATAACACTCTTTCTTCTCCTTAATAGCCCTTTGGACTTCCTCGTTCCACCACCAAGTATCTTTAGCCTCGCCTCCGCTTCCTTTGGTTACTCCACACACCTCTGAGGCCACCTTCCGAATGTTGGTTGCCATCTTCTCCCACATGTTGTTTATGTTTTCTTCTTCCTTCCAAGAGCCCTCTTTGATAACCCTTTCTCTGAATACCTCTGACGTCTCCCCTTTCAGTTTCCACCATTTTGTTCTTTCAATCTTAGCTTGTTTATCCCTACGGGCACGCACCTGAAAACGAAAGTCTGCCACCAAAAGCTTATGTTGAGAAACAACACACTCCCCTAGTATCACCTTGCAACCCAAGCATGCTCGTTTGTCCTTTCTTCTTGTGAGGACAAAGTCAATCTAGCTAGAATGTTGTCCGCTACTGAAGGTCACTAGATGAGATTCTCTCTTTCTAAAGAAAGTGTTGGCTATCATCAGGTCAAAAGCTACCGCGAAGTCTAGAACTTCCTCCCCCTCCTGATTCCTACTACCATACCCAAAACCTCCATGAACTGCCTCGAAACCCGCGCTTGTAGTACCTACATGCCCATTAAGATCTCCTCCTATAAAAAGCTTCTCACTACTGGGTACAGCTCTAATCAGGCCATCTAAGTCTTCCTAGAACTGTCTCTTAGCACTCTCGTCGAGGCCTACTTGGGGGGCATACGCACTAATTATGTTCAAGACCATATCACCAATGACAAGATTGACTAAGATAATCCTATCTCCTTGCCTTCTCACTCCCACCACACTATTCTTAAGGCTCTTATCAATCAAAACTCCTACTCCATTTCTATTCGCAATTGTCCCTGTGTATCAAAGCTTGAAACCTGTATTGTCCACCTCCTTCGCCTTCTGACCCTTCCATTTAGTCTCTTGAACGCATAATATATTTACACGCCTTCTAGTCGCGGTATCAACTAATTCTCTTAACTTACCTGTAAGCGACCCTACATTCCAACTGCCTAAACGGATCCTAGTTGGTTCGACTAGCTTCCTTACCCTTCGCACCCGTCGAATCAGATGTGAAGACCCTTGCTCATTTTTCACTACACCCGGACGCCGATGTAGCGCGCCACTAAGGATGTGACGACCCGATCCTTGATCACTTAACACCAGTGCCCAGATCGCGACACGGCGCATCACAGGGGTGACGACACGGCCCTTGCTCATTTAACACCATACCCTGAGTTCCGATATGGCGCGTCGCTAAGAGGGTTACGCCCCAACGATTTTATCCCATCATTAGCAATCAAACTGATATTTTGCCAGTTGACTTCAAAAGTTTAGGGTGATAGTTAAATGAAGTAGGACTTCACTAAACTTAACGGCAGCACCACTGGCAGGGTAGTCGCAGCTGGTTGCGGCGGCGGCGGCGGCGGCAGGCGGCGGTGGCAGCGCCGGCCAGGTAGGACTGGATGGCAGCCACCGAGCGAGTCAGCTCCCCGATGGCGGCAGCCACCTGATCCAGCGTCATCTGTGCCGCATGCTTCATCTTGGCAGCGGGCGACGGAGGCAGGTGGCAGCAGCGAGGTGGTGACCACCGCGGCAGCGGAGGTGATCGGCGGCGGAGTGTTGGTGGGATTAGGGCCTGACATCTCTGATACCAGATTGTTATGTGGCTGCTAGGATTGAGAGGGAGAGAGCTGAGTGAGAAGGCAGCGACGGGCGGGCCGGTGTATACGATGGCAACGTTCCCAGCGACCACAACGTTGGCTGCCCCAGCCCCTACCGCCCTGATCCATTACGGTGGGGCGGTACAGCAGCCCTCCTACACCGAAGGTGTTTTCTATGGAGGCGTTGATGGCCCTCTACTCTACGGCGGCAACATGCAAGCACCACCATGGCGCCTCGTCGTCCGCGGCCTTTGCTCCAGAACCAGCAGCTCCGGGTGTCAGCCACAGCGCCCACCCTCTGCGCTTCTACAAGTTGGAGTTCCCGATGCCAGGTTCCGATGAGCCACTGCCGGATCCCTTCGCCAAGGTGCTGGCCGACATTCACCAGCAGTAGGCGTCTCTCTCGGCGCGCCCGGATGCTGTGGAAGCCCGACAATTGGCAACCACCATCACCACCATGCCGCTAGTGTTCCCCTACGGCTGGCCAGGCTATGGGACGACAGCCGTCTCCATAACCGGTGCCCAGCAGATCCCAGTCACGGGCGAGAAGTTGCAGCAGATCGAGCAGCCGATGGACATCGCGATGACGTACTCTAACACATACAATGCATAAGAAACTATTGGAGCAGAAGCATGGCAAAAATAACCATAAAATCTTTCTTGTTCATGGTGCGCTAGGAGCACAGCAGCAAAGAGATGTGTTACGAGAAAAGAAACTAACCTGTCATAGCTTCTGTCATAATCAGGATCCTTGCGCTCTGACTCACGGTCTCTGAAAATTGCAACCCTATTGTTCTGCCTGCTTCTATTGACTGCAGGCTCCTTATCAATCTTG
Source organism: Miscanthus floridulus (assembly GCF_019320115.1). Classification (NCBI taxonomy): domain Eukaryota; kingdom Viridiplantae; phylum Streptophyta; class Magnoliopsida; order Poales; family Poaceae; genus Miscanthus; species Miscanthus floridulus. The sequence continues at coordinate 46,598,376 of NC_089583.1, read as the reverse complement.
CTTCTATTTGACCTGCTGCTAGCTGAAGTGGTAGTCAGGCTCCTCTCGAGAGTAATTTCAGCCCCTTGGCCCATTCTATTGCTTGAGTTCAACTCCAAGGAAGTGGACCTGTGAAGAGTACTGGGTAAAGTCACTTCCTCAGCTGACCTCCCATCAGTAGCATTACTGCTATTGCTGTTGTTAAATATCCGCGCTCGTGCCTTGTTGTATTCCTCTTTCCTTTCTTCGACACTTTTCTGGAGGTTCTCTCTAGATGAGTGAGCACTTGAGCTGTTCATGCCATGGAAATTCTTTTGAGGCCTCTGCTTAATAGCTACTTTCGCCACAGAGATGTTCTCTTCTTGTGGCAGGTTAACTGGAATATCTGCAAGGCGGACAGCAGGCAGTCGGCACTCAGATGATGTCTTACGGAGGATGATACGCGAACCAGTTCCATCAGGCAAACTGTTGTCTGGTATGGCAATGGACTGCAGGAAGTAATGCTGCGCCAGGCGATGTGCAGCAAGACGCAGATACGAAGTTGGAAGACCACTGAATTCATACTCTGTACGCCTAGGGTCACGAATGAACTTCAAAATTTCCTGCTCCATTCTTAGCACTGCAGAAAGGAATAGACTAGAGTCAAATACAAGGACTAAGCACATTTTGTCAATTAAAGCATTAGGCAATGGAACAGTCAAATTGTAAAGTTCCAGTTGATGATAATTGAGATGAACAGCAGTAGAACCCCGCGACCATCAGATGCACTAGCTGCTTGGAACAAACACTCTTGCAATTCATATTTTTTTGGAACAGAATTTTACTATCTGATGGTTGTATAAATCTCTTATCCTTAGGTCCAGGCATGTTTGCACATATTAAAATGACATAAGATGCATGGAATACATCAGTCACATTTTCAAGATACCTAGCTACCTCGCTATAGTAGCAAGCCATATGGGGTGAAGTACATAAAGACAGCACACAGCATACAAGTACAAGGATACAACATATATGCCCATATGCCCTATGAATAAAGCAGCCAGCCACCTGCTTACATCTCAAAACAAGCAAGGAACACTCTGCACGAATCCTAAATTAACCTTTTCGTCACCCAATCATCAAGTTAGTAGAATCGCATAACAGACAAATCCATTTGGTAAACTAACTCCGGAGGAGGCGTGAATTTTACCAGAAAGCCTCTCCCTTGGTTTCTCGAGGGCCTCCCGTAGGAACTGATCGACCTGGGCGACCAAATCCTCGCGCGCAGCCGAGGGAGCCGAGGAAGGTAGGCCGCCCTGCGGCTGCAGAGTGGGCGGCGGCTGGGGCGGATCCTGGTCGTCGGCGAGGTCGGGCGACGAGGACACGCGGCGCGCGGAGAGGATGAGCCGGCTCATGGGCTCGTCGATGTCGGCCGTCTCCCACGAGTCCGGCGCGGCGGCTGCGGCTGCGGCGTCCTCGGCTGCTGGCTCCATGGCTTTGCGTGCGCGGGCGGGCGATCCGGAGCTAGAGTGCGGAGGGGCGCCGGTCAGAGAGGCTGGAGCTAGGAATGAGCACGGCCATGGGTCCGGGGCGCCGGGATCTGGAGGAGGAAGCGCAGCTAGGGTTTGGTTTTGCGGGGCTGGTGTTGGGAGGAGGAGCCCGAACGCGGTGGAGATAGGAATCTAGGCGAAGGCGAGGAGGATAGGGAGAGGAAGCGGGTGTGCAGAGGAAGTTACGTGACTACCCTTGTGGCATTGCCGTGCGGGCTGAACCATTCGCGGCACGGAGGGTTAGTTTCGGTACGCGCAGTGGGGGTGAACGAAACCGGAGGGACACGGGATCCCAGTCCCACTCGGTGGTGTTTTCGTGCGCCAAGACCGTGCGGAGTACGCGCACTTACCTGCACCAGCGTTTCTCTGGAGAGGCTTTTATATGCGCGCCATAATAAAAATTGATAATTACTCATAAGTTATTAACAAAATTAAGTTCTCACACTACTCTAAACTCTTTTATCCTATTACGTCACTTCCGTCAGATTTAGCACTAACGGTGTCAAACAACGGGCGTAAAAAGTCAAAAATTCTCTTAGATTTGAATATGTAATTAATTTTTTGAGCATCTTAACGATCTTAAATGAAAAAACTCAAAACTAGAAAGTTATAGATCTCATCGAGATCTACAATATTTATATATTTTTTTTATTTGATTCTGTATAAAAAATGTGAATTTTTCTAAGATATATTAATCGTATCAAATTATTTTTTTTTGTACGAAATTAAATGAAAGATAATTTTTTTACAAAAATTATAGATATTGTTGAGATCTACAACTTTTTAGTTTTGAGTTTTTTTATTTGAGGTCATTAACATGCTAAAAAAATTAAGGCCATGTTCAGGCTTACCCCATATTCAGCTTGTTCGGCTTTTTTTTCAGCCGGAACAGTATTTTTCTCTCACAACAATTCAGCCAGAACAGTGTTTTTCAGCCAGTTTCAGACCAGTAAACTGAGGCCTAATTGTATATTCAGACCTAAGGGTGTTTTTTATTTTTCACACCCACGATTTGACACCGTTAGGGCTAAATCTGACAAAAGTGACATGAAGAGCAAAAGAGTTTAGAGCAATGGACACCTATAAAAACTCAACTTTTTTTAGTGGCATATATATAATTACCAATTTTTATAATGACACACGTGTAAAAACCCCTTCTCTCAAAGCGCCCGCGCCGCATTGTCCGTTCTTCGGTTGGACAGGAAATTCCTTAGGTTCTTCTCTACATGTACTCCCGCGAACAACTTAAGTTTTTTTCCGGTCGGACTTAAGTTTTTTTCTCTTATTACATCTCTGCGTCCCTACGTGATGTTAATAAGGGTCTATTTAGAACCGAGAAATAAAAAACACATAAATAGAAAAATATATTTCTCGAAAACGTACAAGAATTATTCTTCGTCATTCATTATATTATGAAGAAAAGGAGGAAAGAGATCCCGTACAACACACACCAGTACCATTTTACTTTAACAAACTTACATATCGCCTGTAAACCCAAAAACACAGCTGAAGCTAGACTATCACCTGGCTGAAAACCTAAGGTTGCTAAGAATGAAAGCATCCTGGACCTAGCCAAAGCCTACAACCAACACTCCTCCATAGCAAAACCCCAAAGCACCAGCTAAGCTGGGAGCATATACTGGCACGAACAATAAGCACATGACTGTGGTTTTGTTTCCCGTTGTAACGCGTATAAGAAAAGAATAGAAAACACATAAAATTTTATAAGATTTAGTGTTTGAAACAAATAAGTATATGAATAGCCCAAGAATTAAAAGGTTAATGGTAAACATAATTGCTTACACTATACAAAAACTACCTAAAACATCACCTTGTTCTGCAACACCACTTCAACAGTACTTTTCAGCGAATAAACACTATTTTTCTCTCACAACAAATCAACATAAACATCAACAATAGCTAAATTTCAGTGAAACGATCAGGATCATTTTCCTTCACAAAAGCAGTACTGTACATATGATGCTTGCTGACGGCGTGGACTCTCTGCGGTAAAGTCACGAGTTGGGAAGTTATTCACTTTATCATTGCCAACCTGACATGCAAATAGCAGCCTATTTAAAGCCTAGTTCGCAGACAGAGCTAGGATAGTTGGCATATTTTTCTTTTATATGTATAATTTATCTTTTTTTTTCAAAATCTTTACATTTGTACTTCAAAAAAAACTTTTACATATGAGTTTGGATAAATATTTGAATCCATCTTGATACTTGACACTGAAATAAAGATAAAATTTATATGAAAACTATAGATCTCAGAATATCAACAGCTTTATGGTACATGACTTTTCCATTTAAAACCATATATTATATCGATTATTTCGGTAACAAGATGAATTCAAATAAAAATATTATAAATTAAATGGTTGTAGATATTATTGAGAAATAAGATTATTTTATAAAATTTATCTTTACCCGAGATTATATTAAAAAATATAATGTTTTTGAAGAACTGTTATGTAACTGTAGATAATTTGAGGCAATTTATTCACACAAAATGATTTTAAATGAAAAAGTCATATACTACAAAGTTATAGATATTCTCAAGGAGTATAATTTTTCTATAAATTTTATCTATATCTAAGGTCATGTGTAAAAGTTATGATGTAAATAGGATAAGCTGCACAAACAAACAAAAAAATTCTACCAATTATCCTTGCTCCATCCGTGAACTGGACTTTAAAGTCACTGGTGACTTTTACTACTGCAAGTCAGAGAATCCACGCAGCTTGCTAAGACCATAGATCCCACTTTTTAGAGTGTTAATCAATAAGTGCTCGATTATTTGCTTCCATGAAAGCATGCCTACCGCGCAAGAGTCTCTCGGACTTCATGAAGAAATTGAAACCAAAAGATGGCAGTTCATTTCTCCAAAACATACAAACACATAAACATTTCCTCTCAAAAGGATGTAATAATCTTCCGTTCCAAATATTGCTACAGTATTATTAAAAGTATAAAAATCTGATTCTTTAGAATTCCTCTAAAAATCATGATGCAGCGTGTCGCTCCACACTCTGTGCCACTATGCCACGAAGCCACGCCATTCGTATCCACATCCTGACGTGGGATCCCAGGAGCTTAGGCACAGGGCCAATGGCCCAGATCCGCACGTTTGAAACACCACGGCTTCCCAGCCCTTGGATTGGCGGTTCGCCCCTCATAAAGCATGGGGCGTCGCACGCATTAACTCCACCTATCGGCGTAATGACCGAGGAATATCTTTTTTAATATAGACACGACACTTAGAATACTTTCGGATGAAGTGCTACACCAATATTATGTGCACTTACGGAATAATCCAATTGAGCATAAGAGATATCAACACATGCCTACACCCTCATCATCTGGCCCCTCCCATATTTTTCATCTAGTTGTCATTCCCTTTTTTAGGTAGCCATATGAGGAGAAAGTGAGAGGGGACGAGGATGTGGGAAGGGACAGATGACAAGGGTAGGCGCAGTGCATGAGCTCATTGCCGTCGAGGAGTAACATGAGGTGGAGCCAGAGATAGATTGGTGCTCATCTGGTGGTGCAAGCAAGCCTAGAAAGAGTGGGGAGATGAAAGCAACTGATGATGGACTTATATTAGTGTTTTGTAAACCGGACTAATGAATTTATACGATTGCTGCCCTGCTCTAGCAAGACAATGGTAGCATCCAAAGGACACGAGGATTTATACTGGTTCAGCCCAGAGCCCTACGTCTAGTCTCAGAGATAATCGAGTGTGTGTTCCTCGCTTGAATACTCTAAAGTTCTTACAATAGGGGGTGCAAGAATAGTGGAAGAGGTAGGAGACAGAAGCTAGATCTAGGAGATGGGTTACTTGAATAAAAGCTTTGAGAGTCCAGAGAAGATGAAGATGAAGAAGGGGTGCCCTAGCTTGCCCTTATGTAGAGTCCGGGGATAGGTCATGTACAAAGAAGGAGGTTCTTCTGACAGAGGGGTCATGAGCCTGAGGGAGGGAACCTAGCTAACATGGCTTGCAGCAACGCTGTCTTGGGGTGCACGTCTGGACGTGGTTGTCGTCATGGTCCTATGTCCACGTCGTAGCATGGTGTGACATGGTGCTACAGTGCCATTCATGGCGGCATTGTGGGCACGTTGGTGTTTCGCCAGCCATTTTGTGTGATGTGGTCTTCGTCATGGCCTTCGTCATCGCTTCCTGATCTCCCATGGCGTCGTACAGGAGTTGGTAGTCGTGCCCTAGGTTGTTGGTCGTCTTATCAGCTTGTGGAGTTGGTGGCCACGATCCCAGGCTCCATGGTCGTGGCTCCTGCTGGCTTGATGGCCTCTAAGTCAAGGCCACCGTCATGGATCCCATCTCATAGTGGGTGGAGTCGTACATGCGTCTCTTCGAGCCGTATTTGGACGGTGGGTCACCGTACTGGCCGTCACCGATTGACAGTGTTGTCTTGTCTCTACTGTGTGCCATAGGGATGGCGTCTGATAGGACCGAGATGGTCGCTATCCCCTCGGTCCTTGCGGAGTCAGTGTGGCGTGCCTACTTCGGTCAGAGCAGACGCACTTGGCTAGACTCGATCTCTCCCTATTCCTCCCTGATAAGGACATGAGCTCAATGCATACGACCATGCTTGGAGATAGAGGATGAGGAGATCAGCGAGGGTGTCCTAACCGAGAAGGAGGCCCAAAGCTCATCCGGTTCGAGTCACCAAGGTGGAGGCCCAAATCAAGTTCGAGCCCATCTCGGGTTCTAGGACCAGTCTATCATAAAACTAGTCACACGGGTGCGTCCGAGCTCTATTTTTGACGATCCACATATGGATGGAAAGCTAATTAGATAAGGAAGCCAATGCAAGTGGTCTTAAGTCAAAAGCCCTTTAGAATCAACTAAAATCATCGAAACAATTCAGTGTCCAGAATCTGCTAGGGTGCTGCGACACTATCTTTTGGTCCGTTGGGCCGTGTATCATCTTAGAGCCCATTAGGGGGCGCGTCCAGGGGGTGACATCTAGGGCTCTATAATTAGCAGCCATCGCTTCCTTAGGGTTTAGGTTTTGTTTAGTTCTTGATGTCTTCATGAAACAGACGTCGTTTTGCTGCAATTGTGCCGCCAAGGCCGCTTGTTGTGAACCAGGGCCCCAATTCTTGATCTTGTTCGCGTATGGCGATTAGTCCTTTCGAATAAAGACTTGAACTCCTTCTCGTTATCATAAGCCTCATATTTATTTGCAATTTTAGATTGCGTTCATCCCGTTCTTGCTTATGTTCTCGCTCCGCTTGTAGGAAAGCCTTCTCGGCGAGGTCAATCGCGTTCGCGTGGTTGATAACCAATAGAGCAATGGTATAACGGTTGCGAGGGTCCGAATCAGTCTTGGTTCGAAGCCTAGATCATGAATATTGAGTCTCCACCAATCGACGCTATCGTACCTATCAAAAGATCGGGCCTTGTCTACATTAAGTGGTATTAGAGACCTTGTTGCCCATTAGGTATAACTTTGTTTTCCCTTTTAGATTGTTACTGTTTTTGCATTACCTATAGTCCAAAAAAGCCAAAAAATATATACACTGCCACAAGATTCCATATCCTATAGCCCCTTTATGCCTTGCAATATTTTTAATTTCACTTTGCTTTGTTGAACTATCATCCCTCGCATGTCATTGTGTTCGTTGGTTAATTAGTCTTGGTCTAGTGTCAGTCTTCTTTGCTAGCTGCACAAAAAATATATATCTTAGCGATAAAGTTGGTTTGGCCAATAGATTGGTTTGGTGTTTATTTTGGTCGATTAGATTTACTACACGTCTGATTTACCATCTACACAAGTTGCTGCTATGTGCGTAAAAATTCAGAACTCCAAATTTTCTGTGGTTGTTCTCGGTACTAGATCCAAAAAAGGAAGGTTTGTTGCCCTTTAGAACACGTCAGAGTAATAATCAACATGGTGTTTCATTTGTGGAGTTGCTTTGCTCATGTGTCCAGCCGCGCATATTGGTGCACAAGCCTATGCAGTTTTGATCGATTCATATGGTGGTTACATATTTGAGTCATTTGCGGCACATTCTGTTAAAAAACAAAGAAATGCAAAAGGCAAAGAGGTGCAAATAAAAGAAAAAAATTACACCAAAAGAAAAAGGAAAGGAAAAAAAGGAAGGTGAAAAAAAATCAGAAGTGCTTGCATCCTGTTTAGTCCTTGTGCCAAGATATTGTTGTTTGTTGAACTAGGTCCAGGACGAGTCTAGGCTACGACATAGACTAGCTTGGAACTACTTTTCAATCTTGCAATTTTTGAATTAAATTATTGCTATTCCTTGCTACTATATTGTGCCTGTCCCAGCTTCACTTTCTTCTAACCAAGTACAGGTTCACCTTGCAACTGTTACACTCAAGCTACAACGGTATCACAGTCACTAACCGATTGCACCGCTTGTTGCTTTGATAAGAACACTTGTAAGACCGTGGTAAGACGCTTGAGAGTGTGTGACTTTACTCCTTGACCACATCCTATAGTAGCTGATAGAAAAATACATACTTGTGTGTTTTCTTGTTTGATGCTAACAATGACAGGTTACAACACGTACCGATATGAGACATCAATGATGCATGAGCCACGCACTATTGCTGCTACAACTCCTCCTGTAGGTCAATCTATTCTTTCTTCCCTACCTACTTATGATGGTATTGGTGCTGATGAGTATATTGAGTGGGAAACTAAAATAGATAATATTTTTGCACAAAGTTATATGTGTGGACGAAGGAAAATTAAAAATGCAACTAGTGTTTTGAGACATTCTGCATCAACTTGGTGGGAGTCTTTAAGTTTTTCAGATAAACCTCACACATGGAATGATATGAAAGATCTTATGAGAGAAAATTTTGTTAATCCATCTCTTGTAATTAATTTAAATGATGATGTGCATCAACTAGATCAATCTCTTGTTATTCCTCCTGCTATGCCTAACTTTTTGTAGGACAATGTACAAAAGAGCGAGGATGACGTGACAGAAAATGAGATACTCACAGCCTCATGTGAAAATTCAGAACCATCAACTATTACTACTGCTGAACATGAGAGCAAAGGTAATGCCCATGATGCTAAACTCATGGAAGGTGAGAGTTCTCTTGATGTGCTAAATTTTTCCTCCAATCATGCTATGATAGAGCAAATTTTAGTGGAGTCTTCGCTTGATTTACCTTTATCACAAGATGATTTGCTTGATGTTCCTTGTGATAAAGATGACTTGCATGATGATATTTATGTTATACCCATGTGATCATTGAAGAATGATCATGCTATATGTGTGCTGAAATTGAACACTTGTGCTGAAAATAGACTTGTTATTCATAATGCTAGTGAAGTTGATGAGCTAAAATTGTTGTCTTCTTTAAATACTTTGGGTTACATTAAATTTGATGTTCTGTGTAATCTTAGTTCTTTAGAGGAGAAACTTTATGCATATGCTGATTTGCCATGCTTCACTATACATACATATCATGTTTTTGGCAAATATAACAACTAAGGATAATATTTGATACGTCGAGTTTACATTTGTATAAATCCGAATTCTCCTTTTGTTGTGCAAAGTAATGATCAACTAGGGAACACTAAAATCAACATTGTTGTTATGCTATATTCCTTTAGTTTTGCTTTTCAAACACAAGCAGAATCCAAAGAAAGGGAGCATATATTTCTTGTTAGTACTAATCTTTTGTAGGATAGTATTAGCAAAGATCGTGTGTATTTCAATCGAGCAGACTACATGTCTGTTGGACAAGACATGCTATAAACCTAGACCTATGGTCATATTCTTTCTAACAACATTATCTATTTCCATTATTTTGGAAACCTCGTTTGTCCTCATGTTGTGCACGATCGACTTCAAGCAAAATTGACGCCAAGGATGACTTTTCATCAAAAAGGGAGGATGATAAGGATATGAGCTCAATGCATATGACCATGCTTGGAGATAGAGGATGAGGAGATCAGTGAGGGTGTCCTAACCAAGAAGGAGGGCTGAAGCTCATCCGGTTCGAGTCACCAAGGTGGAGGCCCAAATCAAGTTTGAGCCCATCTCGGATTCTAGGACCAGTCTGTCATAAAACTGGTCACACGGGCACGTCCGGGCTCCGTTTTCAAAGATCCACATATGGATGGAAAGATAATTAGATAAGGAAGCCAATTCAAGTGGTCTCACATCAAAATCCCTTCAGAATCAACAGAAATCATTGAAACAATTTAGCGTCTAGAATCTGCCAGGGTGCTACGACACCGTCTTTTGGTCTATTGGGCCGTGTATCGTCTTAGAGCCCATTAGGGGGCGCGTCCAGGGGGGGTGACATCTAGGGCTCTATAATTAGCAGCCGGCGCTCTCCATAAGGTTTGGGTTTTGTTTAGTTCTTGATTTCCTCATGAAACAGATGTCGTTTTGCTGCAACTGTGCCGCTAAGGCCGCTTGTTGTGAACCAGGGCCCTAGTTCTTGATCTTGTTTGCCTATGGCGATTAGTTCTTTCAAATAAAAACTTGAACTCCTTCTCATTATCATAAGCCTCATATTTATTTGCAATTTTAGATTGCATTCATCTTGTTCTTGCTTGTGTTCTCGATTCACTTGCAGGAATGCCTTCTCGGCGAGGTCAATTGCGTTCGCGTGGTTGATAACCAATGGAACAGTGGTGTAACTAGTTGCGAGGGTCCAAATCAGTCTTAGTTCAAAGCCTAGATCATGAATGTTGAGTCTCCACCAGTCGACGCTATCGTACCTATTGAAAGATCAGGCCTTGTCTATATCACTCCTAGGGGTCGGTACAGTCGAGAGGCCACGAGTTTTTGTGCGGCGTGTGGCTCAGGAAAATGAAAGGAGTCATGGCAGACTCTAGCCTCAGTGTTGGGCCTAGTCCGCTTAGCTTAGTTGGGCCTCAATCGTTTGGGCTTATAGTAGCCGACGTACCGTGGGCCGTCTGAGCGGCTATCTAATCGGTGCCTTTAGATACCTGGGGTATCATAACCTCGATAGTAGCCCCCGAGCATTTTTGCGATCATGAAGTGATTGTGGAAGTGCTAAGATGTGTGTGTGTTGAGTGCTGGTTCATAGTCATGGCTTATCTGAGCTTCATCGCTCGACCCCATGCAGGCAAGCACGTTCAATGCGGTAGGTGGCTGTTACGTCCCGCCCTGTCAGGACGCCCTAAAAATATGGTATGCGACTGCTGAGCCCTGCCATGTTAGTGTGCTGCGTATCGAGGTTTGTGACCTAGGTGGGCCAAGCGGTCATGTCGATGTTGTACCGGCTCCGCCTTTAGGAGGATCTTGATTCCTGACCTCTTGCGGGCATCTGACATTGGTTGAGGCCTCCTGTGGTGCGCCACGCGACATGAGGGTCTCAGGCTACTCAGTCTACCCTTGGGCCTATAAATAGGGACCTTCCTATCAGTTTAAACCACCTCCATCCATGTCACTACTAGAAATATCCACTTTTATGATGAAAATCTTAATGACAAATTTGAAATCGTCATAGAAGATCGCTTTTTATGATGAATATTTTCATTTCATCATAGATCAGTGGTGACGATCCTACAACCCTCCCTTTCTATGATGAAATCAGGCATTGTCATGAAAACATCATAGAAGAGCGCATGTTTCATCATAGATCACTTGCGTAACTCATCTGTGATGATCTTGTTTAAACCTATGACGAACAGGGCTTCATCATTAAACTAATTACACATCTGTGATGGACAATATTCGATCTATAATGAATGACTTTGTCATAGATCTCCACACTATACTTTCTCCATCTGACATGTACTTATGGGACCTATAGTTACTCATTCGTGATGCTTATAATTCGTCATAAAAGTCTCAGCTCGATCCTTTCTCCTTGCGACGTGTACCTATGGGACCTGTAGTTACTCATCTGTGACATTTGCAATTCATCATAAAAGTCTTTGCTCGGTCCTTTCTCCATCTGACGTGTACCTATAGGACCCTTCAGCATCCGACCTATGGGACCCGATGGCTTACATGTCACATGTACCTGTGGGACCATTCTCCATCTCCATCTGCCTTATGGAACCCGATGGCTTGCGTGTCACGTGTACCTATGGGACCATCCAACCTATAGGACCCAATGGCTCATGTGTCACATGTACCTGTGGGACCTTTCTTCATCTCTATTCGACCTATGGGACCCGATGGCTTGCATGTTACTAGTTGCCACCGGGGTTTAATAAATTCAAACTCAAAAAAAACATGAGACCTTGGAGTTGAACCCGGTACCTAGATCAGGGAATAGACCGTCTTCACCATTGCACTAGATGCCTGGTTGTATTGACATGTCTTTGAAATCCTAATAGTAGTATATGTTCTCTGTGTGGACACGTTGACTTATATATTGGATGTATCCCCTGCAAGTTGAAATAAATATGTGCCAGTTGGACTTGCGGCGGCGGCGGCGAATCCCCTAGTGTGCTGTGGTGGCTCAGACATCCTTTTGGAGGCTTGGCGGCGGGTCTTCTTAGTGGAGCATGTATTGGCGTCCATGTCCGTCGTGTGCCATGGTAAAGGCGACAGATCCAATCTATAGGTCTCCTTTCTCGCCTTCTCCTATTTGCTTTACTATTTTGGTCCTTGCTTGAACATGAGGTATACAAGAAACATTGTAGCATTGCAGATCTGGTTAGGCCAATGCTGATGAAAAGAAGTAGGAGGTGGCACTAGTTGGTTTTTTGTTGGTGTCTTGGTTTTCTATATATGTTCAGTGTTCTTACTGTAAATGCCTATGTGCAACTAGGCCTGTTAATTGTCAAGTGCTTGCTTGATTATACCTATCTGTCTAGGCAAATATATAGGCCCTTCACTTCTAACTTAAACTATTTTTTCTATGCAGTGCTTACTTGATTCTACATTTCTGTTTCGTATGCTCCAGTGCCACCAATGAGTCCTTATGGTATTTTGAACTTGTAACATATCTGAGGCCACATTTCTCTGCCAATGATGTATATATGGCTATTGGATGTATTAGGATGCAGCTCATATGTTTGCTTTCTGTGTCTTCTCCTTGTTGACAACCAAGTTATCCATTTGATTTCAAACAAGAGGAAGGCATCGAAAGCAAATCAATGTTTTGTGTCCATCATTCATATTGCTGAGGCCAATAATGTTTAAGCTACCATATTGCTATTGATGCCAATGATGATCACTACCACTGGTTCACTAACATTCTACTTGTGAAAACCGAGGAAGCTTAATTAACTACTAAAATTATAATGGTTACAGCTCCATTAACTACTACTCTAGTTTGAGTTATATATATATCTATGTGGTGCTACTCTAAATTTACATGAGGTCATACCATGAAAATTATTAATAGCTGCACTTTGGTATGAGCTGTGGACTTCACTGCGCTACTCTAAATTTACATGAGGTCGTACCATAAAAATTATTAATAGTTACACTTTGGTATGAGTTGTGGACTTCACTGATGGATCTTTGTTGGATTATTTTTCTCTTCAGTGATCTCATTACTGAGGAAGCTCTCATTGTACTGCACATTGATAAAATGGAGGAGGCCCCCAACAGGAGGAACGCACTAGCCAGCCTCATGGAGGATGTCATTTTTTAGATCCTCCACTGCCTCCCCGCCCGCTCCTTGTTCTGCTACAAATGTGTCTGTCGCTCCTAAAAAGACCTCATCTCAGACCCCAACAACCATAAGAAGATGCCCCAGACTATGGCCGGCTTCCTCTACAACAGTGAGAATAGCAATCAAAACTTCACCAGCGTCGTTCATGGTGTATGCCCTCGCTCCTTGGACTTCTTGCCCTTCAACATTGACAATATAGCTCTCTCAGATTACTGCAATGGCCTCATCCTATGCTGGTGCCTTGGGGCTAATGGATACTACTATGTTGTCTACAATCCAATGACTTAGAAGTTTAAAATTCTATGATGTTGTTGGTGAGGCTCGCTTGGCGTTCGATCCGATAGCCTCCTCGTGCTTCCATGTGATTGAATATGTGGATGTCAACACTGTGTGCATAGGTGTGGAGATCTACTCATCTCAAATTGCAGCATAGATCTATAAGGAATCTGAATGGGGCGAGCATACTGATGTGACATTTTATAGACAACTAATTGTGTTTCATAACGGTTGTCTACACATTATGGGGTACTCTGGGAGGTACTCTATGATATTTGCTGTGGATATGGAGGGAAATACATGGAGGAAAATTGATAGGCCAGATGGTCTTCACCACTCCATGCATCAAGCTCAGGGTCACTTATGTATATGTACTGTTGATGGTCCCAATGATTCCAAGCTTTCAATCTAGATCCTTAAAGACAATGGTATTGATAATTGGACATTGAAGCATACAATCACCATGTGGATCCTGTTTGGAAGGATTAATATGTATAAATGCTAGAATACTTGATTTTTTAGATGCACATATATAATTATATGTATTTTTTTAAAGTACAAAAACGTTTAGACCGTTTAACTTCGTTTAAACACCATGTAAACAGCCTAAATGCTAAATGAAGAGCGACTATGTAAGACTATTTACCAGTTTAGGAAAACATTGGGTAGACGTACCATTAAAAAAGAGTTCATCTACAGACTATACTATGTTCCTTATGTTCCCTTGTTCTTGGATTCATTAGCAGAGCAGTAAATAAATCTAAATTTGGTGTATCTCTCTGTCATGCATTTTAAATGGACCAATGTTGTTTGCTTGTCTATGGATATGTTAATTTCCTCAATGATGGATGTTGTCATTATTTCAGCTAAACTAGTGTGCCATCTTTGTTTTATTTGCAAATTGAATTATTTGTTTGGTGTGCACATGTGTTATGGTGGTGTTACAGCTCCCGTTGCCAGTTTTATCCATTAATTTAGCTATAGTACAATACTTATATTGATTTCTAATGTTATGGGTACATGGGGTATGCTGATGAGGGCACTCCAAAATACACAAAAATGACACTTCAAAAGCACTACAATGCACCCACCATATTGTACTACTAGGCTATACTACTATTAAGTTAGCCAAACTTAAAATCGTAAATGACACAGTAACAAAGCATCACAGGAAGACGAGGAAAACTATGGAGGATACTGTAAAACATATTTAAATGTATAGAGGTCAGACTTTCTTATGTGTGCAATAACATTTCAACACCAATGGCTCCTCTACTCTGCATTAGTCTGAGGCAAGACTTATGGTCAGACTTTCTTATGTGTGCAATAACATTTCAATACTAATGGCTCCTCTGCTTTGCATTACACTGAGGCAAGACTTGCTCCTCACTACAAGGTTCTTGCAAGTTCAACAAAGATTGACAAAGACACCAAGGCAACAAAAAAAACAAACAGAAACCAAATGACCTGAGCTACACCACGCTCAACAGATTATAAGTGTGAGACTTGCTCCTGGTGCTAAAATTGTAATGGTTGTCATATGTACCTTCTTCAGATTGGTTTCCTTTAGGGAGCCACGTAGGTATTCAAATTTAATGCGCACGCAAGAAAGTCCTAGCATTGTAAATCTATTCGGGTCGGACACATCTCCCATTATACATGGAAATCTGTTTCGTATGAGTACTTTTGTTGAATCCCTAAAGGAAACAAATAAAATTGAAACAAAACAATAGAAAAGCAAAAGCAAAAACAATATTATAGACTTGTTCAGATGAACTCCTCGCTGCATGGTTCTTTCAAGTTCAACAAATTTTATCAAAGATATGAGTTGGCTTCAATAGAGATCAAAGGCACTCATGAATGTTAGCATATTATAGATCAGATCAAAGACAACTAGAAAGAAATTTGTAGCGAAAAGCAACCAACAGGGGCTACAAATCAGCTACAAAATGACCAAAGGACCTAAGCTACACCACACCAATAGAGTTTAACCCACCTAAGGCCTTGTTTGGATGCGCATGTATTCATCTCAATCTATATATGTTGAAGTGGATTGGAGTGGAATTAAACTAAATTCCATTCCACTCCAACACATGTGGATTGAGGTAGATACACATGCATCCAAACAAGGATGTCCATGTATTCATCTCAATCCACATGTGTTAAAGTGGATTGGAGTGGAATTAAACTAAATTCCATTCCATTCCAATCCAACACATGTGGATTGATGTGAATACACATGCATCCAAACAAGGCCTAATACAAAGTTCTATAAAAGTTAACACCAACATGCAAATAAGAGTTCACATATTTTCCAAGGGTGTCCCATAGATCAAACTTATTCATGACTACTAATACTACTGATATGTCCCACAAATCAAGGGTCAATGTTGGCATGCAGGATCTTGTCCATGTCCACCTTTGGTAAGACGGTGTTGGCGGCTGGCTCGAAACTCTCGATCAGATCGGCGAAGTCATCGTCTGTCGAACACGGCAAAAAACTTGCTTTGCCACTTCGAGGTTCACCGCTCTGCCAATCTGAAGCTGGGCAGCAGCCAGCACCATGGCAACCCCCTGACTAATGGCTTCGGTCACCATGGCTCTAATTCTAGCTAGTAGTGCTCGGAGGTGCTCCTCTACGGCGAACAGATTATCCACTTTTCCAACGGGGAAGGCCATGTTACAGGCAGTTAGCACAGACATCTGCAAGGTGTCGATCTATGTGATTAGTACCACAACAAGGTTCATCATGTGTTGGGCATGCTGTTGGGCGATCACCAAGTCAGCTCGTGTCTGGGAGGCCAGTTTCTTGGAAGCTTGAAGTGCATCGTGCGCGACATCTAGCTCATCGCGTAGCATCTCAACGTTCAGCCTGGTCGATGACAAATCCGCTTGGACCTTGCGGTAATCCTTCAATAATTGATAGTAGTTTACATCGTCTGAGGATTCATGCTCATCTGACGATTCGCCCACTTCAGAACCAGAGGGTTGTGCAGGGATAGATGGACTCGGTGGTGCCAAGCAGCGATGGGACGACTCTCTGGCACCACCAGGGGAAAGCCCCATGACCTGGGATGGCGCCGCCATGGAGAAAGCACTGCACAATGCAAGCCAAGTTCAAGCCTAAATAGTATAAGGGGGAGAGTGATCTGATGGAGAAGGTAAATGACTTTTACCGAACTAACCGGCATAGCATGGCACAGAATTATGGGTGGCTACCTCCATTGGGGGATGCCTCATGAGGCTGCATTTCGAGCATGTCCGTGGACGAAGAACCGGGCACCAGGGCCAATAAGGCTCAGGATGCCATCATGCCCATGATCAATTCCAAATACTAGTTAAATTAAACAGCATGAACACAAATAGTAGTGTGAGCATTGCTCGCATACTCTGGTTAAATGAAGATAAACAACATAAAGAGTGGTGATGATCCACCTCCAAAGAGGGAACTGTGGGTTAGAGAGTAGGCCAATGAGAGATCCATCTATCGATGAAGGATTGCTAGCGTTGAAGGCCTTCGGGGACTCCACATCGATAGACGCCCTTGTTTGCTCTGCCATGGTCCTCGTAGGAGGTGTCGGTGGCGTAGTAGGGTGGAAGGCAAAAGCTTTAGGATGGAATCAGGAGCTTTGGAGAGAGAAGGTAGCACGTATAACCTTCGCTCTCGCTCCTTGTCTCTACTATTATAGTTTGGGCACCGTCGATCACCCCACGGCTGAGACATTTGCGTGGGTAGGCGGCGGGGCTTTGCCCCATCATGTCAATGTGATGGGCTACGAGGCGATGTCCCCTACTACAATAGGCTACTAACGCCAGCCACGCACGTGCGCCTACGCGGGATGCAGGAGCATGTCATTTGGGTAGTCAAGATTTTAGGCGGCCAAACCTTGTGTGATTCTATAAAGTATAAAGTTTCTAATAATCCCTGATGCATGGTTCTTGCAAGTTCAACAAATATTATCAAATACATGAAAATAAGATGAGTTGGGTTCAACATAGATCAAAGCCACCCGTGACTACTACTGATACAAATGTTGTGACCGAGTGCACTCCATAGGCAATAGTTTTACTCATAGCTCTAAACTGTATAGTGTTTGACAAGATCAAATGTGTCATATTCAGACTTTCTTGTGAGTGCAGTAAAATATGAGAGTGAAGCGAATGCATCAGGAAAGTTAGACATAAGAAGTGATTCGAGAAAAGGAGCTTTTGACACGTTGAGACTTAAATGCCTGGTGTGGTTGTGATAGGTCTTTTCTCTACTTATTTGATTCCAATCCAAGAAGTCACAGTAGTTGAGGGGCAGACTGAAGGCGTGCCTGGCTCAGTTAGATTTACAATGTTCAGACCATCACAGGGACTCTAGGGCAAGGCAAGATAAAGATTTTTTCCAACCGGTATGCTTTGCCTTGGGTGCTATCGCACTCCCTCGGGAACCTCAACCAGTCATACCATAGAAGGCATGTTCGACTGGAGATGCATGAGTATTAACGTTCCCAAGCATACACTAATGAAAACACAACACATCTCCTCCATTTATGCCAATGAGACAGCGTCGGTCTTGGCGCTGGTTTTTACTACATGTTAGCTCCTCCACTGATGCCCCAATAGTGTGTGCACTCCTTATGTTTGTGACAACACCATAAACACAGAAAAAGAAAGCCCCCCATGAGAGGAGAACGAGAACAGAGACATACCAGCAAGGATTCCTCAAGACTATCAAGTTCCCTAGTTGGCACGGCAGGCCTACAAGAAGACATGGCAGGACTGAGCTAGAGTGACCTAGAGTGCATGAAGATCCTTCTTCCTAGATTATATGTAGAAACATTGGTAAGTGCCCGTTTTATGTGTGCCGAATTTGATCTGTTGGAGTTTGCCTTTGGAAATGAACTTGTCCCTCTATCTCGCTATTATCATCGTTTCATTTCTAATTTTTCCAAGATAGCTAAGCCCATGACCAGATTACTTCAAAAGGATGAAAAGTTTAATTGGACTCTGGAGTGTGAGGCTGCTTTTCACACTCTGCGGACTTTGCTAACCTCTGCTCCTATTTTGGCACAACCTAATACAGAAAACCCTTTGATGTGTTTTGTGATGCATCAAGAACCAGTCTTAGTTGTGTGCTATTGCAAGAGGGCCAAGTTATTGCCTATGCTTCTCGATAGTTGAGAAAGCATGAAGTCAACTATCCTACACATGATTTAAACTTGTTGACTTCGGTTCATGAAGTTCAGAGTTTTCTAGGGCTAGCAGGCTATTATCGTTGTTTCATTCCTGATTTTTCCAAGATAGCTAAGTCCATGACTAGATTACTTCAGAAGAATGAAAAGTTTAATTGGACTTTGGAGTGTGAGGCTACTTTTCACACTCTACGGACTTTGCTAACCATTGCTCCTATTTAGGCACAACCTAATATAGAAAAACCCTTTGATGTGTTTTGTGATGCATCAAGAACCGGTCTTAGTTGTGTGCTATTGCAAGAGGGCAAAGTTATTGCCTATGCTTCTCGACAGTTGAGAAAGCGTGAAGTCAACTATCCTACACATGATTTAGAACTTGCCACAGTTGTTCATGCACTGAAGATCTAGAGACACTATTTGCTTGGAAATGTTTGTCATATCTATACAGATCATAAGAGTCTCAAGTATATTTTCACTCAACCTGAATTAAACATGAGATAGAGAAGATGGCTAGAGTTAATCAAGGACTACAACTTAGAGGTGCATTATCATCCTGGCAAGGTGAATGTGTTTGCAGACGCCTTAAGCCGCAAGTCTCATTGTAATTCCTTGGAAGCACTATTGGAAGATGGATTTAATCTCTTGCATCCTATTGTGTTACACAATATCACTGTCAGTTGCTCTCTTCAGAGAAAGATCATCGAATTTTAGAAGACAGATGTAGGTGTGTTTCACATCAAGAGAAAAATGAAACGATAGGAAACTAAGCATTTTAGGTTGGATGAAAAAGGTGTGTTATGGTTTAAGGACCGACTAGTGGTACCGAAAGACCATGAACTTAGAAATCAGATCCTAGATGAAGCTCATTCATCCAAGTTGTCTATCCATTTGGGTAGTAGCAAGATCTATCAAGACTCGAAAACCTGTTTTTGGTGGACAAAGATGAAGAAGGAAATCGCAGCCTATGTTGCTAGGTGTGATACATGTAGCAGAGTTAAGGTAGATCATTTGAAACCTACTGGACTACTTAACCTTTGTCTTTTCTAGGATGGAAATGGGAGGAGATCAACATGGATTTTATTGTTGGACTCCCAACTACAGAAAAAGGTTTTGACTCAATATGGGTAATTGTAGACCATTTGAATAAAACCGCACATTTCATCCCAGTCAAGACCAATTATCAACCTCATGAATCCACAGCATTGTATATCATGCATATAGTGCATCTACATGGAATACCAAGAACCATTATGTCAGATAGGGGATCCCAATTCACTGCTCGGTTTTGGGAGCACTTGCACAAGCAGTTAGGTACCAACCTGGTTCGAAGCTCAGCATATCACCCTCAGACCTCTGGATAGACTGAGCGAGTAAATAAAATCTTAGAAGACATGTTGAGAGCATGTGTGATCTCTTCCAAGGATTCATGAGAAAAATGGTTACCTTTAGTTGAGTTTTCCTATAGCAACAGTTATCAAGAGAGCATCAAGATGGCTCCTTTTGAGGCCTTGTATGGTCGGAAATGTAGAACTCTTTGAATTGGGTTGATCCCAGAGAGAATAGATACTATGACATTGATTTTGTCAAAGAATCTAAAGAGCAAGTGTGTATTATCCAACAACATATTAAAGTCGCTTAGTCTAGGCAAAAGAGCTATGCTGACAAGAGAAGAAGGCCTATCGAATTTGAGGTAGGTGACTATGTATACCTCAAGGTATCACCCATGAAAAAGGTGCAAGGGTTTGGTATAAAAATAAAACTAGCACCTAGGTATGTAGGTCCGTACAAGATCATTGAGCAAAGTGGAAGAGTGGCCTACAAGCTCTAGTTACCTCTAGAGATGCGAGCCATATTCAATGTCTTTCATGTTTCTCAACTTAAAAAGTGCCTTTATGTACCTGATGAAGCTATTGAACCCACCAATATTAAACTCCAATCGGATTTGACTTATGAAGAAAAACCAATACAAATGCTGGAAGAAATGGAAAGAGTCACCCAGAGCAAGGTCATCAAGTTTTACAAAGTGGTGTGGAATAACCACAGTGAACAAGATGCCACATGGGAATGAGAGGATTACCTACGTGAGGTTTACCCCAACTTTTGTGAAAAATGGTAGGTCTTTCAAATCTTGGGACGAGATTTCTATAAGAGGGAGGGGCTATAACACCCTAGTGTTAATCATTGCATTTGGCCCTTGCATGTCATGAGCACAAGCATCATCCAAGCTGTCATGAGCATGAGCATATGAAGTTTCATTTCATCCACCTTATCTTTATCACATGTGATGTTGATTATATACATGCATATGCTTGTGATCATGTGTGACCAATGCAAGAGATGGTTGTGAGGTCACAAAAATACCTTAGACACATCTAGGATGGAAAATGGAACAATTTTTATGTTCATGGCATGGGCCAATTTTGTTTATAAGTCCTAGTTTACTCAAAACTTCATTTTTCATGATACTACTTTGACCAAAGTTGAACTATAGCATTGAGTGCTTGCATGATAGTACACCCTCAATAAAAGTTGTAGTTCTTAACATGGGTAACAAACTTTGTTTAAGAGCCAAGAGCTAATTCAGTGCCTAACATAGTCAAAAAGAGCTCCAAAGTAGCAATGAAATGCTGTTTTCAGACATGGAAAATTTTGCTAAGTCAAAACTGATTTCCAGTTTCAAGGTACACCACTTTGGAGCATTGTAACCTGCAAACCATGGTGAATTAGATCATATACCCTAAAGAAAAATTGTATATAACATGTAGCTCTACAACTTTTACTAATACCATTTTCACTAAATCACCATGGATTAGGAGTAATATCACCTCAAAGTTGCTCCGTTAGTCGGCCTGATAGAGCTCTCCTGTTCAGACTTCACAGCGACAGTGGCCGACCGGCTGAAGGCCATGGCTACCGTGTGGCACCATGCACGCAGCTGTGTCCCCGCGCCGCCATGCCAAAATGCTTAGACTGGGTGCTTGCTCTCTCTCTCTCTCTCTCTCTCTCTCTCTCTCTCTCTCTCTCTCTCTCTCTCTCTCTCTCTCTCGCGCGCGCGCGCGCGCGCACTCATTCGCTCTTCCTCACCCTCTCCCTCTCACCATGCGCGTTCGCTATAGCAGTAGAGCACCACGCCATCACTGATCTTCGCTAGCCGAGCACACCACCACTGCCACACCTCCATCCAATCCATCATGTGCATAGCTTCGTCGTGACTTGCTCTACCTCCTCGACCTACTAGTGTTGCAACCTGAGCATAGGTGAGGCCACAATGCACATCGTTGTTGCCACCATGGCCATGGTGTGTCACCGAGCTTCGAGCTCACCCATGGTCAGCCATCACCATTTGATGAGGACATGGCACCTTCGGATACGAACAATGATTATAAGGTGCGCTCGTTCCTACATTTGCATAGTGGCTTTGGTTATAATTCACTTGGTTTCACATGTACATGTCACTATTTGATTGTAGGTTCAAATGTGTTTCATAATGGAAGTTCATCAAAGTTGAACTTTTGGTTCGTCGGCAGCCCGACAGTGCCTCATTGGGAAGGCCATAACTCATCCATCCGGAGTGCGATCGAGGTCAATGAGCACTTGATGGAAAGCTTGTTTGATAAGCTTTCAAATAGATCTAGTTCTATCTCAATATCACATCGGCAAGGCATCCAAATCACCAATATATTCTGTTGTTGTTTCTGCTGAGAGCTACACTATCGTTATGGGCTTGTTATTCATCCTTGGGACCCTGGCCCAAGTGGGAGCACACCCCAAGGACTTGGAGAACCCACCAAGAAAGCCCTTGGACGTCCTCCTCCTTGGCCACCACCTTAGGAGGCCAGCAAGGACGTCCAAGCCAAGCCAGAGGCCCAGTCTAATCTGAGTTCGAGTCTGCCTCGACCGTCAGGACCAGTCTACAATAAAAGGGACGCCCAGGACGCATCCGAACTCTATTTTTGATGATCCACATATGGATGGAAAGCTAATTTGATGAGGAAGGCAATCCAAGTGGTTTCACATCAAAACCTCTTTGGAATCAATGGGAATAGTCAAAATAAATCAATGTCTAGAATCTGCTAGTGCTGCAACACCGTCTTTTGGTCCGTTGGACCATGTATCGAGTTTGGGCCCATTAGGGGCGTGTCCAGGGGTCTTGCACGACCCTAAAGTCTTCATAAATAGCTGCCGCTCCTCCATTAGGGTTTGGGTTTTGCTTAGATTATTCTGTCAAGAAACAGTTTCGCCGTTCTTCGGTTTGTGAGACCCCAACTCGTGAGATTAATCGTTCATCTGCAATTTGGTTGCGTTCTTTCTTGTTCTTGCTTGTGTTCTTCATTGCGCAGGCAAGGATTAGCCTTCTTGGCAAGGTCAACCTGGTCCATGACTTCGTTGATAACCAGAGGAGCTGTGGTGCTAAGATTGCAAGGTTCGATCTTTCGATCTAAAGCTGGATCGGTGTGTCATTCTCCGCCATAACGATAGTTACCATCACCTAACGGAAGATCGGGATCCCCATCTACATTAAGTGGTATCAGAGCTAAGGTATACCGTTAGGTTCACTTTTATTCCCTAGTTTGAGAGTTTTGCATTCGTCCTATAGTCTAGTGCCATACTTTTATTTCCTATCCTAGAACCTTCCACGCCATAGCCTTTGCATATTTCAGTTTCAGATTCTGTTGTTGAGTTTGTGTCCTAGGTCAAAGTCTTGTTGCTAGTTTAGATTGTGTTCTTTTCTAGTTTGTGTTGATCTCTTCACCCGCCGCTATTCCGTATCACCATCGGTTTGCATCTTGTGTCCACTAAATCCCTGATTCGAGCAGCTTCCTTAAAACAGCCATAACTTTTGCATCCAAACTCGAAATGGGGAAAATTTTATATCTACGGAGAACGCCAGAAAATTTTAGATCTATTTCATCTTAGCATGGCTGGGTTCACAAAAATTAGATTTGCGAAATTGGATTAGGAAAATTGAGTTTCTGGGCCCACAAGTTTTGGTATGCTTTTTAGAGCACAGTCCTAATTTTCTATAGGCCACATCTTTTATTCAATTGAGCTCAAATTTTTTGTGGTTTATTCTTGTGTGCTCCTTGCTAAGAAAAAAATATCAAAAGAGCAAAAGCAAGAAAAAAAAAGATTGGACAAAAAAAATAAAAGAAAAAAAATAGTAAAAGAGAATAGAAGATATCGAAAAGGAGCACATAAGGAACACTCAATAGCTCTATTGTTTGTGGTATCTTTTGCCTTGTTCATATCCGTTGCTACCTTTAAAACTTGTTTCCTTTCATCCTTGTTTCCTCTCTTGTTTATCACAACTGGTGATAGAAATACGTATAGGCCAGCAACTAGGACAAGTGCTCTAGACATTTATTCAATATTGCTATCTGTCACTGACTTGTGTGCCACATATATATATTTTTTTCATGCCTCCCAAGCTCCACATATATACTTTAGATCAGTACAGAAAAAAGACCCTTGCAATCTCGGTACCACTGCCTCACAGGTATCATGAACCGACCGCCGGTTGTACCGCCACTACTTGCGTTGGTAAGAACTTTGTAAGAGCTTGGTAAGACGCTTCCACTTGTTGTGAAAAGGGACACCACTCCAACCACATAGTCATTTGGTAGGGATAACTTTCACCGTTTGTTCCTTGTTTTTGTGTTTACAATGATAGGTTGTTCGTATCTACCGACTTATGATGGTATAGGTGCTGATGAGTACATGGAGTGGGAAATTGCCATCGATAACATATTTGCTACTCGCTTTATGTGTCCAAGGAGGAAGGTAAAAATGCAGTTAGTGTTTTTGCGACATTTTGCTTTTATCTTGGTGGGAGTCTTTAGATCCTTCTGATAAGCCTCAAACTTGAAATGATATGAAACTTCTTATGAAAGAAACCTTTGTTAATCCACCTCCTGTTTTGACTTCATATGATGAGGTGCACCATTTAGAGGAAGAGTCTGTTGTTATTCCTCCTACTATGCCTAACCTTTTGCAGGACAATGTAGAAAAGAGCAAGGATGACATGACAGAAAATGAGAAGCTCACAGCCTCATGTGAAAATTCAGAACCATCAACTATTACCCCTGCTGAACATGAGAGCAAAGGTAATGCCCATGATGCTAAACTCACAGAAGGTGAGAGTTCTCTTGATGTGCTGAATTTTTCCACCAATCATGCTATGATAGAGCAAATTTTAGTGGAGCATTCGCTTGATTTACCTTTGTCACAAGATGATTTGCTTGATGTTTCTTATGATGAAGATGACTTGCATGATCATATTTATGTTATACCCCTACAATCATTGAAGAATGATCACGCTATATGTGTGCTGAAAATGAGCACTTGTGCTAAAAATAGACTTGTTATTCATAATGCTAGTGAAGTTGATGAGCTGAAATTGTTGTCTTCTTTAAATACTTTGGGTTATATTGAATTTGATGTTCCGTGTAATCTTAGTTCTTTAGAGGAGAAACTTTATGCATATGCTGATTTGCCATGGTTCTCTAGATATACATATCATTTTATTGGAAAATATAATTGTAAAGGAGAGTATATGGTGCATCGTGTCTATATTTGTTCAAATCTTAAATCTCCTTATATTGCGCAAAAGTATGATCAACCAAAGGATTGCAATTGCTATAATCTTGTCATGTCAAGTTCCCCTAGTTTTGTTATAAAGAAACATGTTAAATTTCAAGAAGGGGAGCAATGTTGGCTACTACCGACAACTTGTCCACCAGCTAAGCTCAAACCGAGGACGGTTTGTTGTCAAGAAGGGGAGGATGATGAGGACATGGCACCTTCGGATACGAACAAAGATTATAAGGTGCGCTCATTCCTACATTTACATAGTGGCTTTGATTATAATTCACTTGGTTCCACATGTACATGTCACTATTTGATTGTAGGTTCAAATGTGTTTCATAATGGAAGTTCATCAAAGTTGAACTTTTGGTTCGTCGGTAGCCCGACAGTGCCTCATTGGGAAGGCCATAACTCATCCATCCGGAGTGCGATCGAGGTCAATGAGCACTTGATGGAAAGCTTGTTTGATAAGCTTTCAAATAGATCTAGTTCCATCTCAATATCACGTCGTCAAGGCATCCAAATCACCAATATAGTCTATCGCTGTTTCTGCTGGGAGCTACACTGTCGTTATGGGCTTGTTATTCATCCTTGGGACCTTGGCCCAAGTGGGAGCACACCCCAAGGACTTGGAGAACCCACCAAGAAAGCCCTTGGACATCCTCCTCCTTGGCCACCACCTTAGGAGGCCAGTAAGGACGTCCAAGCCAAGCCAGAGGCTCAGTCCAATCCGAGTTCGAGTCTGCCTCGTCCGTCAAGACTAGTCTGCAATAAAATGGACGCCCAGGACGCATCCAAACTCTGTTTTCAATGATCCACATATGGATGGAAAGCTAATTTGATGAGGAAGGCAATACAAGTAGTTTCACATCAAAACCTCTTCGGAATCAATGGGAATAGTCGAAACAAATCAGCGTCCAGAATCTACCAGTGCTGCGACACCGTCTTTTGGTCCGTTGGACCATGTATCGAGTTTGGGCCCATTAGGGGCGTGTCCAGGGGTCTTGCATGACCCTAGAGTCTTCATAAACAGCCACTGCCCCTCCATTAGGGTTTAGGTTTTGCTTAGATTATTCTGTCAAGAAACAATTTCGCCGTTCTTCGGTTTGTGAGACCCCAACTCGTGAGATTAATCGTTCATCTGCAATTTGGTTGCGTTCTTTCTTGTTCTTGCTTGTGTTCTTCATTGCGTAGGCAGGGATTAGCCTTCTTGGTGAGGTCAACCTGGTCTGTGACTTGGTTGATAACCAGAGGAGCTGTGGTGCTAAGATTGCAGGGTTCGATCTTTCGATCTGAAGCCGAATCGGTGTGTCATTCTCTGCCACAACGATAGTTACCATCACCTGATGGAAGATCAGGATCCCCGTCTACATTACCATTGCTCCTCTAACCTCCCACCACCTTGGTCCATCATCACCGTAGGGTCTAGATGCTAAGGTCATAGCCCATTTAACTGCTACAGCAGTATCAGTGTGGGAACACACGACCGCGCCGTGTGCGTCCGCCATAGCCATGAGCTCAAGCTCGCCATGGTTGGCACCAATGAGACTCTATCATCCCCCTCTAGCATGCGTTTCAGCGCTGCCATGAACCCTAGCAGCTTGTCCCATGCTAGAGACCCATCACTGACTGCCATCTTGTTGGAACAGTGACCTCATCATTGCCGTGCTTGCGTCACTGTGCCACCATGCACGTGGCTAGAGCACACTGCCGCTCCATCGTAGCATGGACCTAGCCCTAGAGCTTCGCTAGAGTCCATGAAAATCATAGCCATGCTTACTTGGGCACATCATCACTAGAGATGACAAGTCCACCGCTGAGCACCCCTGTCGAGCTGCCATGGTCGCTGGCGAGGTAGCTCTGGCGATCCATCGAGCCAACCAAGGGCACCAGTAGATGCGTACGGGGATGGGGAACACGATGGTGAAGACCTCATCGCCGGTGACCGCCGTGCCCTGCTTTATCTCGCTATCAAGTGGGGCCAGTTGATCTATGGGCCTCCGCTATCAGTGGTTGTGGGTGCACTAGACCGGGTGCATGTAGTGAATTTCAGGTTTTTGAATGTTTTTCTTTATTTGTTTTCACAAATTTGAATACAAACTTCGAAAATTTATATCTGGAGTTAGGAGTGTCCAAATGAGGTGATCGAAATTTTGTTGGATTCATCATGAAGTGTACTATTTGATAAAAATATGAAACCTACTATTTGGGGTAATTTTGTGGGGGAATTAAATTAAGCTAGTTAAGTGCTTTAAAATAATTTCTATCTTGTAAAATGCATAATTTGAGCTAAGGAATCGCGAAAAATGTGATTCCAATTTTGTTGGTCTTGTGTTGACATGCTCTAGCTAGGAAAAATACTAGCCTACAGTAGGCATACTTGAAATATGGTCTTTCTATTTAACCTTGATTAATTGCTAGTTTCTGGTGAAATTAATTGGGGTAAATATACATAACTTATGAGCATGCAAATGTTTACACAATGTTCTTGTGCTAGGATGAAAGTAGGAAAAATATGAAATCTATTGGTTGATAGTTTTCACTAGGCTAAACTATTTTTACTAAAATAAGCCTATGCAACTTGCCATTTTTTGTAGAGGTTGCTACACTTATCCAAATGGCATGAAATTTGTGCAGTAGACTATTGAGGTCATATGTAGGCTACTGTAAATTTCTTAGGATTTATTGGGCATTGGAAATATTTATCATCTAAATCACCCAATGGCATGAATGACAGGTAAGTCTAGCTAAGTACCTTCTTGTACTCAAGGTTTATGTCTCACTTGTTGTAGATAATATAGTCTATCACGGATATTGTAATAACTGCTTCTGTCCTGCTGTGGACAAGGAGTAGGCCATGGGCAAGGCGCTTCTATATATCTAATCTATGATGCTTCTGTGGGATGTTATCATAAACTAGCAAGTATTTGAATAATGGTGTGAGGTGTTAGTTTAAAAACTATCTTTGCTTCCGCTACTATTTCATTTGAACTTGGTTTGTAATAACTTTAATTGTACTCCGATGTATGGTGATGTATTTGTGAACTTTATGTGATATGTGGCTTGTATGTTGAATCATGTATGATCTTGGTTGTATGTTGGATTATTTGAGATCCTTCATGATACTCGATGGACTACCAGATTTATATGGGCTCAAGTATGATAGTGCGATTGCTCTAGTGGTTGCCATTGTACTTGTGCTCTTATAAATTGGTCGGTTCTGCCATAGTCCGTCTATCGATGGAGGATGGACGACGCTGAAGGCCACTAGGGACCCCCTACCATGATCCATCGGGTACCCTCCCATGACCTTCATCACCCATTGTTCTAGGTCATCCTCACGGATGGTGACCCTTGATTCGATTGTAGGGTCCGTTGGGCCTCAAAACTTCCACTAGGGGTGGTGCCTCATCTTCAAGGGGAGGACCCGATGGTCGACGAACGTATGGATCACCCTCATCCCCGTTAGGCCCTAGTCCTTCAAGTCTTTGATTGCCTCCAACAAGTTTGGCACATGGTGCCTGTAGGCCTCCAGGTGCGGTAGTTCCTCCCATGACTCCAGGAGGTCACCACACAGTTGGTTAGGAGAATAAGATGGCAATGGTGGGATCTCATTGGGGACATAGAGCCAAGCCTTTTGCCACCCCAAGTCCATAGAAGGGTAGTGATCAAGGCTCAGGTACCTATCCTCTAGTCTGGGAGGAAGTTGGATCAAGGCGCACCCCATCCGAGGAAGATGAACCCCCAGGCACTAGGTGAACCACTCAAAATAAAGACCACCATAGCTCATAGTGGGCAAGGACTCCTAGGAAGCTCTCGCACATCATGATGAAGACAAAGAGGTGGAGGATCCCCTCTAGGGTCAAGTCATGGAGGCAAAGCCTATAGTAGTACAACAACCATAGGAGTAAGGGGTGCATCGGCACCCCAAACCCAAAAGAGTGGAAATGGGCGAAAGAGATGATCTCATTGTCCTCTAGCCTTAGCTTTACTTTGGTTCTTGGCAGGGCTCTCCACCCGATCGTGTCGATGGCCTCTGGGATCACCGCATTTAGTCACAGCTCATCGAACACCTTGCAGTTGATAGATGACTTCATCCACTGCATGGTCATGGTCCTCGCAGGAGGCATTGGCGGTGCAAAGGGCATAATAGGGTGGAGGGCAAAAGCTTTGGGATGGAACGAGGAGATCTAGGGTCAGAAGGTAGATGATCGCAGAAGGCAATAGATAACTCATGGAACCACCCCACAACCTATGACCACTGACATGTTTGCGTGGGTGGGTGGTTTGCCTTCGCCCCGTCACATCAATGCGATGTTTTTTGTGTGTTGGATTTGATCTGCTAGGGTTTGCCTTGGGGAATGAACTTGTCCCTCTAGCTATCTATGTTGATCATTGTGCACATAGAAATTGCTGGCTGCAATGGTCTGGGCCATCGGTGGTTGCCTGAAACTCGAGCTTTGTCTAGATGATGAGCAGATCCTAGCTCGGTGGAAGGTGTAGGTGTTCCCTGATGGCAGTCACTTATACCTCCACTAAGGATGGAAGCACTTTGCCTACACCCTCAACCTTCAAGACGTGTTCTCTCTTATATTGTACTATGATGGCTGGTCATAGATTAACGTAAAGGCCTTCAACCTTACCACCTACTGCAAGCAGTACCTGCATGACTTCGAGGCCAGCAGCAGTCAACTCTCCCTACCTATCATGGAGCCGAGGAGTTTTGCTATGATCCTAAAGAAGAACCACCTCAAAGCAAAGTATCTGGTGAGCACTCACGCGAGACACAGAACGTACTGACGATGTCGCAAGTTACCATTGTCCTCTTCATCATCAGTCTTTTTTTGTGCAAGGTGAAGAACATGCCAGTGGATTCTGAGCGAGCGCATGACTATAAGTAGTGGTGCATGGTTGAGCTACAGATGGCTGGATAGTCCTGGTTCATGGGCTTGGAGAGGACCCACACAAACAAAGTCTTGCTAGTGTCGTTCAAGTATAGGTGGGGCGTCTTCTACACTGATAACAACCTCAACATCAGTGACACCTACTTCTTTAGCATGATCCACGAGGCCACCTACAACAATGACTACGACGAGGAATGAGAGGAGCTGGAGGACAATGATGCTAAGCTCAAGGTGGAGGTGCGCAAGATAAAAGGCGGATGGAGGTGGTAAACTTGGCACAAGAGTTGACATGATCTGTATTTTGTTGTTTCATCAATACTATTATTTAGCCTGTCAAGATTTCTTAGTACCAGACTGTCTAAGGCCCTATTTGGATGAACTGCGACTAGTTAGCCATGGCTAAAAATTAGATAATTAGTTGTTTTATTCATCCATATCTGTTTGTATGGTGAACTAATTGTTGGGTTCTATGGACTAGTTGGATGGCCCCTAATAGTTGCCATCACTGTCTTTCGTTGTTCATCGACTCACAGTGATCCGAATCGTCTATATTTCCTAGGGTCAAACTGTCTTAGGCTCTAGAAAATTTCAACATCTATACGCCCACATCCTCCGATAAGAAAGGGCGAACACCGTTAGTATACTATAGATCAGAAAGAGAACCATAAAGAGAACTGCAGGCAAAAGCAACCAACAGGGGCTAGACAGAGTTTAACCCACCTAATATAAAGTTCAACAAAAGTTAATGAGACATAACAATTGTGTGGGTTAAACTCTATTGAGCGTGTTTTAGATCAGGTCCTTTGATCATTTGGTAGCTGTTTTCTAGCCCTTATTGGTTGGTTTTGCCTACTAGTTTCTTTCTGGTTCTCTTTCTGATCCGTAATATGGTAAATATACACAACAAAATTCATCTAATCAAGTCCCCCATCGATCTAATGCCTAATGGAGGAGCCACATAGCTATTCAAAGTTTACTGCACACATAAGAAAGTCCGATCATTATAAATCTGACTGGGCCGAACACATCTTAGGTTATATAGGGAAACCTGCTTTGTACTAGTACTTTCATTGAATCCCTAAAGGAAACAAATATAATTGAAACAAAACAATAGAAAAGCAAAAGCAATAGGAAATCAAAAGTGCTGAATACATTATATTTGAGAACAAATTTCAAATGCCAGAATACACTACATTCGAAAAGAGTGAATTACTTGTTTCTTATTCCAATTTCCCATTCAAAAAATGGAATTCTTGGCAAAGCCAATAGTCCTCGCTGCAATATAGAGCCCTTGTTTCCCATCCGTCTACATAGCCGCATCACCATTGTGCCTATAGAGCAATAGGGCAACCAAATAGGCTTTGTACACATAAGGACGTTAGGGCTAGAATAGGCTTCCGAGTAGTGCATATTTTAGGCGGGTTGGACCTTCTGTCATCCGATGAAGTGTACAGTGGCATAGTGCAGTCGAATCCAAGTAGTCGTAGGCTCACAGCAGCTGAGGGGCAGCATCTAGCTAGAGATGGCTACATGGTTTCATAGGTTCTGATCGTCTGTACTCCCTCAGCTATGTTTGATCGTCTGCACTCCCAGAGGAGAAGGGGGATGCTCCTTTCATATAGACCTTGCATGGCTAACGAGGGGTAGACTGATTGATATGACATGCTTGACACTTGAGTGCTTGGTGCAGTTGTGTTAGGTCTTTTCTGTATACTTATTTCACTCCAATCCAAGCAGTCATAGTAGTCATGGGGTAGACTGATTGCTATGACACTTTACAATGTCCTATGAGATCAAATACTTAGCGAGTGGACTTTCTTGTGTTCACACTAAAAGTTAACACTATGGCTCATCTGTTTTGCATTACATCAAGGCGAGACTTGTTCAGATGAACTCCTCGCTGCATGGTTCTTTCAAGTTCAACAAATCTATAGGCAAAAGAAACCAATAAGGGCAAGAAACAAGTTACCAAATAACCAAGGGAATTGAGGTACACCACGCTCAATAGAGTTCAACAAAAGTTAACATAGTCATGCATGCAAATAATTAAGACTTCACATATGGTCATCCCATAGACTAAACCTAGTCATGACTTGTACTACTGATATGTCCCATAGATCAACGGTCGAGGTGGTCTTGCAGGATCTCATCCACATTCACCTTTGCTAAGACGGTGTTGGTGGTTGGCTCAACGCGCTTGAACAGATCATCAATATAATCTTCATCTTCTAGTGCCGGTGGAAAAGCCTGCTGCACCACCTGGACTTTCACCACTATGCTAAACTCAAGCTAGGTAGCGACGAGAGCTATGGTAGCCCCTTGATGGATGGCCTCGGATGCCATGGCCCAAATGTAGGCTAGCAGGGCTTAGAGGCTCTCTGCTGGTGCAGTGATCAGATCATCCACTATCTACACTAGGAAGGCAGCGTCATAGGTGGCAGTAGTGTCGACAAGCAAGTTCTGGACCTCTGCCTCAATGGCCACCTTCTCATCTCACGTCTGGGTGGCTTCTTATTGGGCGACACCAAGTGCAGCGTGCGTAGCCCTCACCTCATCGTGGAGCTTGTTGGCATCTAGACTGTTCCCTAAGTACAAGTCTATGACCTTGAGTTAAACCTCCTTTAACTTAAAGTATTTTTCATGGTCTGATGATGCATCGCCAGAAGACTATCCAAGGTCAGACAAGACTTCATGGTCTGATGATGCATCACCAGAAGACTGTCTGGGGTCAGACGAGATCGACGACGGCGTGTGGCGATGGGACGTCTCTCTACCCAAAGCAAGCCAAGTTCAAGTCCACAAGATAAGGGGGAGAGCGATCTGATTGAGAAGGCAAATGACTCACCAGACTATCCGGAGCAGCATGGCATGGAATCATCACTGGTGGCTGCCCCCCACCGAGGGATGGTTCATGGGGCCACTTCCCGAGCACGACTGTGAATGAAGAACATAGCTCTAGGGCCAATGATCCTTGAGACGCCATCATGCCCACGTCCACCTATGGAGAAAGTAGGGAATTTCCAAATACTAGTTAAATTAAGCAGCATGAACACAAATACTAGCATAAGCATTGCTTGCATACTCTAGTTAATTTAATGAAAAGAAATAACATGAACAATGGTACACAGAAAAAACACCTCGTCAGGAGGAACTAGTGGTGGGTGTGAGACCACGCTGATGAGAAGTCCATCTATCGGTGGAGGATGGCCGGTGCTGAAGGCCACTGGGAACTGCCCCTGCCATGATCCATCGTGTACTCTCCCATAACCTTCATCACCCATTGGTCCAGGTCATCCTTGTGGATGGTGACCCTCGACTCGATTGTAGGGTTTGTTGGGCCTCAGAACTTCCACTAGGGGTGGTGCCTTATCTTCAAGGGGAGGACCCAGTGGCCTATGAAGGTAAGGATCACCCTTGTCCCCATCAGGCCTCGGTCCTTCAAGTCCTTGATCGCATCCAACAAGATGGGCACATGGTGCATGTAGGTCTCTAGGGGTAGTTGTTCCTCCTATGACTCCAGGAGGTCACCATGCAGTCGGTTAGGAGAATAAGACGACAGTGGTAGGCTCTCATTAGGGATGTAGAGCCATGACTTTTGCCACCCCAAGTCTATGGAAGGGTAGTAGTCAAGGCTCAGGTACCTGTCCTCCAATCTAGGATGAAGTTGGATCAAGGCACCCCCCCATCCAAGGAAGATGGACCCCTAGGTGTTGAGCAAACCACCTGGAATAAAGACCGCCATAGGTCATAGTGGGCAGGGACTCCTAGGAAGCCCTCGTATAGCATGATGAAGACAGAGAGGTGGAGGATCCCCTTTGGGGTCAAGTCGTGGAAGTAGATCCCATAGAAGTATAGCAACCACTAGAGTATGGGGTGCGCCGGCACCCCAAACCCAAAAGAGTGGAAACGGGCGAAAGAGACGACCTCATTCGCCTCTGACCTTGGCTCTAGTTCGGTTCTTGATGGGACTCCACCTGATTGCGTCAGCGGCCTCCGGGATCATTGCATTCAGTCATAGCTTATCGAATGCCTTGCGGTCGAGGATGACTTCGTCCACTACATGGTCATGGTCCTCGCAGGAGGTGTCGATGGTGCAAAGGGCACAACAGGGTGGATGGCAAAAGCTTTGGGATGGAAGGAGGAGATCTGGGGTGGAAAGGTAGATGGATGATCGCAAAAGATAGCAGATAACCCATGGAATCACCCCACGACCACTGACATGTTTGCATGGGTGGGCGGTTTGGCTTCGCCTTGTCACATCAATGCGATGGGCAGCGAGGCGACATCCCTGCTAGAACTACCTACTAAAGCCACCCATGCACGCGTGCCTATGTGGGAATCCAGGAGCCTATAAGATGAAAATGGATGCCACACATCGTTCATCAATACTATTTAGGTAGTCACGATTTCAAACCATCGGACCTTCTATGATCAACCTTATCGCTCCACTAGTGTCTGGCTAGTGAAAATTTTAGATGACCGTTCTATGTATAGGGTGCACAAACATTTCAATGGTTGTGCATCCATCCTTTGACGATTGTGATTAGCCCAAATCTGAATTCAACTACTTCCTCCATCCCAAATCGAGGAGTAAGAATTGTCAAATGTGACCAAATAAAAAAACTCAATGTAATAAGAATCAATCGAAGTATATGAAGTATGAAAGAAATAAAGGAAGATAAATATAGTTGGACCAACATAATAACTTTATTCCTTTATATACAAAAGTACATTACATAGTATTTCTCTAATCTCTAATGTCTAAAACATCTCATCTTTCCAAGGGGACTCATGTCAGACGGTTGACAAATTGCAATCAATCGATCAACATGAGTGAAGATGACAAAGTCTCCTCCCACAAACATAGTAATACTACTAAGTCTTTTCATTTGCTCAAAATTCCTAACATGGACAAAAATCTCACCAGTATCATTGTCTTCGACAACTGTAACAAAGCATATAACGAACTACGGCTTCAACAATGATTAGTCAGGGTTGTTGTTGAACATGACGTCCCCAAGCAACAAGCAACCCTTCTACGATACCTGGCGACACTCCTAGCCACCAAAGCACAAGCTTGCTGGTGGAGTAAACATGGGTGTTGTGGTACAATGACATATCTCTGTATAAAGAACAAAAAAGCACAAGGAAAAAATCATTAGAAAAAACCACATATGAAAAAACCCTACACCTTGAACAAGCAACAACTAGTACAATGCAACATTGCCTAGGCCATGTCTTAGCCTCGATTGAGATCTTGATCCTGACTAGAATAAAATGACAAAGAAACTAAAACTCACCTCAACAAGGATGATTACTGTAGTTCTATGGGCAACATCTGCTAACAAAGTTGTAACACTACCTCCTTTCCTTGGCTAGTAACTTGCAAGTGAAAAGTAAAAGAGACCAGGAAGGATATTTATACTCGACACAGATGATAACAAATGTTAGAAGACGTGAGTCCCCGTAGCGTTACTAATTACTAATAAAATAGATTCAGAATATGAGCAGTTAGAGTAGTAGTCGAGGGGTGGGCGCATTTTACTGTTCTGATGATGAGAAAGTCTAGCATATTAAATACACAGAGCTACAGACTTTCTCGTTATCAGAGTAGGAAAACATGTCAACCCCTCGAC
Organism: Miscanthus floridulus; assembly: GCF_019320115.1. Lineage (NCBI taxonomy): Eukaryota > Viridiplantae > Streptophyta > Magnoliopsida > Poales > Poaceae > Miscanthus > Miscanthus floridulus. Next base: position 46,562,665 of record NC_089583.1, on the reverse strand, counting down.
TACTACACTAGCGATTCAAGTAGTAACTGCGACGAGCAATGGGAACATACTCGAGCGATGGCAAAGTATAGCACCAACTACGACTCCAATGAGGAGGAGGATGATCTAGAGTACTGTGACTCGTCCAGCAAATCGCTAAAGCACTAGCGAGGAGGAGGATGCTTTTTTTTGTCTTTCTCTGGAAACTCAAATCCCCTTAGAATCCATGATTTTTTCTAGGTTGGGAAATCCATGGCGATATCAATAACCTATTTAGTTATTTATGGAGGGTTTTCCATCCCTAAGCCTGCCTTCCCCTTGCTTCCAAATTATAGACCTTAGTTCAAACAACCATAGATGCACTCACACAAATAAAAAAATAATAATCGGCAGATGCAGCGCAATAAGCTACATCGAGTAGGTTTATTTTGTTCTTTTTGGTAATTTTTAGGTGTCAAATTCATGCATCTTTTAATTATTTATTATCATCCTCTTTTAGTTTTATGTTTATTTATATTAATGTTGATGCAAAAGTGATCTGCAAACACAAAGGGCTAATACCCGAATCGATATCCAAAGCGTGCCAGTCGATTTGACCTGCTAATCGACAAGGATGAAGAAACGAACACTTTGGTCCTGACAACAGCGATACGCCTGGAAGTCACGGCCAAGAGGTGCTCACACGGAACTCGAGAATCGCCGAAGATCGCACTGAAGCGATGCAGCTCGCCGAATCAATGAGAACTCGTAAAAAGAAAAATATGCAAATTGACGAAGTCGCCGAAAAGTAGATGCAAATAGTAGTAAAAGTTGGTTTTGATATTGATTGATATTGATTCTTACATTGCCCCTTACTCCATATTTATACCCTGATCTAAAGAGACATAACCAAACACAACTAGGACACCAATCCCATATCTCAGGAAACACGTGACTCTTACACGAATCATAACCTAACAAATACAGAAAAGGAAATCAACTCCTATCTATTTCCCTGTCCGCCTCAATTACGATGGAAATCTCACTGTCCTTCCCATCGGCATACTCCCTATTTCATCGGCAGTAGGCTTCAAGTCTTCCTTCATCGGCAGACTCCCTGCTTCATCGGCAGTAGTCTTTAAGTCTTCCTTCATCGGCATACTCCCTGTTTCATCGGCAGTAGTCTTTAAGCTTCCTTTCATCGGCATCGACAACAACTCCTCCAACCTCATCGGCAACGCCCGAGTCCAAATCAACCTTTCCATCGATCATCACCAACTATCGGCAACCATTTTTACAAACTGGCTTTCATTGGCTATCAAAGCATTCAATAACTTTCCCCTTGCCGATTGATCCACTCCGATTATTTTGACACGTGCAAAAAACGGTGTCAACACATGCCCCCCAATTTCGGAGTATAAAACCATTAATGCTCCGAAATTTACTCCAGATAACGCTTGCCTTTGCCCAATTACCGTAACTCATTCTCCAAGCCAAAACTTGATTTGTTATCAAATCCAATCAAATCTAATCTTGATCCACGCACTTCAGTAAATATCGCACAATCACCAACCACTCTTGCCTTGATTGAGATACCAAAACAACAACCCATCGGCAAGATCTTAACATGATAATGCTGCCATTTTAAGAATTAAAATATCATGTATCAATATCCCTTCCAAGTCATAATTACTTGTTATCAACTCATCTGTACAATCCCCTGATTATCGCGCGAATAGTTACCATATCCCCCTGCACCGCCTTGACCTATATGCGCGCGTCATAGAGATAAGTCCAAAATACCCTTATTCTGGCCGGCTTATAAATAGATTTCTCTGGAACCCTCATTTTCTATCTTCAGCCTCCAATCCTTGGCATTCTCTCTCTCCGGCGGCGACTCCGACGAACAACCGCGCGACCTCAACCAACAAGAACCCTTCTCCGGCGCTAACTTCAAGTTCCCGGCTCATATCTCCACCTCCCTCAAGACAATGGCCATCAACTTCGACGCCCCCGCGGTTCGCTCCACTTCCATTACCTTTTACTTTGATCTTTTTGTAAATTTATTCAGTTGGTGATTTTTCCTTTCTTCTGTCTTCTGGATTCCATAACCCTAGGAACTGCGCAACAAATTAATTATCCCAACCGATCAGCCACACGTCCAATGCCTTGGACCAATGGGCAACCCAGATCCAACCGATCTGATCAACGCAGAGGTTAACAGAATCCCCTTTAGAGCCCAAAATTTCTCTCTGAACTTGTGGAAAGACACATTCCGATCTTGGCCCAAAACCACCAAAGGGTGGAAAGATTGGTATTTGAGGGTCAATAGATCGATGCAAGTATACTGGGCAGAACGAAAGTTAGACCAATGTATTAGGCTCTCCATTGCCGATATGCAGAAAAATGAATCAATGATAATTGCAGCTGCTTATTTCTGGTCAGATACGACCAATACTTTTATGTTTGGACATGGCCCAGCTACCCCTACCCTTGCCGATGTCCACATGCTTACTGGCTTGGACATCTCAACTGCCGATGAAGGCTCCATCTATGGTAGAAAGCCTGAATATAGAGTGAATACCCGTAACATCGGCGGTTGGACAGGATATATTCAAGAATACCAGAAAACCGGGACACCTAGCCAGAGGGAACATGCCACATTCCTGAATATGTGGTTAGAAAAATTTATCTTCTGTGGTCGATCAGTAGGACCAACCAACGCCTTCCTCCCTGCAGCTGAACTTCTGGCTAATGGCGTAAGGTTTCCTCTTGGCCGATACCTTCTGAGCTCCACTTATCATCTTCTTCACCAAGTGTCTCAGAAACTTCTGCTTGGCGAACCCATCGGCAACCTGGGAGGCCCGTGGTGGTTCATCAACATGTGGCTGAATGCCCATATGCACAAACGTTTGCAATGGGACTTTTTTGCTCAACAATTCCCACGAGACATTGCTGAAGATTATGTGCTCGGGGATGATGAATCGGCAACACGCTCACCCCTCAATTTTGGTGAAGCCATAATTGTCCTTCCTGGAACAGAAGCCAACGAAGACCAAATCGGCAGATTCTTTCAAAGCTTCTATAATGGTCTTTCTCGTGATCATAGGGCCTGGGTGCCTTATATCGACGAAGAAAACAGATTCCCCCTTCTTTTCAACTTTGCCGATGACACTCTGAATCAAGATAATGAGCTCATGATGGCTATCATCACTCCCAGGGCAATTCCAGTAAACACATTCGGCAGCGGGAAAAACACCAATATTACATATGAATTTTACAACCCATCGGCAGTATCCCGCCAATTGGCTTTTGGGCAACTGCCAATCAAACTCTGCTTTGCCGATATGATCAAACCCAGGGAAACAATCACCTGCGGAACAGACTGGAACAAGGTAGTACAACTTTCTCCTGATGCCGATACTACAGATGTTGATATATCCACCTGGACACCAATATCTTTCATCACCGAGTCATACAAGCAATGGTGGCGAGAGTGGAAAGAGCAACTGTTCTCGACTTCTGCTCACACATATCGGCACATGATTGATTCTGAATATGCCATCCCCGACGACGCGGTAAGTTTCCTCGAACTCCCTTCTACTTTTCCTTTCATTTATCAATAACTGACTCCCTTGTAACAGGTTAACCACCCAGCACCATCGGTGAGCAAAAGTGGGAAACCCTTCAACCTCCGGCCTATTTCCCCAACATCGCCGATCGGCTACAACGCTCCCACCTTAGCCGCTTTGACCCACCAGAAGATTCGTACCAAGACCATCACTTTTAAGTCCAAATTGGCTACATCCAGGGCTACTCCATCGGCCGCTGCTACAACCTTGGTCAAAGCCTTTAAGGTAACAACCTTGTTTATTTTCACTTATGCCGATTACAAACTATATTAACCTTAATCATCAGGGGGTAAGAGCTGCTACTGGATCATCATCGGCAATTCCGCCGATATCAAGCACCACTCCTTCAGAGGTAGCTTCTTGACTTTACATTTTATCTGTTAAATATCATATCTCACACTTGTTTTACAGCAACAATTGGGTACATCGGCAAACGTACCAGATGCCCAAGCTTCACAACCAACAAGTGTCGATGCCCCCCAGCCAATCATTGCCGATGTCCAAGCAAAGCGCAAAGCTTCAACAGATACTGAAGCACAGCCAAAACGACAAAGATCTATGCCGATCCCTACATCTGCCCCAATGTCATCGATCATCATACCTCAAGAGCCCACCACCGATGAAGTCACAGAGGATATCCCATCGGCAAGCTCAGCCGATCCACACGACATACTCCAGGTTGCTTCCTCCAGTCAAGCACAGGAAATTGCCTTGAAACAGGTAAACCGATCAACCTATCTGATTTTACAATACTCATACTTACCCCTGATTGATCTCCTTGTCTTTCTTTCAGGAACAAGATTCCCCGAACAGCCTATTTTCCTTTGCCATTGACATTTCTGACGACGATGGAGAGGAAACAAGTTCTTCCCTTGCACTGGGAACAATATCGACAGAGACTAAATCCAAGTTGGAAACCCTCCTGAACTTGCTACAGCAAAGTACCGCCCAACTGGTAGATGACTCGGACCCCGCAAAGGCAATTTTCAAAACAATTCGTGGCCAGGTCCCTGCCGATGTTGAAGAAATACTCTTCCCAGCAGCTCACTTAGAAAGCCGTCAACTGCAATATCAACGGGCTGCTCAGCGCATTGCCGATAGAGCAGCTCAAGCTCAACTTAAAGGAGAGATGCTACAACTGAAACAAATCGCTGATGAGAAGCACAAGGGCATCGTCAACTTGCAGACTTCGGGTGCTGCACTTAAGCAGAAAATCTTGGATCTATCGGCAAGGAAGGCAGCTCTATTGGCTGAATTGAAAGAAATCGATGCAGCCTTAACTCATGCTCAACAAGAAGAAAGCCAGCTACCCAACGCCGTCAAAGCCCTTCAGCAAGAAAGAGATATCCAAGCTCGCAAAGCTTTAGCCATGAAGAAGAAACTCAAGCCTGTGGAGGGTGCTGCCGATGACGATATCAAAGAAATGGAAGAAGCCGACCAGATTCGCCTGCGTGCGATATTAGCCATCCAATCCTTGCTGAACGTGTAATCTTATTTATTGTATCGGCACTTTATGAGACATTGATACCCTTGCATAATTCTAGCCGATAGTACTGTTATCGGCACTCATACTTTTATGCATCTATCCAGATACTAGGGTAATATTTCTTTAAATATTTTCCATTTAACGCTCTGGGAAACACAACCCCTTCGAGGGTTTCTAAAATATATGCATTACCAGGAATAGACTGATTTATCCGATATGGACCTTCCCAATTAGGAGACCACTTTCCAAACTTTGAACTTTTAGTCCCAATCGGTAAAATCAATTTCCAGACCAGATCTCCATCGGCAAACTCTTTTACTTTCACCTTCTTGTCATACCATCTAGCTACTCTTTTCTTATTTTCTTCAATACTAACTAAAGCCCTTAACCGATGACCTGCCACATCTTCCAACTCATCTTTCATAAGAGTATTATACTCATCGGCTGTCAGCTGATTTTGAGAACGTATTCGTCTAGAGCCAACCTTAATTTCCCAAGGCAACACTGCATCGTGTCCATATACTAACTGATAAGGCGTTACTTTGGTTGCACCATGGCATGACATCCGATATGACCACAAGGCTTCATTTAATACTGTATGCCACCTCCTAGGATTTTCTTCAATTTTGCGCTTAATGAGTTTGATGATCCCTTTGTTAGAAGCCTCAGCTTGACCATTAGCTTGAGCATAATATGGAGAAGAATTTAAAATTTTAATTCCCATACCTACAGCAAACTCATCAAATTCTCCTGATGTAAACATAGTACCCTGATCGGTAGTGATAGTCTGAGGAATACCAAATCAGTAAACAATATGCTCTTTCACAAAATCAATCATATTGACCGATGTCACCTTCTTTAAAGGAATTGCCTCAACCCACTTTGTGAAATAATCGGTAGCAACCAGAATAAATTTATGTCCTTTACTCGATGGCGGATAAATCTGACCAATGAGATCAATAGCCCATTCCCGGAACGGCCATGGTTTGATTATAGGATTCATAGCCGATGCAGGCGCTCTTTGAATATTACCAAACTTTTGACACCCCTAGCATCCCTTAAAATATTTAAAACAATCTTCAAGAATAGTCGGCCAATAGTACCCATTCCTTCTGATCATCCATTTCATCTTGAAAGCCGATTGATGTGCCCCACATACTCCTTCATGAATTTCACCCATCAAGTTTTTCGATTCGTCATTGCTAACACATCTGAGTAAAACTCCATCTATAGTTCGATAATATAATTCATCATCGAGGAGCACATATTTGGTAGCTTGGAACCTTATACGTCTCTCAACCTTTCTACCTGGATCCTTTAAATAATCGACAATCTCTTTCCTCCAGTCATCGGTATCAACTGCCGATGTTAGCACTTCCTGAATGGTCTGATACCCTGAAGCATGCTGAGCTAGTCGATTAGCTTCCTCATTATGCAATCGAGAGATATGCTCAAGACGAAAATCTCTAAATCCTTTCAATAATTGCAAACACCTTTCATAATACGAAATCAAGGCTTCACTTCGGCATTCATAAATTCCAGCCAATTGATTTATAACTAGCATAGAATCACCAAAGATTTCAACAACATCGGCACGTATCTCCTTCAGCAATTCTAACCCCTTTATCAAGGCTTGGTATTCAGCTTGATTATTTGTCGCTGTAGCAACAATCGGCAATGAAAACTCATACTTCTTTCCTTGAGGTGAAATTAACACAATGCCGATACCTGCTCCTTCACCACATGTGGACCCATCGAAGAAAAGTGTCCAGGGAGCAATCCCCAGAGAATCCACCGTGTTACAATGCTGAGTGACAAAATCAGCCATCACTTGCCCTTTAACCGCCTTAGTTGATTTGTAGCGTAGTTCAAATTCTGATAATGCTAAAATCCACTTGCCGATTCTACCACTTAATATCGGCATCGATAACATATACTTGACCACATCGTCTTTGCATATGACCGTACATTCGGCAGATAACAAATAATGCCTTAATTTGACACAAGAAAAGTATAAGCACAGACACAATTTCTCGATAGCCGAATACCTCGTCTCAGCATCCACTAATCTTCTGCTCAAATAATAAACAACACGCTCCTTCCCTTCAAATTCTTGAATAAGAGCTGAACCGATAACTGTATCATCAGCTGACAAATACAACCTGAAAGGCTTCCCATGTTGAGGTGGAACTAGCACTGGAGGATTTGATAAATATTTCTTAATTTCATCAAGGGCTAATTGCTGTTCAACTCCCCATACAAATTCCTGATCAGCTTTTAATTTAAGTAGTGGGCTGAAAGCCTTGATCTTACCCGACAGATTAGATATGAATCTTCTAATGAAATTAATCTTACCGATCAAAGATTGCAATTCAGTCTTATTGGCAGGAGCAATCACCTTGTTAATTGCATCAATAGACTTCCTACTGATTTCAATGCCCCGTTGATGCACCATAAAACCCAAGAATTGTCCTGCCGATACACCAAATGCACATTTATTAGGATTCATCTTCAATCCATGCCTCCTTGTGCACTCCAGTATTTTTCGCAGATCGGCTAAATGTGCTGTGATATCTCCAGACTTAATCACTACATCATCAATGTAGATCTCCACTAATGTGCCGATGTACTCATGAAAAATAAAGTTCATAGCCCTTTGATAAGTAGCACCGGCATTTTTCAAACCAAACGTCATGACTATCCACTCGAACAACCCCACATGTCCTGGACATCTGAAAGCAGTCTTGGGAATATCCTCCTCAGCCATGAATATTTGATTGTAACCTGCATTACCATCCATGAAGCTAATAATTTGATGTCCAGCCGCAGCATCAATCAACAAATCAGCAATCGGCATTGGATAGCCATCCATCGGTGTGGCTTTGTTGAGATTCCTGAAATCAATACAAACACGAAGTTTCCCATTTTTCTTATAAACAGGAACCACATTAGAGATCCACTCTGCGTATCGACATTGCCGAATAAACTTTGCTTCAATTAATTTAGTTATTTCGGCCTTAATGTCAGGAAGTACATTAGGGTTACATCGGCGCGCTGGCTGCTGATGTGGCCGAAATCCAGATTTGATAGGTAACCGATGTTCAACTATCGATCGGTCTAATCCAGGCATCTCAGTATAATCCCAAGCAAAACAATCTTTATGTTCTTTTAACAAATCTGTTATTCGCTGCTTACACTCGGAATTTAACTTAGCACTAATAAAAGTAGGTCTTGACCTATCACCATCACCGACATCTACTTCTACTAAATCATCCGCCGATGTGAACCCTTGACCTAATTTTCCATCATCGGCAAACCTATCCATTAAAACTCCTCTTCAGAACCGACTGCTTGGATCGGTGGAATTTCATAATCAGCAACTCTAAGGAACTCTTTTTCCCAAGCTTCTCCTGATATGCATTTAGTTCGCTCATAAGTATCTGATTCTGCCGATGCGATGATATAAGAAAAATCACCAGGGACGACTTCAATCTTATCCCCAATCCATTGTACGAGGCATTGATGCATTGTAGAAGGAACACAACAATTAGCATGAATCCAATCCCTCCCTAGAAGCAGATTATATGCACCCTTGCCGTTGATAACGAAGAACGTCGTTGGCAAGGTTTTGCTGCCGATGGTCAATTCAACGCATACTGCCCCTTTAGCCGGTGACACATTGCCTTCAAAATCTTTCAACATCATATCGGTTTTGGTCAAGTCTTGATCTCCCTTACCAAGTTTCCGATACATCACATAAGGCATAATATTAATCGCAGCCCCTCCATCAATAAGTACCTTAGACACAGGCTGCCCATCAACTCTACCCTTCACAAATAAAGCCTTAAGATGCTGTCTCTCGTCATCGGTAGGTTTCTCAAAAACAGCCATCATTGGATCTAGTGTTAGCTGAGCTACTTGATCAGAGAAAACAACTTCTTCCTCATTATCAGATAGTGCCAGAAACTCCATCGGCAACATGAATACCATATTAACATCTGCCGATGGACCCTTATTTTTGTGTTTTACTTGCCACTGCTGATGACCAGGCCTTTCATTGGAAGAATTTTCCTCCTGGTATAAATCCTCCTGACGCTCACGTTGCATCCTCCTTCTCTGCGTCTTTGTCAGACCCTCTGGGCACCATCGAGGAAACTTGGTTTTCCAAACCGGCTGATAACAAGTCCTAGTTAGTTCTACGCGACGTATATTAGGGTCCCTGTAGAATATCTCCTCATCGGGAACTCTTGCGTTTGCCATTTCCTCAAGCTCCTCTTGATTCCTTGGAAAATATCCAGCGCGTTTACCAAGCCTCTCATGTACACTAAGTCTGCCCCCCAGCCGATCATGCACTGATGCTCTGCCTTTGATCGGCTCGTTGATAGACAAACCCTGATTACCACGTTGAAACCTCCTTTCTGAACGATTGACTCCGTAATAACCATTACACTCAGGGCAATTTTCAACAGTTGGTAATTTAATACCTTCTTCCCAGCAATGGATGAAGAACGGACATCTCCAATGATCTTTATGTCGATTCCACTCTTCCTGACGTCTCATTTCTTGCTGTTGCCGATATCGGTCATTACGTTGACGCCAACCCTCCTGCTGCCTTCGATGAGTAATCACAATGCCAGGTCGAGGAGGTTTTTTGGAACTACTGCTTTCCCCTAGCAAACCCTTACTCTTTGCATCATCGGTAGTTATCCGATGTTGGGGGTCTACTGACGCGTTTTTCTCAGCAGCCTCTGACGTCAATACCTTGGTCTTTCCTTTGGCATCCAACATATTTGCTGGAAAAGGGTGTTGATCAATTTTCATCGGCTTCTGGGTCTTGGAAGTACCAAATTTAATTCTCCCAGATTCAATAGCCGATTGTAACTGTTGCCTGAATACCTTGCACTCATTTGTACTGTGTGAAGTTGCATTGTGCCATTTGCAGTACAAAATCTTCTTCAACTCTTCTGCCGATGGGATCACGTGATTAGGTGACAGCTTAATTTGGCCCTCTTGAAGCAGAAGATCAAATATTTTATCGGCCTTGGTGATATCAAAGGTAAACTTTTCTGGCTCTTTTTGACCAAAGGGACATGATATGGGCTTTTTATTCTTAACCCACTCAGCTAAGCCGATAACTGGTTCTTCATCAGAGTCAGAATCTCCTACTTCTTCAACAAATGATACCTTTTTACTCCAGTTCTTTTTAGGTTCAAAAACCCTAGTGTCTTGATCAGAGATCCTTTGCACAAGATGACTGAGGCTTTCAAACTCCTGAGAAGCATATCTGTCCTTAAGATGTGGCAATAACCCTTGGAAAGCCAGATCGGCAAGCTGCCGATCATCCAGCACCAGGCTATAGCACTTATTTTTTACATCTCGTAGCCTTTGTACAAAGCTCTCTACCGATTCATCATTACGCTGTCTTAATTTTACTAAATCGGTAAGCTTCTTTTCATGGATTCCAGCAAAGAAATACTTATGGAACTGTTTTTCTAGATCAACCCAAGTAATAATAGAATTTGGTGGTAATGAAATGAACCATGTAAATGCTGATCCAGACAAAGATGATGAAAATAAACGAACTCTTAATTCATCTCTGTTAGCTGCCTCTCCACATTGAATAATGAAGCGATTGACATGTTCCATTGTTGATGTATCATCTTGCCCAGAGAATTTAGTGAAATCCGGTACCTTGTACCGATTTGGGAGAGGAATTAAATCATATGCAGGAGGGTATGGAGTCCGATAAGAATAAGTATTGACCTTGGGCTTTATCCCAAACTGATCCTTCATAATCTCTGCTATCTTATCGGCCCAAAAAGCATCAGCCTCCTGCTGACGAACTGGTTGAATTTCTACAGGAGGTGCCTGCTGACATCCTTCCACATATCTTTGTGGCCCACGATCTCCAGCAATCGGCATATTTGCCGCTACTTGTGGTCCATTAACCTGTTGGAAAGGAAGCATCGGCTGGGCTGCCGATGCTTGATTCTGGAAACCAGCTTGCATATGACCTTGTTGAATCCTTGCAACCTGCTGATTTCGCTGAACTGTATGTTGAACAGGTAACTGTCCTGACCAATCATTATTAGAACTCATCGGCACAAAACTTACCGATGGCTGGTAATTTGCTGATATTGTTGGATAATTATAACTGGTTTGAGGCATGAACTGAACCCCAGTTTGACTCATAGCAGGGGCTTTCTGCTGCATCGGCAGTACGCTCGCCGATGGACTTGAATTGAATGTTTGAATCATAGGCATCTGGAAACCTCCTGGAGTTGGTTGTACAGAAGTAGTTGCGGCATATTGAGGCACTTGAACCATCGGCGAAACGACCGATGATATAGGCGCTCTTCCTGCTGCATCTAACACTTGAGGTAATCTAGGATTGAAAGCAGATGACTCTGGAGGCATGCCATATCCCCACCAATTAGTAGGAATCTGGTTATTCTGAGACACAGGGCCTGACATAGCTGATGCCGATAGATCTGTATTAAGCTGAACTCGCCCTCCTGGTAACACTTGATCTAATTGTATCGGCGTAGATTGTATATTAGGTGAGCCTGCCAATACTGGAGAGGAAGTAACTTCTGTACCTACAACGGCCGAAGGAGCCGATGGAGTTTTGACAGATGCCGGCTCTGGTTGATGATAGGCAGGCCCAACGTAATATGGTGCCGCTTGTCCTTCTTTGAGAGTTCGAACCACAGCATTATGAACAGTATTGGACAACACATTGGAATGATTAATCAAAGCATGATTTACTGCAGAATTAACCATCTCTTGAAGTTTACCAGGATTGGAGTCAAAGGTAACCTGCCGAGGCAACGGCAAATCTTGCTTCTGGATGACTTGTCCACTCTTGTTCAAGCTAAACGACCTCAGACAAAGCTGCTTGTATTCTTCTACAGCCTTTTCCATAGCCTGCCTCTGTTCTTCCTTGAGATCTTCTTCTGATACTGCGATGATGTTCCCTGGATCGATCTCGGAATTGAACATATTGATTGATTGGTCCCACTGGGCGTGCCAAAAGATGTGTTGATGCAAAAGTGATCTGCAAACACAAAGGGCTAATACCCGAATCGATATCCAAAGCGTGCCAGTCGATTTGACCTGCTAATCGACAAGGATGAAGAAACGAACACTTTGGTCCTGACAACAGCGATACGCCCGGAAGTCACGGCCAAGAGGTGCTCACGCGGAACTCGAGAATCGCCGAAGATCGCACTGAAGCGATGCAGCTCGCCGAATCAATGAGAACTCGTAAAAAGAAAAATATGCAAATTGACGAAGTCGCCGAAAAGTAGATGCAAATAGTAGTAAAAGTTGGTTTTGATATTGATTGATATTGATTCTTACATTGCCCCTTACTCCATATTTATACCCTGATCTAAAGAGACACAACCAAACACAACTAGGACACCAATCCCATATCTCAGGAAACACGTGACTCTTACACGAATCATAACCTAACAAATACAGAAAAGGAAATCAACTCCTATCTATTTCCCTGTCCGCCTCAATTACGATGGAAATCTCACTGTCCTTCCCATCGGCATACTCCCTATTTCATCGGCAGTAGGCTTCAAGTCTTCCTTCATCGGCAGACTCCCTGCTTCATCGGCAGTAGTCTTTAAGTCTTCCTTCATCGGCATACTCCCTGTTTCATCGGCAGTAGTCTTTAAGCTTCCTTTCATCGGCATCGACAACAACTCCTCCAACCTCATCGGCAACGCCCGAGTCCAAATCAACCTTTCCATCGATCATCACCAACTATCGGCAACCATTTTTACAAACTGGCTTTCATTGGCTATCAAAGCATTCAATAACTTTCCCCTTGCCGATTGATCCACTCCGATTATTTTGACACGTGCAAAAAACGGTGTCAACAATTAATATGAAAAAACAAAAAGGCAACAACTAACTCATCGTATATATAAACAGGTGCACAGGAGAAAAATGAAAAGATGAATCTTAGGTAAGTAACATTTTGTCATAATCATTTCCTATTAAAACACAGAATAAATTCTAGTCTCTGCTAAGCACTGCGTCGAGTAGTCCTACCAACACGCCCCAAAAAATTGATTTCGCATCGCGCCGAGCAGTCCCGCCAACATGTACCGAAAATTAGATGTCTCTCTTTTGCCCTCCATGTGGAAAATAGGTTTACCACACAATCGATTTCAGACAAGGGCATTTGTGGTATTGTGATGGCCACATAAAACACAAAGAGTCGTTGTCTCTACCTTCATCTCCATTCTCCAGCCACACTGTCTCTCATCCAGCTCTAAATTCTAGTCGCATGGCCTCCCTCTCCACTCTCTAGCCGCCCCCTCTACCACCCCGCTCCGGACCCTAGGCATCATTGGCACAACAGCTTGACTCCCTCTCCACTCTCCAGCCGCACCCTCGCTCATACATTTCTAAACCCTAGCCTCAACGTCAGTACAAGCCAGATCTAGATCTCCTACCTCGGCACCTGCCATAATTGACCGGATCTGAACCCTAGCCAGAGCCAGACCTGTTACCCCTTCATCAACGCTGGCTGCACCAGCTCCACGACCATGATGACAAGATCGGATCTGAATACAAACATGGAGGAAGAGATACCCAAATTCCTTTTATGATGTGTGCTCTACTGTAGAGGCTGAACCAAGGATATGTAGATAGTGATAGGGTTACATATTTCCTATAGTTGAGTGTAGCTGACATGTGCTTTTATTGGATTAATGAATTCTGTATAAGCTGTAGTTACTAGTTAGGCGCATATTTGAATACTCCTGCTCTATTGTGTTGACATTCCATAGAAGCTTTAGATAATAAATGCCTTTGTAATCTAGAAAGATGGAAGAACTTGGAATACGTGTGGGCCCAAAACCTGTGTCTCCAAAGGCAAAAAATTCGAGCACAAAGGGTAGACACGGTGAAGATTTGGAATACATCCCTAAACATAGGGGAGGTAGTTGAGGGATTTGATGTTACAAATGAAACAGATTCAGATTTAGAAGATTAGCTAGTACCCCTAACAATTGAGGTGCTTGTTCTATCTTGTATTTAGTTCAGAGGGGGGTGTAGATAGCAATGCAATGCTTTACTGTTTGGATAGCAATGCAATTTGTACATGCTTGCTACTTAAGTTTGTATCTCCAATTTTAGTGTTCGTGTCAAAGGAGCCATAGAGGAGGCTCTGCCAACAGGACAAAAGGTAGCGCTGCTATGAGTCCAAGGCAAAGGCACTCCAAGCGGTTGAATTGAAGATGACTAGGAGAGTTTTCTCTTGGAGTTCATACTCAGAGGGCTACCGCTGGCAAAAGGGTGGAGGTATCAGTAGTAGGTGAACATAATTCTCCATCACCACGGACACCTGTACCTAGGGATCAATTCAAACTTCATGAATTGACTAGAGACATTTGTTGTGACAGCACCCTACCTAGCCTTGTGAGAGACTACCCATGGCCAGATGATGATAGTTATGCCAAAGTGGAGCCCTCTAAGCTACCTAGCCCTATGAGAGACTGCCCATGGCCAAATGATGATAGCCATGCCGAAGAGGACCCCTTTGAGCAAATTCCTATCTCCACCCACCCGTAGAACAATAAAAGTTGCCTAGGTTAGTATTACCTTACAGATGTCTATCAATCAATTCGTACTAGCTATTTGATATCTATGTTACTTTTCTAACAATCTGAATGTATGAAAACTTTATAGTACCATTGCCAAGAAGTATGAGGAAGCCAAGGCCTTGAACTCATGAAATTTTGCTTGACAAAATGAGCAAATCAATGGGAGGATTGAGGATGCCCATCTCTATTGCCGAGGGGAACAAAAGGCCACATGATCCCGTGCAAGATGCCAAGTTTGCCTCAGAGGAAGGTGTAGTAGTCTGGCATCAAATACCAATTTTGACACATTGGAAACATTACAAGAAGCCCTCTAGTGTCATCCATTATAGTAATTTTGTGGAGAGGCTAACTGTATGTATGGGTATCCTCTCTTGACATTCAACTCTGCTTTGAGCAAATTGAACAGATTTACTTTTCATTCACACTACTACGTGCAGTCACGGCTGGACATTGACAAGGCTCACCCATCAACACAAGAAGCTTGTTGGAATGTATTGGAGTGTGGGGTACGGCAGGCATGCTATAGGTTGAAGCAAACCTACTTCATTGGCATCCCTGCTAATTAGATCCTATGACCTCTCCTATCCCGTGCATGAGCGATGCACAGTGGTGTGAACTTGTTGAGACTTGGTCTAGTGCTAAGAACAAGGTGTGTGTGAACCCATCGATTTCCTGTCTAGTCTTGCTATGGTCTACTTGTGCTATAGTCTAACACAAATGAAGCTATAGGAAACATTTGAGACAAACAAGTGAAACCATGCAAAAGTGAAGTACCACCAGTCTACAAGATCTCACTCCTATGTTGTCCAACCACAAACTTTTGTAAGTGATGGTTGTGTTTTATTGTTACTCTTGCCTTTATATAAATATAAATAGAAACTCATGTGCAATGTGAGCAGAAGGAGAACAAGAGGAAGGCCACATAACATGATCAAGGACTTGATGAACAACATGATGATCTAGGACTTGAACAACATGGTCGACCTGATGAAGATATTAATGTTGTGGAAGTCTTCAAGGAGTTCCATACCAGTAAGAAAAAGAGCCTAAGTGATGCTGCAAGATCAACAGTTGTAAGTACCTTAATTTGCTTTCCTTGAAATCTACTAAACCCATTGCCATAAAAGAAGGAAACACAACACGAGGCTAATGTGGCAGCATCATTTAATTTTGTAGATGCAATTTTACACCAATCAATATGGTACATGTACATTGTGCTTATGTAATCTCTATCGGCAGCAGGCTGCAAAAGACCTATGCATTGTGCTTATGTAATATCTATCAGCAGTCATTTGAGGAAGTCCTATGCATTACTTGTTATGAATTAATCTCTTTGGTTTTCAGTTGAAGTCCTCTTCCATTATCTATACACTGATGTTTTACTGATTGACTTTCGTAGGAAGCTATGGAAGCTATGCAAGTAGAACCTATTGCTGATAGGAAGCAACCAATGACTAGTGCTAATGTTATTTCCAAGGTCCTCTGCCCCTCCTAGGCAAGCAGCAAAAACCTTCTTTTGAAGAATGCTGGTATCCTAAGAAGCTCCACCAGAGCAGAGACATCGGTGGAGATGACACTTTGGGGAGCAGCTTGCTAGTGAACAGGAAAGTACATCTTAGCTTGTCGAACTAGTGGATGAACTGAAGGTGAGGACAGAAAAGGCTGAAATGGAGCTTGAGGAATTCAAGCAATAGCAATAGGAGGAGTACAAAAGGCTTTGTGAGCTAGTCTTGTGCTTAAACTCTCCTGGTAATTAACTCTCAGTCTTCAACTCCTATGGCTTGATACAGTGAACATTTGTGATCTATTGTGTGGACGTATGTGATGGTTTGATGTTGTGATACTCTATAAGTGGTTCGTTGCTGACATATGAAATGTTAATTATTGTTATTTGATTGCCTAAACTAAATTGTTATGTAGTCAATCTAGTGCAGTAGTGATGATCTTGAATTACTTCTATGACGAATTGATTATACACCATGTTGTAGAACCAGAACAGGCCACATGATCACATAAAAATGTGACACATGGAGGAACCAGTGCATGGCATGTGAAATAGCCAGAGCATGACACATGGGCTATTAAAAATCTAACACATGGAAGGATGTCATCAAGCCACGTGGCTAGATAAAAATGCGAAACGTGGACGGACAGTGCCGTGATGCGTGGTTGAATAAGAAAGGACCACGTGGACCAATAAAAATACGCCACATGGTCCAATGAAGAAGTGACACGTGATCCAACCAAAACACAACACATGTGCCCATAGAAAACTGACATGTGGAACAACAGGAACCCGACACGTGGTTCAGTAAGAACTTGAAACATGTAAGAACCAGAGATGGCCATGTTGTGCAATAAGAAGGTGACACGTACCTGAACCATCTCCAATGCAATCGGCTATAGCATGTGTACATGGAAAGCATCTCCAACGGAAGCACCCACCAGCGTGGTAGCCTCCTGCCACGCATGCTGTTGGTATAAATTAATGCACACAGAATAATTTGCAAGTGCATAGATATTATACCAATGTGGTACTTCACTAGGAGTACCCACTTTTATATCGATCTCAAGGAAACGTGTGTGAGAATAACCAAATCTAACTTATCCCAACCTCCCACCAAGGCTAGATAATAGGAACGTAGAGGAGACTGCTAAGGTGTTCTAGTTCGAACTTTGGTAAGCTTTATCTTCTATTGTTCAATTCTAGGGATATTACTAGAGAAAACATAGGCATAATATGTTTCCTACAGTA
Organism: Miscanthus floridulus; assembly: GCF_019320115.1. Classification (NCBI taxonomy): domain Eukaryota; kingdom Viridiplantae; phylum Streptophyta; class Magnoliopsida; order Poales; family Poaceae; genus Miscanthus; species Miscanthus floridulus. The sequence goes on along the minus strand of NC_089583.1, from coordinate 46,545,208 downwards.
ACAAGGTCCTACTAGGCCCACTCACGGGAGCTGGACTACAAAGGATTCAATGAGGCTATAAGAGTCATCCTCATGAGCTACCACCAATTTGGAAAATAGGGTACATCCACGAGTAACTGAGTTTAAGCACCATGCTTACACTACGAATACTACTTTAACCCAGAAGCTACAAGGATTAAAATACTCAAAAGAGAGTCACAAAATTGAAGAACAATATGAACAAGATGCTTACTTGAATTAGAAGTTGATTACCAGAGAAATCTTAGAAGCAAACTCAAGAAGAACTTAATTCCACTAGGGTACAAGTCGTAGAGAGAGCACCGAGAGGCTAGGACTCCTCCATACTCTTCCCTCACACTATCTCTAATACAAGACTAGATCCTATGGAGGACTAATCTTCTCTTGATTGCTAGCTATGATCCTGGTGGAGATATATATTAGGGTTTCTGGCCCTTAGACTCTCAGGATCAAATGCATGGATGCCCTAGAGGGGGCCATAGGTAGGTATATATAGGCTAGAGTATCAATCTTGAGCCCTCGAATCAAACCGACTTGAATAAACGGCGGAGATGTAATCCTTAAGGCGGTGGAGAACTGACATAGCAACGGGGGGCTAACATGTGGGGCCCACAAGCTAGCCGGCCTGCTGGTGGGGCTGGCTAGCCCCACATGTCAGGGACACCGGCTCTGCTTTAGTGATTCACCTTCTAGAGGCTTCTAGAGTCTTCCCACGTGGGTACCATCACGGATAAGTTTGATTTCCTTTGACGAATAGGTCCTCCATGGTGGTTTTTTGATTAAATCCTATTGGAAACATAGATTCACCAAAACTCAGTGGAATTTGTCTGTTAAAACCCCTAAGTCTATAGTGGTGATCCATTTTAGCCATTTATGCAAGTTATATTGATGGTTTGTGATGAATGTTAACTACCGCCAACACACTCCCCCACACTTAGGCTTTTGCTCATCCTCGATAAAAGGATGGATTACTCAAGACATAACCTTAGGACAAGACATCAACATAAAATCATTCCTAGTCTTGCATGTACTACAGGATTCAAAGTGTCTACCATGAATCTTTGGGCGGTTGAAGAATGGAACAGCTTGAAATAAATCACCTTTTCCTTCAATCAAGTCAACACAATAGCAAGGAGCATATGTAGAAGGTTTCTCTAGTCTATCATATTTGGCTCTGGTAGGACATTGCTTACCACAAAGGGAGGTGTAGCTATTCATTTTACTTTTTTGAAATAAAATTCTCCAATAACAAGTTATCAAGAATCAAGTTCTCATCATTCTACTATATCTCATTCCACAATAACTTAAATAACATGCGGTCCCTAATAATAGGTTCCCAATAGTAGCAAGACTTCTAGGAAAAGTATTATGTGAGTCTATCTTTTAGTTATGACTGAAATAATCTTTCCTCAGGTTTTAAAATTGCTTTATCAAAGGATTTTCAATTTGGTTCGAAATGGAAAGCATAACATGTGAAAATAGATCATATGGGTCGCAAACCTGACCGTGGATGAAGCGCGATGTGAGGCAGCACTGTGATGGGCTAGCCAGGCCCAAAGAGGAGGCTAGGTGGTCCTGCTCCAGGGGTTGCTCGAGGCCTGCTTCAGTTGGACGTGGTCCTTGGTCGATTACTTTCTGAATTTCATGATTTTCACGCTTAAATTTCATCTTGTTGTCGCGGTGTGTCTCCCCCACAGTTGTTTTCCTATATACCTTTATGCACAACATGTGGAGACAAAACACATATCCAAAAGAAATAGAGAGCAAATAATAATAATAAGACTCTGTTAATATCATAAGGCACTTTATTACTTGAATCAAACTAAACATAAACTTCAACCACTCTAACAATATGAGCTAAGCAAACAACTTAAACATACTATCTTTAAACACTTGACCTAACCACTCATGCCTTATTATCAACTACCTAATTCTCACTTCCTCATCTTAGCAACAAAATAATTCAAAGCGTTTAAATCTTGTTGCATGCTCTTAAGATAAACATGTTCTTCGTCGATCCTCTATTCTCAGGTATAGATAACATCGCTTAGATCTTCAATCTTCTTCTCTAAGAGGGCAATGGTCATCCATGGATGCTTATCCTCATTCTCTACAACAACTTATGACACCTTCCTTTTCTTAGGGGGAACAACCTTGATCTGCTCTGGCATAGCCTAGACTCCATCAATAGTTGTACATGGCATGACTGACTTATATTTCACACATGTAGCATCTCCAAACTTATTAGTCTTGACTCTAGTCAGCACCTCAGTGTCCCATTGGAGGAAGGTGGTTGATCTCCTTCATCACCTTGATTAGCTTCTAGACATTTAGACGTGGCTCTTGTTGGCGTGGCTTGCCTTCAAGAAGTGGGCGTGGCAGCAGTGGAGCGAGGACTGAACGACAGATGGCTTGAGTGAAGTAAGACTGGCTTGAGCAAATGGGGGTGATCTCTAGAGGAACGACACTCAGCGCAAGCACAGTCGGGCTTCTTGTTTAGATAAAAATCATAGGGGACGATCTGCTTGTTGGCCATGGGGACTAGAGAGGAGGAGAGCTTTGATGCTATTGGAGAGAGGAGGCTTTGATGGGATGGCTATGGAGGCATGTAGGGGCTTGCTTATATAGGGGGAACAACTTGCAGTAGGGGTCAAGATCTATCTACTAGAGGTCTCATAATGAGGAAAAACTGAATGCATCAAAAAACTATGGGATTGTGGAGAGGAAGGATCTAGAAGACACAAGAGAATTGACCGGGCGCAAGGGGGCTGATAGGTGGGCCAACCGACCTATAGGAGGGGCCAGTCCGGCCCCACACATCATCTTCTTGTGCGGATTTTTCTCGCGGTGGTTTCTTATCCCTATCTAATCCCAAAAAGTATATTTATGCGTTATGAAACATAAAGAGGATGGCAGAGGTGTAAATCTATGGTAAAAATCAGAAAATCTACCTTATCCAAATCCTCAAGTGGTTGTTCAGGTTCTAGAAAGATCTTGAGATGGTGGCCATTTACCTTGAATAATGTACCTTCATCATTTTGAAGGATTACCGCTCCATGTGACGAGGTGCTTATCACCTTGAATGGTCCTTCCCATTTGCTCTGAAGTTTTTTGTGCCCGAATAATTTGACCCTGGAATTAAAAAGTAATACCTTATCTACTGGGGCGAACTCCTTCTTGATCCTCTTGTCATGCCATCTCTTTGTTCCCTCCTTGTATATCTTGGCATTATGATATGCTTTTTCACCCCATTCATCAAGTTCAGAGAGTTGCATCTTCCTCTTGGTTCTTGTGGTTTCAAAGTCCATGTTCCATCGCTTAATGCCCTAGTGAGCCTCGAATTCTAGCTCAACAGGTAGATGATAGGTCTTTCCATAGACAAGTTGGTATGGTGACATCCCAAGTGGTGTTTTATAGGTTGTTCTATAAGCTCATAGTGCATCAGGTAGTCTATCCTTCCATGCAGTCCCCATCTCATTGACCGTCTTCTATAGAATATTCTTGATTTGTTTATTTAATGTTTTTGCCTAGCCACTTGTCTAAGGGTGGTATGGAGTAGTGACATTATGATAGATCCCATGTTTTGACAACTAGTTGTGAAAGTTCTTGTTAGTGAAGTGAGTTCCTTCATCACTAATCACCATCTTTGGAACTCCAAATCTTGGAAATATTGTCTCTTCAAACATCTTCTTAGAGTTCTTAGCATCAAGCAGCTCTGCATGGCATGGCTTCAACCCACTTGGAAACATAGTCAATTGCTACCAAGATGTATTTATAGTTCTTTGACTTTGGAAAAGGTCCCATGTAGTCGATTCCCCAAACATCGAAGAGCTCGATATGAAGGTTGTTGGTGAGTGGCATGGCATCTCTTGAATTGATATTCCCATGCCTCTAACATGCTCCACATCTCCGAATGAAGTCCTTTGTGTCTTCATACATGGTTGGCCAAAAGAATCCACTTTGCCAAATCTTTGAGTGAGTGCAGAATGAACCATAATGTCCTCCATATGGTGATGAGTGGCATCATTCGATGATCTTGATGCCTTCTTCCACCGGTACACATCTTCTAAGTAGGCTGTCAGAGCAAACTCTAAAGAGGTACGGTTTATCCCATATGTGGAGATGGCTTTCATAGATGAGCTTCCTTTTGTTCTCCCCTAGTGGTACATAACCTACAACCATAAAGTAAATAATATTTGTGTACCAAGGGTCAGATTTTGTGACCTTGAAGAGCATATCGTCTTGCAGTGAATCATTGATGGGCAGTTCCTACAAATTCTCAAACTGCATTCTAAACAAGTGATTGGCAACAGAATTTTCTACTCTCTTTTTATCTTTTATTTCTAAATCAAATTCTTGGAGTATCAAAATCTATCTTATTAATCTGGGTTGAACATCTTTCTTAGTGAGCAAGTATTTCAAAGCAGCATGATTAGTATAAACAATCACCTTTGCTCCTACTAAGTAAGATCTAAACTTATCAATAGCAAAAACAACAGCTAGGAGTTCTTTTTCAGTTGTTGCATAATTAAGTTGAGGTCCTATCATAGTTTTGCTAGTATAAGCAATTGCATGATGCTTTTTATCTTTTGTTTGTCCCAAAACTAGCCCTACATCATAATCACTAGCATCACACATAATTTCAAAAGGTAGTGACCAATTAGGGGGTTGAATAATTGGTGCAAAGATGAGTGCTTTCTTAAGAATATTAAAAGATTTCAAGCATGCATCATCAAATTCAAAGGAAACATACTTGGCCAAAAGATTTGTAAGTGGTCTAGCAATATGTGAAAAATCTTTTATAAAGCAGCGGTAAAATCCCACATGACCAAGAAAACTGTGTATCCCTCTGATATTCACAGGAGGAGGAAACTATTCAATTACTTCAATTTTAGCTCTATCTACCTCAATCCCTCGTTCGGACACCAAGTGTCTAAGTACTATGACTTCTCTAACCATGAAATGACATTTTTCCCAATTAAGGACTAAGTTCTTTTCTTCACATCTTTGCAAAACCTTGTCTAAATTTTCAAGACAATCATCGAAAGTTTTCCATAAATAGAAAAATCATCCATGAAAACAACCATGATTTCTTCAATCATATCAGAAAATATAGACATCATGCATCTTTGGAAAGAAGCTGGAGCATTACATAGTCCAAAAGTCATTCTACCGTAAGCATAAGTTCCATATGGATATGTAAAGGTGGTTTTGCTTTGGTCATCTAGATGGATCGGTATCTGGTGATAACCTGAATACCCATCAAGGAAACAAAAAAAAGAGTGATTCACCAGTCGCTCCAACATTGTCAATGAAGGGCAACGGAAAGTGATCTTTCTTGGTTGCCTTGTTAAGTTTTTGGTAGTCAATACACATCCGCTATCCAATGATGGTTCTTTGGGGATTAATTTAGTCTTTTCATTTTTAACAATAGTCATGCCTTCCTTTTTAGGCACAACTTGAATAGGGCTTACCCACTCACTATGAGGAACAGGATAGATGATCCCAGCATGTAGGAGCTTTAGCACTTCTTTCTTAACAACCTCTCTCATCATATTATTAAGTCTATGCTATGACTCCATAGAAGGTATAGAATTAGGATCTGTAGGGTTGCGATGGGTGCAAAGAACAGTTCCCTTAAGGTCTTGGAGCGAGTAGCCAAAAGCTAAGCGATGCTTTTCTAAGAGAGTTAGCAAGTGGAGGGATTCTTCCTAAGAGAGTTTATCACTTATGATCATAGGAGAATCCTGATCATTATTAAGAAAAGCATATCTAAGACCAGAAGGTAGGGGTTTAAGCTCAATGGTGGGCTTAGGTGGTTCCAGCAATTCATCTAGAGGTTCTGGCTTTGTAGGATTTTCCTCTTCCTCCTCGACAAAAAATTGGGCATCATCTTCAAGGTTGGGTTCGATCAAGTCATCAAGAGATGTAACCTTAACCTCTTCCATTGGATCTTCTTTGGGAATTGGCTCACTCTTAGCATTTAGCAAATGAGTAATGGGTATAGAAAGCTTAAAGTTTTTTCCCAAGTCTTATATTCAACTTCCCTGTTTGTCCTTCTTGAATAAGTCTTTCGATTGGTTGTCCTATCAATAGGTCAAACTCTATGATATCATAGATATAGAAGCTCAAATGAACTTTGGTTCCTTTTACCTAGATAGGGAGGACATAAAAAATTCCCAAACTCAAGAGAGTGTGTCCTGAAAGACTTTTCAATAACTTTGTTGTTGGGGTCAATGGCATGTGTTTCAATAAACCATGAGCAAAAAATGCAGACATGATATTAACACCCACAACTAGATTCTATAGAGCATCGAAAGGAGCTTTATTAATTTGGCAACGAATGAACATAGAAGGTAAATCTAAACAAATCACATTAGAGGAAAGCTCTAATTCTTCTAGCCATTCATTGCTTATAATGGATACTAGCTCTTTCATAGTCTTTTCAAGAAAAGCTTCCTCAGAAGGGTCTAAAGGTTCTTCATGCAATGATGATTTCCTAGACATCTGGGGTCTCCTCATGGTATGGTAATTCGAGGTGTTTCCATATTCATCAAAAATTTCATCCTCGAATTCAAGCATGAAATCTGAAATTGGAGTTTCCTCCTTTTTCAGTGGTTCAAGATTTGGGAAAGCTGAAGTTGGTGATGGGTCTGGTAAGGATTTGGGTTCAACTATCTAGGGTTCTTCCTCTAATGAATTCTTTTCTACTTCTTTAGGGGTGTTCTCTAAGATTTTAGTAAGAATGCTTCACCCCGAATTGGCGGAGACATGCAAGAACGAACCTCCTAAGGCCGTATTAAGATGTTTTGAGGTTTTCCTATCAAGACCCATATAAAAGTATTAAAGAAGAATGGGGTCTTGAATGGCAAGGTTAGAGCCGGTATTAATGAGAGTATTAAAGAGTTCCCAAGCCATGCCTAGAGATTCTTTTTCTTTTTCTTTAAAAGATAGAACCTCATAACAAAGGTGGACTACCCTAGAGATGGGAAAGAATTGCAAGCAAAAGTTAGAACACAAGGCTTCTCAATCTCCTTGTCTACTCCCTATGGTGAGATTTTACTAGCGTTTCGCTTTTCCCGTCAAAGAGAAGGGAAAAAGCTTCCATCGTATGGTTTCGTCTAACATACCTGTAATGTGCAAGCATGCACAGGTCTGTTCAAACTCATTTAGGTGGAAATAGGGGTTAGGTCTGTTCAAACTCATTTAGGTGGAAATAGGGGTTTTCATCATGTTCGCCCAAAAAGGATTGATCCTGAACCATGTTGATTAAACATGAGCGCAACTCATAGCTAGGTGTTAGGATAGGCCTTGAAGACTCTTGCAGCTATAGGCGTGCGCTCATGGGTGCACCATATTGGTAGATAGGGGTGGATTCTAGATCCATGGTAAAAAGAAAGGAAAAGATAAAAGATAAAAGATAAAAGAATAATGATACAAGGATAAACTAGGTTCGAAGTTGACTCAGCAACCGTTTCCCCGACAATGGCGCTAAAAATGCTTGCTTCTATAAATTAATGCACATAGAATAATCTGCAAGCGCACGAATATTATATAGATGTAGCACTTCACCGGGAGTACCCAACTTCACAACCAAGGCTAGATAATAGGAGCATAGAGGAAACTACAAAGGTCTTCTAGTTCTAACTGCGGTAAGCTTTGTCTTCTATTTTCCAATTCTAGGGATATTACTAGAGAAAACACATGTAGAGTATGTTTCCTATAGTAACAAGGTCCTGCTAGGCCTACTAACGGGATGTGGACTACAAAGGATTTAACGAGGCTATAAGAGTCACCCTCGTGAGCTACCATCGATCTAGAAAATATGGTACATCCATGAGTAACCGAGTCTAAGCACCATGCTTACACTATGAATACTACTTTAACCCAGGAGCTACAAGGATTAAAATACTCAAAAGAGAGTCACAAACCTGAAGAACAATATGAACAAGATGCTTACTTAAATTAGAAGTCGATTACCAGAGAAATCTCAGAAGCAAGCTCAAGAAGAACTTGATTCTGCTAGTGAACAAGTCATAGAGAGAGCACTGACAGGCTAGGACTTCTCCAAACTCTTCCCTCACACTCTATCTCTATATCTCTAATACAAGACTAGATCCTATGGAGGACTAATCTTCTCTTGATTGCTAGCTATGATCCTGGTGGAGATATAGATTAGAGTTTTTGGCCCTTAGACTCTTAGGATCAAATGCATGGATGCCCTAGAGGGGGGTGTAGGTAGGTATGTATAGGCCAGAGCATGAATCCTGAGCCCTTAGATCAAACTGACTTGAATAAATGACAGAGATGCAATACTTAAGGCGGTGGAGAACCAACATAGCAACAGGGGCTAACTTGTGGGCCCATAGGTCGGCCCCACATGTTAGGGACACAAGCTCCGCTTTGGTGATTCACCTTCTAGAGTCTTTTAGAGTCTTCCCACATGGGTACCGTCGTAGATAAGTTTGATTTCCTTTGACGAATAGGTCCTCCTTGATAGTTTTTTGATTAAATCCTGCTAGAAATATAGATTGACCAAAACTTGTGGAATTTATCTATTAAAACCCCTAAGTCTATAGTGGTGATCCATTTTAGTCATTTATGCAAGTTATATTGATGGTTTGTGATGAATGTTAACTACCATCAACACATGCCAAAATAGTTCTATGACATTTTGTTTTCATCACAGATCAAGCCACTTCTATGACGATTTTGTGAAAATCATCATAAAAGTTCAAGTGTGATGTGACTTCTATGACGAACTATTTTTTGTCATAAATTCATAATGGAACTAAAATTATGACAAATTTGGCTCCTTCAGTGATGAAAGCTATTCGTCATAGAAGTGGATATTCCTAGTAGTGTGTCTACATATTGCTTTTAGCCTCTTTGGGAGGTTGAGTTTGTGAGGGGAGAGAATTCGAAAGAGAACCATGAGGTTCTATGCATGCGACCCACTGAGGATCGTTTGTGGTGGCCAAAAGCCAGCGGCACCCCTTCGAACAGCTGGTCCTAGAAGGAGATTTGTGAGCAGGGGGTAGAAGACATCATGGGCACCGAGTTTGGTCATACGCAACCTCAGGCCTCCATCCTATCACCACTTCTTGCTCCAGACCTCGTCGGTTCGGATGCTCAAAGCAGATGATGACTAGGGATGTCTTTGGCTTCCTCACAAATCCCATGTAGGCTACTCGCAGAATAGGAGGCGGATGAAGTAGTACTGCCTGATCACGCTGCCTGCACTGAGCGAGGTGTGGTCGTAACATGGTTGCACTTTGGTAGTCGGTCGGTCTCCCTTTGCCACCATGAGGATGGTGGTGGTTCCCGTGGGTGTTGGGTGGCTCCATGCTTTCTAGGAGTGCTTCTTGGAACTCTCCTGGTACATGTGGAGGTCCTCCTGGAGCCACTAGGATTTGCCATCTCTGCCCTGATGTTTCATCTATGGGATCATGACGCTTGTAGGGGGATAGCAAGGCAAACCTAGACCTCACCTTCCCTACTTTTGTAGCATCTATCCTTTGGCCTCTAGAGGTAGTGAGCCCCCGAGCCTAGGGGTTAGGTCATGCCTCTATTCTAGGCTGCTAGAAAGGTTGTTGTGCCTCGATGATGCAAGGAGCCATTTTCCTAACCTCTTTTTGCATGGTCGTGAGGTTTTCTATGATCGCATGCTGGCTCAAAGGTCTTGGACCTTTTTGTTTCTTCCACATGACCGAGCCATGATCATGCTTTGGGCTTCACATCGCTTCTCAAGGAAGACACTATTGCGTCACCCTAGTCGTCTGCTTCATGGTCTCTCCTAGAGAGGTCATGGACCTTTGATGGTTTGTGAGTCCTCGGAGCTAGCCTTAGGTCTTGGACCTAGGATGCAGGAAGGAGTAGCTCGAGGCTTGGCCCTCACTCCTCAAGGGGTCATGGTGACCTGACTCTATTTTTCCATGGCATCTTTGCCAACCTCAAGAGGTCATGTTGCCCTATTATAGGCAAGTTTGTTTTTGCCCCACACGGCGAGAGGCATGTCCACCGTAACCATGCAGTTGAAGCAGTGTGTCTCATCGAGGTCAATGGGTAATTTGAGTGGGACCGAATATCCTCCCTAATCGACATGGAGCTCGGTTGTGCCTCATCAAGATACATCCCATAAATCATCGGTCATCAAACCCGTCGGTCATCGACCACCTCCGCAACGGTAGAGGGCAAGATGCCTTCCCCAAAGGGGGTCAACCTAGGTGACTTTGAAGTGGATGACTCGAACACAGAGAGAGATGGTTGTGTGACTCCACTCCATCAATTAGAGCCACAGGGGCCCATCTCACCCTGCCCCTATCCATTTGTGGCCTTGAGCCCTTCTAAGGGCTAGCCCAAGAGTGGGTTTCCTAAGCATGACATGGGGTCATGGTTGCGGTGGGTCATTCTACACATGATCTTAAGAGGCGGTTGGCCTCCCCAGTCTCATCATGGCATAATGGAGACCACTCATGAGCAATCATGCGCCATTGAACGTGGGCGCATAAATCGAAATGATATGGAAAGAGTGGAAATGCATAAGGCTTACTTGATTTGTGCCGCTGCGTGGGCAACCGTAGCTCCTCCTTTCCTCCGATCGCTTCACCTGCTCTATGGGATTCCCCAAGTGGTTAGTAAATGTGAGTGTGCGCTCATGCATCTTATGTGTCCACAATGGCTATAAATATGTTAGAGTGGTACGGCGGGGTGGGCATTTGCTTTCAGTCACCTAGTCTGCCACTTCCTTGTTCTTGCTCTTATGCGCTCATAGTCCCTTCCTCGTTAGCCAGAATGGATCGTGGCAAGTGCCCATGGGAGCAGTCACCGAAGGCCAGCGGTCCACCACCGCATCTTTAGGCTTACCTGCATGAGCAAGGGTAAGTATTCTGATGATGTTTCGGTTTGAGGTTTGACCTATATTAACCATGTGCATTCCTAGGGTTGCCTTCCATGTCGCGTCTAGAGGGGTCGTCGATGCAAGTCGTGCCATGACCCCACCCATAGAGGGGTCGAGTTCATCATCCTTGTCGTTGTCTTCTTCGGATGATCAGCATGAGTTCTGCAAGGTGGTCCACACGGTGGATGAGGCCCGCCAGCGCTACTCTAACGCTACCCACGAGGTGGGCTGGTTGGAGTGCTGCCTCAACGCTGTCAAGGTGGCCCTTGAGGCCTTAGAGAGGGAGACTGCCACCACATAGGTGGTGGCCATCGATGCCTAGGCCCACATCGTGGGTAAGGATGCTCTTAGTCTTGTCATCCTATTTATCATTTGCCACCTCTGACCTTCTTGTTGTCTTGTTACCAGCATTGGAGGAGCAGTAGGCATCCTCCCACCATGAGATGAAGGACGCCTACCTCTAGGAGGTTCTCCAGATTGAAGACCATGAGCATGTGGTGGTGGCCAGAGTTTGGCAAGGAACCAATGTTGCCCTCACCGCCATGTAGCTGCGCATCGGCCAGGACTTCCGCTAGGTGGAGCCCATGTTCTCGGACCACATTGGGCAGGCGAAGTTGGTCAGTGACTTTGCCGCCATAGTGGCCACCATGGACATGGAGGACATCCTTCATGGCCATGGCCAAGGGCCTCAAGTTGTACCTAGCATCCTTTAATAAAGAAAATTTCTTAGTTTGTGTCTCTTGTTTCTTTTCTTTTGTGTGACACTGATTTGCTGTGCTTGCCGATGACCCGGTCGTTCAATTGCCATAGTTGTGCGACCTTGCCTAGGGATCGACCTATGAGGCCTAGCCTAGTGCAACTCCATTTTTGTGACTGAAGTGTCATAGGACAAATCCGATGGCAACGCGCCCTTTCCTAACCTTTTTTCCTTAGGTCGTGGCAACTCTTTTCCCTCTTCCTTATGTTCAGGTGTGTGGCCTTGCTTAGAGTTGGCTCTAGGGTTTTGGTTTCGTATGACCCATGGATGTGCATCAATGCACGATATGCCATGATGTAGCCCCCGTGAGTGAGCCAAGTCGACTGACATGCGCCGATCAACACATGTCACTTAGGGTCGAACGCATCACCAGAGTGTCGCTTCGATGTGCGCTCATTGGTGTGTACTATGATCTCCAGGCGCGGGGAAGGATTCATGGATGGTTATGTACAAAGATTTGTCTAGAGTGACTCGCATCTTGAGGTGACTTTGATGCTAATGCTGGGCATTTGCTTCGCTAATTATGGCCCTTGACACACGCGATGCTTGGCATGGTGAGGCCTAAAACACGTGGCTTGTTGAATCGAGGAATGCGTTGTGTCACAAGCCCTCTGGAGCTCATCGATCGCATCATCCTCATGCTGGCTCCTTATGGGTCTCGTCACACGCCTTGGCTGAGGTCACTGAGCACAACCTCCACATGCATGTAGGGAAGTAGCATTCGGGCCCAGCCCTTGAGGGTTGGCCCTCAAAGCCTAACTCTAGCATGGCGCTGGTTGTCACCGCCCAAGCAAGTCAAGGTTCCAGGGGTTGGCATGCGTCTGTCATGATGTCGTAGTTCTCCCATTGAAAGCCCTAGTTTTATTTTGGATAATTAATGAAACCTAGGACTAACCTTTGATCTAAGCATGTGAATTAGATGAGGTAGTCCAATCCAAGTGGTGGAGCTAGATGATGGTCATGGTGAAGGTGATGGTCACAAAAAGATGGATCAAGTGCTTCACATTTGGAAAAGAAGAAAGAGAAAAACAAAAATGGGCTCGAGGCAAAGTTATTTTGATAGGAGCCATTTTTGGTTTGCACTCAAGACACCATAGAGGGTGTGAGTGATTTAGGATCGATAGCCATACTATTAAGAGGGGAATTCTCATGGTTGATATGGTTGTCAAGTGCCACTAGGTGATTGAATTACATGGATAGGCATTAGGACCTAGTGTGCTAACAATTAACCCTTGAAAGTGCTTGCGAAAAATGCTAACACACTGCACAAGTGGTGAGACACTTTGGTGTTGGCACATAGAAACAAGGGTGTTGAGAAACATGTTGAAAGTGCTGGTCTCAAGGAGATCGGACGTGTCCAATACAGAGACCAGACGCGTCCGGTATTTGTCTCAGTGGCGGTTTTTCACAAGAGACCGAACACATCCAAAATCAGGACCAAACACATCCGGTATTTTACCCCAGCATGAGAAGCTAAGGCAGGGATGATCGGACACTGGGCTATGTCTGTTCGCGTTGGTTCTAACGCGTCAGGTCATGCCCTGGACCTCTTGGTGTAGATTTTCATCTTGACCGGACTTTGAGTGAAATGTTGACCTAACGTTGTGCATTGCGTCCAGTCAGAGGAGGCAAAATGTGTGGCAGTGAGCACCTGACATAGGGGTGCATCTGGTTGGCCATACCAAATGCATCTGGTCGCTCCAGGGCAGCTCTAGGAGCTCTCTAGAGTTGACCTAATGCTGGCCAGCGTGCGTCCGTTTGTTTTCCATGTGGTGTGTCTGATCGGTCACTAACAAACGCGCAAAGAGAGCCGTTGAGTGCCAATGGCTATATACATTTGAATGAGACATGTGGCATTTTAGTAGTGACCGAATGCAGTGATCGGACATGTCTGGTCACCTCGCAGATAGCCTAGTGAAGGGGTATAATGGCTAGTTGAATTGTTGGGACTCTATAAAAGCATGGTGGCTGGCTCTTGCTCACTCTCTTGGCTCTCTAACTTGTTGATAACTTGTTGATCACCTTGTGAGCATACTCCCATGCCTCCCTCTCATCTAGCTTGTGATTTGATCATCCAAAGTGAGATTAGGAGTGATCCAAGTGCATTTGCATTGTGTTTGAGCATCTAGTGGCACATGGGATCGTGTTGGCTGTGGGTCTTCTTGTTACTCTTAGTAGTTGCCACCACCTAGACAGCTTGGAGCAGCGGAGGAGCTTCGACACGTGTTGGTGATTGTTCGTGTCCATCTCCGGTGATTGTGAGGGGTCTTGCACCTTCCCCAATGAAGCGCCGCAAGGTAGCTCTAGTAAATGGCTCGTGTCATTGAGTTACCTCACTTGTGGATAGGTTCTTATGGTGTCCAATTGTGTGGACGAGGTTCGTGCAACATGTCTTAGCCATCGAACCACCAAGTGTTGGTCGACACAATGGGGACTAGCATGCCAGCAAGCACGTGAACCTTGGGAGAAAAATTGGTTGTCTCATGCCCATTGGTATTCTCACAGTGATTGAATTGGTATTCATCTTGTGATTGATTCACTCCTCTACGCGGTAGTATAATCACCCTACTCACTCGTTTACATTCCCGCAAACTAGTTGTAGCAAGCTTTTTAGTATAGCTAGAATTGAGAGCTTGCTTTGTAGCTTAAGATCATCTAGTGGAGCTCTTTAGTGTAGCAAGTGTGAGAGCTATTAGTGAGTAGTGACTTAGCCATTTGTGTGCCTAGTGATTATAGTAACTAGAATTGTTAAATAGGTGGCTTGCAACCCTTCTAGAGCTAGAGCAAGTTTGCATTTTGCTATTTGTTATACTAATCAAATTGCTCTAGTGCTCTTGTAAATTTTTAAATAGGCTATTCACCTCCCATCTAGCCATATTAGGACCCTTCAAGTGGTATCAGGAGCCATGGTCACTGTTTGACACTGTTCACCTAAACAGCCATTTAGCCCATTTACACACCATTTAAATGCTACACAGTGGTACACAGTTTCTGTTTAATCAGTTGTTTTGACCGTTTAAACGACCGTTTTCCTGTTTAAACACTCGTTTTGCCCAAATAATGGGCTAAACGGTAGGTGACCGATTGTTTCCCATTTAGCATTTAGGATAACACTGCTGTTTGATTGAAGGCTTAGCAACCTCGGTGTCAAATTATGGCTCAAGTTGTGTTCAACCATGTAGGGGGGAACCACCGTTCTTTGATGGCACATGCCATGATTATTGGAAGAGAAAGATGAAGATATATCTGGTTCAATCAATGACCAAGTGTGGGATGTGACCGAGAGTGACTATGTGATTCTTGATCTGGACAATCTCACCAACACCGACAAGGCCAATAAGCAATGCAATACAATGGCTCTCAACACCATCTACAATGTCATTGATTCTAAGGTATTTGAGCAAATCAAGGATTGTGAGAAAGCTAGTGAAGTATGGAAGAGATTGGAGAAGACCTATGAGGGCACACCGGTAGTGAAGAGTGTCAAGCTATACATCCTCAAGGATAAGTTGACAAGCTTCAAGATGAAGGATGATGAGAGCATTCCAGAGATATTCCATAGATTGCAAGTAATTGTCAATGATTTAAAGGCTTTGGGAGAAAACATCAATGATGATGATGATGTCTCTCATTGGTTCTTGATGTGCTTACTTCCTAGATTTGAGACATTAAGATTGATCATCATTAGAGGAGGATTGAAGCAACTCACCCCTAACCAAGTACTAGGTGATTGTCATGACACAAAGACATACCATGTGGAAAGAGAGGTGGTTGACAAGGATGACAAGAAGAAAGATGAAGACAGGAAAAAGAAAAGTGTAGCATTCAAGGCTAGCTCATCATCAAAGAACAAGGGCAAGTCCAAGAAAGAAGAATCAAGTGATGATGAAGATGGTAGTGACATTGATGATGAAGCCATGGCTCTCTTTATGCACATGTTTGGAAGATTCATGATGAAGAAGGGCTATGGTGTAAGAAAGAGAAGTGACAGCAACAAGAGCAAATATTATGTGAGGAGATGCTACAAATGCAAGAGCTTGGATCACATTATAATGGAGTGTCCCTACAATAGTGACAATGATGAGGATGAGAAGAGGAAGCATAAGAAGGAGAAGAAAGAGAAGAAGATGACCTTCCAAAAGAAGAAGAAAAGTGGAGGCTATGTGGTGACATGGGATAGTGATGGCTCTTCGGATAGTGATGACTCTAGTGATGATGTCAAGAAATCTATCAATAAAGCACTAGCAAGCATCGCCATCAACAACAAGCCTTCCATCTTTGACACTCTATCGACATGCCTCATGGCAAAGCCTACCAAGGTAAAATATGATATGAGTGATGATGATTGTGAAAGTGATGATTATAGGAGTGATGATGAGGAGTACACCAAGGAGGATCTCATGGACATATGTGAGCAAGTGCAACTTGCTTTGAGACAAAGAGAAAGGGGTGCAAAGAATTGTGCAAAAAGATCAAATCTCTTGAGCAATCCTTTGATGAGCTCAATGCCTCTCATGAGAGTCTAAGGGAAGACCATGAGATGATTGGCAAAGCTCACTCTAAGCTTGAAAAGGCTCACTCCTCTCTCCTCAAGCAAGTCAAGGAGGAAGCAGCCAAGATGGAGCAAGTGATTGTGTCATGTGATGTGGGACTAACATGTGATATTCTTGATGAATCTTTTTATAAGTCCATTATTGTTGCTCCTACTAACCCTTCTTGTAGCACTACCACTTCTACTTCACCTTTGAGTGATGGTTTCACTTGTGATGTCTCACTAATGGTGGAAAATGAGACCCTCAAGAAGGAGGTGAATGAGCTCACTCATGCCTTAGACAATGCATATGGTGGAGATGCCTGCTTGCTAAAGTGCTTGGGTAACCAAAGGTTTTCTCTCAATAAAGAGGGATTGAGCTATACCCCCAAGAAAGGCAAGGTGGCATTTGTCACTCCCAAAGCTAGCTTTGTGAAGGGCAATGGTCGGTTTTGTAATAGATGCAAGGAAGTTGGGTATATAGAGCAATATTACAAGACTAACAAGAACAAGCAACCTAATGTATCCTCAATTAAATTTGATTCCTGTTACATGCTTGTTAAGGGTGCCAATGGTGTGTAGGCTAAGTTCATTGGTACACCAATTGTGGGCTCAAAGAAGAAGGCCATTTGGGTACTAAAGACCTTGGTAACAAACCTTCAAGGACCCAAGCAAGTTTGGGTACCTAAAAAGAATTGATCTTCTTTTGTAGGTCAATTATAAAGCCAGAGGAAGGCATTGGGTGTCTGATAGTGGGTGCACACAACACATGACCGGTGATTCAAGAATGTTCAATTCAATCAATGAAAATGATAGCAATGTGATTGATAGTATCACATTTGGTGACAATGGCAAAGGCAAGGTCAAAGGGATTGGTAAGATTGTAATATCCAATGACTTGAGCATTTCCAATGTGCTACTAGTGGAGAGCTTGAACTTAGCTCAATTGTATGATCTTGGTTTCAAGTGCATATTTGGTGTGGATGATGTAGAGATCATAAGTGTAGATGGCTCTAACTTGATATTCAAGGGATTTAGATATGAAAATCTATACTTGGTTGATTTCAATGCTAGAGAAGCTCAATTGTCAACATGTTTGCTCACTAAGCCTAGCATGAGTTGGTTATGGCATAGAAGGCTTGGTCATGTTGGAATGAAACAATTGAACAAGTTGATTAAGCACGATCTAGTTAGAGGCTTGAAATACGTCACATTTGAGAAGGATAAGCTTTGTAGTGCATGTCAAGCTAGAAAACAAGTTGGAAACACACATCCTAAGAAGAGCATGATGAGCACATCCAAAGCATTTGAGTTGTTGCACATGGACTTGTTTGGACCAACCACATACACTAGCATTGGTGGAAATAAATATGGATTTGTGATTGTGGATGATTTCACTAGATATACATGGGTGTTCTTTCTTATTGACAAGAGTGACGTGTTTGCAACCTTCAAAACATTCATCAAGAGAATTCACAATGAGTTTGAAACAACCATCAAGAAAGTGAGAAGTGACAATGGAAGTGAATTCAAGAATACAAGAATTGATGACTTGTGTGATGAGTTTAGAATTAGACATCAATTCTCGGCCAAGTACACTCCACAATCAAATGGCCTAGTTGAGAGGAAGAATAGAACCTTGATTGACATAGTGAGATCAATGTTGAGTGAGTATAATATGAGCCATTTATTTTGGGCCAAAGCAATCAACATGGCTTGCTACTATAGCAACCTAATCTATTGTCACCCATTGAAGGAGAAGGCACCTTATGAGCTCTTGAATGATAGAAAGCCCAACATTGCATACTTTTAGGTTTTTGGTTGTAAATGTTACATATTGAAGGAAGGCACAAGATTGAACAAGTTTGAGAAGAAATATGATGAAGGTTTCTTACTTGGTTACTCAACTACTAGCAAGGCTTATAGAGTTTAGAATTTAGGCTAGTGGTACTCTTAAGGAGGTTCATGACTGTAGAATTTGATGAAACCAACGGTTCCTAAGAGGAAGATAAGAATCTAGATGATGTGAGAGGCACTCAATTGGTCAATGCAATGAAGAATATGAACATTGGTGACATAAGGCCTAGAGAGGTGATTGATGTTGAAGAAGACAAGAATCAAGTGCTCTCTAACTCGAATGTGCAAGCTAGTGGTTCTCATGATCAAAATCAAGCTAGTACAAGTGATGACAAAGTGCAAGATCAACAACAAGTGGCTAGTTCATCATCTCAACCAAGTGATCAATCAAATGCAAGCAATCAAGTACAAGTGCTCCAACCAACCAATATTGCAAGAGATCATCCTTTGGACTCAATAATTGGTGATATCTCAAGAGGTGTGCAAACAAGATAAAGATTGGCATCCTTTTATGAACACTTCTCATTTGTGTCATCCATTAAACCAAAGAAGATAGATGAAGCTTTGAAGGATGTTTATTGGGTCAATGCTATGCATGAATAGCTAAACAACTTCATAAGAAATCAAGTATGGGAGTTAGTTGAGAGGCCTAAGGATCATAATGTGATTGGAACCAAGTAGGTATTTCGCAACAAGCAAGATCAAGATGGGATAGTTGTAAGAAATAAAGCAAGATTAGTGGCTCAAGGTTACACTCAAGTTGAAGGTCTTGACATTAGAGAAACATATGCCCCTGGTTGCAAGATTGAAAGCAATTAGGATCTTGTTAGCCTATGCTTGTGCCCACAACATCAAGTTGTACCAAATGGATGTGAAAAGTGCATTTCTAATTGGGTACAACAATGAGCTTATGTATGTTGAGCAACCTCCTAGTTTTAAAGATGAGAAGAAACTCAACCATGTCTACAAGTTGAGAAAGGCTTTGTATAGATTGAAACAAGCACTAAGAGCATGGTATGAGAGATTGAGGGATTTCCTAATCTCTAAGGGATTTAAGATGGGAAAGGTTGACACCACTCTCTTCACCAAGAAGCTAGGAAATGACTTGTTTGTGTTGCAAATCTATGTTGATAATATCATATTTGGATGAACCAATCAAGATTTTTGTGAGGAGTTTGGAAAGATGATGGTAAGTGAGTTTGAGATGTCCATGATTGGAGAGCTTAGTTACTTCCTTGGTCTTCAAATCAAGCAAATGAAGAATGGCACATTTGTGAGTCAAGGTAAGTACATCAAAGACATGCTCAAGAAGTTTGGCATGGATGAAAGCAATGCTATTAGTACACCAATGGGGACAAATAAAAGCTTGGATAGTGATACTAGTGGCAACATGGTAGATCAAAAGATGTATCAGTTTATGATTGGAAGCCTACTCTATATGACCGCATCAATGCTAGATGTGTTGTTTAGTGTATGCATGTGTGCTAGATTTCAAGCCTCACCAAGAGACAGTCACTTGAAGGCCACCAAGAGAATATTGAGGTACTTGAAGTATACACAAAATATTGGATTATGGTATCCCAAAGGAGGTAGATTTGAGTTGATTGGATATTCGGACTCCGATTATGTGGGATGCAAAGTTGAGAGAGAGCACATCGGGCACATGTCAACTATTGGGAGGATCACTTGTGTCCTGGTCATCAAAGAAGAAAAATAGTGTAACACTTTCAACCGCCAAAGTGGAGTACATTTCGACCAGTAGTTGTTGTGCTCAATTACTTTGAATGAAGGCTACTTTGAGTGACTTTGGAATCAAATTCAAACAAGTGCCATTGCTATGTGACAATAAGAGTACCAGTGAAGCTCACCAACAACCCGGTTCAATATTTAAGAACAAAGCACATAGATGTCCGCTATCATTTTATAAGAGATCACCAATAAAAAGGGGACATTTGCATTGAGAGTGTGGGCACCAATGATCAACATGTCCAATATCTTCACCAAGCCACCTGATGAGAAGAGGTTTTGTAAGCTAAGGAATGAATTGAACATACTTGACTTCTCAAATATGTGTTGATGCACCCCCATTATATGACATGTCCTTTCCTTCGAGCAAGGCAAGGTAAAGTTGGTTGACATATCATTCATCCATTGCTAAGGACTTGTTTAGTGCATTTAGTCATTCCTATCATATCTTAAGCTCATTCATGAAAATCAATTGAATTTGATGCTTGTATGGTACCACTATTATTTGTATGCTTGAAATGATGTAGTGGTATCATATGACATGTTTGTGGGCTTGTGAACCTAGTGTTTGATCTAAAAAATGAGCTACAAGTGTTTAACTCAACATGGTGCATGATAACTGAGTTAAATATCTTTTGCAAATGATCTAGATTGAACCAAATTGGGAAAATGGTCCTCACTTGGTTTCACATAACCTATCTAAAATTTAAACTCACCTTTTGTGGTCATTGATGACAAAGGGGGAGAAGTAATTCCCAAAGATAAGCAAAAGGGGGAGAGAAACCAAAGATAGTAAGATAGGTGAAAGGAAGGGGATCAATTAAAATTTTAAAGCACAAAAGTAGGGGGAGCAAGCTCATAAATTTGTTTGTTGAATTTGAATGTGCATTACATATGTTTGCTTGCATGGCACAAGTTCTAAAATTCCCTACCCATGCTGGTGTGGTGTATGTTAGATTATAGAAAATGATTGATGAAATAAAAACTAGCATGCATAGGATAGCTAGATATACCTTGATCTTATACAAGTGTTACTAGAGCCTTGCTTCTAATGTTGATCTCACAAGGTATCTAGTTTGTCTTTGCTTTTCAAGTGATATCTAACAAATCAAGGTGCTAAAGATGGTGTTCAAATGGCAACTTCGATTGGTATCACACTTCAAAGGTCTATTGTTTACAACTTAGCATCATTTAGTAGCTATTACTCTCCCAAACTTCTAATCCATGCATATGTGTAAGCTTTCAAATCCAAACTCTTAGCACATATGTAGGGAGAGCTAATAATACCAATTTATGTTGATGAAACTTGTCCATAACCTTTACACATGGTAATATGCTTGGGCAAGCAACATGAATCTAAAAAGATTTCAATTGAATATCTTTGTAAATAGGTTGTCATCAATTACCAAAAAGGGGGAGATTGAAAGCCCTAGTTTGGTTTTGAATAATTGCTAAAACCTAGGACTAACCTTTGATCTAAGCATGTGAATTAGATGAGGTAGTCCAATCCAAGTGGTGGAGCTAGATGATGGTCATGGTGAAGGTGATAGTCACAAAAGATGGATCAAGTGCTTCACATTTGGAAAAGAAGAAAGAGAAAAACAAAAATGGGCTCAAGGCAAAGGTATTTTGATAGGAGCCATTTTTGGTTTGCTCTCAAGACACCATAGAGGGTGTGAGTGATTTAGGATCGATAGTCGTACTGTTAAGAGAGTAATTCTCATGGTTGATACAGTTGTCAAGTGCCACTAGGTGATTGAATTACATGCATAGACATTAGGACCTAGTGTGCAAACTATTAACCCTTGAAAGTGCTTGCGAAAAAATGCTAACACACGTGCACAAGTGGTGAGACACTTTGGTGTTGGCACATAGAAACAAGGGTGTTGAGAAATGTGTTGAAACTGCTGGTCTTGGGGAGACCGGATACGTCCGACACAAGGACCAGACGTGTCCGGTATTTGTCTCGGTGGTGGTTTTTCAGAAGAGACCGAACACGTCCGAAATCGGGACCAGACATGTCCAGTATTTGATCCCAGCGTAAGAAGCTAAGGCAGGGATGATCGGATGCTGGGCTGTGTCCATTCACATTTGATCTGACACTGTCAGGTCATGCCCTGGACCTCTCAGGTGTAGATTTTCATCTTGACCAGGACTCTAAGTGAAACATTGACCTGACGCTATGCATCGCGTCTTGTCAGAGGAGGTAAAATGTGTTGCAGTGATCACCTGACACAAGGGCTGCATCTGGTTAACCATACCGAACATGTCTGGTCGCTCTAGGGTGGCTTTAGGAACTCTCTAGAGTTAACCTGCCACTGGCTAGTGTGCGTCTGTTCGTTTTCCAAGTGGTGCGTTCGATCATTCACTGACAAACACGCAGAGAGAGCCATTGAGCGCTAATGACTATATATGTTTGAATGAGACACGTGGCATTTTCAGCAGTGACCGAACGCAGTGATCGGATGCATCCGGTCGCCATACCGGACGCGATTGGTCACATCGCAGACAGCCCAATGAAGGGGTATAATGGCTAGTTGAGTTGTTGCGACTCTATAAAAGCATGGTGGCTAGCTCTTGCTCACTCTCTTGGCTCTCTAACTTGTTGATACACCTTGTGAGCATACTCCCACACCTCCCTCTCATCTAGCTTGTGATTTGATCAACCACAGTGAGATGGGAGTGATCCAAGTGCATTTGCATTGTGTTTGAGCATCTAGTGGCACTTGGGATCATGTTGGCTATAGGTCTTCTTGTTACTCTTGGTGGTTGCCTGCCACCTAGACGGCTTGGAGCAATGGAGGAGCTTCGACACATTTTGGTGATTGTTCATGGCTAGCTCCGGTGATTATGAGGGGTCTTGCACCTTCCCTGGCAAAGTGCCGCAAGGTAGCTCTAGTAAATTGCTCTTGTCATTGAGTTACCTTACTTGTGGGTTGTGACTAGAACCACCCAATTTATACAAGATCAAGTATGACTGTCCCCATTTAACACGTTGACGCGCACATACTTTCACTTATATAAAATCGATAGTCTGCTGAGTGTCATGAAGGACCTCGGTAAATCAACATCACAACCAAGATCGTATGATTAAGCAAATACACATCATATACACAGAGTTGTAGCAGAAATAATGTTTACATTGAGTTCATGAATAATAATACAAGTTTAGGTTTCAAAACCGATTAGTGAAAACAACATAGCTTTCAACTGATTACATAATATAAGTTCCAAATACATTGCTAGCATACGAGACATCCTCTGACAAAAGCATATAGATAAGAACATTATATAGAGTTGCCGAGCCCATAGGTTAGCCACCATCTTTAGTAGGCTGAGAACTTCACATACAACATGGTAGGATAAACCCTGAGTACAAGAAGGTACTCAGCTAGACTTACCCGTCATAAACCAAGAATAAAGTGACACCGAGTATGCAAGGCTTTATTGGTGGAGTTAGCTTGACAACATTTGGCATAAAAGCTTAAGTAACATAACTTACAGATTTAATTTCGTTAGCATCAAATTGAATACCTATTCAATTAAGCATCTCTAGATTAGCACCTGTACTAGAGCAATCACGCGATTAAGCTAACAAGCATTAGTAACCATATCCTGGTGTATTAATTTGAGCATCATCATAACCATCAAGTTCCATCAATTAATGCTACGTTGCCAGCTACTTAGTCAAGTTCTCACTATCTGGGAGATATGGTGACTCGAATCGATTCCAACCAGCTAGGGAGTTATTCCTAACACAAACCCAGACATACATGCGCCAAGGTAGTCTTAGGTCACCTTTGGTACAACTTAGGTATAGTTGTGGGTTCGAGCAGCACCGCACCCTCAGGGATACTACCAGTCTACTAGGAAGTTTAGGCCTGTCCTGCCCTTGGACTCACGCCACTGGCTCCCTATACATCCTTACTTCCTCTAGTGTGTGCACTTTCACTTACCAAGTCCTAGCCTGAGTTGAGCTACTCGGCTTCACAGTCGGAATGACTTATCTGGCCAACTAAGTTCTAGGCATGTGTTCAACATGACATGAGAACATATAGTGAATCGGTCCTTAACCTGACATAGATAGAGATAAATAGGCACCAAGACCTTCATGCCTTGTTGCTTCTCTATCACAATCCTGTTCGGTCTTCTTTTATTTATCAACATATGGTTATTTCCACGATAGAAATTATAGCCAACCATGATCAGATATCTACCTATATCTTGCAAGTGATAGGAAATCACCTGACTTCTACTGGACTAAGCATGGCTAAGCATATATTTGATCCTAGACCTACATAGGATTCAAGATATATTTGTCTAGACAAGGAAAGTATATGCAGCAAATGTTTATAATCAACCCTTAGTACTTAATGCATCAAACATAAAGGAAGCAAGTGATATTTGTAAAAACATAGGAGGCTTAGAATGCTTTGGGGCTTGCTTAGGATCCAACACTAGGTTAGTGTTTATTAGACGACACTCGCTTGGCGAGCATCTCCCATCTCAGCACTTGCTTAGTCCTTTCGTCTTCTGGATGGATTCACCAAACTCCATCTTTAGGTTTGGCTCCAACATCACGTCCTTCACGTGGTGCATCTAGCGTACCTAGATGACATCCAACAATGCAAGTGCATGAATGTGGAGAATGACAATATGAGATGCCTCACATAAAAGTATTCAAGATGAGCACAAGGTTACACCGATCATATATAAGCACTCCATGTTACTTAATTAAACAACCCACAACCTATCATTCTAGGATAGCAGGGAAGGTAGCACCAAGCATGACACATGTTTCATAAGGTTTTAGGTATATTAACTTAACACCATCAAAGGCATGAGCCACACTTAGTAACACACAAAGCAAAGCAAGGTGAAGCAAACAATTTTAGGTACAAACACAAATTCTAAACAGTAGCACCACAGTCACTTCTTTTAATCATACCCAGAGTTCTAGGCATGAAAAAGTATGATTCAAGACTTTCTGGAAAGCTAATGAAATTATCTAAAACTTTTTTATTAACACCAAAAGCTGATTCAACAAATAACAAGGTCAAAATACATCATGAAGTAGAGCTTATACAACTAAGGATAGAAAACTGATATTAAATTTAGAAATGCATATCTCAAGTTATATTCATCCAACAAGCATGATATTTAACTTTGTAGAAATATTATTAAGTTATCTATAAATTTTTTATTATCATCTTAAGATGATACTATAGCTAACAAGGCTAAACAACACCAAGAAGGCATCTCTGCCCAGATTTGGACAGAAATCTATCATTCCACTTTGAACAGCTATAACTGGCGTTCTTGACCACAAAAAAGGGTGTTCTCTAACATTTTGGAAAGCTTAGGAAAAGCACTACAACTCTCCTATTATTACCAAGACATAATTCCATGATTAAATAAGTCAAACAATACAATCATTCAGATCTATTCAGAGGACATGCAAAAGCTGATAGCAAACTTGTAAAATCTATAACTCCTACACCAGCAGGCCTAAAATCATAAAATTTTAGGAAAATCAAGATAAGGAAATTATTTACAACTTTGGTATTCACCCGATTTATAGAAAACATCATTTGATCCATGAAGTTAACATCACAACAGAAAATGCACATGCAGCCATTTCAGAATGTACCAATTTGATGTTTCACTTGTTTTGCTAACAAAGAGCATGCACACATGAGCCATTCAAGAACTTCAACCACCACCAACATACTTAGCAACACTTTATTGAACCCCAATCACTCAAAGCATCACCAAATACAACTACAAGCTTTATCTATAATTATGCTTTTATTAATCCTTTTTTCCAATAAACATATATATAATTTTAGTGATATATGAGAACAACTAGTTTGGGGCTGAGACTTTTATAAGTGGTAGATGTTATTAAAACATGGCTACTACACAAATTTCACATGATCAGGTTTTATAGATTAGTTATTACAGAAAAGACAAATTGCTAATGCAAAAAAACATGTGAGAGCAAGATAAATCTAAATCACACTATTTTCTGTAAACACATGGCCATATTATGTATCAACATTACACAACAACATCATACCAAGGTAATGGAACCACCTTTTCCATTTTTGCATCTTCATAAAAATTATAACTTATTTAAAATCATTCATCAAAGCAATAAATAAGTTAAATCAATAAATCAAACATACTGCATCCAATGACCATGAAATTTTTACCACAACACACACATAGCATCAGTAGCCTATCATAAATTTTTCACACCAATTCGAATACCACAACTTTAGATATGAATTTATCCCTAGAAAACCCTAATTAACCTAGATAAATAAAAACAACAAAACATTCTACTAACACATATCATAAGATGACTCTACTGTGTATATATACTCACAAGGATTCCAAAAAGTCCTCATTTTCTATTTTATGATTTTTCTAATAACTTATTATGATTTTCCAAAGTTTTAGCCATAAAAGAAAAATAGATTTGCACCAAGGCCCCTAAACTTTTACAAAAACAGACTTCAGCAAACATGTCCTTCTAGGCACTGTTCATATGAGTCAATAGCTTTGCAGTTAGGCCCTTCCCTTTTGTCAAATTCTTGCGCGAGGTCCTTCATGCAACTTGAAGCAGAGGACGCGTGGGAGCTCGCCAACGTCGGCCGGAGGAGGCTCATCCGCAGTGGTGGAGTGGTGGCGGGGCACCAGGGAGTCCATGCGCATCTAAGGGATAGCTCGTCTTGGCCTAAGGCGGCCCTAGGTGGTGCGTCCATAGTAGCAGCGGCCCAACGATCGGAGAGGATGGGCTCGGGGTCGGCCGGCCTTGGCCAGCAGGGGCCGACAGCGGTGGGGAGCACCCATTGGTAGCCACGGTTTGGCCCGAGGTGGGGCAGGTCGGCCTGGCCGTGCAGCACCAGAGGCATGGCTCCGGTGGCTGCTCGGCGATGGGCCGTGGAAGGCACGACAGCAAAGTTAAAGCCTATGAACTGCTATACATCTTTCATTAAGGGCGCCGAGTCATTAGAGAAGCGGATTAATGGGTAATTAAGCCCGAAGTTGACAATGTCAATGACTAATCAAGGATTAATCCTTGCTTTGCTTGAGCTCGAATTACTTGGTCAAAACATGGTCAAATTGATTCCAACTTTTTGTATGTCCTTCTCCAAGATGTAAACTCCAAGTTTTGTATTTGGCTCAACTTGACTTGCTTAACAAAAATTCGAGAACGTGAAATGCCAATCATCATTGCCACTGAAATTCTAGACAGCCAAATTTTTTAGATCCAAAACAGCACTGGGTTCAATTTTGAGTCCTCAGTTTGACTAAGTTAGGGACCAAACTAGCTCATGACCCTTGAACAAAGTTTGTTGTGCACCTCTTGGTCTGCAACTTTGCTTAAAGGATCATGGATTGGTTCAGCTTGGTTAGGGAGATACAATTCTCCAAAGTGGGATACACAAAACTAAAACCGGGATTCAGTTAACTCCTAGAAACAGTTAGTCTTTGTAGATTTTGAAACTAACTTCAAAGATCCAAATGAACTCCAAACTTGATGAGACTTGCTTCATTGTTTCCAGCACAAAGTGTACTTCAACTCATATTAAGGAATCCAGTTGAGTTACCATATGAATTTGGAAGATAAAAATGTCACAACATGTCAACTCGATGTTGCCGATCAGGGACTTAGAAATATTTCTGAGAGGCCAAAACATCACTGCATCCAAACTCAGGACCACTATATGAGACACTTAGAAGTTGAATCAGGTCTTGGTCTAAAAATAAAGTTTGTAGCACTCTACTTAAACTTCAAGTTTTATTAAAGGTTAAACTTCATAACTTGTTTCCACACTATTATTTGACCTTGGTCAAAGCAACATCATGATAAACCTTAAATTGGAGTTTTAGACCGATTGAGGCATTTTCTTGGCATTAGCTCAACACGAATCCTTCATGACTTTTGTGGTAGAATTCAATTAGAGTCATTTGGGCAAGGTAGTAAGGTTTGGTCGACATCCCATGTTCCCATTCACTTGATGAAGCAATTCAAGAAGATTATAACTTATCATTTCATGTGACTTCTTGATTCCAAACTTCATGAAACTTTTCCACTGGTCAAGATGGATGCATGTTGATGTAATGTACATGAAACAAGCATGTTTGGCATTACTCATGCCTAACCTTAACCTAGGGTCCACATGTAAGCAAAGGTGTGTTGTCCAAGTTTAGGTTGGGACTCAATTTCATAGATTGGACCTCAACACCTTCATCATCACTTCAAAATTATGAACTAGATATCATAATCATTGCTTGACATATCCTACTTAAGTCCAATTTCATTGCTTAACTCATGACTAACACCTGGGGTGTTGCATGGGTAGGTTCTTGCGGTGCCCAATTGTGTGGACGAGGTTCGTGCAACACCTCTTAGCCGCCAAACCACCAAGTGTTGGTTGACACAACTGGGGACTAGCGTGCTAGCAAGCACATGAACCTCGGGAGAAAAATTGGTTGTCTTATGCCCTTTGGTATTCTCCTAGTGATTGAATTGGTATTCATCTTGTGATTGATTCACTCCTCTACACTGGCGATATAATCACCCTACTCACTCGTTCATATTCCCATAAACTAGTTGTAGCAAGCTCTTTAGTGTAGCTAGAATTGAGAGCTTGATTTGTAGCTTAATATCATATAGGGGAGCTCTTTAGTGTAGCAAGTGTGAGAGCTCTTAGTGAGTAGTGACTTAGCCATTTGTGTGCCTAGTGACTATAGTAACTAGAATTATTGGATAGGTGGCTTGCAACCTTGTAGCGCTAGAGCAAGTTTGTATTTCACTATTTATCATACTAATCAAATTGCTCTAGTGATCTTGTAGATTCTTAAATATGCTATTCACCCCCTCTAGCCATATTAGGACCTTTCACCTGTTTGTAGAGGTGGGCCTATTGAAGGTCGCCTCCTATGGTGATGATCCTATGAGGACTGGGCATCTTGAGCTTGAGGTAGATGTAGTTGGGGACAACCATGAACCCGGCATAGCATGGTCGCCCCAAAATGACATGGTAGGTGCTAGGGAAATCTGCTATTTCAATGGTGAGTGTTTTCATGCGGAAGTTGGATTGACCTCCAAATGTCATGGGTAAGTCAACCTGCCCAAGGGGAATGGCCTGAAGCCCAAGTTTGACTCCATGGAATGGGGCACTGGATGGCCATATCATCGCCCGTGATAGCCCCGTGGTGTCATAAGTCCTTAGCGTAGAGGAGGTTGAGGCTGCTCCCGCCATCCATGAGGACATGAGATAGGTAGGTCTTGTCGATGATTAGGGTCAATGACAAGGGGAAAGCAGGCCTAGTTGTGGAATGTGGTCGGGGTGATCCTTTCTATCGAAAGTGATCATGGTTTCTGACCATTTTAGAAAAGCCAGGGTGGCTATACCGAGAGCGGCCACATTACCTCCCTAGCCATGAGTTTTTGCCAGCACATGGACTCATACGCCACTGGTCCACCAAAGATCATGAGGCACCCTTTTGAGTTAGGATACACATCCCCTTTCTCCCTATTGCTAGTGGATCCAGACGACATGTCCATGTCGGTTGCCTTGTAGTCGCCTTTGAAGTAGAGTTTGATGAGGTTGCATTCCTCAAGGGTGTGCTTGACTACATAGTTGTGGTTGCGGCACGACAACTTAACTATCTTGTCAAAACTAACATGGTTGAGCTTGCTAGTTTTTTGCCTATAGACCCTATCAACCGCCATGATGAACTCGCTGTCGTGGCGCCCCCAACTATCCTTCTTGCCTTTCCCTCACCGATTGAGGTCCTTAGCCTTGCCCATGGGTTCTACTTAAGCCTTACCCTTGTACTTGCAAAAGATTGCCCAAACAGTCTCCTCGCTGGAGGCATGGCTTATCGTGAGGTCGAGCAACTCCTGTGTTGTCCGTGTCTTGTTGTGTCCGAGCTTGTGGACGAGTGCTTCATTGGTCATGCCAAAGATGAACGCTCTGATCATGTCCGCATCTATGATGTTAGGAAGCTCATTGCACTACTTGGAAAAGTGATGGATGTACTCATGTAGAGTTTCTCCCGCTTTTTGCTTGTAAGCTTTGAGATCCTATGAATTTCTAGGGTGCACATATGTGCCCTAAAGTTCCCTATGAAGATGCACTTGAAGTCAATCCATGAGTGGATCCTATCTATGTGGAGATGCTTGAGCCATGATCAAGTGCTTTCCATGAGGTAGAGTGGAAAGTATTGGACGATGAAGAGATCATCGTTCGCCTCACCTAGGGTTTGTGTCCTCGGAGTACTTGATGATGTTCAGCGGTGCGCAGAAACACACCGAGAATGGTGTCTGCCGGATCCTCTTCGTGAACACCTGTGGGCTACAAGCATTCGGGCTTAGACTACGCCGAGCATCTTAGATCCTAGGATGTCGGTCGTTGTTGTCTAGGTCACTATCTCCATAGTCTAGCTAAACCTTCCCCGCTAGGTCCAGCCTAGGTCATCTGGCACCTTGAGTTGGTTGGGTGTTGTGGTTCCCGACATAGCAGCTGCGCGCTAGGAAGGCTCTTGCCTACACGTCATAACACCTTTGCCAGGCCAGAGCATGCTCAGCGTGTGGTACCCCTTGGGGGCGTCATGAACTAAAGAGATGTGCACGAGGCTAGCATCAGGATTCTGCCTTTCCATAGATCTTTGAGCCTACTGTACCGCCATAGTTTCTAGTAGGTCTCATAGCTCCTAGTGAATGTGCTTTCCTTCATTGGTCAAGGGTTCAGGGGCGATTCCATGATGTTCTGGCTGGCTCAAGGGAAGATGGATGTCTCCCTCTTGCCTTGTTGGATTTGATCATACACACGACATGCCTATGCCCACACACCCTCGGCATCAAGGTGTTGCGGGCTAGGGCATCCATTGTCACGGTGCTTGTTAGCCTGCTCAACTTCACGGGCCCTGGCTCATTCCAGGTGGTCCCAGTCGTACTCCACCTGTTCCTCAGGGGTGCATGGAATCAGGTAGGTGTCATCCTTCGAGAGGTGTAACATGTTGCATTCCCTCAGTTGATGGTAGCTCCCTTCAGAATTAGACTTGGAGTCCTTGTTCCCAGGGGTCATTGGTAGGAGATCGTAGACAGACTTTGGTTCCCACTCCATCATCCCCACAAACCCAGAGGACCCTGGCATCATCGTATGGCCATTGCACCTGGCGAGCTCCTGCTCGAACAGTGCGATCACGTCCCTCATCCCAGAGGGCAGTAACATGTTGGGGTTCTAGAATTTAGCCTCTGGTGGCAAGGGCCCACTCCCAGAGAGCTAAGCGAAAGTGTTTGCCAACACATAGAAGACGCATTGGCTTAGCTCTAGTTTGGGGTTTGCCCCGAGATAGGCATCGATCCTGCATGCTAACGCATTAGAATTGACGATCGCGGAACCAACACGGTCCAGTCCATGATCAAGCGTTGGGATGTATGGCAGAGCTGCATTCCCTATGCAGAGGCATAGCTGACCTAGATGGTTGGCTTTGAAGTCTAGGTCCCCAAAGAGTAGAGCTTGACTGAGGAGAAGACTGTCCATTGACATCGGTGAACTCAAGGCTTCCAAAGCAGATGTGGCCATTGAGAGCCACTGCCAAGAGCTAGTTTGACATTAGTGCAGGGAGCCATCCCTTCCTTCTCAACAACAATAGTGTGCGACTATCCCCTACCTAGCGCGCCAACTGTCGATGTTTTGTAAACTAGACTAGTGAATTTATACAATTATCGCGCTACTCTAGGAAGACGATGGTAGCATCCAAAAGACATGAGGATTTATACTGGTTTAAGCAGGAGCCCTACGTCCAGCCTTAGAGATAATTAAGTGCATCTTCCTCGCTTGAATGCTCTAAAGTTCTTACAATGGGGGTGTAAGAATGGTGGAAGAGGTAGGAGACGGAGCTAGAGCTAGGAGATGGACTGCCATAATGAAAGCCTTGAGAGTCTAGAGAAGATGAAGATGAAGAAGGGGTGCCCTAGCTGCCCTTATATGGAGTCTAGGGCCAGGTCATGTATATAGAAGGAGGTTCTCAAAACTGAGGGGTCATGAGCCTGAGGGAGGGAACCTAGCTAACTTGGTTTGCAAGCAACGCCGTCTTGTGGTGCACATCTGGACGTGGTTGTCGTCATGGTCCTGTGTCCACATCGTGGCATGGTGTGATGTGGTGCTACAGTGTCGTTCGTGATGGCACTGTGGGCACATTGGTGTTTTGCCTAGCTGTCCTACGCGAATGTGGTCTTCATCGTGGCCTTCGTCATCGCTTCCTGATCTCCCAAGGGCTCAACATTGATGCTCTAGCCTATATATATTAGCCCCTACCCCCCCCCCCATTCCTCAGTAGATCCCTGAACCCCTAATTCAAATCTTTATGATCAAGCCAACTATCAAGAGAAGATTAGTCCTCCATAGGATTTAGTCTTATAAATAGAAATAGTGAGATGGAGAGTGAGAGAAGAGTTTGGAGGAGGTGTTGGTCTATCGGTACCCTCTCTACGGCTTGTACCTTGGCGGATCTAATTTCTACTTGAGCTTGCCTTCTAGATTTCTCTGGTAATCAACTTCTGATTCAAGTAAACATTATGTTTATATTGTTCATTAGGTTTGCCACTCTTTTGAGTGCTTTATTTCTATTCTAGAGGGAGTAAAGTATTAATTATGAGTGTAAGCATGGTGCTTAGACTTAGGTTAATCATGGATGCACCCTGCATTCTAGGATTTGTGGTAGATCGCATGTGTGACATCAGTACTATATAGCCTCATTGAGTACTATATAGCATCGTTGATCCTTTGTAGTCCACCTCCCGTTTGTAGGCTAAGTAGGACCCGGTTACAAAGGAAAGTATCCTCTGCTAGTGTCTTTTTCTAGTAATGTCCCTAGTTGAACAGTAGAAGATATACCTTACCCAAGTTAGAATTTGGGAACCTCAGTTATCCTCTCTACTGCTCCTGTTTATCCTAACCTTGTTATTACCCCTTGTTAAGTTAGACCGTAGTTAGTCTAACATGTTTCCCTATAGATACGATACTTGGAATACTTTTAGGACAAAGCTACAGCAGTATCCGTGCTGCTTGCGGCTCTATCTGTGTGCGTTAAAATATACCAACATGCTTTTTTGGCGCTGTTGCCAGAGAAACGGTTGCTGAATTAACTACGAACCTAGCTTAACCTTTTATATTTTCTTCTTTCTTTTGTTTTAATTATTCTTTTAGCATGGATAACACACCCATATATCAATATGCTAAACCTAGGAACGCAAGCCTAAAGCCACCGAAATCTTCAGAGCCTATCCTAACACCTGGCTATGAGCTGCGCCCGTGTTTTATAAAACTGATTCAGGATCAATCCTTCTCGGGAGAAGGCAACAAAAACCCATACTCACAACAACTAGAGTTTGAATAGACCTATGCATGCTTGCATATCACTGGCATGTCTGACAAGACCTTAATATGGAAGTTATTTCCGTTCTCTTTAATGGGAAGAGCTAAACATTGGTATAGTCAAACTATAGGAAGTATGCAAGGAGATTGGGAAATGTTATGCTCTAAATTTTGTTTACGTTTCTTTCCCATCTCTAAAGTAGTTAGCCTTTAGAAAGAGGTTCTAAATTTTAGACAACTAGAAGAAAAATCTCCTGGCACATCATGGGAACATATTAATAGTCTCATCATCACTGGCCTAGACCTTGCCATTCAAGACCCTATACTTCTCCAATATTTTTATATGGGTCTTAGCAAGGATTCTGCACAATCACTTGATTTAGCCTCTAGAGGAGCTTTCCTTCATTTGTCTGCTAGTGAAGCAAGGTCTATGCTTAATAGAATTAGTGGAATCACTCCTCGCACTAGCATTCATATTGAACTCCTCGAGGAAGAGAAGGAAACATCTCCCGATCAAGAAGAGGAAGTTTTGATAGCCGAATCAGAACCACTCCAATCCCAAGATTCAGCTATCAATACTGAACCATCAATGCCCCAAAATCATCCAAAGGAAGAAGAAATTCCACTTTTAGAAAGCCCTGATAAAATTATGGATGATCTTTTTTATGCTGATTTTGGGAAAAGCTTAAACTTTCTGCTACATAAAAGACCTTCGAGCGAATATAATTCAAATCCTGTCAAGAAGGGATCTCTTAGAAAGTGTTCTTATTTCCATATAGGACATTGGGAAGAACACAAGGGTGGCATGTCTAGTGAAACCATAGAAGGAGAGACAAGCTATCTAGAAGCCATTCCTATTCTCTCCCCTTCTATGCCCATATTAGATGTCTCATCTGAACACATTTTTGAATCCATCCTTAACCCTGATGATCCCTCTTACGCTCTTTCTTCTAAGTCTCATGATGATCCTAGAAACCCACTAAGACACGCAGAGCATAGGAATCATGAAAGCTAGAAGGATGATCAAGAAGAGCAACGACAATGGCTGGAATGTATTAAGAACTCATATGCCAATGCTAAAGAATGGATGGATAAGGACGAAGCCTTATGGGTAGAATCCAAACTTGATTTAGATCCAAACAGTGAGCTTAAATCAATCTCTTTAACAAACATAACTCAACCAAGTTTGGAGGAGGCCGTAGTCAAGATCACCCTGAGAGTCACCAATCCAAGGGAAATCTTGGACAATAAAATGACCAATGAATGTCATAGGCATGGAATGATGGAGACAATGTTTCTGCCTATAAACATTCATGAAGAAACAACCTTAAAATGACCAATGAATGTCATAGGCATGGAATGAAGGAGCATGAAAGTTATTTCATGAGCACATCATAAAATCCATAGTCGCATGAGAAATCTCCTAAATCAATTGGTCTCTCCAATTTTGCCACACACAAGATCTTCAACCCCCTCATACTTCCTATTCATAAAAACTTTGAAAGGGTGGTTGTAGATGCATATGTTTATCATAAATATTGTAGATCTCGTTATGTGAATCTTGAGATAGATACCCAGAGATTGGTATTGGAGGGGAAACCACTTCACCAACTTAAAACACAATTCAAAGGTTTCCCAAGGACGAGCTTCTGTCCTAAAACAAGCACTTTCGGGAGACAACATGAGCTTTCACCTTTTGCTATGATGTCCTTTTGAAATGAGAATAGAAATATAATCGTGAAAATATTCCTTCGAGTATTTTTGGTCACTAACCATTCTATGTTTGAAGCAAAAAGAATGAAGAATGATGACGCAAGGTATGTCCAACCAATTATCATGCAACATTTAATCACATCCATCCAAACTTGATTTTGCATTTGCAAAATTCAAGCTGGGGGATAGACTTCTCTAAAAATATCTCTTGCCATGTTGCTAAATTATTTTGGTTGTCTCTACCTTTAAGACATGCTCAATTTGCTAAATAACAATCGTGTTCTTTCATCTTCGTTTGAGTAAATCTCTATAGTGCTTTCATGTTACCTTTGTTTGCCATAGTAAGTTTTGGTTTGGAAGTACTCGACATACTTCCAAAGTTTTTTTTAAATTAAGCAAGGTGCTTAAGTTAAAATGCCTTAATCAAATTAGACATGGAGTCCAGTTTGGTTATTAAACTAAAAATTGCTTTAGCAGATACTAGATATTTTATTGGACTAACCTCTGCAGGAAATTCTAAATTCAATTTAGGTAAGTTACGAGATGAATTCAAATCGGAGATAAAGTAAGGCACATGTCGAACTCCAATAACAAGCTGCAAAGAAGACACAGCTCATTCATCATGGATGAAAGAACTATAAGAATCAAAGATCATTCACTTTGTCTTTACCTGCAAGTTACCTTTGCCTTGAAGCCATGCTTGTATAGAACATGATAAACAAAAACTATGCTAAAATAATTATAAAACTATCTTTTCATTAGCATAGAGAGAAATTACAAAATTTTGGACCAATAACCCATGTTTCAAAATTATATTTTTCTTTGGGTATGTGTTATCCACAAATGCTTTGTAGGCATAAAACAATGAGTGAGGTGGAAGGTCCAACAAAGCGGTGAGATCGGAGAATAGAAAGATGGCACGATAAAAGGATGAGAAAGAAAGGTTATAATCTAGGAGACAAAAAGCTCATGAACAGCTCAAGATATGAGGCTAGCTGAATAAGGAAAACTTCAAGTAAAAAGGAAAGGACCATCATGAGTCATCTACCCTTCGTCATTTGGTGTCATCACGCTCCAATGACAAAGGTAACATCCTAAGATAAATGGTCATTATTTAAAAGAGTTTCTCCTTGATTCTGATAGGCACATAAACAAGAAATAAACATGTTCTAGTTACAACTTACTTGATCCAATCTGATTAACTCAACATGTTTATTTTTTTAAACTTGTTCCTAGCACCACTTTCTTGATCGCATAGTCTTAACCAAATAAGCTAAAAAGTGCACATCCTATTTCTGGAAGATGATAGTCATAATCATGTAAAGATTAATACCTTATGGACAATCCTTCCATAGGTTAAGAAACTCAACCCTTTTGGCCAAATATACTTAAATGTTACATTCATGCTCAATCTTCTGATCTTACCACCCATGTTATAACTGAACAAAGCACATAACATCAACTTCATCGTATCCAATGTGCCTAAGGATAGAGAAGAATAAGTAAAGTTTTGGTTTTGTTGGTGTTTTCCCACCAACAGAGCCTATGCACTTGATCTCTACCTTGTCTTATAAGTAGGACACACTTCCAGCAAAATGTGGAAAAGTCTATTCCCCAATTTCTACAAGTGAAGGTTCTGAGCCTGTCAAACTCAAAACCAAGACAGGTTAGGCGAAAGAAGGTGGCATCACCATTAGAGGCACCACCTCAAGAATCCTCATCTTTAGAATGAGCCGAGATACTTGATCAATGAACTTCACAAGGAGAAGTTCGGTTCAAAGAACTTAAGACACCGAACCCTCAGCGAAAGAGCTAGCTTGGGGGAGAAGCACTCCCGTGTATCCAAGTAAGTATTATTTCCCCTTTTGTTTTAGTTTTTAGTTTCTTTTAAATAGTTAAAAATGACGAATGAAACAAAATAAAAAGTTATCCTCATAATAAACATATATAGCTATAGTAATAATGTGTGATCTAAAAATAGAAGCAAAATAAAAAGGTGTGTATTTAGTTTGCTTTAATTTATTTTTAAGAGCTAAATAAAATAAAAGGACTCAGAATAATCTCTTAAATGGAAATGATGAATAGTTGCTCTGTTGTAATTCCTTTCAAATACCTAGTTTTTAGCCTTGAATTCTCCCGAGTTTTGGATAAGACTGCTTTGATATAAGAATTTACTCTGAACTTGAAACTTGTGGGTAGCATATGCTTGATCTAAGTCTAGGTAATTGACTGATATGATATGAGAAGGTCTGAGCTATTGTTTATCTTGTTCCAAGTGGCACTAAAGTTCTAGAGATTTACTTTTTAAAACATAAAAATGCTACATGATGAATTCATGTATGACAAAGCTTGAATTCCCACCAGAGCCATACATTTTATTTTGGCTAGGAAAACTTTCATATATATGTTGTTTGCTTTTGTATTGAGTTTTACAAAGCTTTGTTGACCCTTATGAGAGATTTGTCATGCTCTTAAAATCAAGATCACGTACACACCACCCAAATATGCACTACTCCTACACTAGGGGTAGGCACAAAAATATGTTTTCCATCTAGATCCACCCAAACCTGTTCTATTCCTACACTAGGAGTGAACAACAAAAACATGTTTGATAGGTTTTTCATCCACCAAATAAATGTTCCAAGTTCTTGTTGCTATCTCTCAAAGTTTTGTTATAGAAAAGAGACATGGGGCTATGCAAAAGTTATTCATAAGAAAAAAATAAATTGAAAAAAGAGTTGAGAAAAAATGGACAAGTGTTCGAGATATCTAAAACAATGGGTACTCAGATGCTCGTCTAAAAAAAGAAAGATGAATAAGATAGTTCATGTTCTCTAGCAGTTATTTCCAAATTTCAAAAGAGATATGTTTTCAAGGCGTATAGTAGAATTAGGTTAGCCACCATATATCCACACACATGCACATCTTGATTTGATTGTATGACTCAACTCTCTTTGGATCTGTTGTTTGACTTTATAATATATGCATTGCAAGTATGCTCTAACTTTTTCCCTACCTATGAACTCCACATAAGCCTTAGTGGTAGGAAGAGAAAAAGGCATAACATCATTATTGCCTTGGTGAGGATCTATAAATACCACATATATTGAGAGACTTGAGAGTGTCATACAATGGAATCTCTGAGTTTTATTTTGAAAACTTATAAAAACTCTAAAACAATGGTGGAACAAAGAACTTGAGACATAGTGCTTAACTTCATCGTTTTGTCTTTCAATTACTCAAGACCCATGTGAAGGCTAAAAAGCCCCATAGTTGAAGGTAATACGGGTAAGTTTAAAAGTCATATCAATTTATTCTAATCCAGAGGAGAATTTTTGATTGAACACATGTGTACTTTTGAGGCATGAAAACATTGTAGCAACTCCTGATCCATTGTTGAGTTTAGCTTTGCTCAGGGACTGGCAAAGGTTAAGCTTGAGGGAGCTTGTTGACGGTCACCAACACCAATTATAAACCGTCAACATAACCTGCATTTATACTTAATTCCATCACCAAACATAGGTATAGGGGTTTAAACTAATAAATTTCATGAGTTTTGGTGAATCTGTGTTTTCAGCAGGGTTTATCCAGAAAACCATCAAGGGGGATCTATTCATCAAAGAAAATTACAGAATTCCACTGCGTAAACAGTGTGAGAAGATTCTAGAAGACTCCAGGAAGCTCTCCACCGAAGTAGACCCCAAGGGGCTGCCATGTAGGGTCGACCGACCCCACCTGCAGGCCCGCTAGCCTGTGGGTCCCACCAGTCAGCCTATGCTTCGAAAGTCAGTTCCCCACCGCCATTGAGATCTAATCTTCGCCGTTTATTTAAATTGGTTTTATCCAAGGGCTCAAGATTGATGCTCTGGCCTATATATATGAACCCCTACCCCCCCCCCCCTTCCTCAATAGATCCCTGAAACCCTAATTCATATCATCAGGATCGAGCCAACTATCAAGAGAAGATTAGTCCTCCATAGGATCTAGTTTTATAAATAGAAATAGTGAGATGGAGAGTAAGAGAAGAGTTTGGAGGAAGTGTCGGTCTGTCGGTGTCCTCTCTACGGCTTGTACCTTGGCAGATCCAATTTCTACTTGAGCTTGCCTTCTAGATTTCTCTGGTAATCAACTTCTGATTCAAGTAAACATTATGTTTATATTGTTCATTAGGTTTGCCACTCTTTTGAGTGCTTTATTTCTGTTCTAGAGGGAGTAAAATATTAATAGTGAGTGTAAGCGTGGTGCTTAGACTTAGGTTAATCGTGGATGCACCCTGTATTTCGGATTAGTGGTAGATCGTGTGTGTGACATCAGTACTATATAGCCTCATTGAGTACTATATAGCATTGTTGATCCTTTGTAGTCCACCTCCCATTTATAGGCTAAGTAGGACCCGGTTACGAAAGAAAGCATCCTCTGCTGGTATCTTTCCCTAGTAATGTCCCTAGTTGAACAGTAGAAGACATAGCTTACCCAAGTTAGAATTAGAGAACCTTAGTTATCCTCTCTACGCACCTATTTATTCTAACCTTATTGATATCCCTTGTTAAGTTAGACCGTAGTTAGTCTCACATATTTCCCTATGGATACGATACTTGGAATACTTCTGGGTGAAAGCTACAGCGGTATCCTTGCGCTTGTGAATTTATCTGTGTGCGTTAAAATATACCAACAGGGGTCATGGCCCCTGCTAGCTTGGATGGCCTCTGAGTCAAGGGCACCGTCGTGGATCCTATCCTGTAGTGGGTGGAGTTGTACATGCGTCTCATTGGGCCATATTTGGACGGTGGGGCACTATACTGGCCGTCACCGTTTGGCGGTGTTGTCTTGTCTCTGCTGCGTGACGCAAGATGGCGACTGACCGAACCGAGATGACCGTTGTCCCCTCGGGCGCGCTTGGCTGGACTCGATCTCTCCCTGTTCCTCACAGGGGTCGAGATGGTCGAGAGGTCGCGAGTCTTTATGCGGCGTGCGGCTAAGGCAGATGAAAGGAGTCATGGCAGACTCAAGCCTCCGTGCTGGGCCTAGTCCGTTTTGCTTAGTTGGGCCTCAATCGTTTGGGCTTATACTAGCCGGCGTACCGTGGGCCGCCCGAACAGTTATCTAATCGGTTCCTTGAGATACCCGGGGTATTATAACCCCGACAACTTATGTGCAAGCATGAGTGCTTTGGTCAATATAGTGGAAGTCCAAACGGCCCTATGAGTCCATTCCAGGGGGTCATTTAAACATTATTACATGCTTTAAGAGTTACTATCATGTTTTATAGTTAATGGCGTTATATAGTCAGCCCATGTTAGTGGCTTATGTAGACTTTTAATATGTGACATCAGTGAAACTGCTTTTAAAACCTTTTAGGAGGTTATTTAGACAATTTTTAATAGTTTAATCGGTAGAATATCCTGATATGTTCCTAAAAGAAGTCGTTTTAGACGAGACTTGGGTCAAACATTGAGAATATAAAATCATGAATAACTTTTAAGTTGTTGGGTTTGGAATTATGAAAACCATATAACTAGATTTATCTTGAAAAATACTTTCATAAAAATATACATATGTCACTTTTCAATAAATATTTTTATATAAAAAAATTTAAAGTTGTGCTTTAGGGACCGTGTTGCGGTCTAAAACGACTTGTTTTAGGAACACGGAGGGAATACTAATAGTTGGGCTCGGTGGGAAGTTGTGTTTAAGTTGACTATTTTATACAAATAAATATTCTGACACATTTCCAACATTAGTGTTGCAA
Organism: Miscanthus floridulus; assembly: GCF_019320115.1. NCBI lineage: Eukaryota > Viridiplantae > Streptophyta > Magnoliopsida > Poales > Poaceae > Miscanthus > Miscanthus floridulus. The sequence continues at coordinate 46,504,534 of NC_089583.1, read as the reverse complement.
GCTGCATGCGATCCAAAAGCATATCTATCCTTTAATGATACAAGTCAATTTCAGTCACCCCTCTCACTCTGTTAATGTGAGTGAACTGATCATATATACCCACGCGATGCGCAAGAAGCCAAGAACATGCATGTTTGATTACTGTCGCTGGCCATGTCATTCCATCACACGACCAATATCGATGCATGGATCACACTGAGCTAGAAAAGGCAGCCGATGGCAACGACGACCACGTTCCCATGTGGCAACTTGCCGTCTCAAGCAGGCCTCACGGTTGGCAAACCCAATGTACGTATCCTTACCAAACTTATGCTGCCCACCCACTTTTAATTTGGTAGCGCCGTGCCGCCGTATGTATTTATATATCTCCTAATAAGATAGTATAAATAATTAAGAGTCTACGGTAGGTACAGTACAAAACTTTATACTCAACCGATCGTTACATCATGCTCAGTAAACAATAGTTTTTTTTCGAGAACACGTCTGTTGAAGCATTTTTCATTAAGAGAAAGCTCAGTAAACAATAGTTGTACGTATTAAACTGATGATGCAATCCATGATCTAGAGATTATATATCCATGCAGTGGTTAGTAATTAATAATTCTAAATTGTGTGCAAAGTTACCTAGTTGGGCCGGTCAAGTTGAAGTTTGAACAGCGAGAAGGCGTGTTTTTTTTTTACTACACATCGGTCGTCGGGAAAGGAAGAAGAACCGAAGAAGCAGGGGAAGCCACAAAAGCGGCCACACGTGCGACTGACGTGGTATTCCATCGCAGATGACGATGATCATGATTTGGAATCCAGTGCCCGATGTTCCTATCGGACAATCAACAGCTTGTGACCTTCCTCAATGGAAGCGATCACACCAATCCACCACAATGGGAAATTGACGGCCTGTTCGCTTGCTCGTAAACGATCATAAATTTCCAGCCAGGAACAGTATTTTTCTCTCACACCAAACCAGCCAGCAGTAAATAATCCACGATCATTTATGGCCTCCCGAACAGGCTGCAAGAGTTTCACAGTTTCATCAATGGTTCGTCACATAGCAATGCTAAGATTTTAAAGGTCCAAAGATTGTAGAACAATACGGCACATATCCTAGCTACTCAGGCTTTCAACTCTTCGTATAGGACTTCAGTTGAAATGCAGTTCTCAGGTAATAAAATTGTCAATTTTGTGAAGTTGTCAAAATATGAAACGGACTACATTATTGCATTCCTCTCGTCGAGACGGTCAAAAACATATATGGAACATCCAATTTGGAGTCCGGATGAAGGAGTTATGCCCCGGGAAGATTGCTCCGTTGCCGGAAGTTCCGACCCAAGTCGGAAGTTCCGACTGTAAAAAGTTTCGACAGGTCTCAGAACTTCGGGAAGCCTAAAAAACCAGCTCGGTTGCTTGAGGTTATCCACACGTCGGGAGTTCCGACAAAGGTCGGAAGTTCCGACTCTAGGAAGGTCCGGCGGAGGTCAGAACTTCCGGCAGACCTAATTAAAAACCCTATTCGGATCTACCTTTTTGAATTCCGATCCCAACTATTTCAAACTCGTGGAAAACTTGGAAAATAAGTCTTAAAGAGATTTTCTACTGGGATAAGACAACCCCATCTATATATATGAAAGGATCATGGCCGATTAAGTTCCCATCTATCCAATCGTCAAACAAATCAATCTACTACCTCTACTCCAACCCTTTTACCCTCTTCTCCAACCCTCATGTTGTTTATCCCTTGATCCGACGACCAAGAATGACGCCCTAGGCTTGTCGGCCGACTTAGGGCAACCCGACGACGTCCTTGTCCTGACGGGTCCCTCCCGGACCAGAGCTTCGACGGTTTCTTTGCTAGTTTGTCTGAAAACTAGCCGGTTCTTTGTCACGTAAGCATATTGGTTATCCTTTGATGGTTTGCTTGTAAACATCTTTGTTCTTCAGCACGAAACTGTGACATCTTGCTGCGTTTGATTCGGGTCACTTCCGACGTCAACACACTTTTTGACGACTCCGCTAGGAAGAATTTGTTTCGGCTCTACTTTGTAGCCGAATCTTCTTGCCCTAGCCCTACTCCTCACTGATTTATCTTATTGTGCTTGCTATTACTGTTGCATCTGGCCCAAAAGGCTGATCGCATCTGGTTTTGACCCCTTTATATTCTTGTTTGTTATTTTGCAATGCTTGCTATTGAAAAATTTAACAAGGCGGTCAAGTTCTAAATCATAAAGTACCAAGGTGGTTCATCACAAAACTACTACAATTACCCTAATAATTATTTTGCAAGTTCTATGAACTCTCATGTTGGTGTTGCTAACTGTTATGATACTAGATATATTACATCAGCTAATAATTTTGTTAATGCCCCTCATAATACGCATCATGATTATGAATATTGTGGTCAAGAGTCGATGCATGTTGTAAATTCTTTGAGTTTTGATGCTACTAGCAATATACAATATGTAAATCATTATTCATCGGCTATAAGCTCACAATATATGCTTTCACCACAAGACATGCCGATGAATAAGAGAATTGGCTATAACAATGCTAATTATTTAGCTAACTGCTCTCAAAATTCAGCACCATATGCCAATGCTTCTATTCATAATTCAGCTTCATGTGTTACTCCCAACTCAAGTCGAATTAATGAAAATTCAGCAAGGTATTTAAGTGCTAATACTCATGATTCGGCTTCACGTATTACTAGTAACCATAGCTGAATCAATAAAAATTCAACACCTTATGCAAAGATCAATGCCCACAATTTGGCTTCATATTTTGCTCATGACCATAGCTGAATTAGTGAAAGTTTAACAAGACATTCAAGTACTAAAACTCATAATTTAGCTCCATATATTGCTAATAATTATAGTCGAATCAATGAAAATCTAGCAATGTGTGCACATGCAAACAATCATGATTTGGCTTTATATGTTTCTCTCAAATCAAGCCGAATCGATGAAGATTTAGCCCATACTAGAAATCCATATGGCTCCTCAAAATAGAAGGTGCCCGTATATCAAAGACCGTACCCATTACACCTTGATTACTTGAAAACTCCTAATGGTTGGTGGGTACCTGATTTTTATCAATTTAATGGTGAAGATGATAAGACCACTATGGAACACATTAGTATATAACTCAAACAGCTGGGTTTTGCTGGTAAAGAAGATTATATAAGAATACAAAATTTTCATTTATCCCTCACCTATATTGCATTTGCATGGTTTACATCTTTGCCCCGATGTACTATTGGTTCATGGTCTCAATTGGAGGAGAAATTCTATGAATATTTTAGAAAGGCCAATGAGAAAAGGTCAATTACAGTTGAGTCATCGGCTAAAAAAGTATTGCTAGTGGGCATGAAAGAAAAAAATGATTTGGTTGTGAGCTAATGTTCGGCTACAGAAGCCGAACGACATAGTATCCTTTCCGCATCAATCACATCTCAAAAATAAGTCTTGCTACAGAAAAGCATGAAAAATGCCAGAAAATAGCTAGACTTGATTTTTTAGAGCTAAAGGGGTTGTACATTTATCTAGTGATTATTACATCATTGATGGAGATCAAACCCCTACAAGTAAGAAAGGAGGGTTACCTGCCTGCTCAGAATCAGCTGAGCCAACTTTAAAGCCGTCTAAGTCTAGTGCTGTGACATCCGGCCCAATTTGGAATTTGGCCCATAGTGGCCCATATGCAAGTTAATGAGATATTGTGGAGAGTTTAGTTCCACCTTGGTTGTTAAAGGTGGGATAGACCAACATATAAGGCTTCTAAAGTCTATCCCACCATCCTCGGGTTAATCCTTTTACGCGAAGCGAGGATGAAATCGTAAGTGGGATGGTGGTAGGTGTGGTTCGCTCAGCATGTAGAGTGGATCTGAGCCGTTTGGACTCTGGGGCGTTACAAATGGTATCAGAGCCGACCTTCACGGCCACAGGCGCGTGTAGGCTAGGGGCGCAAACATGGGGTTCATTGCGCTTGTAGGCCCTGTGCGTGCACGGCATGGCACATGTGCCGGCACTGGGCACACGGTTGCGTGTGCTAAGAGGGAACATTCCTGATCATCGTTTGTCCGGTTGTGGGTGTGTTGGGCCTTTGAGGACGTCGGTTCCTTTGAGGGGGGTGTATGTGACATCCGACTCAGTTTGGAATTTGGCCCATAGTGGCCCATATGCAAGTTAAAGAGATATTGTGGAGAGTTTAGTTCCACGTTGGTTGTTAAAGGTGGGATAGACCAACATATAAGGCTTCTAAAGTCCATTCCACCATCCTTGGGTTAATCCTTTTACGCAAAACGAGGACGAAAGCGTAAGTGGAATGGTGGTAGGTGTGGTTCGCTCAGCGTGTAGAGTGGATCTGAGCCATTTGGACTCTAGGGCATTACAATTGCTGCCTGTCCTGAGTCGACAAGGTTGACTCCCAGTCGGCCAGGCTGACTACCTCTACCGTCTTCCCTGAGTCGGCAAGGATAACTTCCTAGTCGGCTAGGCCGACTGCCCCTGCTGGTGCCCAAGTTGGCCTAGCCAATTTTCAGTCGGCTAACTTTCTCAGTTCCAGCAGCCGCCGATGCATCTTCAAATGATTCGACACCTATTGTTGATCGTTCTCTAGAGATGAAGAGCAACATCATTCAAATCAAGGACGTGCACTTCTGCATCATGATCAACAAAGTACAAACACAAATATTTTGCTCAAATTTCAATCCGGTCATACTATTTCAATTTCTGCATCTATTAGAGATATCCTTGCTAATAATTGTAAAAGACCGATTGAGAATGGCATTTTATTTGTTGATGATAAAAATAAATTTAGATTCTATTGGCCATCACATTGTGCCATATGGCAAGGCCGATAGTTCTAGTTTGTCAAAGTTAAAGCTTCTCAAAAGCAGCTAAATAAATGGCAAAGGTGTGGCCGAATGGATTGATGTCAAATCTAATCCATTCGTTTGCCTAGCTTTAAAGCCGACTCCACAAAAGAAACGGCTAAAGAAATCAAAGTACACCTTTGACTTTACTTTTTATGATCATGTCTTTGAAATCTTGCTCAGGAATAATTTTATTAGAATCATTGATCATAATGCTTTGCCATCTGTTAAAAATTTAGTAGAGCTTATATATTACAAATGGCACAATTCTTTTGATCATAATACTTCTAATTGAAATATGTTCCGTCGAGTGATCCAATCGGCCATTGATAAAGGATGATTGAGATTTTCTGAAGCTCAACAAATGGACCAATTAGACTCAATTGGTCTTAATGGCAAACAGGTTTCGAATCGACTTGCATTAGCTGATTCACTCAAAGATCAAGGCTTGAATGCCCAAGAGAGAGATGTGGAGCCCTCAAGTGAAGACAAGGTTGTTGTCTATGAATTGCAAATAGAAGACATTCGAGAGGATAGCAAAATTTTCACAATTCCAGAAGACACAGGGGGCAGGTGAAATCTCTCCAACTAAAGCAAAAGTCGATTGATCCCGTTGAGCGAGGAGAATTGGCTAAGAATCCATCTTTGGAGCATGTCTATCAAGATGGGAAGAAGAATGAGGATGCTCATAAAGTTGATGGAGGTAAAGGCCATGACAAACAAAGAAGTAGAAGGCCGAAGCTTAGCTTCGAGGAACTTCTAGCTAAATATGAGAAGGTAGCAGAAGCAAATGTCACTAATCGGTTAAAGAAGGTCCAATCATCAAGATTGCCAATGGGAGAAGTTCATGAAGGCATTTGTGGTATGCACCAATCGGCCCTGAAGATGAAGTGGTTATTGCGTAGAGCCGGTTTCTATTGACCTACTATGATAGCCGATTGTTTTCATCACTACAAGGGATGCGAAGAGTGCTAGAAGTTTTGGAATATTCAGCTTGTGCCTACTGCTATGCTTCATTTTATCATCAAACCATGGCCTTTTCGTGGTTGGGGGATAGACTTTATTGACCAAATACATCCCCCGTCTTCAAAGGGACATCGTTTTGTGTTGGTTGATACGTATTATTTTATAAAGTGGACCGAGGCAGTTCCTTTGAAGAATATGACACATAAAGAGGTAATTGAGTTCATCACTGAGCATATTATTCATAGATTCGGCATCCCTCAAACGTTAACTACCGATTAGGGGACATCATTTGTGTATAAGGAAGTGAGGGAATTTGCCAAATTATATAAGATTAAGTTGCTCTATTCATCTCCATACTATGCTCAAGCTAATGGCCAGGCTGAGTCTAACAATAAGACTTTGATCAAGCTTATCAAGAAGAACATTGAGGAAAATCCAATGAGGTGGCATGAAGTTTTGTCTGAAACTCTATGGGCACATCATATTTCAAGGCATGGTGCTACAAAAGTTACTCCTTTTGAGTTGGTATATGGTCAAGAGGCCGTGTTACCTGTCGAAGTGAATTTGGATGCATACAAACTTGCTAAACAAAATGATTTATCTGTTGTTGTGTATCATAACTTGATGACGGATAATATCGATGAGGTGACTGATGTGAGATTAAAAGCTCTCAAGGAAATAGAGAAAGACAAGGCTCGAGTTGTCAAGGTATATAAAAAGAAAGTCAAGATCAAATCCTTCCAAAAACCATACTTCCAAATAGATCGAAGTGCAATCGGTTTGACAAGTGGTCACCAAATTGGGAGGGTCCTTACAAGGTGATTAAAGCCATATTCAGTAATTCCTATCTGCTAGAGATATTGCAAGGTAAAGTCTCACGAGAGCAATCAACGGGAGGTATTTGAAAAAGTACTTTCTAAGTGTTTGGCAAGAAACCTAAGTGCTCTCCAAGCAATGTCCGATATATGTATCGCCCTTAGAACAAAAATGGCCAATGTATACATCGTCCTTAGTCGCTGAGCAGCCGATGAGATGGGTATCGTCGTTGTTTGGTTTTGTTTGATTAAGTGTTTTCAGGTTCAAACATCATTCACCTAAAAAACAGGGGGGCATATGTTGACAACAAAAATTGTCCATTTTGTGAAGTTGTCAAAATATGAAACGGACTACATCATTGCGTTTCTCTCATCGAGATGGTCAAAAAACATATATGGAACGTCCAATTTGAAGTCTAGATGAAGGAGTTATGCTCCCAGAAAGATTGCTCCGTTGCCGGAAGTTCTGACCCAAGTCGAAAGTTCTGAATGTGAAAAGTTCCGATAGGTGTCAGAACTTTCGGGAAGCTAGAAAAAACCTGCACGGTTACCCGTGGTTATCCCCACGTTGGGAGTTCTGACAAAGGTTAGAAGTTCTGACTCCATGAAGTTCCGGCGGAGGTCAGAACTTCCGGCAGACCTAATTAAAAACCCTGTTCGAATCTGGCCTTTTGAATTCCGATCCAAGCTATTTCAAACTCGTGGGAAACTTGGAAATAAGTCTTGGAGGGGTTTCCTACTAGGATAAGACCATCCTCCTCTATATATATGAGAGTATCATGGCTGATTGAGTTCCCTTCTATCCAATCGTCAAACAAATCAATCTACTACCTCTACTCCAACCATTTTACCCTCTTCTCTAACCCCATGTGTTCATCCCTTGATCCGATGACCAAGAATGACGTCATAGGCTTGCCGGCCGACTTAGGGCAATCCGGCGACGTCTTTGTCCTGACGGGGTCCCTCCTGGGCGAGAGTTTCGACAGTTTCTTTACTAGTTTGCCTAAAAACTAGCCGGTTCTTTGTCACGTAAGCACATTGGTTATCCTTTAGTGGTTTGCTTGTAAACTCCTCCGTTCTTCACCGTGAAAGTGTGACATCTTGCTGCGTTCTTCAATCCGCAGTGGCCTGGACGTCCAAAGCCATGTTGGTGTTTGATTCGGATCAATTTCGACGTCGTAACACAATGCAACTCATGTAATCAGCTGTCCCTCTGTGGTGGCTTTAAACTCTGTAAATGTTGATATCTTCACCATCATCGCAGCATCTTGCTGCTAATAAAATTGCCATTTATAAAAAAAATGATGATAATCGTCCGCCGCGCATGCCGCATGGCAAGAGGAAAAGGAGATGATGGCAGGCAGAGCGAGATAAAGCGGCATTTCTCACGCACGCGTTGGCGTTGGTGCTGAGTAGGATCCATCGTGCACGTCACGGAGAGAGAGCCTCAGCCTCACGCGTCCCGATCTCCGATCCGCCGTCCGTCCGTCCGTCTGTCGGCTTCTGATCGGACGGCTCGCCGACCATGAGCCAGCAGTGCACAACGGCCAGTCGATCTGTCGGCATCACATGACGTTTGCATCTCCACCAACCAACGTACGAGTATGAGCCAGCAGCACACAACTTCTGTGCTTGCTCAGTTGGCCTTGCGTTGCTTACTTGTCCTTGTCGATCAAGCGAGACACGACACGACACCAGCGAGATTGCAACCGCGGCCTCTCCGATCCGTTTCCTCCTCCCTCGCAATCGATTCGATCAATCATTGTCGTCTCCACCATCTCCGATCCTCCCTACCTAGTCCAGTCTGCCTGCCTGCCTGCCTGCCTCAACGGATCGACGAGACAGGAGGGAGGAAGAAGGGGACGATCGGAGTCTGAGATGGAGGCCGGTAACGGGCAGATCCACCGCAGTGACGAGCGGGAGGAGATGAAGCTCATCATCGACACAGATCCCGGCATCGGTGCGCACTCTCTCCTCTCTTTCCTCGCTATATATAGAACACTCCTTCAGATTCAGATTGTGCTAGGTGGATGTTCGTTGCCATGCCTCGCTTGATTCCTAAGTGAACTTTCACACCTCTGCTCCAACTAGGAAATTAACCAGTTCTGAATTCTGATTCGTGGGGATTCTCTCACCTCTGCTCCCACTAGGAAATTACTAACTGAACATTTCAGATGGGTTGCAAAAGTCCTTCGCCTTTCCTTCCCACTAAATTACTTATCTGGTAGCTTAGGATCATGTTTTTATGCCTGCGCATTGCACATATACGCAGCACTTTCTGCCAGGGGGTTTGGTTCCATCGGAGTCCATGAATATCCGCTCATAGTCCTGATTACTGAATCGGACCTGTTCCCCACTGTCCATGAATATCCCCACTGCAGAATGCGGGACCAAAACATTCTACCACTTTTCTTTTTCCTTTTTTAATATACATAATAGACGGACCAAAGATGTCACTCTTTCTGATTCTGTATTTTGAAAAGATGTCACTCTTTCTTAAAGAGGTAGCGATATCGTCATGGAGAATTTGCAGACCTGGTCACCTAGACACTGACAAGTGACCACCATTATATGTTCATTCATCTTAGATTAACCTGCAAATGTGATGTCACCATAGAGAATTTGCGTGCCTGGACACTGACCAGTGACCAGCATCACATATTCACCTCAGATTTACCTGCAAACATTTAAACTTTTGTGATGTCATCATGGAGAATTTGCAATAACATATTCATCCTCTGATTCCAGATGACAGCGTGGCGATCATGATGGCGTTCCAGTTGCCGGGCGTGCAAGTCCTAGGGCTCATCACCATTTTCGGCAACTGCGCCACGGAGCATGCCACATGCAATGCCTTGATCCTGGCAGGCAGTATTAGATATGTATTCATGACAAATTTGCCCCTTTTCCACTTCGTTCCTTCATCTGGATTCTGGAATGCTAACAGTGCGAGAAGGCAGGCCATCCAGAGGTTCCAGTAGGTATTGCTCATGCTACCTACTTTGCAATTTGTTCCTCCATATCTTCCGAACAGTTGTAGCACCAGAGAAAAATCTGTATAGCTTCAGATGACACTAGGTTCAAAGGCATAGTGAAAGAGTCAATGAACTAGATAGTCTACATTATTAAAATGTGTCCATTGGAGTTTACAGTTCAATCATTATTTTTTCATTAAAAATTTAAAAAAAAATAGTTCAACCTGGAAGTCAGGAACCAGGACAAGTCTGAAAATTTTTGTGTATCACAGAAATCTGCATTGCCTGATGTCTGTACCATTTGACGTCAAGTCCATTGAAAGCGACCTTGATACCGTCTCCTGAGTTCGGTAGTTCATTCAGCTACGTGGCATGGAATGGTTCACATCTTTGGGTTGTTAATAGGGAGGAAAGCCGGATGTTGCCGACTTTGTTCATGGATCTGAAGGCCTCGGGAATATAGAGCTTCCCGATCCCACTATCAAGAAAGTTGAGGAAAGTGCTGCTGAGTTCTTGGTGGGTCCTCTGACAAACGTAGCATTGGTATGCTATTTCTGACGCTTGAGAATTTTGAGAGTTATAGTGAATATATGATTGATTGTTGATGGTGGTGATTATGCTACAATATTTCGCAGGCCATCAAGAAGGATCCATCCTTTGTGAAAAATGTTAAGAAGATTGTTGTGTTGGGTGGAGCATTTTTTTCAGCTGGAAATGCCACCCCTTCGGCTGAAGCAAATGTAATGCCAATCATGCATGTCAGTGTGCAACCAGAAATCTTAATGGTGATTGCCCAGGCCTAACGTAATGTCTTCATTTACCCTTGCAGATTCACCACGACCCGGAGGCAGCTGATATAGTTTTCACTTCTGGGGCAGACATCTACGTGGTTGGCCTCAACATCACAACGCAAGTTAGCTTTACAGGTCCTTGATCTTCCCCGAATCCTGAAAAAATACGAATATGGTCACCCCTTCTGATTTCAGTCACCATGTGTCATGTGAGGTACTGAACCTGCTGAGATACTTGCAGATAAGGATCTCCTGGAGCTAAGAAACTCAAAAGGGAAGCACGCACAGTTCTTATGCGACGTATGCAAGTTCTACTTGGACTGGCATATCAAGTCTTATGGTGCTCCTGGTATGCTACAACAATACATAGCTTTGTGTTATATACCTATATGCTGCCATCTTCAGAGTCAGGACACTTTTTGAGCTCATCTTTCTGGTTTCGGTCAGTGATTTTCCTACATGATCCGGTGAGCTTTGCCGCGCTGGTTTGTCCGGAGATGTTCACGTTCAAGAAGGGTGTAGTGAGGGTGGAGACACAGGGCATCTGCGTCGGGCATACTTCCATGGACATGTTGCTGAAGAAGTAAGCGATGATTTGCGTTTTTTTTTTTTGAACCTTAGAGATTGTAGCTCACCGTCACTTGCTACCACATCACGTTGGTTGGTGTGTAGGTGGAATTCAGAGAACCCATGGACTGGCTACTCGCCGATTTCGGTCGCATGGACGGTCGATGTGCCCAAGGTGGTCGAGTTTGTGAAGGAGCTCGTCATCAAACAATGAACGAAATTAACTAACATGTTAAGAGCACTGCCTTCTCGCACACCAGATGTGCGCCAAATTTGAGATGTAGATATTTATTCACATTTGACGCACTGCAAACACTATTATGTCAATGATTGGTTCCTTTGGAGGACTTCAAATCAATTTGAGATGTTTTAAATTGCAGCATATGTGCCTTTGGCCATTGAACTGGTATGGTGTTTTTTTTTTTTTGGCTTATACTTCATAGACACATGTGAGTAAGACTAGTCTCAGTGAGAGTTTTATGTGAGTTTCATTTGCATTAATTAGATTGCCACATGGGCATTTTGATGATATGACCGTGTATTTAATAAGAGAAAGAAGCCTCTTGGCACGATTGTAGTCTTCTGCTCGCCGGTCGCCGGAGACGAGGAAAATGACCCTAGAACAATTGGTGAACACACGTGTGTACAGTGGAAACTCGGCAAGCTTTTGGTGCTGCAACAGCACAGCTTTTCTTCTATTATTTGCGAACATAAATAGGAAAAGATTACATGGCCGCCAAGGTCCTTATCCTTCTGGTCCACGCCATGGGCTCCTACTGGTCCACGCCATCCTACGGATGAGAGCGCAGCAAGCCGCGATCACCACTACTTGCTAAATCTACAGCTAACGCACTCGATTTGGCTAAGATCGAGTCCAAGTTTCCTATCTATAGCCGGAGTGAAGAACGGAACAAATTGAGCTTGGAATATCTAACAACAATACTCTATATAAGTCTTGAAATTAAATGTCTATAAAACTATAGAATGAAACTTTATATTGAGAGTGGGTGTTTCATCCAAGTTTCATTTCATTCTATATGACATTACAGTTTTGAAAAACATCGCTATGAAACTATCCACTAAGACTGGCCTAATAATTTTCATCAGAAACAATGTGCTTCACTACTTCCAAGAGCATTGACATCATTCATGCGTACATAGGTTGTTTCAATGCAAACTGGCAACAACAATAACCCTGGTGGTGCAAGAAGCATTTGATTTGTTGTTTGGGAACCTGAAGACCATATACATAATTGCAAATTGATTAAGGTTATGGAGTCTCTTTCAACTCACACTTCTTCTCAAACCCAACACCAAGGCACTAAGCTTGAGGTTTCCACTAAGTCACAAAAGGCAATGCAAACTTCCCAACGATCAACCATAATCGATTGGGAGCTCCTAGGCAACCTCTAGTCAGCCAAGAGCCCAAGCTCCAAGAGTAATAAACACTGTGGGCGGCTAGGGCTTCACCAAGTACTCAAGATGGGGTGGATCTTAATCTTCTCTACCTTTTCCTCTCTCTCTCTCTCTCTCTAGGAGACAATCACTTCAGATGATCACAAAGCTTTGGACAAAAGTGGTAGGGAGCATCAATAGAGGAGAGAGAGGAGAGCTACTGGTCGGATGGGAGTGAATGAGGTAGAAGATGACCATTGGGGGAGTGTGGGAGAGGTATAAATACCTCCCACAGCTCCCATAAAACGGTCGACTAGGAAGGGCGTGGAGGCTCCCCGCCCATAACATGTGGTGGCTCCACGACACGGAGGCTCCGCCTCCGAGCACGGAGGTTCCGTGTAGGCTAGAGTAGAATAAGAGTGAAAAGCATCTGGCTTTTTGTGTAGGCTGGGTGTTTTTTTATATGTTTGTGTATAGTATTGTGACCATTTGGATCATCCTGGCTTACTTTTAGTATCACCCTTAATAGTATGGCTTGTCCTAAACACAAATTCAAAAGATAAAATATAAATGTAAACTAGCTCTTTGAGCTTCCAAGCCATCCTTTTGAGTTGGGGGTCTCCATTAGTGTTTGGTGCACCCATGATAAATAATATGCTATCAACACTTAACAAAAGTCATTAGTCCTTTAATTATGTGGTCAACATCACCAAAACCCACTTAAGACTTGATTGCACTTACATCCTTGAGCACCACCAACTTTTTGTTGTGGGAGACCTTTGGATGTGGTTTTTTCTTCTCCTTGTATTAACTCGCCAGTGATATTGGAGATGCAGAAGGCATGTTTGGTACTCGTTCTAAGAACCACAAGGCTGAAGAGCTCAATTTTTTAAGCTTGGCTCTAAGGTCAAACTCGGACGAGGATAGGCTTCTACTTTCTTGTGCGTCGTCGAGGCAAAGGATCACTTCAAGATGCATGTGGGGCTTCGTTTTGGCATCTAAGGTGAGCTCCTCCAAGCTCTTAGATTTTGCAAGATGGCGAGAAGCTTGTGGTAAAGCATGTGAAATGGGACACGATGATTTGAGGGTTCACTCCAAGCCCTCAAAACCACACCTTTGGAGCCTAGGAGCTTGACCTAGAAAATTTCAATGTGAAAGGTTCTCAGTTGGCAAGGTCCCCATGATTGGAGAGTAGGAGAGGTGTGTGATCTAAGAGGGATGTTTAAAGGGTGTGAAGAAGATGCAAGTTGAAGGTTAAGTCCTACTCTATATTGCAGAGAACTCTATCAAGCTTGGCTAAAGTGGGATCACATCTCTCATTGGTCCAGGTGAATTTAAGATTTTGAAGGTGAATCTTATTGAGGTCACATTATTTAAATCCTCTCAAAAATGTCACATTAGAAGGTGGTTGAGCTTCATATTGTTCTTATTGGATGTTTTGTAGTCACTGAGGATGAGACAACGTGAGTTACTTAGCAGTTTAATTGTCTTTAGTTCCTGCAGGAATCTTGGTCTTGCATGATGTCTTGATGGGCCATAAACAAGTGTTAGAGGAAAGCTAGTCACGCAATCTCTAACAATGACTTTGGTCAAAATAATTTGGAACTCTCCCAAAGTGCAATTTGTGCAGTTAATGAAGTCATCATTCTATAAAAGCACTATCCAACCATGGTTTCCAAGAATAGTCGTTGCTAGTTGGAATGGAAAGCTACGCAAGAGGTTGCCACGCCCAAGTATGTCGTGGTGTGAGGATCCAGGAGGACAATTTCGATTCTTGCAGGTAAGCTATATGGCACATGGTGGAGCCCACTATCAGATGCACTACTGTAATACGTGCAAACGATTCAGATTCACTCAACACATTGAGTGAACCATATACTACCACCAATTAACTTACACTTTCGTTCTCGCTTCACATAAAAGAGTTACACAATCTCAAACATGCGATTGTCGCGCTCTAGCACGACGGTGCGACCCTGCTCTCCCTCTCCCATGCAACCATGCCCACATGCCCGCCCACCAGAGACGAAGAAGAAGACGGCGGCAGATAGGATTCCAACGGGTTAGGGATCTGCACTCCGGTGGGCTTAGAAGGGGGGTTTCAGGGGGCGATAATCATGACACGGCAGTGGAGGCAGGCGAGACAGCGACACGTCGTAGCATAGGCCATCAGCTAGGTGCCCTATGTTTAGGGGAGGGTGGGGTCATCGAGGGGCGAGGGCGGGAGGTGGGTGGCGTGCAAGGCGGCAGGAGCCACCGGCTGCCGGTGGTGGAAGCTGAGGCAGGGACGGGGGCGATGATGAAGATGACACCGTTGGTGCACCGCCCTGTGATTAGGGGAGGACAGTGGTGGGAGGTGGGCGGCGCAGCGAGGTGGCGGGAGCCACCAATCGTCGGGGATGGAGAGTGGGGGAGGGGGCAGCAGAGGAGGGGTGCCAGCAGGAAAGGATCACGCGTTTCCCAAATGTGTAACCCGTCGCGCGTTAAAGGGGTCGAAGGGTTAACCTGAGAATGGTGGTAGGTACTCTAGAAGCCTTAGAGCAACTCTAAGAGACTTCCAATATCCTTCTTAATTTATAGGAATAAGAATTTTATGAAAAAAATACCCTCTAACGGTTTCTATAATTTGATCCTCCAAGATATAGAAAGTGATTTTTACTCAAATGACTTTCTAAATGGTGATTTAGAGAGTAAATTATAGAAAGATTTTTAGAGATGCTCTTATATGCTTTTCTAACTACCCTCAATAACCAATATATGACTAACCCTCACCCTAACCTCACGTATATACACATGAGGCCACTATGGGCCAAATCCAAACTAGAAGACCATCATCTGTATTAGGTAAGGAAAACATACACCAAGTTGTACGAATACATAAACGTACGTAGAGCATACAAAGGCAGCTATGCCAGACAAACTTCACAAAGGACCCTAACATAGAGAAATTTTACACCGATGCCCCTGGATCCTTCGCGAACCAGCCGCAGTCGACCTCCTCGTCGCCGGCCATCACCGTCGAAGAAGAAGACGAGCCTCACCGTGAGCTGGAGAAGCCCCATCGCACAAAGGCTTTGGTAGGAGTCGAAGTGGAAGAAGGCGTCGGCGGTCACCCATTGACCGGGGCCACGCCCCAAGCCCTCCAACTCCTAGATCTGAGCTCTCCATCGACAACCGCCACCGCCGAGGGAAGAACGAGCCAGATCTAGCCGGCCACCATCCGCAACACCCGCAGCACACCCCGCATCCTTTAAGAAAAGGCCAGGAACAACATCACCTGAAAGACGATGAAGCTCCAGCCTGGACTCCTATACAAAGGCTCCCGAACTCGCCGGTGGCACCGAAGTAAAGCACCATCGGGGCGAGGAGAAGTTGGAGCATTATTCCCCACGAACCCGCCACCTTCGCCTCGTCAACGCTGCCTTGAAAGACAAGCCGTAGAGGAACACCCCCCCCCCCCTTGCTAACCCTCACTCCACGGACGACCACCGCCGGCAGGCAAACCCTAGATCTAGACAAACACCTACCTATACTATATACATCCGCACGGCAGTTCCCGGTCCTCCTCCCACTCTGACGCCTCTCCGGACGCCAAGGGGGCGGGGGGGGGGGGGGGGGGGAAGACTGGCGGAATCGCCATCGGCAACGCTCGTGGTCTCTTTGTCGCCCTTGGCACTGTGGCTGGGGATAGAAGAGTCGAGAGGAGACTGCCCAATGCTATTGACAAGTACTAGCATGCATGCCAATTAAGAGCCATGGCACAAGAATGATCTGTGCTCTGACTCTTGTATTCTTTTTTGTCTGTGTGTGTTCTGACTGTGTAGCTGCAACGATGGATGACGATGCGGTACATCTACACGGGCCGGCCTGACCTCTGGTTTTTCTTTCTAGCCGCAGTTTCTGCATTCCGTGACGCCTGTTTATTTAAAAAAAATATATACCAGTAGTAGGCGCTTCTGGAAAAATTTAGGGAACAGGTGTGCGGGTTTAGTTCACGAATTTTAGAAATTTAGCTACTGTAGCACTTTCGTTTTTATTTGACAATTAGTGTTCAATCATGGATTAATTAAGCTCAAAACGTTCGTCTCGCAATTTCCAACCAAACTGTACAATTAGTTTTTTTCGTCTACATTTAATGCTCCATATACGTATCGTAAGATTCAATGTGATAGCCACTGTAATACTTTTTGGAAACTAAGCATGGCCTTTATTCGTTTGTTGTTCAAGCTAGCAGCTGTAGCGGCAGGTTGCAGCTTTATTAGCGCATGCCTGTAGGACCATGACTGTGTTGAGCGAGTGTATGGAGTACTAAAAATGCTACTGCACTTATTACATCAAATCTTGTAATATGTGTATAGAGTATTAAATATAGATGAAAAAAACTAATTGCACAGTTTGATTAGAAATTACGAGACGAA
This sequence comes from Miscanthus floridulus, assembly GCF_019320115.1. Taxonomy (NCBI): domain Eukaryota; kingdom Viridiplantae; phylum Streptophyta; class Magnoliopsida; order Poales; family Poaceae; genus Miscanthus; species Miscanthus floridulus. The sequence goes on along the minus strand of NC_089583.1, from coordinate 46,487,743 downwards.
CGTTTTGAACCTAATTAGTTTATGATTAAACACTAATTACCAAATAAAAACAAAAGTGCTACCGTATTCTAACTTTTCGTTGACTAAACACGGGCTATGCTTGACTTGCATTCCTGAGAGCCAAGATTCTGCGACTGGACATCCATCCTTGATTATTTTATTGTACTACTCCTACGAGCTAACCAAACAGATACAACGCATTGGCCTGCCAATTTGCCACGCCTCTGTGTCAGCTCATGCATCCATGGACGATGGTCGACGCGGCAGCGCAGCCAGCGACGCAGAAATTGAAATGCAGCAGCTGCTGCTGATGCAGTGGCGCACTGGCACTGCAGCGCACGGGAGCTCGATCGACGAACAGGGTTATTGTTAATGCAGCGACAGCCACAGCTGGGCAGGGTTGGTGGCAGTTGGCCATCGAGTCGTTGGCGAGACGGGGATTAATTGCACAACATGCATGGCGGGCACTGGCTGGCACTGGCAGGCTTCAAGGAAGGAAAGGAAAATGAGGCGCCAAATCGGTTGACCAATGGACTACACCGGTGTACTGTGCTCATCGAACTGAAACTATGGTGGGAACTGGGAAGTAGTATGGTCCTGGGTCCTCGCTCCACTCAAAACTAGAGCTTATCTAACAAAGTATTTTCTTTTTACAGAATCGATAAAGTACTCTCTTCATTTTAAATTATAGGATGTTTTAACTTTTCTACGTATATTGTTTTTACCATGTATCTAGATATATTAAAAGCATATCAAAACCTATGTATTAGAAAAGTCAAAACGTCTTACAATTTGAAGTGGATGGTGTATCCTTTTATGGCTCTGACTTCTCTAATTAGAAAAAATGTTTCATAAAACAGTTTTGTAGTGGTTGTTGAAAAGAGGAAAATGCTCATAATACTCTTTTCTTTTTTCTTCTTTGTTTTTTCTCACTTTTTTTTTTGCTCTTCTCTCTCCACAATGTCCTATCTCTCCACGCCTCTACTACGTGCAGAGTCACCACTCTTCCGGTGCCCTTCCACACCTCCCCCCGGCCCCAATCCCGATGATCGATGCCCTAGCTTTAGCGAGCTCGATGTCATTGAGGATGATGGCACCGACTTCATCCTCTCCCTCCTTCGAGGACATCCTTGCCCTCATCTCCTTGCACCTCTACCCCTATGACATCCTCGTGCTCTTCAACACCTCCGTTGTGTACTCTCTGCCAACAAGGCTTGGCTTGAACGGTGGCGCCACACGGGGTCCTTCCTCACCACCTCTACCCCTATGACATCCTCGCGCTCTTCAACACCTCCGTTGTGTACTCTCTGCCAACAAGGCTTGGCTTGAACGGTGGCGCCGCACGGGGTCCTTCCTCACCGTCTGCCGCTTCCTCCACTCCACCACCTAGGATTCCTCGTCATTACCACTGACGCCATATCCCGCAAAGAGTTTGCTAGGAAGGAGCCAGTGGCTGAGCATACCCTAGCCCATTTGGTTATGCTAATGCTGGAGCAGCTGCGGGAGCTGATGAAGAATCTCCATCAAACAAGCCATATATATATTACCTTCATCCTAACAAATGTAGTTTTGAGTTTAGATTAGTCAAGTTTCTTTAAAATTGACTGAGTTTATAGAAAAATATCATTAGCATTTATTAATATATTCCATAATTAATCCAATAATGTTTATTCAACATCATAAATGCTACTGGTATTTTTTGTTATATAGATTTAGTCAACTGTATATGCTATAATTAAGATATATATATATATATATATATATATATATATATATATATGTGTGTGTGTGTGTGTGTGTGTGTGTTATTGGGAGGTCTGGCCTCCCAATAGCTAGTGGAAGCCCCAGCCCAAACCAGTCTGTTCCGGTTCCACCAAACCAGGTTCTAACCCACCAGCTCACTGGCCCACCCAGCAGCCCGCCAGGCCCACCTTCCCAGACCCTATATATTCTCCTAAACCCTAATCCCCACCCATCCAGACCGCCACCCCCTACCACCCGCCGCCCCGTAGATCGCGCCCCCCCTAGAGCGAGGCGCCACCGGATCTGGCGACGGGGAGCGGCGTCACCCTGGCTCCCCTCTCCTCACGACGAGAAGCCCATCCCCAAATGATGGCGCGGCCACCATGGGCACGCGGGCCACAGGTGCGTAGGGGAGCTGTGGCATGCGGCGGCCTTCCCCACCACGGCAACACGAGGCTACAACGGTGCTCCCATGGGTGGTGGCAAAGGTGCGCTGGCGACACCTCATCCACGACACGCTGTTGCGGCCTCGAGCGGCGCTCCTTCCTAGGCAGCCCCTTCTCTATCCGGCAGTGGTGCGGCCCTTCCCGCGACGACTGTGTGGCAACCCTGAGCCAACAGGGCCCACTCGGGGAGGGTAGCCGCCGATGACTCTTGATGCCGCACTGCAGAGGGCCGGCAACGCTCGATCCCGGCGCCCCCTCCCCATCCTGGCCCACGCGCGGCAGCTCCGGCACCCAGTGCCCCCTCCCCACCACGGCAATGTCTCCTCTTCCTCATCGACCACGGCTCTGTCCCGCATCTCCAGCAACGCACCCTTCCCACGGCAACCATTCCCCACCTCGACATGTGGGCATCCCAGCGGCGGCGCATCCCCATCCGGCCCTGGTCTGCCAACGGAGGTGAGTAAAAAATTATTATTTTTTCTTTCCTTTGGTTACTATGATTGCATGCATAATTTTCTACGCATTGTGAAACTATGTTTTGTGACTTGATTAGAATAAAAAATTTGTATCTTTCACTATCTAGGCCAAGGAGGCCATTGCCGTGGTACTCAAGGGCGTCCTCCTCGACGACGACAACGCTGAGAACCAGTTCTGCAAAGGCAGCAAGGCGTTACGTCTAGGCCATCGTTATGCAGCAATCTTTCAATGCATATCATTAGTTATTCACGTTTTTTATACATTGTTGGAACAAATTTTTATACATTATCAGAGCATATTTATATACATCATCAGAGCACATTTCTATACATTATTGTCCGCTGCAGATGATGCGTTATCACTGATTGCTAAGGATCTCTTGGTCACCATGTACGTGTAGATATGGATGTGCAATGAATTTTCTATGCAGTTTAGATGGAAACTTTTTATGCCTTGTATGAATAGGTGGATTGCAAGAAATGAAGAGCTACCAACAAATGCAAGCAGGATTTCTATGTGCCTGATTTTGATTTTTTATGCATCTCCTTAATATGATATACAATGAAGAGCTACCTGGCGGTCTGGGTGACTTCGGGACAGAGCCTGGCGGATGACGGCGTCACGGCGGCCACATGGACTGCTACAACAACACTGTGGTCACGCCAACGGTGACTGCATCGCGCTGGCTCGCTACCTAGCGGTCTGGGCAACTTCAGGACAGGGCCTGGCACCCAGAGCAGCATTTGTCATCTTGTTGACGCAAAAATGTAGCGATGCAATTAACACACAGCAAGACGGACGATCTGAACGGAATGAGATTGGAGATCTGCTTAGTTTCAACACAAGAACGGTTGGTTTTGGGACCAAAGGCGTGTCAGTCAATTTGACCCTGCAATTGACAAAGAGAGAATAATCAGTAGTTTAAGGTGGAACATGTCGGTGTTGCTCCAGATAGTTCTAAATATGCGGCCAAACAGCCAATTCGATAGAGCTATCGACTAAATAGTCAATATCCAACATATCAGTAAAGCGAGGATCGCTGAATTGAAGATTATCGGCTAATATCAATGATAATGGTACGAATTCAAAATAATCGACACTCATGGGTCATAGCGATTTTATTATGATTGATTAATCCAGACAGAATAGGTACAATACACCCAAATGTAAGTAATATGAAGAAACAGCATCAGCTAGATGGATATAACCAGTATAAAGCATTGAGCCGATAAGTTTAATGAGAAAGGATATAACATGCAAACAAATCGACTGTCTAGTACAAATAAATCTACAAACGCTCTAAATCTAATCTGTTACCATCAACAGTGAGGTTCGATCGGATTGATACAGCTATGATAATAATAACAAACTAAAGCCAAAGAATCTATAAAACCATCTATATATTGATAGGTTCATAAAAAACATGCTATGTGTGAAAGCACATGCGAATCAGCTAAATTAGCCGATGCATGCATAGTAAACAAACAAAGTACATATCTCGATCATGAACAAAACCACCAATCGATAATCTCTAATCCAAAGTCTTACCAGTGAGGTTCGACCGAATCGATGCAGCTATGGTTGTATCATTAGATTAGATCTTATTAACTAGTGAGTTTATTTAAGATTGAAATATGTCTTTAGATGCATACTATGTTTGATTGGAATAGAGATAAAACAGCTAATCTAGCGGAATTAAGTCATTAATTATGAGATTTAAAACGTGACCAGATCAAAGGATGACCAATTAAGATGATATGATGCTGATCTGTCTCTATCTCAATCAGGTGATTTGTTATAATTAATAAAACATTAATTATAACAAGATTGATAGCGGGTGAATCAACCAAAAACAGTACGGAAAATCTTACTAATCTTAACAGATTCGATAACTGTTGATATTGCATTAAACAACATATTATTTAACACAAGATCGATAACTTTGATCTATATTATGGTTCGTAAGAGATCAATCAGCTGATGAAGCCTTACAAACTATGATACAGATCGATAACTAACTTATATTATGGCTCATAAAAGATCAATCAGCTGATGCAGCTTTACAAGCACAATACAAGTCATGACGGTACTCACAAGCAAGCTGAAGGTCGATCAGTCGATGCAGCCCTATTTACTAAAGAACTTATCGAGATCTACAGTACTCCTACTCCTAATGTGATGATTAAAGCGGGAAACATTGTGTTGATTGATTGTTCGTGTTCTTGTACAATAACCGAGGTCCAATATTTATACCCAGAACCTAAACATGAATCCTACTTAAATACGACTCATTACAATTCTTAGAATAAAAGAAAACATTCCTAACTTAAAATAACTTGGACCCTAATCTTTTCCTTTCTGTAGAGTCCGACATATCTTTCCCCGTAGTCCATTGACGTCGTCTGCTGACATTATCCAAAAAGAGCTAATTCTAGTACCGCATCTAAATCAGCTAACATCGATCTTTACGCAACTGATTCCTTGATGACACAATCCAGGAAGCTTCGAGTTTCCACGCTCTCCTTCTAAAATTTTGGTGTAAATACATGCCCCTAATTTTGGAATAAAAATAATTTTATTCCAAATTTTCATTCATCTGCTCACCGTGTTGCAACCACATATTCTGAAACAAACACGTGACTCCTAACTTTTGGGGCTGAACTTTATATAACATCCCAATAGTATAATCTTCAATCCACTCGACCGATTTACTTCCCCCTTCTTCTTCGAACAAGCCCTATCAACCAAAGCCGCCACCACTAGAGCTCCAACTCTAGTAGTTTCTCCCTTTTGCTCGGGCTGCTTTTCAAGTCACTCCTTTGCAACCCTTTCTCAAATTCAGATCTATTCCAACTACAATGGCGACCAGCGACTACATCCCTGAGTTATGTCTCAAAATTTCCGCTTCTCAACTATCAGTTGCTGCTCTGTATTTCCTTTTTCTTAAGTTCATCTCATCTGACTTTCTAGGGATTGAAAAATGAAATTTTGATTCCTTCATCTATTATTCCAAATGCTTATTACCTTTGACCCATGGGAGATACTAATCCTTTGGATTTTATCAATCAAGAAACCAATTAAATTCCCTTCAGACAGTCCTTGGTAGATTTATCTTCTTGGAACACCAAAAAACTCTTTAGGAATTGGCCCAAAATACCTAAGCGATGGAGAGACTGGTTCCAAAGAGTGTCAGATAAAAAGGACGGAGATTGGGAAGTTTATGATTTAAGCCAATGCCTGACACTTTTACTGTCCAGGATGGAAAGAAATGATTCACTCCTAATTGTCGCTTCTTATTTCTGGTCCAACACCTTGAATGTCTTTATCTTTGGTCATGGTCCGATGACTATTACGTTGGTCGATGTTCATATGTTGACGGGCCTTAGAATAATAGGACCAATGCAGCCATACGAACTCTTAGGTGCTGGGTCAAAGAAGCTAGCCAAAATATCGGACTACACAGGATGAGAAAACTATATCTAGAACCACATTGCGAATGAATCGATTGTTAGCGAAAAAGAACATGTGGCTTTTCTAAACATGTGGTTAGAAAGATTCATCTTCTGTAGGTCATCTTGTGGTCTGACTTACAACCACAAACTCTTGGCAGAGCATCTAGCAGTAGGCGCTGAGATTCCTCTTGGAAAATATTTGTTAGGATCAGCTTACCACTTGATGCAACAGGTGGTTGCCCAACTGCTGAAGAATGAAGCAGTGCACACCATCAGCAGCCATTGGTGGTTAATACAAATGTGGTTAAATCTGTATATGCATAGGATTATGAAGCCAAATCTCCAAAATTTGAGTTTTCCCTCCTCCAACTTTGATGAGGAATAGAAAGACAAAGAAGGAAGAACTCGCTAGTGTATGAACTATGGTGAAGCTGCATCGGCCATAGCAATTACTATCGATGTGGGCCACCTCTTCAAGAAGTTTTATAGAGGGTTTGATATAGATATTCTGACATGGCTACCCTATGATAAAGATGAGGACAATGAGTTGGTCTTTCCATTCAAATTTTGATCTGAATCAGGCTGCTTAGATGAAACAGCAGTTGCAATCTTTAATTCTTTCATCAAACCATGTGTTCTACCAGCCAAATTTCATCATGGCCATGGCAAAATGTCCATAGGTCCTTTTCTTCTAGGCAACCATCCAACTTATGAGTTTTACAACCCTTCTTTCGTAGCTCGCCAATTTGGTCTTGGTCAACTACCCCCTAGCTATTTTTCAAAGATATACTGAAATCAAGAGAAGACATCAATGAGGCAATGGAAGCTTCTAGAGTTTTCCAGTTAGGATCAAATCTTCCTTCCCTCTATTTGCATGAATGAACTAGAGCCACCTTCACTTTAAATTTATATGATTCCTGGTGGCAAGAATGGCACTCCCATCTCTTCTGTAGGCCAGCCCATCCTAGCTGCATAGCTCTAGATGAAAATTTCACTTCTGACAGTGAGGTAACTAGTTAACTCTTTTCTTCCATAAAGATCATCTGCTAAAGTCTCTCTGCCAACTCATCTAATAGAAACCCCCTTGCAGGATGCTAAATTCAATCCCCCAAATGTGGATAAAAAAGACATGGCATAGAGTATTATCCGCCATATCCAATCTCAAGACTAGGATCAACTGCACCTACACTGAAGAAGCTAATGAAAACCCAGACTGCTCCTACAATTATAGCATATCAATCCTCAAAATACAAAGCACCTCAAGGAGTAATCCAGAAAAGCACCACAAGGAAAAGATTTTGCAGAACAAGACCATCAGCTGCTTAGGTAAAACAATCTATCTTCTTTCCAAAATGATGGTCTATTTCTAATCCAATTCCTTTTCTTATAGTTGTCCACCATTGCATCTAATCGGCTCTGGGTGCTAAACTGTTGTCCCATGCGTTTGGATTAGCACCAACCAAACCTTCATCGACTCCTAATGCTGCCAAGGCATCTCCTCAAAATTCTTGATTTTCATTCAATTTTCATCTCTCCCTAACCATCTCACCTCATTAGACGCTACCTAAGGAAATATCCACGCAAGAACAAAAAATCAACAGTCCATCAGTCGAAGGCGAGCCTATTAATGTTGACACCCAGACTGTCAATTCCCTAGTTCAGCAAATAATCGATGGTAAGAAAATCATACATCTATTTTATCCTTGTGCAACAAACTTGAATTGAAAAATTTTCCTTGATGTTTGCAGATACCAGTGTTGAAAGTCTAGAGTCGATTCAACCAGATATCATTGGTGCATCATCAGTTGTTCCTTCTCCTCAGATGGAACCAGCTCTAAGCTACTCTTTCAATTTTCAAGAGTATATAGATGAAGATGAAATCAGCTCATCAGCCATCTCCTTCAAAGAAGCTTTGTCAGAGGAGACCAAAAATTGGCTAAAAGACATGCTGCCAATGCTCAAAAAGAATATAGCCGATTTGGTCTAGGATGCAGATCCTATGAAAAGAACTTTCCTAGCCATTAAGAGTAACTTGCCTTTGAATCTTGCTGAAGTTCTGACACATTTGTCCAACATTGAGGATCAAGCTCCAAGAGTGAAAAAAGCTCAAAGAAACCTAGCTGATCACGAAGCTTTATTGGCCAAGAAGAACTCCAACAAATAAGAGGCCAAAGAGCTAGCATAGCTAATTAATAATTTGAAGAACTCCCCTTTCAAGATTGAACCAGAGTTGAACCAACTCAGAGCTAAGCGCATCAAACTTGAGAAAGAACTAAAGAATGTGAAGGCTTGCATCGATCGTCATGAGTCCAACCTGGCTCAAATACCTGATGCCATCAAGCAAAAGAGATGGGAGATATTGACCAAAGTTAAAGAGGGTAAAGCCATCCGTAGCAACCTCGAGAACATCCTTGGATCAGCCAAAAAAGACAGGTAACAAATTGCAGAAGTTGACGCCATCGGCTAAAAGCTTTGAAGGCAATCTAGGATGTTTTGAACTTGTAATCTAAATGTCACTATTTGTAACATATATCATGTGTGAAACTAATGAGAACCAGCCTGTCGATCTGTTTATCCCCTGATTCGGCTAAAAGAGTAGATTTGAAAAAAGCCGATCCTAGACTTCTGACTTCAATCCAATTAAGTCTGAAAACACGACCTCCACTAAGAAAACTCTTTAACTTCTGTCCTCAGTTATCAATGATGCATTCTCTTTGGCATTAGTGGGGTGGTGCTTCACCTTCTATTAATTGTCATTACCTTTTGCACGTCCTGAGATATCTGCCACTTTGCTTCATAGCTATAAATACCACCCGAGAGCCCTGGCCTCAAACACACACATTTCGCAACTGCTTTTGTTTTTGCACTAGAGGCGATACCCTTTGGTATCGGCTATTAGAGTCGACGACTAACAAATGGGCTATCAAGCATTAACCTAGACGCTAGAATAATACTTCTTTAGATATTTTCCATTGATCGTTCTATCAAATTCTTCTCTCCCTTCTAGTGTTTCCAAAATATAAGCATTGCCAGGCGCACAATGACTAATCCGATAAGGACCTTCTCAATTAGGTGACTATTTGTCAAACTTGTTGTCCTTACACCCAATCAACAATTTTACTTTTTAGACTAATTCTCCTTCACCAAACTACTTGTTCTTGACCTTTTTGTTATAATGCCTTGCAACCCTTAACTTATTAGCTTCAATATTCTCAAGAGCACGCAGCCGATGACAACTTAAGTCCTCTAAATCATCCATCATTAAATTCTTATAGACTTTGGTTGTCAAATCATTCTATAATGTAACATGTCTTGATCCAGTCTAGATTTCCCAAGGAAGAACTGCATTATGCCCATATACTAACTCATAAGGTCGTGATTGAATCAATGCATGGCAAGCCATCCTGTATGCCCACAAAGCCTCATTGAGTGTTAAGTACCACTTCCTTTGTTGCTCCTCAATTTTCTTCTTAATCAATTTAATCATAATTTGATTGGATACCTCTACCTGGCCATTAGCCTAAGCATAGTAAGGAGAAGAATTTAATAACTTAATTCCCATACTAACAGCAAAATCTTTGAACTCTTCTGATATGAACATTGTCCCCTAATCAGTAGTAATAGTTTGAGAAATTCCAAAATGATACACAATATGTTCCTTGACAAAATCAACCATATTCTTTGAAGTTACCATCTTCAAAGGAATTGCATCAACCCACTTGGTAAAGTAATCTGTAGCTACCAATATAAACTTATGTCCTTTACTTGAAGGTGGAAAATCTAGCCAATTAAATCAATTCCCCAACCTCAAAATGGCAATGGTTTAATTATTGCATTCATAGCCGATGCAGGCAATTTCTGAATATTACCAAAATCTTGACAATCCTAACACCCCTTGTAATATTCAAAACAATCTTCTAGTATTGTTGGCCAGAAATATCTAGACCTGTGAATAATTCATTTCATCTTATAAGCTGATTGATGAGCTCCACATATCCCTTCATGTACTTCACCTATCAACACTTTAGCTTCTTCTTGATTTAAGCATTTATGCAACACCCCATCGACTATCTTGTAATATAACTGATCATCTAACAAAACATACTTAGTCAATTTATACCTTAGTTTCCTGGTAACCTTCTATGATGGATTCTTAAGGTAATCGGCTATTTCAACTCTCCAATCATTAGTCAAGGTTTCACTGCTTAAGATCTCTTGAAACACTCGATAACCTATGTTGACACCGTTTTTTGCACGTGTCAAAATGATCAGAGTGGGCTAATCGGCAGGAGGAAAGTTACCGTATACGCTGACAGTCGATGAAAATCAGCTTGTAAAGATGGTTGCCGATGAATGGTGGTGATCGATGGAAAGGTTGATTTAGACTCGGGCGTTGCCGATAAGGTTGGAGATGTTATTGTCGATGCCGATGAAGGAAGGCTTGAAAACTACTGCCTGATGAAACAGGAAGTATGCCGATGGAAAGGAGGTCGGTGAGAATTCCATCGTAATTGAGGCGGACAGGGAAATAGATAGGAGTTGATTTCCTTTTCTATATTTGTTAGAGTATGATTCATGTAAGAGTCACGTGTTTCCTTAGATATGGACTTGGTGTCCTAGTCGTATTTGGTTATGTCTCTTTAGATCAGGGTATAAATATAGATTGAGGGGCAATGTAATATATATCAATCAATATCAAAACCAATTTTTACTCCTATTTGCATCTACTTACTTTTCGGCGACTTCGTCAATTTGCATATTTTTTCCTTTTTACGAGTTCTCATTGATTCGGCGAGTTGCATCGCTTCAGTGCGACCTTCGGCGATTCTCGAGTTCCGCGTGAGTACCTCTTGGCCGTGACTTCCGGGCGTATCGCTGTTGTCAGGACCAAAGTGCTCGTATCTTCATCCTTGTCGATTAACAGGTCAAATCGACTGGCACGCTTTGGATATCGATTCGGGTATTAGCCCTTTGTGTTTGCAGATCCACTTTTGCATCAACACATCTTTTGGCACTGCCCAGTGGGACAAATCAATCCGATCAATATGTTCAATCCCGAGATCGATTCAGGGAACATTATCGCGGTATCAGAAGAAGATCTTAAGGAAGAGCAGAGGCAGGCTATGGAAAAGGCTGTAGAAGAATACAGGCAGCTTTGTCTGAAATCATTTAGCCTGAACAAGAGTGGACAAGTCATCCAGAAGCAAGATTTGCCGTTGCCTCGGCAGGTTACCTTTGACTCCAATCCTGGTAAACTTCAAGAGATGGTTAATTCTGCAGTAAATCATGCTTTGATTAATCATTCCAATGTGCTGTCCAATACTGTTCATAATGCTGTGGTTCGAACTCTCAAAGAAGGACAAGCGTCACCGCATTACGTTGGGCCTACCTATCACCAACCAGAGCCGGCATCTGTCAATACTCCATCGGCTCCCTCGGCCGTTGTGGGTACAGAAGTTACTTCTCCTCCAGTATCGGTAGGCTTACCTAATATTCAATCTACACCGATACGATCAGATCTGGTACTACCAGGAGGACGAGTTCAGCTTAATACAGATCTATCGGCATCAGCTATGTCAGGCCCTGTGTCTCAGAATAGCCAGATTCCTGCTAATTGGTGGGGATATGGTATGCCTCCGGAGTCATCTGCTTTCAATCCTGGGTTACCTCAAGTGTTTGATGCAGTAGGAAAAGCTCCTATACCATCGGCTGTTTCGCCGATGGCTCAAGTGCCTCAATATGCCACAGCAACTACTGTGCAACCAACTCCAGGAGGTTTCTAGATGCCTTTGGTTCAAACACCCAATTCAAGTCCATCGGCAAGCTTACTGCCGATGCAGCAGAAAGCCCCTGCTATGAGTCAAACTAGGGGTTCAGTTCATGCCTCAAGCTGGTTATAATTATCCAACAATGTCAGCAAATTACCAGCCATCGGTAAGTTTTGTACCGATGAGTTCTAATAATGGTTGGTCAGGACAGTTACCTGTTCAACATACAGTTCAGCAAAATCAGCAGGTTGCAGGGATTCAACAAGGTCATATGCAAGCTGGTTTCTAGAATCAAGCATCGGCAGCTCAGCCGATGAATCCTTTCCAACAGGTTAATGGACCACAAGTAACGGCAAATATGCCGATTGCTGGAGATCAGTGGGCCACAAAGATATGTGGAGGGATATCAGCAGGCACCTCCTATAGAAATTCAGCCAGTTCAGTCAGCAGGAGGCTGATGCTTTTTGGGCCGATAAGATAGCAGAAATTATGAAGGATCAGTTTGGGATAAAGCCCAAGGTCAATACTTATTCTTATCGGACTCCATACCCTCCTGCATATGATTTAATTCCTCTCCCAAATCGGTACAAGGTACCAGATTTCACTAAATTCTCTGGGCAAGATGATACATCAACAATGGAACATGTCAATCGCTTCATTATTCAATGTGGAGAGGCAGCTAGCAGAGATGAATTAAGAGTTCGATTATTTTCATCATCTTTGTCTGGATCGACATTTACATGGTTCATTTCATTACCACCAAATTCTATTATTACTTGGGTTGATCTAGAAAAACAATTTCATAAGTATTTCTTTGCTGGAATCCATGAAAAGAAGCTTACCGATTTAGTAAAATTGAGACAGCGTAATGATGAATCGGTAGAAAGCTTTGTGCAAAGGCTACGAGATGTAAAAAATAAGTGCTACAGCCTGGTGCTGGATGATCGGCAGCTTGCCGATCTGGCTTTCCAAGGGTTATTGCCACATCTTAAAGACAGATATGCTTCTCAGGAGTTTGAAAGCCTCAGTCATCTTGTGCAAAGGATCTCTGATCAAGATACTAGGGTTTTTGAACCTAAAAAGAATTGGAGTAAAAAAGTATCATTTGTTGAAGAAGTAGGAGATTCTGATTCTGATGAAGAACCAGTTATCGGCTTAGCTGAGTGGGTTAAGAATAAAAAGCCGATATCTTGTCCCTTTGGTCAGAAAGAGCCAGAAAAGTTTACCTTTGATATCACCAAGGCCGACAAGATATTTGATCTTCTGCTTCAAGAGGGCCAAATTAAGCTGTCACCTAATCATGTGATCTCATCGGCAGAAGAGTTGAAGAAGATCTTGTACTGCAAATGGCACAATGCAACTTCACACAGTACAAATGAGTGCAAGGATGTTCAGACAACAGTTACAATCGGCTATTGAATCTGGGAGAATTAAGTTTGGTACTTCCTAAGGCCCAGAAGCCGATGAAAATTGATCAACACCCTTTTCCAGCAAATATGTTGGAGGCCAAAGGGAAGACCAAGGTATTGACTGTCAGAGGCTGCTGAGAAAAACGCATCAGTAGGATCCCCAACATTGGATAATTACCGATGATGCAAAAAGTAAGGGTTTGCTGGGAGAAAGCAGTAGTTCCAAAAACCCTCCTCGACCTGGCATTGTGATTACCCATCGAAGGCAGCAGGAGGGTTGGCGTCAGCGTAAGGACCGATATCAACAACAGCAAGAAGAGAGACGTCGGGAAGAATGGTATCGGCATAAAGATCATTGGAGGTGCCCGTTTTTCATCCATTGCTGGGAAGAAGGTATTAAATTGCCAACTATTGAAAATTGCCCTGAGTGCAATGGTTATTATGGGGTCAATCAGTCAGAAAGGAGGTTTCAACCTGGCAATCAGGGTTTATTTATCAATGAGCCAATCAGAGGCAGAGCATCAGTGCATGATCGGCTGGGGGGCAGACTTAGTGTACATGAAAGGCTTGGTAAACGCGCTGGATATTTTCCAAGGAATCAAGAAGAGCTTGAGGAGATGGCAAACGCAAGAGTTCCCGATGAAGAAATATTCTACAGGAGACCCTAATATATGCCGTGTAGAATCAACTGGGACCTGTTATCAGCCGGTTTGGAAAACCAAGTTTCCTCGATGGTGCCCGGAGGGTCTGACAAAGACACAGAAAAGGAGGATGCAACGTGAGCATCAGGAGGATTTATACCGAGAGGAAAATTCCTCCAATGAGAGGTCCAGGTCATTAGCAGTGGCAGGTAAAACACAAAAATAAGGGTCCATCGGCAGATGTTAATATGGTATTCATGTTGCCGATGGAGTTTTTGGCACTATCTGATAATGAGGAAGAAGTTGTTCTCTCTGATCAAGTAGCTCAGTTGACACTAGATCCAATGATGGCTGTTTTTGAGAAACCTACTGATGACGAGAGACAGCATCTTAAGGCTTTGTTTGTGAAAGGCAGAGTTGATGGGCAGCCTGTATCTAAGATACTTATCGATGGAGGGGCTGTGATTAATATTATGCCTTATGTGATGTATCGGAAACTTGGTAAGGGAGATCAAGACTTGACCAAAACCGATATGATGCTGAAGGATTTTGAAGGCAATGTGTCACCGGCTAAAGGGGCAGTATGCGTTGAATTGACCATCGGCAGCAAAACCTTGCCGATGACGTTCTTTGTTATTAATGGCAAGGGTGCATATAATCTGCTTCTAGGGAGGGATTGGATTCATGCTAATTGTTGTGTTCCTTCTACAATGCATCAATGCCTCGTACAGTGGATTGGGGATAAGATTGAGTTTGTCCCTGGTGATTCTTCTTATATCATCGCATCGGCAGAATCAGATACTTATGAGCGAACTAAATGCATATCAGGAGAAGTTTGGGAAAAAGAGTTCCTTAGAGTTGCTGATTATGAAATTCCACCGATCCAAGCAGTCGGTTCTGAAGAAGAGTTTTAATGGATAGGTTTGCCGATGATGGAAAATTAGGTCAAGGGTTCACATCGGCAGATGATTTAGTAGAAGTAGATATTGGTGATGGCGATAGGCCAAGACCTACTTTTATTAGTGCTAAGTTAGATTCCAAGTATAAGCAGCAAATAACTGATTTGTTAAAAGAGTATAAAGATTGTTTTGCTTGGGATTATACTGAGATGCCTGGATTAGACCGATCGATAGTTGAACATCGGTTACCTATCAAATCTGGATTTCGGCCACATCAGCAGCCAGCGCGCCGATGCAACCCTAATATACTTCCTGACATTAAGGCCAAAATAACTAAATTAATTGAGGCAAAGTTTATTCGGCAGTGTCGATATGCAGAGTGGATCTCTAATGTGGTTCCTGTTTCTAAGAAAAATGGAAAACTTCGTGTTTGTATTGATTTCAGGAAATCTCAACAAAGCCACACCGATGGATGGCTATCCAATGCCGATTGCTAATTTGTTGATTGATGCTGCAGCCGGACATCAAATTATCAGCTTCATGGATGGTAATGCAGGTTACAATCAAATATTCATGGCTGAAGAAGATATTCCCAAGACTGCTTTCAGATGTCCAGGTCATGTAGGGTTGTTTGAGTGGATAGTCATGACGTTTGGTTTGAAAAATGCCGGCGCTACTTATCAAAGAGCTATGAACTTTATTTTTCATGGATACATTGGCACATTAGTGGAGATCTACATTGATGATGTAGTGATTAAGTCTGGAGATATCACAAAACATCTAGCCGATCTACGAAAGATACTGGAGTGCACAAGGAAGCATGGATTGAAGATGAATCCTAATAAATGTGCATTTGGTGTATCGGTGGGTCAATTCTTAGGTTTTATGGTGCATCAGCGGGGCATCGAAATCAGTAGGAAGTCTATTGATGTAATTAACAAGGTGGTTGCTTCTGCTAATAAAACTGAATTGCAATCTTTGATCGGTAAGATTAATTTCATTAGAAGATTCATATCTAATCTGTCGGGTAAGATCAAGGCTTTCAGTCCATTACTTAAATTGAAAGCTGATCAGGAATTTATATGGGGAGCTGAGCAGCAGTTAGCCCTAGATGAAATTAAGAAATGTTTAACAAATCCTCCAGTGCTAGTTCCACCTCAACACGGGAAACCTTTCAGGTTGTATTTGTCAACTGATGATACCATTATCGGTTCAGCTCTTATTCAAGAATTTGAAGGGAAAGAATGTGTTATTTATTATTTGAGCAGAAGATTAGTGGATGCTGAGACAAGGTATTCGGCCATCGAAAAATTATGTCTGTGTTTATACTTTTCTTGTGTCAAATTAAAACATTATTTGTTATCTGCCGAATGTACGGTCATATGCAAAGACGATGTAGTCAAGTATATGCTGTCGATGCCGATATTAAGTGGTAGAATCGGCAAGTGGATTTTAGCATTATCAGAATTTGAACTACATTACGAATCGACTAAGGCAGTTAAGGGGTAGGTTATGGCTGATTTTGTCACTCAACATTGTAATACAGTGGACTCTCTGTAGGTTGCTCCTTGGACACTTTTCTTCGATGGGTCCACATGTGGTGAAGGAGCAGGTATCGGCATTGTGTTGATTTCACCTCAAGGAAGGAAGTATGAGTTTTCATTGCGATTGTTGCTACATCGACAAACAATCAGGCTGAATACCAAGCCTTGATAAAAGGGTTAGAATTGCTGAAGGAGATACGTGCCGATGCTGTTGAAATCTTTGGTGATTCTATGCTAGTTATAAATCAATTGGCTAGGATTTATGAATGCCGAAGTGAAGTTTTAATTTCGTATTATGAAAGATGTTTGCAATTGTTGAAAGGGTTTAGAGATTTTCATCTTGAACATATTTCTTGACTGCATAATGAAGAGGCTAATCAACTAGCTCAGCATGCTTTAGGGTATCAGCCTATTCAGGAAGTGCTAACATCGACAGTCGATACCGATGGCTAGAGAAAGGAGATTGTCGATTATTTAAAGGATCCATATAAAAAGGTTGAAAGACGTATAAGGTTCCAAGCTACCAAGTATGTGCTCCTCGATGATGAATTATATTATCGAACTATAGATGGAGTTTTACTCAAATGTGTTAGCAGTGATGAATCGAAAAGCTTGATGGGTGAAATTCATGAAGGAGTGTGTGGAGCGCATCAATCGGCTTTCAAGATGAAGTGGATGATCAGAAGGAATGGATACTATTGGCCGACTATTCTTGAAGATTGTTTTAAGTATTTTAAAGGATGTCAGGGGTGTCAAAAGTTTGGTAATGTTCAAAGAGCGCCTGCATCGGCTATGAACCCTATAATTAAACCTTGGCCGTTCCTATCTAGATGGATGCATAAAAGTATAAGTGCTGATAACAGTCCTATCGGCTAGAATTATACAAGGATGTCAATGTCTCATAAAGTGCCGATGCAATAGACAAGATTTACAAGTTTAACAAGGATTGGATAGCCAATATCGCACGCAGGCGAATCTGGTCGGCTTCCTTCATTTCTTTGATGTCTTCATCGGCAGCACCCTCCACAGGCTTGAGTTTTTTCTTCATGGCCAAGGCTTTGCGAGCCTAGATGTCTCTTTCTTGCTGAAGGGCCTTGATGGCATCGGGTAGCTGGTTTTCTTCTTGTTGGGCATGAGTTAAGGCTGCCTCGACTTCTTTCAATTCAGCCAATAGAGCCATCCTCTTTGCCGATAAATCTAAGATTTTCTGCTTAAGTTCAGCGCCCGAAGTCTGCAAGTTGCCAATGCCCTTGTGCTTCTCATCGGCAATCTGTTTTAGTTGTAGCATCTCTTCTTTGAGTTGAGCCTGAGCTGCTCTATCGGCAATGCGTTGAGCAGCCCGTTGATATTGCAGTTGGTGGCTTTCTAAATGGGCTGCTGGGAAGAGTGCTTCTTCAACATCGGCAGGGACCTGGCCACAGATTGTTTTGAAAATTGCCTTTGTGGGGTCCGAGTCATCTACCAGTTGGGCGATATCCTGCTGTAACAAGTCCAGGAGAGCTTCCAACTTGGACTTAATTTCTGCCGATATTGTTCCCAGTGCAAGGGAAGAACTTGCTTCCTCTCCATCATCATCAGAAACGTCAATGGCAAAGGAAAATAGGCTGTTTGGGGAGTCTTGTTCCTGAGAAAAAGAAAAAGAGGTCAGTTAAGGATAAGTATGAATATTATAAATCGACTAGGTCAATCGGCTTACCTGTTTCAAGGCAATTTCTTGTACTTGGCTGGAGGAAGCAGCCTGGAGTATGCCGTGTGGAGGATCGGCTGAGCTTGCCAATGGGATATCCTCTGTGGCCTCATTGGTGGTTGGCCCTTGGGGTATGATGACTGATGGTATGTCCTGTACAGGAGGATTAACTGCTTCCTCAGTTGCATCGACTGATTCTTGCCGGCTTGCAGATGTTGGGGAAGATGTGGGGATCGGCATGGACTTCTATCGTTTTGGCTGTGCCTCGGCATCTGTTAAGGCTTTGCGCTTTGCTTGGGCCTCAGCAATGGTTGGCTGGGGGGCATCGACACTTGTTGGTTGTGGAGCTTGAACATCTGGTACGCTTGCCGATGTACCCGTTTGTTGCTGCAAAACAAGTGTAAGGTATGATATTTAACAGATAAAATATAAAATCAAAGGAATACCTCTGAAGGTTTGTCAGAGGTAATGGTGCTTGATGTCGGAGGAATTGCCGATGACGATCCAGCAGCGGCTCTTACACCCTGATGATTAATGTTAATACAGTCTGTGATCGGCATGAGTAGAAATAAACAGGGTTGTTACCTTGAATGCCTTGATTAGGGTTGTAGCAGCAGCCAATGGAGTGGCCCTAGCTGTAGCCAATTTGGACTTGGAGGTTATAGTCTTGGCACGGGTCTTCTGGTGAGTCAAAGTAGCTAAGGTGGGGGCGTTGTAGCCGATCGGTGATATCGGGGAAACAGGCCAAAGATCGAAGGGTTTCCCACTTTTGCTCATAGATGGTGCTGGGTTGTTAACCTGTCATGAGAAAGTTAGTTACCGACATATGAAAGGAAAAAGCAGAAGGGAGTTAAAAGAAACTTACTGCGTCATCGGGAATGGCGTATTCAGGGTCGATCATGTGCCGATATGTGTGAGCAGATGTTGCAAACAGTTGTTCCCTCCACTCTCGCCACCATTGCTTATATGATTCGATGATGAAAGATGTTGGCATCCAGATGGATAGATCGACATCTGTAGTATTAGCATCGGGGGAGAGTCGCACTACCCTGCTCCAATCTATTCCGCAGGTGATTGTTTCTCTGGGTTTGATCACATCGGCAAAACAAAGTTTGATTGGCAGTTGCCCAAAAGCCAATTGACGGGATACTGCCGATGGATTGTAAAATTCATACGTGATATTGGTGTTTTCCCGCTACCGAATGTGTTTACTAGGATTGCCCTGGGAGTAATGATGGCCATCATGAGTTCATTATCCTGATTCAGAGTGTCATCGGCAAAGTTGAAAAGAAGGGGGAATCTATTTTCTTCGTCAATATAAGGTACCCAGGCCCTATGATCACGAGAAAGACCATTATAGAAGCTTTGGAAGAATCTGCCGATCTGGTCTTCATTGGCCTCTATTCCAGGGAGGACAATTATGGCTTCACCAAAATTGAGGGGTGAGCGTGTTGCTGATTCCTCATCCCCAAGCACGTGGTCTTCAGCAATTTCTCGTGGGAATTGTTGGGCAAAGAAGTCCCATTGCAAATGTTTGTGCATATGGGCATTCAGCCACATGTTGATAAACCACCATGGGCCTCCTAAGTTGTCGATGGGTTCGCCAAGCAAAAGTTTCTGAGACACTTGATGAAGAAGATGATAAGTGGAGCTCAGAAGGTATCGGCCAAGAGGGAACCTTACACCATTGGCCAAGAGTTCAGCCGCGGGGAGGAAGGCATTGGTTGGTCCTACTGATCGACCACAGAAGATAAATTTTTCTAACCACATATTCAAGAATGTGGCATGTTCCTTCTGGTTAACTGTCTCAGTCCTCTGGCATTCTTGAATATATCCCATCCAACCGCTGATGTTGCGGGTATTCACCCTATATTCAGATTTTTTGTCATAGATGGAGCCTTCATCGGCAGTTGAAATGTCCAAGCTAGTGAGCATGTAGACATCGGCAAGTGTGGGAGTAGCTGGGCCATGTCCAAACATAAAAGTGTTTGTTGTGTCTGACCAGAAGTAAGCAGTTGCAATCATCATTGACTCGTTCTTTTGCATATCGGCATTGGATAGCCTAATGCATTGGTCTAGCTTCCGTTCTGCCCAGTGTACTTGCATCGACCTGTTGACCCTCAAGTACCAATCTTTCCACCCTTTGGTGGTTTTGGGCCAAGATCGGAATGTATCATTCCATAAATTTAGAGAGAAATTTTGGGCTCTAAAAGGGATTCTGTTAACCTCTGCATTAATCAGATCAGTTGGATCTAGGTTGCCCATTGGTCCTAGGCATTGGAAATGCGGCTGATCGGTTGGAATAACTAATTTGTTGCGAAGTTCCTAAGTTTAGAGGATCCGAAGAACAAAGAAAAAGAGAAAAAAAATTACCAACTGTATGAACTCGCAAAGACCAGAGGAATTGAGGTAAAAAGTAACGGAAGTGGAACGAACCGCAGGGACATCGAAGTTGATTGCCATTATCTTGAGGTAGATGGGGGCACGAGCTGGAGACTCGAGGTTGACGCTGGAGAAAAGTTCTTGTTGGTTGAGGTCACGCAGTTGTTCGTCGGAGTCGCCGCCAGAAAGAGAGAATGCCAAAGATTGGAATCTGAGGGTAGAAGACGAGCGTTCCAGAGAAATCTATTTATAAGCCGCTTGGAGTAGGGGTATTCTGGACTTATCTCTATGCCGCGCGCATGTGGGTCGAGGTGGTTCAGATGGATATGGTAACTGTTCGCACGATAATCAAGGGATTGTACAGATGATTTGATGGCAAGTAATCATAACTTGGAAGAGATCTCGGTACAGGATATTTTAATTCTGAAAATGGCAGCATTATTATGTTAGGATCTTGTCGATGGATTATTGTTTTGGTATCTTAACCATAATCAGGGCAAGAGTGGTTGGAAATTGTGCGATATTTACTGAGGTGCGTGAATCAGGACTAGATTTGATTAGATTTGATAACAGATCAAGTTTTGGCTTGGAGGATGAGTTACAGTAATTGGGCGAAGGCAAACGTTATCTGGAGTAAATTTCAGAGCATTAATGGTTTTATACTCTGAAATTGGGGGGCATGTGTTGACACTATTTTTTGCACATGTCAAAATGATTAGAGTGGGCTAATTGGCAGGAGGAAAGTTACTGTATATGCTGACAGTCGATGAAAATCAGCTTGTAAAGATGGTTGCCGATGAATGGTGGTGATCGATGGAAAGGTTGATTTAGACTCGGGCGTTGCCGATAAGGTTGGAGATGTTATTGTCGATGCCGATGAAGGAAGGCTTGAAAACTACTGCCGATGAAATAGGAAGTATGCCGATGGAAAGGAGGTCGGTGAGAATTCCATCATAATTGAGGCGGACAGGGAAATAGATAGGAGTTGATTTCCTTTTCTATATTTGTTAGAGTATGATTCATGTAAGAGTCACGTGTTTCCTTAGATATGGACTTGGTGTCCTAGTCGTATTTGGTTATGTCTCTTTAGATCAGGGTATAAATATAGATTGAGGGGCAATGTAATATATATCAATCAATATCAAAACCAATTTTTACTCCTATTTGCATCTACTTACTTTTCGGCGACTTCGTCAATTTGTATATTTTTTCCTTTTTACGAGTTCTCATTGATTCGGCGAGTTGCATCGCTTCAGTGCGACCTTTAGTGATTCTCGAGTTCCGCATGAGTACCTCTTGGCCGTGACTTCTAGGCGTATCGCTGTTGTCAGGACCAAAGTGCTCGTATCTTCATCCTTGTCGATTAACAGGTCAAATCAACTGGCACGCTTTGGATATCGATTCGGGTATTAGCCCTTTGTGTTTGCAGATCCACTTTTTGCATCAACAACCTGACACACTCTGAGCTAACCGATTAGCCTCTTGATTTTGTGCTCTTAGAATATGCTAAAGAGAAATATGGGGAAACTCCTTGAGTAACCTCTAGCATTCATCATAGTATCCCCTCAGAATATCATCTTTACATTCATATAGGCCGATCAACTGATTAATAACTAGCTGTGAATCTCCAAATACTTCGATTGACTCAGCCTTTGCTTCATGAAGAAGTTGAAGTCCCTTAAGAATAGCTTCATATTCTGCTTGATTGTTGGTAGTCATTGGTTTAATTGGAAAAGCAAACTCAAAACTTGCCCCCCAAGGTGAAACAAAAACAATACCAATGCCACCAGTAACACCATCGGTGTTACACTATAATCATTTATTAAAACATGTCATGAGCATCATGTTATGTGTTAATACTTGTAATAAAGTGTGTAAATCAATTCTCATAACTCAAAACGATCGATAGAAATGGGAAACAAAAATTGATTTGATAGTTATGTTATATCACTTAGGGTTTAAAACCAATTTTTATCGAACAAAAATAATATAGAACATATATGCAACACTTAAATAAAGTTGAAAGTACAAACTTTGTAGATGACAATGAAATACTTGGTGCTGATAAATAATGTTGCTAGCTTATATTTCTAAGGGTTTGGAAATGCAATTAGAAATAGGAAGTCATTCAACACTTAGAAGATTTCATGAACTTTTTGTGAGCTAGACCTTGCGATGTCGACAATCTGGTTAAGAAGTAGGGTAGTGTTATGGATTGTTTTAGTAGCCTTATGTACCCTCTGATGTATGGTGAAGATCGCTTGGGTGTTTGGCCAACCGATTAGTTGATTTGGACGATTTAAAAAGCGTGCATGGCACGTCCTTGGCCGATTTCCTCGCGTAGGTGCGGTCATCGTGCCCCTAAGCCGACGTCAGCATGCCGGTCGCATGCGTGCATGCTTGGCTAGCCGTTGTGGCCTATAGCCCTAGCGCGTAGCAGTCCCACCTCACTGCCGTGCTGCAGCTATCGTAGTCCCATCGCGCATTGCGTGCTGCCACTGGCACTGCTCCGGTGCCACTAGGGCCGCCCGTGTTCGCTCTGCTATGCTGCACTGCTCTGCAAGCCACGAGCACCACTGCCGCTGTTGTCACATCACCGCGTTGTGTCGTTGGCCACCTTGGTACTGCACACATAGGATCACCCCCCACGTGCAACAGCTTCGCCTTCAGTCATGTCCCACCGAGGTAGCACAACGCCTCTTTGCACCGTGCCGCTACCACTACTGCCATGCTCTACCTGCACATGTAGCCATTCACCATCTCACCCTGTCTCTCTTATGGAATGGCGACGCGATGCAATGAGCCATCCTTCCTCCCATCCCCCCTCGCGTGCCATTACTACCGTCAGGGATGGCAGGCCGACATCCCCTCACGCGTATGGCTTTGCAATTCGCACACCTTGGTTCACTAGGGTCCAATTCATAGCACCTATAGCGATTCCATAAAGCTATCTAGCTGTGTAACCCTTACCGAGCCTCAGCCGAGCACTACCGATCGCCAATTTGGTGTTTTACTCACCGCCGGTTGTCTCTACCGCCACGCCTGACTTCGCTGGGAGTAAACCGGTATCCTTCAGTAGAGATTCAATTAGTTGCTCCTTTGAGCCTTCCTTGACCCCTTATTTCCATGCTCATGCTAGGTTCACCAGAGGCACTGCCGGTGACGTGCTGACGAGGAGTAGCCATGCTCGGGGCGGCGCCGCATCGCTCGATCGCACGCGGTTAGCACCGCTCGGGCCACCTCTGACCTAACCATCACCGCAGCTGCAACCACGGTAAGATAGTGATGCTATAGCGCTAGCTAGTACACCCCACAGTGGTTTAGGGTGGCCGGCATGGTCTTGCCACTATCACGCATGGCCATGCACCATGGTCACCACTCCCTTGAGCTCCGCCACTCCTATAACCTAGGCTCGTGTAGGCGCTAGGGTTGTAGATGGGGGTCAGCCTGTTAGTGGAGCTAGCATGGGTCCCGGCTAGCCAGCGTGGCCGTCCAATGCCATCGCTGTCGCATTGACACATGCGCGGGTGGCTGAGGACCATGTTGTTTGTAAAGGACGATGTTTGCGAGGGTTTTATTACAAAGTCATAGTCTGTTGAAATAGCGCACATAGTGTTGGTAGTATTATCGAAGAACGTGAGGGTGTTTTTGCAAGTTGGTCGGCTAGCGCGGGCACACCGTCGCGGGCCGTTTGCGTGCATGGGCCACGCCTATGGGCAGCACGTGCACGCGTGCTACGCACGTGTGGGCCGCGTGAGAATTGGTTTTCCTTTTTCCAGATCTTTGGAAAATTATAGTAAATTCTGTAGGTGTCCAAAAATAGTGAAACAAAATTTGTTAGGTTCATAAAATGTGATCTATCTGTTGATGTAGTTAGTTTACATTTATCTGTGAGAATGTTAGGTTCATTAATTCATTTATGAAAGTTGAGCATTATTTAGATTAATATTTGTAGGAATTTTTGTGGCAAATTGGTAATAGCTTTGACCATAAAATTTTTACACTAGGTTCATTGTATTATTATGAACTCACTATAATTTTGGTTGCCTTAGAATATGTTGAGAAATATGGTAGCTAAGTACTCCTTGTTGTAGTATATAGGAAATCGTTAATAAGAGTAAGAATATATTTTAGTTGCTAAGTAGCACTTGTAGGTGAAACCCTGCTAGTTTGATGGAATAATGATTAGCTTGGTATCTTAGTCATTAGAGCTAGCTTAGTGGCTTGGTAGATGTATTATTACTTTAAGAACTGTTGTTGCCTTAATATTGAGTGTTGCATCATCATTGCATGCATGTAGAGAACGAGTTGGTGGAGTTCGTGACCATGGGCGAGCAAAAGTACGAGGTGATTGAAGAGTACAAGGAGGAGATCCTAGAGCCGCCACTGAATAACTGAGCTGACACCACGCCTGCCTAAGGCAAGCCTCGATGCATAATCCTTATTTTGAATAATCACTAGAAATATATATATGATGTGCATTTACATTATAGGAGTTATATTGAAACTACATGCACAGATATATCTACCTATGAGTCATACTAGCTTAGGTTGAGTAGCTGCTATGCTTAGGTTTTTCGATAGCATGAGTAACCTGTCGTTACTCACAATAGGTGTTTATTATTATCACTCTCATGATAAAATGGTGAAAGGAAAAAAGGAGACCGAGCAGAGATATGGTATGGGTATTGGTGGGTGTAAGAGGTTGTGTCCTACAACCAACAGGGCATAGCTTGGTTACACTATTTTCCCCATCCGTGTCGGTTAAGATCCGACCGTTGCATTGGGTTTTAGGCAAGTCACAGACTTATTATCCTGAGCATATACTTGTTTATGGGAGCAGGGAAGGTTCATTGCTCTCTTGTCGTGGGTTCTAGCTCTTTCTGTACCGACTGATTGGAGGCGGGGATGGTGGAGGTCTAAGCACCACACTGAGTCCGGGACTTAGGAGTGGAGGCTTCGAGTCCAAGTTTGGACGGGACCTAGACCCCTAGATAGGAGAGTGGTGGGTTGGTCTTGCTTGTGGCTAGGGTACAAGAAGGGCATGTGTTTTAGGGTACCCAGATAGGCACATTGATTGGTGAATCATCAGGTAATTCGGTACGGCTTGTCTATAGTCTATTATCGTAGTAAGAACTAGAAGATGAAAGATGGTGAAATGGATCTGTTTGCTCAACTCTTGCTTGAAAGTAGAATAGGTGCTTACATAGAGTGGCTAGATAATGAACTAATCATGACTACTAATAAGAAACATACATAAGGATCCACTACTAGTAATGCTTTTTGCGAAAAGTAAACCCAGCAACCCATAAAGCTTATCATATCCTTTGGAGTCGAGAAATTATTCCCAGTAGTCGGGTAAGTCTTATGAGTACATCATGTACTCAGGGTTTATTTACCCTAGTTGTAGGTGCAGTTTGAAGAGTAGCTATTGTGTGGATGATTCTTTTGGTGGGCACAGACGGATCCTTGTATTCTACCGTTAGATGTTTATTGTAATTCCACTGTTTAAATTTCGCACTTTGAACTTGGTACTGTAATAAGGTATTTCTAAGAACTCTGGTTGTATGAAATGGACTAAGTATTATAAACTCATTCTCATTATTGGATCCTAGAGGAAAAACGTGGATTATTCGAGTTCTACCTTGGGGTGTGCTCGACGGAATCCCCCCGATGTAGCTTGCTTTCGAGGTGCTTAGTGTCTGGTGGAAGACGAGTGCCTCTAAAGGTGTGTTATTTTGGGTAGTTCTGGCACAGGTGGTACTAGAGCCAATAATGAGTCTATGAGTTTCATAATTCTTTTCCAAAACCTAAAATTTGACCAACAAGAGTTATGCGAAAAGTAGGATGTGATAAAATTATATAAATAAGTATAAGCCCTAGCAATATGGTCTATCTAGGATAGTGGCACTGGTTTTATCTAATCAAGTTTCTGCATTTACACTAACTTATGCTACGTAAGAATCATTTAGTAAGCGGAAAGTGAGTGTGTGATGTGCCAAAAAATTTTGCGAATGCCGCTATATTTTGACTTGAGTGAACGGGTAGGCCGATGCATGTATCGTGAAAACAAAATCTTGCTTAAACTAAACTTCCCCCTACATGTATAATTTGGATTAGTGAACTGATAGGATAACCTAAAAGAATGCTTTAATAAAAGTCTTATCATTTCTCTAATCTCTTGCTCCTAATCTGGAGGGTTGTCCTTAATGGTTGGTCCCTATCTGTTTATAGATGAACCTGAGGTTTGGTCGCAGGAGTACCAGTGCTGGGGCGGACCTAGGTGATAATGATCACGGTAAGGGCATTGGCAACAACAATGGGGAGAACTATGAGGCCCCGCTTATGTCTCCTCCTCCTCCACCACCACCACCTCCAATGACCCATGCAGAGATGATGGCGAAGATACTGGCTGCTCGGCGTGAGTCAGCCTGTGCCTTGGAGATGCTAGCCCAGGCGATTGGTGGCTTCACCCATGGGGGCCACAGAGGCAATGGTGGGAACAGGGGTGGTGCCCATGGTCCCAAGGGGCCCTATTCTTACCAGGATTTCTTGAAGATGCACCCACCCACGTTCACACCGATTATAGAGCCTTTAGATGTGGAGCATTGGCTTTATATTCTAGAGCAGAAGTTTCTGCTACTCATTGTAACTAAGGAGCAGAAGGTGCGCTTTGCAGTGCAGCAACTGTTGGGTTCTGCCAGTGCATGGTAGGACACATTCAATGCCATGCAGCCAGTGGATCATCGTGTGAATTGGTAGGAGTTTACCACTGCTTTTAGAGAATACTACATTCCTGCTGGTGTGTTGAATAGGAAGTTGATGGAGTTTCTGGACCTGAGATAAGGGAGCATGTCTATAATGGATTACGTGAACAAGTTCAACCATCTGGCATAGTATGCTGGGATCCATGTTGACACTGATGAGAAGAAGAGGGACCATTTCTATCATGGCCTATCTTACAGTCTACAGAAGGAGTTATACATAGGGAACTACCAGACTTTTGGTGCTATGATGAATGCTGCCATTGCCATGGAGGGACTTTAGCATGACTCTTAGGCTGAGTGGAAGCACAAGTGGGTGATCATTGGGTCTTCTAGTCACTCACAGGCTCAGAAGGTATAGGTTATTAGGTGAGTGCCTTATCAATCTTTAGGTGGGCAATTGTTTCGTCAACCTCAGCAGACCCACCCAGCACCTCCCACTCAGTACCGTGCACCCACTCAGCAGCTACAATAGAAGCCTCAGGGGCAATAGGTCCCACCTCATCAGGGATAGGGGAACAAGCCTGGTGCATGTTTCAAGTGTGGCAAGGAGGGCCACTATGCTTGGGAGTGTCCGTAGAACTAGCCTGCACAGTCTTCCTAGCCTTTAGCTGACTCTCATCTAATCAAGCGGATGATTATCAAGAAGAAGGTGCCCATAAGCTGCTCTAGGCAATTTAACTTCACTGAGGCTAAGGAAATCTTGCAGAATGAACTGGTGATGACTGATATGTTTACCATTGATTCCCACCCAACATATGTGTTGTTTGATTCTGGTGCATCACATTTATTCATGAGCATGGGGTTTGCACAAAAGCACAATATATCTCTTATGGCTATACCTATTGCCTATAGAATCAGTACTCTGGGTTCACAGTTGTGCATTAAGACTCGAACAGAATAGTTGGATTAGTGCTAGCCACTCACACTTATCGCCTTTAGTTCATGGTGTTGCCTGGGCAAGGCATAGATGCAATTCTAGGCATGAACTAGTTGTGAGTATATGGGGTAGTCTTTGATCTTAAGCAGAGAGTTGTTGAGTTATGGCTTCCTTCTTTCGAGGATAGGATGTCTCTTCTTATGCCCTTAGATCTAGCCTTACCTGTTGCTGCTCATGTTGAAGCTTCTTCTGATCTCGCCTCTATTCCGGTGGTCTATGAGTTTCTGGATGTCTTTCATGAAGATCTATCTAGGCTGCCACCAGATAGGAATGTAGAGTTTTCCATTGAGTTAGAACCTAGCACTGCTCCTATTTCCCAGTGTCCCTACCGCATGGCTCCTAAAGAACTAGCTGAAATGAAGCAGCAGTTAGAGGAATTATTGGAGAAGGGATTTATCCGTTCTAGTTCTTCATCATGGAGCTGTCCAGCTATTTTTGTGAAGAAAAAGGATGGTACCTTGCAGATGTATATGGATTACTACCCTCTCAATGTGGTAATCATTAAGAACAAGTATCCTTTACCTCGTATTGATACATTGTTCGATCAGTTAGTGGGTGCCAAGGTGTTTTCCAAGATTGACCTTCATTAAGGTTATCATCAAATTAAGATTCAGCCATAAGATATACCAAAGATAGCTTTCTCTACTAGGTATGGGTTGTATGAATACCTAGTCATATCTTTTGGTCTCACCAATGCTCCTACATTCTTCATGTACCTCATGAATTCAATCTTCATGCCAGAGTTGGATAAGTTTGTGGTGGTGTTCATTGATGATATCTTGATATACTCCAAGAACAAATAAGAGCATCTTTGGATAGTACTGACACGATTAAGGGAATACAAGATGTATATCAAAATCAACAAGTGTGAGTTTTGGTTAGATTGAGTGTAGTTTTTGGGATATGTTCTAACACCTAAAGGTATCTCTGTAGACCCAAGCAAGGTGCAGGATGTGTTAAATTGAAAATCTTCCAAGTTAGTGCATCAGATTCATCAGTTCCTTGGTCTTGTTGGTTATTATCGACGCTTCATTCCTGACTTCTCCAAAATAGCTCAGCCGATAACCAAGCTGCTCTAGAAAGATATCAAGTTTGTATGGAGTCCAGCTTGTGAAGAAGCTTTTCAAGCCCTAAAGAAATTTCTTACCTCTTCTCCTGTTCTTGCCAAACCAAATATTGATAGGCCTTTTGATGTGTATTGTGATGCCTCAAGGATTGGGCTGGGATGTGTGCTTATGTAGGATGGACGTGTGATAGCTTATGCTTCGCGTCAGCTGAAAAAGCACGAGGTGAATTATCCCACCCATGATTTAGAGCTAGCTATTGTGGTGCACGCACTAAAAATTTGGAGGCACTATTTGTTAGGAAATAAAGTACATATTTTTACGGATCACAAGAGCCTCAAATATATTTTCGCTTAGTCCGAGGCAATGGAGGCGGTTGGAGCTAATCAAGGATTATAATTTGGAGGTTCATTACCATTCTAGAAAAGCTAATGTGGTAGCCGATCCTTTGAGTCGGAAGTCATATCAATTTGAAGAAGCATCTTTGTCTCTCAACCATGCTGAGGTGCTAGCCCATATTGCTCTAGTCTCAGATTTACTTAAGTAAATTATTATAAAGCAAAGGCAAGATGTTTTAGAAATTCCTCACATCAAGAAGATAATTGCCGAAGGGTGTGGTCCTCATTTTAGTATTGATGATCAAGGTGTTGTGAGGTTCAAGAATAGATTGGTTGTTCAGTCAAGTGAGGAGCTTAGAAGAAAGATTTTGGATGAAGCTCATCATTCCAAGTTGTCCATCCACCTAGGAAGCAACAAGATGTATCATGATTTGCGCCACTTATATTGGTGGTCCAATATGAAGCAGGATATCACCAAGTACATCGCAGAGTGTGACACTTGTGGGAGAGTTAAGGCAGACCATATGTGTACCCTAGGATTTTTGTAGCCCTTGCCTATCCCTGTTTGGAAAATGGGAAGATATTTTTATGGATTTTGTTGTGGGTTTGCCTCGCACATCCAAGGGCTATGACTTTATTTGGGTCATTGTGGACCGTCTCACTAAGTCTGCTAATTTTCTCCCGGTAGATGCTAGATATTCAGCCCAGAAATATGCCAAGTTGTATTTTGATCGGATTGTGACCCTGCATGGAGTTCCTCTTACTATCGTCTCCG
This sequence comes from Miscanthus floridulus, assembly GCF_019320115.1. Taxonomy (NCBI): domain Eukaryota; kingdom Viridiplantae; phylum Streptophyta; class Magnoliopsida; order Poales; family Poaceae; genus Miscanthus; species Miscanthus floridulus. Next base: position 46,457,414 of record NC_089583.1, on the reverse strand, counting down.
ATAGAGGGTCAGTCTTTGTCTCTCATTTTTGGGAGCAACTTCAACAATGTCTTGGTACTAATCTCCTCAGAAGTTCAGCTTACCATCCACAAACTGATGGCCAAATAGAAAGGGTAAATCAGGTACTTGACGATATGTTGAGAGCTTGTGCCATTTCTTTTCCTGAGAAGTGGGATGAATGCTTGAACTTAGCTAAGTTTTCTTACAATAATAGCTATCAAAAAAGTATTTGTATGGCACCCTTTGAAGCTCTATATGGAAAGAAATGTAGGACACCACTTAACTGGGTTGAAGTGGGAGACCATGGATATTTTGGGCCTAATTTTATCAAAGAAGCTCAAGAGCAAGTTAGTATTATTCAGAGTCATTTGAAGGCAGCTCAGAGCCAACAAAAAACTTATGCAGACAAGAGAAGAAGGTCCTTGCAATTTGAAGTGGGTGACCATGTGTATCTCGAAGTGTCTCCCATGAGAGGTGTGCATCGATTTGGTGTCCGTGGGAAGTTAGCTCCTCGTTATGTTGGGCCTTATAAGGTTTTGGAGCGATGTGGTCCTGTTGCTTATCGTCTCCAACTCCCGGATATTTTGTTAGCAATGCATAATGTCTTCCATGTTTCCTAATTAAAGAAATGTTTGTGGGTCCCCAATGAAGATGTGGAAATTGAAGGACTTCCCCTCCAGCCCGACTTGTCTTATATTGAGCATCCTGTCAAGATCTTAGATGAGAAAGAAAGAGTGACTAGAAACAGTGTGGTGAAGTTCTATAAAGTTCAGTGGCAAAACCACTTGGAGGATGAGGCGACGTGGGAGCAAGAAAGTTATATCTTGAAGCATTATCCCCACCTTTCTAGTTCACCAAGGTAGTTGTTTACATTGAAATGTATTTCTTATCTCTTTTCCCACGCTAGGCATAGGAAATCTCGGGACAAGATTTTGTTTTAGGGGGTAGATTTGTAACACCTTCGGTGTTACACTATAATCATTTACTAAAACATGTCATGAGTATCATGTTATGTGTTAATGCTTGTAATAAAGTGTGTAAATCAATTCTCGTAACTCAAAACAATCAGCATAAATGGGAAATGAAAGTTGATTTGATAGTTATGTTATATCACTTAGGGTTTAAAACCAATTTTTATCGAACAAAAATAATATAGAACATATATTCATCACTTAAATAAAGTTGAAAGTACAAACTTTGTAGATGACAATGAAATACTTGGTGTTGATAAATAATGTTGCTAGCTTATATTTCTAAGGGTTTGGAAATGCAACTAGAAATAGTAAGTCATTCAACACTTAGAAGATTTCATGAACTTTTGGTGAGCTAGACCGTGCGATGTTTGGTAATTTTTGTACGGCAATCTAGTTAAGAAGTAGGGTAGTGTTACAGATTGTTTTAATAGCCTTATGTACCCTCTAATGTATGGTGAAGATGGTTTGCGTGTTTGGCCAACCGATTAGTTGATTTGGACGCTTTAAAAAGCATGCATGGCACGTCCTTCGTCGATTTCCTCGCATAGGTGTGATCACCGTGCCCCTAAGCCAACGTTGGCACACCAGCCGCGTGCGCGCATGCCTGACCACACTTGGCTGGCCGCTATGGCCGATAGGCCTGGCGCATAGCTGCCCCACCTCACTACCGCGCTGCTACTGTTGTAGTCCCATCACGCACTGCGTGCTGCCACTGGCGCCGCTACCGGTGCCACTAGGGCTGCACGTGTTCGCTCTGCTACACTACACTATTCTATGAGCCACGAGCGCCACTATTGTCACATCATCGTGTTATGTCATGGGCCGCCTTGGTACTGCACACATAGGGTCACGACCCCCCCCCCCACATGCACATGCTCCACCTTTAGTCGTGTCCCACCGAGGTGGCACAGCGCCTCTATGCACCGTGCCGCTACCACTGCTGCCTTGCTCTGCCCGCATGTGTAGCCATCCACCATCTCGCCCTGTCTCTCTCTATTGAGTGGCTACGCGACACAACGAGCCGTCCTTCCTCCCACCCCCTCCCATGCCATTACCGTCGTCAGAGACGGTGGGCCAACGTCCCCTCACGCATACGGCTTTGCAATTTGTGTGACTCAGTTCACTAGGGTCAGATTCATAGCACCTATAGCGACTCCATAAAGCTATCTAGCTGTGTCACCCTTACTAAGCCTCAGCCGAGCACTATCGACCACCAATTTGGCATTTTACTCACCCCCGGTCATCTCCGCCGCTGCGCCTAACCTTGATGGGGGTAAACTAGTATCCTTCGGTAGAGATTCAATTAGTTGCTTCTTCGAGCCTTCCTTGACCCCCTCATTTCCATGCTCGCGCCAGGTTCACCAGAGGCACTACTGGTGACGTGCTGACACAGAGGTGCCACACTCGGTTGTGCGCGGTCAGCACCGCTCAGGCCACCTCCAACCTAACCATCACCGCAGCTACAACCAGGGTAAGATAGTGATGCTATAGCACTAGCTAGGTCACCCCGCGGTGGTTTAGGGTGGTCGGCATGGTTGCGCCACTATTGCGCATGGCCACACCGTGGTCACCACTCCCGCGAGCTCCGCCGCTCCTGTAACCTAGGCTAGTGTAGGCGCTAGGGTTGTAGACTAGAGTTGGCCTGTTAGTGGAGCCAGGGTGGGTCCCGGCTAGCCGGCGTGGCCATCTAATGACATCGCCGCCGTGTCGACACGCGCGCGGGTGGCCGAGGACCATGCTGTTGTAAAGGAGGTAGTTTGCGAGGGTTTTATTGCAAAGTCATAGTCTGTTGAAATAGCGCACATAGTGTTAGTAGTATTATCGGAGAACGCAAGGGCGTTTTTGCATGTTGGTCGGCTAGCGCGGGCTCCCCCGCCGTGGGCCATTTTTAGGCATGGGCCGCGCCCCGCGTGGGCCACACCTGTGGGTAGTGCATGTGGGTCGCATGAGAATTGGTTTTCCTTTTTCCAGCAAATTAGCAAATGTTTTTCTAATTTAGTTTCGAGCTGATCTTTAGAAAATTATAGTAAATTATGTAGGTGTCCAAAAATAGTGAAACAAAATTTGTTAGGTTCATAAAAATGTGATCTATCTATTGGTGTAGTTAGTTTACATTTATCTATGATAACGTTAGGTTCATTAATTCATCATTTTAGTTACTCTGAGTAACAACTCATCAGCATTTGAATTTAGATTTCTTTGCAATTGCTAACCCATCTACGGATTAAAATTTTGGGTACCTTGATAACCTAGATTGGGAATCATATGAAGGGTATTATAATCTATGCCATAATGATATCCATGTGGAATCTCTATCTGTTGAGCCATTTGCTGATTTGCTGCTTGAAGTCTCTAATTATAAATGTTGGGATCTATATCTCTATGAATTCTTTGAATTGATGGTGCTATTTTTTGAGCCGACTGCGGTATTTTGGCCTGATGTGCCAAAATTAACCATTTGATTTTGAACTTGCTCCATCGGCTATTGCACATGCTACACTGATGATCTAGGATTATACTATATTTGATTAGTAGTAGTACCCTAAATTTGATCAGATGAGCTCTGAACTGCTTAGGCATTATTATTGCCAGCTGGTGCTGCTTCTTGATGGCTAGTACCAGTTTGATTAGTCCTCTGAGTCAACGGATGTGGAATATTGAAATAAACCGGTCCAATCTGATCAATTGGATATCCATGAAACACCTCCTTCATGGTATTGTGGAATGTGTTTAAGAAAGTTGTATTATAATTCAACATGGCATCATGAACATATGTGTTGACAGCATCTACAAAGAAACGTCTATCATTAGCTTCATATGTATCTGACTGCCCATGTAACAAAACGTTTGGTAGTGGATATTTCTGAATAATTTTATTGTCACGTGTCTTGGTGTAGGACAACAAACACTTGTTCTAAAACTCCTCTATAGCTTTACCAATGACATCTTTATCCTCATCAGGTAAGTCTTTATAAGGGACCATAAGAATGTTCCTATTGTTGTGAGCTGCCATCACGATTATGTCTCATTGGGCGTGCCAAAAAGTGTGTTGACGTAAAAATGTGGCGATGCAATCAACACACAACAAGAGATCAATCAGCTGATGTAGCCTTACAAATTATGATACAGATCGATAACTAACTTATATTATGACTCATAAAAGATCAATCAGTTGATGTAGCTTTACAAGCACAATACAAGTCATGACGGTACTCACAAGCAAGCTGAAGGTCGATCAGTCGATGCAGCCCTGTTTGTTGAAGAACTCGTCGAGATCTACAGTACTCCTACTCCTAATGTGATGCCGAAAGCCAGAAAGATTGTGTTGATTGATTGTTCGTGTTCTTGTACAATAACCACGGTCCAATATTTATACCCAGAACCTAAATATGAATCCTACTCAAATACGACTCATTATAATTCTTGGAATAAAAGAAAACATTCCTAACTTAAAATAACTTGGATCCTAATCTTTTCCTTTCTGTAGAGTCCGACATATCTTTCCCTGTAGTCCATTGACGTCGTCTACTGACGTTATCCAAAAAGAGCCGATTCCAGTACCACATCTGAATCAGCTAACATCGATCTTTACGCAACCTATTCCTTGATGACACAATCCTGGAAGCTTCGAGTTCCCGTGCTCTCCTTCTAAAATTTTGGTATAAACACATCTAGGTTTTTTTTCTTGCAAGCATAGGTTTTTATGCATGTTGAAACTGAGATTTCGAAGATGTTGGTTGATTTCTATGCTTAGTTGCATAGGTTTACACACAAGTTGAATTCATCTTTATTGTTTTTGTTTGTTGATTTTGTGTGCCTATACTTGCGTGCATAAGTTTCTATAGAATGACTATATTGTAACTTGGTATACATTTCTATACATTGTTGATATATAATTCTATACATTGTTGAAGCAGTTTCTATGCGGTTTTTATGCGGTAACAAAATTAATCTTTATTCATTGAACTACTAATTTCTATGCAATATCGGCGCCAAAAATATTTCTACTCATATTGACAACTGATTCTATGAATTCGATCGTCCATCATGTGCTATTTTTTAAATTTCAAATTTTGGAGAAGGTGAGATCGTCTTCATGTTTTATGCGTGCGGTCTCCATGTTCGGTGCATTGTCCCTATGTTAATTATACACCCTTATAGTGGGAAGCATGGGGAGGCAATCACGGCTATCTCTGGTGAAATGTCCATCTCGTGGAGAGGTTTTACGCGTTCACAAAATTAATTTTTATTCATCAAACCACTAATTTCTATGCAACGTCGACATAAAAAAAATTCTCCGCATATTGGCCCCGTTCGCTTCGCTGAAAAAACAAGCAAAACACTGTTTCGGCTGATTTGTTGTGAGAGAAAAATACTATTTCAGCCGAAAAAAAGCTGAAAAAGACGGATTATAAGAGAAGCGAACAGGGCCATTGATCAGTTATTCTATGCATCCAATTGTCCATCACATGCCATGATTTAAATTTCAAATTTTGGAGAAGACAAGATTGTTTGTATGTTTTACGCTTGCGGTCTCCATGTTCTATGCATTGTTTCCATGTTAATTATACACATCTATAGTGGGAAGCATGGTGTTGGTGGAGACAATTACAGTTGTGTCAGTTTGAATGTCCATCTCGCGGATAGGTTTTTAGGTGGTAACTAAATTAATTTTTATTCATTCAAACACTAATTTATATGCAACATTGGGGTCAAAAATTTTTCTGCGTATCTTGACCATTGATTCTATGCATCCAATCGGCCATCACGTGTCATGATTCAAATTTTAAAATTTAGAGAAGACGAGACCGTCTTCATGTTTTACGCTTGTGGTCTCCATATTTTATGCATTATTCCAATGTAAATTATACACCCCTATAGTGAAAAGTATGATGTTGGTGGAGGCAATCACGGCTGTGTCAGGTGAAATGTCCATCTCGTAGAGATGTTTTACGCGGTAACAAAATTAATTTTTATTCATCCAACTACTAATTTTTATGCTATGTTGGCAAAAAAATCTTTTTTGTGCATCTTGACAATTGTTTCTATGCATCCAATCGGCCACCACGTGTCATGATTCCAATTTCAAATTTATGATTTTTAAATTTTTCAAAAAATATTCACAATGGGTCTTGAATCGTGTAAAAAAATGTCAGGAGTTCAATGGTAAAAACCATTTTTGAATTGGATGCTTCGTTGAGGAATTATAATGAAAAACCAAAAGAGATTACATTGGGTACATGTATGTATGCATGCGTCAGCTTTGTCCGGTTGTGTCAGCTAAAAGTCTAGCTCGTGGAGAGGTTTCTATACGGTAACGAATTAATTTTTATTCATTCAACTACTAATTTTTATATATCGTCACGATAAGAATCTTTTTACATAGCTTGAATTGAAATTTTATACAGCCGATTGACTGGGTATGCAGGGATCCCAACCTGCGTGTCAACTGGGCGAACCTAAATGGTTGAGCCGGAGTGGTGTGGTTGGTTGGGGCTCTCCATTGAAGCCCCCACGCTCTTAATAACGGGCCCTATATATATATATATAAATATCCTCCTACACACGGGGTATTCGTTGGTAGCTGCCACCTCGCCAAATTGAACATACAACAAATGCTAACGTAGGAAAGGAGTGGGCCAGACTTACCTGTTTTGTGAGGTACGGACTGGACCACAATGGGTGGGTGTGATAGAGGTGGCCGGTCAGATGGCTAGCTGGATGGTCTGGTGGGCATCGTGGCTCTCCACGTGGCAGTTGGGCCCGCTTGTCAGCCACTCAAAAAAAACACAGATGAAAGAGAGCGTGCGTCGCGGTCTCAGAATTTCTCTATAGCGGGCGCAGGGAACAAGACCGAGCTTGGCCAGGGCGCCAGGCCACGTACGCGTACTTACTCCTGGTCTTGAACGCATAAAAATTGCTTGATGTTCAAGCTTTAAATCCTAATATCTAATGAACCATAGTACATCTGATTTATTATTTGTTTTCATCATAATATTTCTTGTAATTTTGCCTACAAAATAAGATCTCACATGACCATATTTTCCTGAAACAAATAATAACATATAAAATATTACTAAAATTTGGCTTGGCACATTAGCAGTAGCGGCCATCGCTTTCGACCTCTGACGTATAGCAGCAGCCAACGCCTACCCCTCCCCTCATATTTCTATCACCTCTCTCTTGACGTCACTTTCAGCAGTCAATAAAGCACTGCATGCATGCAAAAATTAGTGAGTTAAAATCAACCAACTCTAAATTCAGGTGCTAATGCACTTTTTGCATCGACACAACAAGGAGGCCTGTGGGTGTACTTTTCGCATGTGCTAGTACTTCTGTTCCAAAACGCAAACAGCTGATCGATGTTGTGTCATAACTTAGATGAAAACAGATCGGATACGGTATATTTGTTTTCATATTTCTGTCCGGATTCGGATTCGAATACGGATAATGTTAACTATGGCTCCATTCGGCTTACCCTATATTTGACTTGTTCGGCTTGTTTTTTCAGCCTGAACGGTGTTTTTCTCTCACAACAATTCAGCCAGAACAGTGTTTTTCAGCCAGTTTCAGCCAAGTTTCAGACCAGCGAAATATCGGATAGGATACGATTGGATATCGACATCATAAATATGCGATTTGAGTATTCGGATATGGATACGGTATCGAATGTTGGATATCCGAACTCGGATACGGACAGATCTCAACCCCTCTAAACGGATTCGGTTTCGAATACGGTCAAAAAAAATCCGTACCGTTTTCATCCCTAGTCATAAGGCTATAAGCCTCCGTTTTCCTACGGACCAAATATATTTGTATCAAGATTAGCATTTGTATGTTTTATACAGTTTCAACACATGAATTTTTTTTGCATCATAAAAATTAAGATCCAATAGTCTTTTTCGTTCTTCTACCTCTAGCCTTCTTCTACCTCCAGCCTTCTTCTACCTCCAGACAATCACAAATCACAGATCCATAAATCATAAGAAACAATTTTTTTTCTATGCAATGACAAAAGGACAAATCGGGCGTCGGACGAACGGTCCTCCGGCCGCACGCGTATACGCGTATAGGACGGGCGGTCCTTCGGCTGGCTGATGCGCTGGTCCTCCGTGGGAGCCGAGTTGGTTAGTTGGTCACGTCGCTGTGGGAGTGCACGCGTATACGCGTATAGGCCGAGAAGACAGTTGAAAAGAGAGTGAGGGAGAGAGAAAAAATTTATGTGTTTTTTTTACTAAAACACATGTGTTGTATAGCATTTCTAAAAAACTATATATTTATGCTATACAAATCTGACGTGGCCTTTTTACAGCGGGAAGAAAAATATGATAGCTTTTTCTCAAGAAAATATCGTCAAGTGGGATCTTATTTTGTACATAAAATCACAAGAAATATTATGGTGAAAACAAATAACAAATCGGATGTATGGTTAATTAGATATTAGGATTTAAAGCTTGAGCATCTACCAATTTTAAACTCCGTGCATGCACACATGGTGTTTTCGGTCTCTCACATCCATCAGCGCACTCCTATTTTGAAACAGAAATGCTATACAATACATGTGTGTTTTAGCGAAAAAAACACATGAAATTTTTTCTCTCCTTTTCCCTTCGTGTCGACAGAATATCGTCGGCAGTCCACCAAGGGGTATCCCGCGATGGTAGATTGATCGATAGAGGAGCGTGTAATCAAGAACAAGAAGACAACAAAGACACACGAGTTATACAGGTTCAGGCCGTCAGTATGACGTAATACCTTACTTCTGTGGTCTGTTGGTTTGTATTAGCTATCGTATGATTTGCCGTGATTTTGTAGGGGGTCCCTGCCCACCTTATATAGTCCGGGGGGCAAGGTTACAAGTCGGTTAGATCTGAGAGATAACCAGAAAGTAATAACAGATTACAAGAATCATGGGATCGTACGTATCCTAACAGATCTCGTAGCATCTTCAGGATATCCTCCCATGCCTTGCGGGAGGCGCCGAGCAGAATCGTGCCCCGCAAGGCTCCTTCTCGTGGGCTGGGCCGCCCCTGGAGGCATAGCCCATGTGGCCTGCCGTGGGTATCCGGGGTCGTACCCCCCACAGCTAGTCCCCGAGCGCCTTGTACCCGTTGTGCAACGCCGTCTTGAACTTTTCCGAGCAGGTGCGAACCAAAACCGAGCTAGTCCAAATCATGGTCCGACCACCATAATGAATCGCCGAGCAGTTGTGAGCAGCTGCCGAGCAGCGTGCAACATCGCCGAGCAGTGTGTTCCGAGCACGGCTTGACATAAGGGTGTAAGGAGCTCAAGTCCAAAATTGAAAATTCCGGCGCGATAAAATGAAGTGTGCCCACTTAGAGTCCGACCATGAGGTTAAAGATACCTTGTTTTAGCTTTTAGAGGCTCGGAGTCTTTCAGAAGAAACAAACACATTCACCGCAAGGTAAGTGTGCCCACTTAGTCCCCGAGTCCTGACAGTAGGTGACGTAGTCATGTGGTGCCAGGCTCAGAAAATAGTAAACCAGCCGAGCAGGTAGCCAGTCCCCGAGCGTAGCCTCGAGATGAAAAACAAACACATTCACCGCAAGGTGAAGTGTGCCCACTTAGTCCCCGAGCCTGACAAGTAGGTGACGTAGTCACGTGGTGCCAGGCTCAGAAAATAGTAAACCAGCCGAGCAAGTAGCCAGTTCCCGTGTTTCAGGCGAAGATATCGGATAAATCAAACCGTGGAGAAAAAATCGGAGTAATGGCTGTGCAGTATCGGGTACCTGAGCCTCATTAAATTACGGAGAAATTCGGTGAATATTTGGCGGCGATAAATGAGCGACGTGGGCTACTGTTACGTGATAGCCCAAGTCATGGCCCATTAAACCACGTTGGTGGAGTCGAAGTAGCGTTGATCGCGGGAACGGTTTCCCAAAAACCCTCAGATGCAAGGAAAGGTGGGGGAAGTGCTTTATAACCGCGCCGCCACATACATCGCCTCCTACCTCTATCAATCTGCCCTGCTTCCTTCCTTCGCAATCCCTACGCTCCACATTCTGCACCAACGTGAGCACTTGCCTCCAATCTAGTACCAATCCAGAGAGAATGGCGCCGAAAAAAGGAGCCGCAAAGCCGAGGAAGGTGGCCACCGGAGCCAGCCGCGACGAGGAGTGGGTGCCGTCGAAGACGGGGGCGGCGGACCTCAACAGGATGGTGGCGGCGGGCGTTCTCCTAGACCACCTCACTACCAGATGGCGGCCGGCTAGTGGTGAGCCCTTCCCAACACCTCATACTGATGAGGTTGTAGTATTTGAAGATTATTTCTAGCGAGGATTAGGGTTTCCTGTCCACCCCTTTCTGAGGGATCTTATGGAGTTTTGGGTGATTAGCCTCTGTAATCTGCACCCCAACACCATACTGCACGTGTCGATCTTTATCCATTTCTACGAGGCGTTTCTCGGTGTTCTTCCACACTTCAACCTCTTCAAGGCACCTGTATCTGTCTAAAGAAGAAGGGGGGCAGCGGTTCCAAGGTGGTCGGCGGCGTGTACCTGCAGCTCAGGGATGGGATGGCCAGCGAATACATCAGCGTACCGCTAAATACCTCCCTGAAAGGTTGGAACGCCAGATGGTTCTATATCAAACAAAGTCACCCAATGATTCGATGCGACAGTCCACCACATCCCGGTTAACCATAGTAACTGGTCGGAGAGACCCAACAATGCTGACATGGAGCAAGTAATGGAACTTCTGGACTTGATTAAGGGCGTGGAGCTTAGGGGTGAACTGGTTGCAGCTAGCTTCATAGTGCGGTGCATCCAGCCCTGCAAAGAGAGGGCCCACCCGACGTTCGACTATAAAGGTGACAACGACGGTACCCGGGAAAACACAGACCGTCTGACGAAGAAAGAAGTAATAGACCGTGCCATGGACATATTTACTTCCAATGTCTCATTCAGCTGGCCAAAAGGAATGAAGGATTTCAACTGCACCAATCCACCTCCTCAGGTAACCCTTTCACTTTGCATTGTTCAGGCATCAATTGCAAGCAAAGGACTGACTTACTTATGTAAAGATCTATTCGTAGGATAGGGCAATATACTTTTCAAACGTGCCGAGAGCCGATTGGCCGAAAGGAGTAGACATTCGGCGGCCGCTACAGCCCGAAGAGGAGGAGCCGAGCACCTCGTCGGATAGTCCATCCCTAGTATCAGAGAAGATCCACGGGAAAAGACCGGCAGTAGATGAGCCGGTCCAAAAAAGGAGAAAAACCGCAAGCTCTACTGCACACAAATCGAGCGACATCTCGCTTGGTGAAGACCGAACCGCTCGACCACGAAGATCCGCTGTGCTGGAGTGGTCAGGACGATGACGAGGACCAGTCAGCGCATCCGCCGAGCACGAAGGAGCCATCGACGGATGCTAAAGCTCCCGAGCAGCAAGCAAGGAAAAGTTATGTGCGGGCAACGACGGAAGTCCTAGCGGCGCAGACTGACCAAAGTCCCCGAGCAACAAGAGGGGATAACCGCAGAGCAGCACACAGAGGGGGCCCTGAGGCACCAAGCAGAGCGGCACCCTGCTATAGAGGAGCAGGAGTCCTCCCATCAGGCAGACCAAGCAGCAGCGCCTAGGGGATTAGGCAGGCATCGCCGGTTCAAGAAATTTAATCGGAAGACCAAACCGTAAGTATATTTGCCTTGGAGTAATAATATTGTTCCTTGAATTCTCTTGGTTACTAACAAGCCGATATTACGTAGGGCAACACCGAGGCCCGTAACCTCAGTAGAAAAAATGCCAACTGCTCCCATCCGAGAGTCCCTGAGTGCTCGGCAAACAGAGGACGGGCCAGCTGCCGCTGCCAGCGGTCCTGGCGACGGTGAATCATTGGTGCACACGACAGGCGCGTCGGCGACCACGACCGAGGCTACGACTGAAAAAGTCGATACTTTGGAAGCAGAAACTAGAGCTGTTGTTGATGCACCGGAGGCTAAGGATGCAACTCCGTCAACAGGCCGAGGAGCAACCTTCACCACCCGCAGCGATGCCAGGAGTGGTCGGAGCAGCTGTCCGACCACGGAGTCCCCTAGTGGTGCCTCAAGCGACGGTGGAGGAGGACGAGGTTGTGGAGATCGAGCGTGCCGCACCTAAACCCCAGTCCGTCCGGATTCTCCGAAAACATGGGGAAGAGGTGGTAAGTTGTCGAGGAAGAAAACACCACCAGGGAAATAAAGAGGTTAAAATCCGCCGTTGCTGGAGTTATGACTCAAATCGAGGTGAGTACCGCACCTGAAACACTGATATATGTTGTTGGAGACCAAGGTTTATCTCTAGCATTGTTCATCCATAGGGGATAGCTCGAACAGCCGAGCAACGGCACCAACTGATGAAGAGGATGGAGCCCCTCGCCGAGGAAAACAAGAAACTCCGGGAGGCGTTAAATCTTTTGGAAAAGAATATTAAGAGGGCCCAGCGCGAGCGGGACCTTGCAGAGTCTAACTCACTGGGACCTTAAATATCAGAAGGGGGTTCTGTCTGAACAACTAATGGCTGCATCCGAGCAGCGAAGAAGAAATCCGAGCAACTGGCGATTGTATCCGAGGAGCTAAAAAATATGTCCGAGCAATTGGGCAAGAAAACCGGAGAACTCAAAAGTAAATCCGAGCAGCTCGATCGGAAGTGCCAGCAGTTTGAGGATGTATCCAAGCAGAAATCTGGTATGCTTTATCACATAATGTACTTTGCAATAGTTGGCCAATCCGTTGTTTCTATAACTGTTGTGCTTGCAGAGCAAGATGCAGAACTCAGCCAGCTTCGCCAGACCAGTCGAGCAAATTCGACAAGAGAAAGCGAAAGAGTCGGAGCGAGCAGATAAACTAGCCGAAGAACTGAAAGGTAGATACCCCTTGATCGAAAGTAATGTTTCAGTACTTTTCTGGCCTAACGAACCATTGTAATTTTTGTAGATTATCGCCATAAAACCAAGGCACAGTTCGATGTGCTGGTGCAGGAAGCCAAAGTCTAGAAAGACAACTTCAACACTATAACCGCCGCCATAAAACCAGTACTCAACTGCGTCGACATTGCCCCGGCACCCCGTCCTGACAATAGGCAGCAAGGGCCAAACACCATCATTCAGAGATGCAAGGCAGCGTGGGAGAATTTCAAAAATTTCAACCGCGACACCATTTTGACCGCCGCTACTCATGCCCTTGTAGTGGTTCGGTCCTACTATCCATCTATCGACATCTAGTCGATAGGTTGTGGGTTCGCCGATGGGCTGAGCGACGCACAAACCCAGCAGCTAGAGGATGATGTTGAAGATGCAGCAAAAATGCTTGTCAGCGATATAGACCTATTTGGCGAAACAGAAGCTGTTGGCGAAGCTTAACAAACTCCTCAGATATTATCGCCTGTACCACTTACTTTATTTGGCAATGAAGAATCATTTGTATTAACAACCCGATGCAGTTATAATATAAGCAGTGTTCAATCAGTTAGTTTGCACTAAACCTGATGCTTTTAGCTAGCCCGTAATCCGTAACGCAGAGCATGGAGCCCAGTGCGCATGTTGGGAAAACAAGCATTATCATAGGACCATAGCCTCCCGCCCAACACGTAGAGCACGGAGCCCATAGCACGTGTGGTGGGATATTAGAGCCTTGGTGTCCTCCATAATTATCAAAGCAAAACACATGCTGCCCAGCTGCCAATTTGAGTAACTTGGTGGGAAAAATAGTTAAAGTGGTGTCCGAGCAGTTAGTTTATGCCTGAAATCTAGGCCCTGACTAGCCCATAGTCCATAACATCGAGCGCAGAGACCCTGACACATGTACCTACAGGCATGACCAAGGAACAGTAGCCGACCATCCGTAACGCAGAGCGCGGAGCCCCTAAGCACGTGTAGGAAGTAATCAGAGACTGGGTCTTCTCCATAGAAAACAGAAAAGAAAAACGTGTGCTGCTCGACGATCGGCGAGCTATGTTACAAAATTTGGAGCGCAAAATCGTCGTCGTTTTTAGGAGGAAAAACCTATGTGATCCAGAGAAAACATAGTAGGCGATTTTCAGAGAAATCATGTTCGTCGATTTTTGGAGTTAACGTGTTCGGCGATTTGGAGAAATCGTGTTCAGCGATTTTTGGAGTTAACGTGTTCAGCGATTTTGGGAGTTAACATGTTCGGCGATTTGGAGAAATCGTGCTCAGCGATTTTTGGAGTTAACGTGTTTGGCGATTTGGAGAAATCGTGTTTGGCGATTTTTGGAGTTAACGTGTTTGGTGATTTGGAGAAATCGTGTTCGGCGATTTGGAGTTAACGTGTTCGGCGATTTGGAGTTAACGTGTTCGGCGATTTGGAGAAATCATGTTCGGCGTGCTTGACGAGCGTATTGGAGATCGTCATGGAGTGGCGTGTAGCCCGATAACGGTAAGTGAAACTTATAATGGAGGGAAAAAATGGAGGAAAATTATGGAGACCAGAACTTTATTAATCTGAAGGTAAAGAATACATATCTGTGTTGTTTCAGGGATAGAAATGTATAAGGTGCTCTATGTGCCAGGAGTTAGGAACATCGAGTCCATCTAAGTCACATAAGCGATAAGACCCTAGTCGAGTAACACCTTTGACGACGTAAGGGCCCTCCTAGGGGGAAGATAGCTTGTGAAGCCCTTCGGTTTTTTGTTTCCTACGTAAGACGAGGTCGTCGACCGCGAACGAACGACCTTTGACGTTGCGGTTGTAATACCTCCGCAGACCTTCGAGGTACTTGGCTGTGCGAACGCAAGTAATCAGACGTTCTTCCTCAGCCCTAATCAACGTCTTTTGTCCGAACAGCTGAGGCTTGCTCTTCATAATAATTTTCTACTCTAGGTGCTCGGAAAGCAATATCCATTGGGAGTATGGCTTCTGAGCCATAGACCATAAAATATGGAGATACGCCGATACTACGACTAGCTTGAGTGTGCAGTCCCCAGACCACAGCTGATAGTTCTTTGAGCCATCTGCCCGGATGCTTTTCTTCTTTCTGATAGATCCTTTTTTTGAGGGCGTCGAGGATCATACCATTAGCCCGCTCGACCTGGCCGTTAGCTCTAGGATGAGCAACTGGAAACGTATTTAACAGAGATGCACCGGTCTTCGCAGAAGTCCCAAAAATGATGGCTAGGTAAAAGTCGTCCCGAGGTCGGTGATGATGCTGTTCGGGAGACCGAATCTGTGTATGATGTCTTCAAAGAGCTCGACTGCTTTCTTTGCAGTAGTTGAGATGAGTGGTTTGTACTCAATCCACTTGGAGAACTTATCAATGGCGACGTACACATACCGGAAACCTCCTGGCGCTGGTTTGAAAGGCCAGATCATATCCCGTCCCCAGCATGCGAATGGCCAGGAAGCTAGAATGGTCTGCAGCTCTTGTGCCGGTACATGTATTTGCTTGGCAAAAAACTGACAGCCCTCACATCATCGAACGAGATCTTCTGCATCGGAGATGGCCGTGGGCCAGTAAAAACCTGCTCGGAAAGCTTTGCCGACCAGTGTTCTCGAAGCCGCGTGATTACCACAGGAACCAGAGTGAATTTCGGAAAGTAGCTTCACACCATCGTCTTGGATGATGCACTTCTACAGTATCCCTTCCTTGGCACTTTTCCTCATCAGGCTACCGTCTACCAGCACGTAATGCTTACTTCGGTGAATTAGTTGTTCTGTTTTGATTTTGTTGGCGGGTACTTCGTCGCTAGAGAGGTATTTGATGAACTGTTCCCTCCAATCGGTGATCCGGCGAAGGTACCTGTGAGTACCAACTGCTTGGCAGGGGGTACTTCTACAACTTCCTTCTCTTCTTTAATGGATGGTGTCAAGAGGTCTTGAACGAAAACCCCCAATGGAACCGCGGCGCGAGAAGATCCTATCTTTGATAGCTGGTCGGCTGGTTGGTTTTGATCCCGTACCACATGGTGGTACTCGATACCGTAGAATTTCCCTTCAAGCTTCCTGATTTCGGCACAGTATACGTCCATTTTCTCACTGGAACAGGACCAATCTTTATTGAGTTGGTTGATAACCAGCATGGAATCCCCATATACCATGAGGCGTTTGACGCCGAGCTCGACAGCTATACGGAGACCATGGAGACATGCTTCGTATTCCCAGCGTTGTTGGAGGCCGAAAATGTATGCGAAAGAACATATCGGAGTTTATCCTTTGTCGGCGTGATGAACAGAATGCCCGCACCAGCACCATTGATGTTAAGGGCGCCATCGAAGTACATCACTCAGTGCTCGGAGGCAAGTGGCGGCAATGGGTTCTTGGATCTCGGTCCACTCAGCGATGAAATCAGCAAGCGCCTAGTGACTTAACTGGTTGGTCTGCTTCTGAAGTCAATGGAGTAAGTGCCGAGCTCAACAGCCCACTTGATGATACGACCATTGGCCTCTTTATTGCGGAGAATATCCCCTAGAGGGAACTCGGTGACCACAGGCGATCTTGTAGTATTCGAAGTAATGTCGGAGCTTGCGTGAGGTAATCAAAATTGCATAAAACAGCTTTTGCACCTGAGGATAACGAGTTTTGGGCTCATTAAGTACCTCGCTGATGAAATAGACCGGACGTTGCACCTTGTAGGCATGTCTAGTTTCCTCGCGTTCGACGACAATAGCCGTACTGACAACGCGAGAAGTGGCGGCGATGTAAACCAGTAGAGTTTCATCTGGTCGTGGCGCTTGTCATGATTGGAGGTTTTGTTAAAAACAACTTGAGCTGCTCGAAAGCCGTGTCTGCCTCCTCTGACCAAGAAAAAAGCTCGGAGGCCTTGAGGAGCTTGAAGAAAGGTAGCCCTTTTTCACCGAGGCACGAGATAAAATGGCTTAACTGCAGCCATGCAGCCTGTAAGTTTCTGTATATCCTTGACACACGTCAGGCCGTTTCATGTTGGTGATGGCAGAGATCTTGTCAGGGTTTGGTTCGATGCCCCGAGCACTAACGATGTAGCCCAGCAGGATACCGGATGGAACTCCAAAGATGCACTTTGAAGGGTTCAGCTTCCATCGGTATTTGCTAAGGTTGGAGAAAGTTTCTTCAAGGTCGGCGATAAGATTGTCGGCAGTTTTAGTCTTGACTGACCATGTCAGTCGATGTAGGCTTCGACTGTTGCGGCCGATCTGTTGGTCGAGGCACGTCTGGATAGCCCTTTGGTAGGTCGCTCTAGCGTTCTTTAGTCCGAAGGACATAGTGGTGTAGCAGTATGCACCGAAAGGCGTGATGAACGATGTCTTGACCTAGTCTTCTTTCTTGAGGGAGATCTGATGGTAGCCGGAGTAACAGTCAAGAAAGGAGAGCAACTCGCAGCCGGCGGTGGAGTCTACAACCTCGTCTATCCGAGGCAGGTCGAAGGGGTCTTTAGGGCAGTGTTTGTTAAGAGCAACACACATTCTCCATTCTTTATTCTTTTTCTTAACAAGAACAGGATTAGCTAACCAATCTAGGATGATACACTTCTTTTATAAATCCAGCAGCTAAGAGCCATTTTATTTCTACCCTAATGGCCTCCTTTTTGTCCAGCGCGAATTGGCGAAGTTTTTGCTTGATCAGGTTTAGCAGTCGACGAGACATTCAAGGAGTGCTCGATCTTCTCCCTGTGGTACCCCCCGACATGTCTATAGGTTTCCAAGCAAACACATCAGCGTTGGCACATAGGAAGGAGACGAGCGTGCTTTCCTATTTGGGGTCAAGGTGAGCCCTAATTTTCACCGTCTTGGAAGGGTCGTTGAGGCCGAGGCCGATCTCCTTGACTTCCTTGGACTTGGCGGAGGCACGAGGAGGCTCTGGGATCTCCATGTCATCAGCAGACGCCATCTTGGCTTCGGTGACCATGCTAGCCATCTGGATGGAGAGGTCGGTGGCTTCAGCGTAAGGGCGAGACTTTCTGTCTCGCAGGCGTAGGCGACGGAGAGGTTGGCCCGCAGAGACAGGACTCCTATGGGTGAAGGCATCTTCAACACCAAATACATGTAGTGCGGAATGGCCATGAACTTGGCCACAGCCGGACGCCCCAGTATGGCATGGTAGGCGGTGTCGAAGTCGGCGACGTAGAAGTTGATATGCTCCACTCGGTAGTTGGTTGCCGTGCCAAACTGTACTGGTAGGGTAATTTCCCCAAGTGGTCTAGATGCCCTACCAAGTGCCACGCCCTAGAAGGAGGAGTCTGAGGGCATGAGATCTGTTGGCCCGAGGCCGAGCTCCCTTAGGACCCCGGCGAAGAGTAGATTCAAAGCGCTCCCACCGTCGATAAGGACTTTTCTAAAGAGCACCTTCTGGACAGTCGCGTCAAGGACGAGGGGAAAACACCCTGTGTAGGGTATGTTCACCCACTGGTCGGCCCTGCTGAAGGTGATGGAGACTTCGGACCATGGGCGATAGCTGGGGTTGGTGGTAGTTTCCTCTGAAACAACGGCGAGCACTCGTCGAGCGGTGAGCTTCTGTTCGCTTCTGCTCTCGTTGGAGGTGAAACCCCCGAAGATGGTGGTGCACCACCTTGTCATGGTCCTGGAAGGCATTATTGTTATCCCTAGGAGGATGGTGTCCTCCTGTTCCCATCATTGTCGTCATTGTATTTTTTCTCCTAGAACTCCTTAGCCAAACCAAGGCAGTCCTTCATCTTGTGTTTGGCGTTCTTGTGCAAGGGGCATGGTCCATCGAGGATCTTCTTGTACTACTCATCAGTAGTTATGCTTGGCGCGTGGCTCATTGACGTTGGTAACAAAGTGGTCTGGTCGGCGGCGGTGCAATTCTGACCAGGTTTGAATCCATCTGGCCGATCACATCCGCTGTCCCGATGGAAACTACGGATCGTCATAGCGGCGATTGTTGTGATGTCGGTCAGTCGGTGCGGTCGTGGCGGCGAGGCGGGCAATTAGTGTCCATATCTTCGTTAAAACTGCACCTCCGCTTCCTTAGGCGTCGGCGTACTGGTTGGCGGTTGTGATCATCTCACCGATGCCGGTAGGTGGCTTTCTGTTGAACTTAGAACGGAGTTCGCGGTGATGAAGTTCCTCGGACGAAGGCGGTGATGACTTCGGCTTCCTGTGATGTTGGGAATAGAATTCCTCATCTCGGAGAAGCGTCTGATGTAGCTGCAGAGTAGTTCGGACGACTTTTGGGTGATGCGGTTGAGATCGTGCTTGGTGCCCGACCGCCTGCATGTGGCCATGTAGTTGTCGGTGAAGACTTTCTTCAGCTCTTCCCAAGATCTGATGGAGTCCGGGGCAAGGCTTGTGAACCAGCTCATGGTGGCTGGCAGTGAGCATGACGGGGAGATAATTCGCCATGACGTTGGTGTCTCCTCCGGCGGCACGGATGGTGGTGGCGTAAGCCTGCAGCCACTGAGTTGGGTTCATCCTTCCTTCATAGGGCTCGACTCCGGTGATTTTGAAACCACGAGGCCACTAGGAGTGTTCGGAGTGCCCTGGTGAACGCTGGGGGCCCTTCCAGGTTGTCAGGGCCGATATCAGCATTATTGTTGGCGATGATTAGCTCTAGAGCTGCGTCCGGATTAACGTACTCTTGCTTGTACTCCTGGCGGCGGTGTACTTCATCTTCATGGCGCCTGAAGCAACGTTGATCGATACACCGTCGTGCATCCCGAAGGTTACTGAGGTGCACTCGGGCGTCCTGTTTGACCTCTTGGTCGTGCAGGCGATGATGCTCGACGTGGTGGCCTCCAACTCCCCCCTTAGGGAGGTAGTGACTGGTCAGCGAAATGGCTTTGACTAGGGCGGCGATTGGATCTAGGATTGCCTGATCGGCGAATCGCGCTTGTGGAGCATGAAGGTCTCTGAACCTCTCGGATCTCATTAACTTGACAGTGTGCCGCTTTAAGCATAGCGGCGACCTTAGCGAGCTCGGGCGTCTGTGGGAGGTGTGCAAGTTCGTTGGCGGCCACCGCTAGATTGGCGCTCGGATTTTTGAAGACGTCGTGGCCGTCAACACGAAGGAATTCTTCATCGAGGTTGCGATGGAGGGGCCTTCCTTGCGAGTTGAACTGGTTATCACGAGCAGCCTCGGCCATCGCAAGGGCACGTTCGTTATCATGGTGTTGCCGCGTGGTTGACGTTCTTGTTTTCACGAGCGGCGCGTTCCTCATCTGTTTCGCCGTTCCGAGGGGGGATGTCGATGCTGCGTTGAAGATTGCGCCACCCCTGGAAAGGCAGGAGAGGGGGTTGCTCGGTGAGGGTCTCAGTGAGGGGTTCCGTGGAGCCTTGAGACTCAGAGTCTGGATTTTCCTCCAGGATAGTTTGGAGGGATGTTTTGGGCCCCGGCTGGCGTGCAACATGTTGATGGTTGGTGGGAGCTGGTTGGCGACCTGGTCGGTGAATTTGCCCCTCAGGGCGTCCTGATATGTAGCGGCGGCGTTGGTGAGCCCGAAGGGCAGGGCGGCGAGCCCCAAAGTTTGCCGAGCACTGGACATCGATAGATCGGGATCGGAAGGTGGTCGATGCTGAACAAGGGTGTCTAGAGCCAACTCAGCAATGAGAGGCAATCGGCGAGTTTCAGGCCGACCCGATCGATAGACTGAATCAGATCGTCAGTTGTTGACATGCCTCCTCCGGTAGCGAGGAAGCGAGCAGGCGAGTAGCTGATGAAGTCGACCTCAGAAGTGGTTCTGAGATTGGATCTGCAGTCAGCAGGCACGAGGGTGGTCGGCGTAGAACGGATCTACACCGGCTCGAGAAGCTCTCTGACTCCGTCGGCGTTGATGACCCACATGATGGATCCGACCGTGAAGATCTAGCCAGGCTGCAGGGAGGGACGAAGAGCCAGCGAAAAAAGTCATCTTGTTCGACAAGGAAACAGCACGCACATCTGAAAGCTCTAGTTTAGTTTTGGTGAATTGATGAAACCCTAAGTGCTAACCTAGTTTATCAAGTGATCTATGACATAGGTAGCACACTTCAAGTAGAGAAGCTAATGAAGATCATAGCATGACAATGGTGATGTCATGGCGATGATCAAGGGCTTAAACTTGAAATGAAGAAAGAGAAAAACAAAAAGCTCAAGGCAAAGGTATAAACCATAGGAGCTATTTTGTTTTGGTGATCAAGACACTTAGAGAGTGTGATCACATTTAGGTTTGATAGCCGTACTATTAAGAGGGGTGAAACTTGTATCGGAATACGGTTATCAAAGTGCCACTAGATGCTCTAACTTATTGCATATGCATTTAGGATCTAGTGGAGTGCTAACACCCTTGATAATATTTGTGAAAATATGCTAACACATATACACAAGGTGTTTGCAAGGTTGAGATGCCTATTTTCTATTACGCCAGGATGCAAATTCTTGGTGGTTGGCACATTGGAGCAAGGGTGGAGAAGATAGAAGTGAGAACAGAGCTGATGCCAGCGTCGGTCCTATGACTAGACGCTGGATCTAGAAGCACCGGACGCTGACTGCCTGCGTCCGGTCGCGTTGACTGTCGGTACAGTGGCTAGGGTTTACCACCGAACGCTGGGCTGTGTCCGGTCGAGGTGGACCGGACGCGTCCGGTCGAGGAAAACCAGGTTTCGACCCTTACTGTACTCGACCGGTACGCTGAGGTTCCAACGTCCGGTCAGTTTTAACCGGAGCGTCCGGTCAGCTTCAGAGCCGTTGGAATCTGACGAACAGCGTTTGAAGCCGATGACACGTGGCGTCCATCTGTGGACCGGACGCTAAGTCTAGGGTCCGGTCAAGTGGACCGGAGCAGTCCGGTCAGAGCGCAGAGTACCCAGTGAAGGGGTACAACGGCTCTATTTCATGGGGGCTTCTATTTAAGCCCCATGGCCGGTTGTGGCTCACATCTTTGGCCATTTTCATTAACATAGCAACCTTGTGAGCTAAGTCAAAGTCCTCCCACTCATCTACATCATTGATTCATCATCATAGTGAGATTGGGAGTGATCCAAGTGTATTGCTTAAGTGATTGCATCTAGAGGCACTTGGTGTTCGTGTTTCGCTACAGATTTCGCTTGTTACTCTTGGTGGTTGCCGCCACCTAGACGGCTTAGAGCAGCGAGGATCGTCGAGCGAAGGTGGTGATTGTCTCCAGCTCCGATCGTGGTGATTGTGAGGGGTTCTTGACCTTTCTCCGGCGGAGCGCCAAAAGGTACTCTAGTGGATTGCTCGTGGCTTGTGTGATCCTCATCTTGTGTTGGTTGTGCGGCACCCTATTGAGGGTTTGGCGTGTGAAGCCAATTAGCGCGTGAACCTCCAAGTGAGTGTATCGCCACAACGAGGACTAGCTTACCGGTAAGCAAGTGAACCTCGATAAAAATCATTGTGTTCATCATTGATTCCGAGGTGATTGGTCTTCATTGTTATTCATCTTTGTGATTGATTGGTTCTTCATCTACACGGTGGTATAACTATCCTAATTACTCTCTTTACTTTACCGCAAACTAGTTGACAAGCTCTTTAGTGTAGCTAGTTGTGAGAGCTTGCTTGCTTAATTGGTGTGGCTCTTTAGTTAGTCTTTGAGAGCACACTAACATAGGATAGTGTCTTTGCTTGTGTGTGAATAGACACTATCTAAACTAGAATTATGGTAGGTGGCTTGCATTTTAAGTAGGCTAGCGCAACACTCGCTTCGCCTTATAATTGTCTAACCACTTTGTTAAGTGTTGTTGTAGAAATTTTATTAGGCTATTCACCCCCCCTCTAGCCATTAGGACCTTTCAACACCCCTACCTGGCGCGCCAACTGTCGACAGAATATCGTCGGCAGTCCATCGAGGGGTATCCCGCGATGATAGATTGATCGGCAGAGGAGCGTGTAATCAAGAACAAGAAGGCAACAAAGACACACAAGTTATACAGGTTCAGGCCGTCAGTATGACGTAATACCTTACTCCTATGGTCTGTTGGTTTGTATTAGCTATCGTATGATTTGCCGTGATTTTGTAGGCGATCCATGCCCGCCTTATATAGTCCGGGAGCAAGGTTACAAGTCAGTTAGATCTGAGAGATAACCAGAAAGTAATAACAGATTATAAGAATCATGGATCGTACGTATCCTAACAGATCTCGCAGCATCTTCAGGATATCCTCCCCATGCCTTGCGGGAGGCGCCGAGTAGAATCGTGCCCCGCAAGGCTCCTTCTCGTGGGCTGAGCCGCCCTTGGAGGCGTAGCCCATGTGACCTGCCGTGGGTATCCGAGGTCGTACCCCCCACACTTCGTATCCGTGGCGATTGCTGTACCTGTATTACTACTAGTTGGATGTTGTATACACATCGCGATTGCTGCGATTGCTGTACGTGTGCCAATCATTGCGGCGATTGTTGTATACACAGCTCGATCGATATGCACGGTGGTGCTGTGCATGTGCGTGGTGATGCTCCAGTGGCCTCTCCTCCTCTGCTGTGATTTGTCCTTCCATAAAAAAATTATTTTATGTGATCTGTGGATATGTGATCTTATAATTTGTGATTGTCTGGAGATAGAAGAAGGCTGAAGGTTAGAGGTAGAAGGAGGAATGAAGACTGTTGGATCTTAATTATATGGTGTAAAAAAATTCATGTGTTGAAACTACATGAAACACATAGTCGCTGAGTAGACAAACTCATTTTGAAAAAGCCGACGCCGTCCTCCATGCAGTGGACCCCACTGCTCCATCCCCTAAACCCGCGCTATAGGAAAATTTGGTGACCACGGCGCACGCTCTATTTTCTGTGTTTCCTTTTGAGTCACTGACAAGCGGGCTGAGCTGCCCACGTGGAGAGCCGCACGGTGCAAAAATGTGCAAAGCAACTCCCGCCTGTAGCATGTGGTCCAGACACAGCCAAAAAGGCTAAACACGCTCGTTCAACCGTGCGTGGCATCACTTGTCGCCGATCCGAGGGCTGGCTAGCTATCCCTCGTTCCAGAAATTCTACACTAATATATATGTCTTGTTCGGCTGGTCTAAAATTTGATTTGTTTGACTTTTTTTTAGTCGAAACAATATTTTTCTCTCACAATATTTCAGCCAAAACAATATTTTCAGTCAGTTTTAGCTAAGTTTTAGACCAACAAACGGGGGTCTCACACACACACACACACACACACACATATATATATATATATATATATATATATATATATATATATATATATATATATATATATATATATATATATATATATATAAAACTACTACCCTGTAGTTGGCTATAAAATAACTTATTCTATAGCCATTTTGAGTTACGATAATTACTATGTTAATTTACGAGATTACAATAACTCATTACTAAGTGGTTTAATATAACGTTACGATAAATATCCTCATGTGTTATAGTAACCCAACTATCGTAAATATGTATTGATATTATCGTAAATTAATATACAAAATTATCGTAAATGGAGGTGGCTACAGAATAACTTATTTTGTAGCTGGCTACTGAATATACTCTCCATATATATATATATATATATACATATATATATATACACACATATATATATATACATATATATATACCGAACGGGAATTTTTTTGTGCGACTTTTTTTTAGTTGCTCATCCCTTCCGGCCGTGCGATACCCCGCACGATAGAAAAAAAATTGTCATCCCTGTGATCCCCGCCTGCTTTGAAGGAAGCAAATCGATCACCATGAAAGGAAACAATAATCATGCATGGAAGGAAACAATAACCATACATGGAAGGAAACAATCATGCATGGAAGAAAACAATAATCATACATGAAAGGAAACAATCATGCATGGAAGGAAACGATAATCATTTACTCTTTTTTTAAATAGTGGTCTTCATTTCGGAGCCTTTCATGCAGTTTAATAATGGCTGGGGAGCTTGGCTTGCGAGAACTTACTCTTAATTGGGTTGCGAGCTAGAAATGTAGCACTTCAATGGGTGTCTTGGTTGAGTTCTACAATTGCCAAAAATTGATGGTGCTGATAAGATCGACAATCCTGTAACTTTTCTTTTTTTTCAAAAAAAGAGGACAAATGCTACTTTATGGTCGAATCCATGTTGTTTTTTATTTGATGCCCACAGCCCACATGTTAACTTTCAGATGTGTTTGTAAAGAATCAAAAGGAGTTGGCCTAATGCCAATCTTTCTTGTCATCTTTTTTATTCTTTATATTTATACTAGGTAGCATGCCCGTGCGTTGCTACGGGATAACTAACAATTTATACTAAAAACACACGGATCGCACGATAAAATAACAATACTGTAAAAATTAAATACCAACGTTAAAGTGATATTTAACCCAAAAAGCAAAGTTTATGAATTTAACACAGTCACGGAGTGCGCGATGTCGCAGGCTCACAAACTCTACTTTATAGACCTTTTCGTGATGCGGCTAAGATAATGTTTTATATTGGCAGAAAGAAATCTTCGATATCCATTTCTTTCTTTGTAATTCATTTATCTGGACAATGTTTGAGGTTAGGGCATGGTTACAGTTTTTAGTAGCTTTGCGATATTGTCCGAAGCTATGAGATGATTGATGTCTTACAATGATCCTTTCATTAATTTAGTTTTCTATCTATGTTTAATTGTTTATTCGGTCTATTTTATAGGCACGTTGGTAGATAATGGATGATAAAATTCAAGCATCCATAATTTATCTCTTTAATTTTGAGCATGAGTTTTTTTAATTGATATATTGTCTTTTTGTTTTTACCATAGCGTTAGCATGGGCATGCATGAAAAACAAAGATATCTTTACACCGTAGAAATCTTTCAAGAAGATCATGCATATATTATTCTTGTATTGAATATTATATATATACACTTCGCCTAAATATTCTAATTAAACTACAAAATTTTGAATTAGGATACGAGGTAAGACATGCAAACAGATATTTTGAAACTACCTATAGAGTCCAAAGAACTTAATAAATAAATCATTCTGGAGGCAATATGAATTCTCTCTAATCTTTCATTTGGTGTAGTTAGTGTTATCATAGTACCCGCATGTATTTATAGGAAATAAATCGTGGACAAAACATGGATACTTTTTTGTGTGACATTCCAACATGGGTCCATCGTCCTGCCAATATCCTTGAGGCAGATCACATAAAGAATGAGAGTCCCTCTATGAGATTGCTCACAAGCGACTCAAACTTATATCTGATCATGATAATGTTGAATTGCTTTGCATCAAAAGCATCGGCAATGATAAATAGGGGCATAGGTTTTAGTATGCATAGTGAAGGAAAACTCAATATTGGCTTCTCAGCAGCTTTTCTAAGCCTTTGTAGTGCTAACTTGTCCTTACTCAAATAGTCAAGAGGTGTACCATAAAATTATGCACCACTAAGAAAAGTGTTACCATTGGTTGCCTTGACCTAAAAAATATGTCGAAATTAAGAATTACAACACATAATTCAACATCTTGGAACAGACACTCAAGTGGATACCTTATTCTACAATATATGTCTGTATGGAATAGTCCTAAAGCCACACATATTTATACGATGAGTATAACATACTTTG
Source organism: Miscanthus floridulus (assembly GCF_019320115.1). Classification (NCBI taxonomy): domain Eukaryota; kingdom Viridiplantae; phylum Streptophyta; class Magnoliopsida; order Poales; family Poaceae; genus Miscanthus; species Miscanthus floridulus. The sequence goes on along the minus strand of NC_089583.1, from coordinate 46,431,004 downwards.
TTTTAAAATTTTATGAGAGATTTTTTAAGACACGCAGTATTATCTATGTGACAGGCACTAATATTTACATATATACTCGAACCTATGTGTACATGATTATATGGAGATGCAGCGGAACTTATTCATGGATTTATTGGCGCATGAAAGAAATGGATATCAAAGAATTCTTTCTGTTGATATAAAATATTATCTTAGCCATATCATGAAAAAGTCTATACAGTAGAGTTTGTGAGCCTGCGACGCCGCGCTCTCCGTGACTATGTTAATTTTATGAACTTTGCTTTTTGAATTAAATGTCACTTTAACGTCGGTATTTAATTTAACAATATTGTTATTTTATCGTGCGATCCGTGTATTTTTAGTACAAAAGATTTTGTTGTTCCGTAGCAATGTACGGGCACGCTACCTAGTATATATATATATATATACTACTCTGTAGCTGGCTACAAAATAACTTATTCTGTAGCCACTTTGAGTTACGATAATTACTATGTTAATTTACGAGATTATAATAACTCATTACTATGTGGTTTACTATAACGTTATGGTAAATATCCTCATGTGTTATAGTAACCCAACTATCGTAAATATGTATTGACATTATCGTAAATTAGTATATAAAATTATCAGTAAATAGAGGTAGCTACAGAATAACTTATTTTATAGCTGGCTACTGAATATACTCTCTCCTATAGAACTATTATCCTGTAGCTGGCTACAAAATAACTTATTCTATAGCCTACTTTGAGTTACGATAATTACTATATTAATTTATGAGATTATAGTAACTCCTTACTAAGTGGTTTACTATAACGTTATGGTAAATATCTCTATGTGTTATAGTAACCCAACTATCGTAAATATGTATTGACATTATCGTAAATTTGTATATAAAATTATCGTAAATGGAGGTGGCTACATAATAACTTATTTTGTAGCTGGCTACTGAATATACTCCCTGTAGCTGGCTACAAAATAACTTATTCTGTAGCCACTTTGAGTTACGATAATTACTATAGCTAATTTACGAGATTATAGTAACTTCTTACTAAGTGGTTTACTATAACGTTATGGTAAATATCCCCGTGTGTTACAGTAACTCAACTATCGTAAATATGTATTAACATTATCGTAAATTAGTATATAAAATTATCGTAAATGGAGGTGGCTACAGAACACCTTATTTTGTAGCTGGCTACTGAATATAATATATATATATATATATATATATATATATATATATATATATATATATGTGTGTGTGTGTGTGTGTCTTGCCTTGTGTTGCGTAGGGACGAAAATTCAAGTAGTCAAGATGCGTCCAAAACATCTTTGTCGACCCAACTGGCTTCGCTCGGCATAAAGTGATCATCAAATATTTTGCATATCTAGCTTGCTAGCTAGCCAGCTAGGTGGTGGTGCGTCACGATCAAGCGATCTACTCCTACTGTCATAGCTAAGGGCCTGTTTAGATTCCAAAAAAATTTAGCGGCATATGCATGAAGTATTAAATGTAGACAAAAAAAAACTAATTATATAGTTAGGATGAGAAATATCGAGACGAAACTTTTGAACCTAAATAGTCCATAATTAGACATTAATTATCAAATACAAACGAAAGTGCTACGGATAGCCAAAATCTTAAAAAATTTGAATCTAAACGGGGCCTAAACATAAAGGAGAAACAGATAAAATGCAGTGGCAGCATGCATGGCATTCCTTCCTACAAGAGCGAACTGCAGCGCGTTAGTGTTTATTTGCAGCGTATATATGCTTATTGCACGGGGCAAAGTAAAGCTGCTGGTGAATTCTTCTTGCACGTACGGCCCCTGCTGATGATCACACTGCATAATAGTATAATATGTGTTATTAATGGCCAATCTGAATCTACATCTGCTAATGGCATGCTACACGGTGTCATTATTCACTACTAGTTAAACAACCAGCACATGCGCGCGTGCATCTCAAATCCTCGAGTCCTGGTACAAGTTCTACTATTATACTAGTGGTAAAGGTTTTTTTTATTATTATTTTTTTTCCTGCTACTAATCAAGTGCTACTAGCTACTAACTCAGTGTCCGTTTGCTGCTTGGAATTGGAACCATGTGGCATGATGCAGCTTCGGCCATGGGAATGCCAACACCGGTGGCATACAAGCTGCGCCGGGGCGCCGCCCGCGGGCTGTTGGCGCGCGGCATGAACTTCGCCGTCGGCGGCGCGGGCGTGCTGGACACCGGCAACTTCCAGCGCAATATCAGCGCGCAGATCGACCTGTTCCAGGCGCAGCAGCAGCACCCTGTCCCTGCGGCAGCAGCCCACGGCGGGGTCGCGCTCGTCGTCGTCTCCGGCAATGACTACTCCTACGCCGCCGACAAGGACAACAGCACAAGCGTGAGTTTTACTACTTGCGATGGCACGCACGCAGCTTGTATGCATCTGAATGTCAGTGTCAGTTTTCCCCTACAAAAAATGTCAGTGTCAGTTTTCCTTGGAACAATGAAAAGCTGATACGAGTTATGATATACGCAAGTTTTCACCAAAATACACACTGCCAGTGGGCCAGCACTGCATACTGAATCATCAAAGACCAATATTGCTCTGGAAACAAAAGTGGCACTGAGTTTATCCGGCCTTCTACATTTTTTACTGTTACACAATAATCACCAGGCGACCTCAGCTTCCTTTTTCTACTGTTACACAGCGTTACAGCTAACGGGTTCAAAATCAGTGTTTGCCTGAGGTCGCCTACCTCGCTAAACAATCTACAAGTTACAAGCACAACTAATTGATTGATTGGTCCATATAAGAACTTATCAAGATTGCTATCCTATCATACTTACCGAGAGGTCAGTAAGTCGCCAGCAACCAGACTGGGGCCACTACGAGGTGACCATGTCGTCATTGACTTCTGGCAGCTGGTTGCGGTGCTGGTGTGACATCTATTGGGTCAACTTTGCTCTTAGCAGCTTCATACTCTGATAGGAGGTCCATAAACTCATTGAGCAGCCGCTGGACTTTCCGGTTCGATGCCATCGATGGAAGTATGTCTTCCCTGAGGAGTTTGTGCTTCTTCATCCCCTGTGCAATTGCCATCAGTTACTTTTACAAACTGGAGATCATGTACGCTAAGAACATGAGAACTGGAGTGTCATCTATTTACAGTTCATGAACCCTCATGGTTATCTAGAAAGTGGATGAGTCTAGTATGCACATGGCGAGGGAAAGAGAGACTTACGAGAACATCAGGATCCCACGATGGATTTTTGGGTTCCGTAGATGATGCAGATCCAAGCATGCCCATCGGAGGACCTAGGAAGTTCTCACAAACCTCACGTAAACGAGATTCGTCTGCTTCTCTGCATATAAACAAGAAAAATAAATAAAATTAAATAAATGTGCCAGTAAATCATCACCAAGTAATTTCCATCAGACAAAGATATTGACATATTTTGTTGGTCAGTTCAACAGACACAGCTGATCCCCCACTAACCTTGCCAGAAACCGTATGTAGGATAGAAGGCATTGGCGATACTCCTGTGGTGACTTCAAAGCCAAAGAAGCTGCCAACTGGGTCTCTAAATGGGCACGTGTCTGCAAACCATCATCTGTAACCCTGAAACAGAAACTCCCACATCAGTATGTTTAGAGCAAACTCTGATATGTAGTACATCAGCATGCCATAGACATAATTTCAAGTGTTCATAAATACTAAAGCAATCAAAGCGGTATGCAAACCTGCTCCATATAGGCTTTCTAGCCATGAACTTGCCTAGATCAATCTGCAACTTGCCCAGCTCTCCACCTTGGGGGGAACTAAATGAGCTAGCAAAATTTGATGCTGGAAAATAATCATCGGCAATCCTTAACCAGCACTTCATGCTCATGTCAAAAAGAAAAGCATGGCGACTGGCAAGGACAACTAAGGGAAAACCACATCTTGAGAATTTAGCAGATATAACCTTTACTGCACCTGTCAACAAGGCAAAGATAACTAGTAAGCACCAACCATTTCAGCAAACACTTAGATGCAGCAAAGTTCAGAATAGCCATCTCAGGCTGTATGCAGAACTGAAGACTATATGTACAAATAGTTACCAGCATGATTTGCTGACGACTCATCTGGAGATGCAACCAAAGAAGCCAATGAGTCCTGCAAAATGCAGGTCCTGTTATAGAGGTCCCATATGTACATTAGACCTCTTCTTGTGACAAGAAGCAATTTCCAACAGTCGTCACAGTCTATAAAAACGGCTGCGGATCCCATCATCATTGCCGGCATTGCTCGTCTTCCACATTTTGTGTAAACCTAGTTAATTAAGAGCAATTGATTGTGAGAACACAAAAACCTATTCCAATAATAATTGACTGGGGTTACATAGTACTCCCTCATTTTCAAAAAATAAAGGAGCAGTTTGACCCGGTGTGGAGTCCACTGCCACACTTTGACCGTCAATATCTCATATATATTATAATGTTTACGACCATGAAATTTGAAATCATACTTAATTTGCATGGTATAATCTACAAGTTCTTGGAGTAACTGTTACTCAACACTTAAAAGTTCAAATCTGCAGTTGTGTGCGCGCCTTAAAAAAAAGGAGGGGCGGTAGCATCCATTTAAAAAAAAAAATCAATCCATAAGAAATTCAGATAAGAAAACATTACTCACCTGCAGGTAACCATCTTCACAGCCAACAGCCCAGAAATTTGCATTGCCTGCCAAGACAGTAACCTTTGCAGATATACGATCCAACCAAAGAGTTTCTGTTCCTCTTGTACACCTTATCTCAGTTTCTTTTGTTGAAAAGGCACCACTGACACCAATCATATCACCTGCAGCGCGTTCTACAGGCTTTGCTTCAAGGCAGACTGGCAAGGAATCCTCATTGTCTTTCTTATCTAACACATGTATTGAAAGTGCGGGGCAGGTCAAAGAGCCTGGAACAACAGATCCAGTGCGTTCTACACTCAACATTCCATCACTGCCAGCACTGGTTGAAGCTTTTTGAATAACAAGACTCTCTGTAATGTTCGCCCTTGCTGTAACACCAGAGCGATCCTTAACTCCAGAGTTGTTACAGTTACTGTTACCACCATAAGATGGTCTTATCCCATTCATTCTCTGATCTAGGGATGAAAAATCCATAGCCTGGTTCTGAGAACGGCTGGGTATGTTATCCTGGTTGGAAGGAAATCCAACAGCCTCTGGAATTATTCTTTTCCGGCCATCTGGGCGCCGGTATTCCCTCTGCTTCACTGGACTAGATAACCGAGTAACTTTATTCATATCATCAGCAGCAGGACCTGATGTTTTCTTCTCAGCTTCAGGTAAAGTTTCAGGAGCTTTCTGACTTTGCACAACAGGAGCTGGGTAAGGCACATCTGCAGAAACTTTTGGGGGTGCTTGAAATTGATGGACAATGGAAGTCCCCTTTTTGCTAGCCGATTGCCTTGCTGATGCTTCTTCTAGCAGTAACTGTGCAGGGCTTTCAGCCAGATTTGATTGTCGTCCTCTGACATCACCATATCTACTCCTCTTCAATTCATCCAGTTCAGAATCACTTAACTTGTATCCAAGCTCCTTTGCTTCAAAGTGAAAGTTGGCGACAGATCCATCCAAGGAGCATGCAAAAAGTGAATAACCATCAGGGCTCCTGTCAAGTGAAAAGCACATTATCACTGTGAGCTTGGGTATATGGGTAATATTAACTATATTGAGGAACAAACAAGATGCCTTACCAAGATAAATCAACCACACTTTGAGAGAAAAAATGCTTAGCAACAAACAATGGTCGCGCACTCACTGTCGTCCAAACAGTAATTGTTCTGTCCTGACTTCCAATAGCAATAACATTATATGGTTGCTGTTCTTTTGATGATGTCTTTGATGTTCCATTGGCCCAACCAGCTGGTGCAGCTTTAGTGTCTTGCCCATTTAAGAAATTCTTGCGGAACATTGAGTTATTAAACTTAACCGCCACGATAGGCGCGTTATGCCCTAGAAAGTCAAATGTAGCAGACCACTCGCCTCTTTCAAGCACAGGGGCTGAATGCCTAGGTTTCTGGAAGCCGTGAGTCGTAGTAATGAAGTGGCCACAAGGTGACCATGCAAGTCGTCTAAAAAATGTTGAACCAAGCTGCAGGAAGAAGGAAAGTAAGAAAGGATGGCATTGAGGGCATGTTGATCATAGTAAATTATAAAATAAAGGAAACATAACATACAGATTTTTCCCAATGGCCTTCTGTCTTGTGAGCAAGACTCCAATCGCTTGTACGCCATATTATAACAGTCTTATCATCTGACTGGCTTGCAATGAAAGAGCCAATAGGATCCCAAGTAACACCTTTGACCAAGCTGGAATGCCCTCTCAAGACGGCAGTGCACATACCATTGGTCATGTTCCATATGTGAACAGTATTATCCAAGCTGCCACTAGCCAATGTTGAATCATCAGGGGACCAATTAAGATCTACCTACTTTAGGCATAGCAAAAGAAAAGGGTGTTCAATAGTTAGACAGTAACAATAACAAAAGGTAATAATAAGAGCTAAAGAAAGAGTAACAGCACAAATTCTACAAATGCTTATTTAAGAAAAACTAGGGAAGATATACAGCATGGGTGCAATTATGGAAGATAATTACCACATCTGCAGTATGCCCTCTTAAGGTCATAACAACCTTCCAATTCTCTACATCTGGAGGTTCCCCACTACCAAACTCAGATGTTCCAGAACCAGCTTTTCGCTCATGAATTAGGATAACCTGATCATCTGATCCAGAAGCCAGATAGCGGCCATGCCTTGCCCATCTCACACAGTTTACTGATCCAAAATGGTCACGCATTGTAGCTAGCAACCCTTGGCTGGAATCATTGTTGGCATTATTCTTATCCACAGATTTCATGCTCCATATTCGAACCTATTGCAACACCACAGCAAATAAAAGGAACTTGGTAAGGAGATCACTTATGAATGATAAAAGGAAAATATGAAACAGTGGTTACACCTCAGTGTCACATAACAGGTTACAAACAAATGTGTTAATAACATGACAAGAAATCACAACCAACTAAATCTTAAAATTTTCAATTATCCCCAGACCCCACTCATGTGGGAGCCTCCGGCACTGGGTCTGCCCTTTACTCAACAATGAAGTTACCAATAGAATCACATCAATGCAAAACCTTCAGTTTGACGAACACTCAGTAAGCTATATAAATTATAATGCAACATGCTAGCTAATATGGACTAAAAACAACATAGTGAACCCTATGAGATTAAAATTTGGGACAATGAATAGTGACTTCACAATAAGTCCCAGTTGAAAACCCAGCACTAAATCACTAATTCTAAAATTACATCAGATATACTGCTAATGGCAAGGTTATGTACGACTAGAGAATTGTTAGCCAAAGGTGTGTTCTAACGAAACAAAATACAACTTACATTTTGGGATGGAAGGCATCAACCCTCAACCAGGGAACATCATCCCCAACCTGGGTACGCGGGGTTTTTTTCGACCCAGCCATGTAAAAACCTCTCATAAGTAGCATATCACGTTCCACAACATGTCGACACGGGAACTTTGTGGCTATGCCCAAATTAATACCTTAACCAAACAAGCTGGACCCAGGATTGCAATGGAATGCTCATAATCTACTAGGTAGTAGTGGACTGAAGAGAGTTCTAGAGCCTAGGCAAACTACAATGAATGTTTGCTATAAAAATTCTGTTTTCAATCCTTACGATAAAACTAAAATTCTATTGCGTGTTCGCCGAGGAGCCCGGCCAGCCGGGGTCACCTGGCAGCAAGACCGCCCCTGCCTACTTGTAATCCTTAACCTCTAAATACTTTTAACTGGGGATATCACTGAAGCACAATTAGCACGCAAATGTTAAGCTATTATAGCACTGAGAAAAGCGACAAGGCAAGTCAGCAGGAAAAAAAAAAATCAATGGAAAAGATAAAAGAGAAAGGGAAAAATACAGTGCTGAGCTCGGATTAAACTAGAAGCAAGTAAAGGAAAAACAACAACACTTGATACCTTTTGGTCGCCGCCGCCAGTGGCGAAGCGGAGGCCACCAGGCTGGATATCGATGGAGAAGATCTGTAGGCCCTCGTGGCGAATCCAGCTTGGCTTCTCCGTAATCATCTCCTCAATCCTTAGATTTCTCCCGTGATTATCTCATGGAACCCTAGCTAGCTATTAGATTACACTGCCCGTCGATCACACCCCTAAACCGAGGCCATGCCCAAAACCTAGAATTTGGTAGGGAAAACCCTATCGGCGGGGGGAGGGGGGGGGGGGGGGGGGGGGGGGGGGCGGGCGACTGATAATGGGAATAGAAGGGGAAATCGAATAGGACGAGATGTACAGAAGCTTGGAGGAGTAGGGATCCGGAGGTTACTTGGCGGCGGCGGGCGGATTCGATCGGCGCAGCGGCGGCGGCGCGAAGAACACGGCGATGGGGACGAACGTGTTCGTCCTGTTCGTGTGATGAGAAACGAAAAAAAAAACAACAAAAACGAACGAAAATCGAAAATGAATTCGAATGAAACTTGACCTGAATTGGAAAGTGTGAACTTGTGAAGGAAAAGGCAGAGATGTGTCGAGAATTTAATTTGCTTTTTGGCCCCTTTTTTGTCTCTTATAAATCGTATACCGTGCAATAAAGTTGCATGCTTTAAGATTAGTACTTTGGAGAAGGAACATTGGATGGCAGTATAATAACTACATTGTAATGTAACAGAGCAGTGTACTGTTTGCTTAACCTCTACTGTCTTTACGAAAGCTCGAGTTGGTTTATGTATGCATTTATTTATTTATTATATTCATACCGGAGCCTTGAATTCATAAGCTTTTGCAACTGGCACTTGTCCTGTTCAGTAGTATTGACTTGATTTGTTATGAGAGAAAAATACTGTTCGTTGGTTGAAAAAATATGATTTATAAACTCAGTGAATAGGACGCGGTCAGACAGATTGTTCACACGAAGCTGGCAAAGAAATTCAGTGCTAGCAAAAGCAATATGTTTGCTCAAAAGATTATCAGGCACGATACGTCCATCAAATTATCCATGACGTCTCTTTTTTTCCTTTTTTGCCCTTTCTAATGTGCACAAATAAAATATTAAGACCCGAGACATATTACCTAGGTGTTCAGAAAATAAATACTATGCATAGTCACGAAAAGGAAAATAAATAAAACAAAACAGAATCTGTTGGATCGGATTAGGCAGCCAACAGCAGCTGCTCATTTCTTCACCGACGGTGGCAGGCAAAACAGAAACAGGGCTCGCAATCCTCCGACTACGAGTGGAACGTGTGAGAAGCTGGGAAGGCTGTGCTGGGCCTCCTTCAGTTTTGACGTCTTCTACCAGTGCTACCACGCTGTAGCGGTCCAGGCTCCCAGCACAAAACGGTCTGACACACAATTCCAACCCAAAAATACTGGGACATTTTTGCATAAAAAAATACTGGGGCACTTTTTAGAAGATCTTTATTTTTTAAAATAAACCAAGCGAGAGAGCTGTCAATTTTATTAATAAAGAGAAAACCCAGACCGGGTAGAACAACATAAAAAAACATCAAAATCACACACAACACCACAAACACAACTTCTAAAACAACAGCTCACACCTCAACAAGAAGACCCAAACAACACGGGCAATTGGCACACACACCACAAAACAACCAAGATCTCCACCGCTAATACCATTTGTCGACCATCAGCCGCTAAACAGTCTCACACACGAATGGTTTAAATCCCCCATGAGTCTTGACATCTTCAAAATGGCCTCGCAACTCTGTCAAGTGTCTGAGTTTTCCTATTCCAGTTCATGAGTGTGGCTTCTTAGATCCTGTTATCAGCCGACTCAACATCAGACACCAACAAACATTGTCAAGGGTCATGACCATCGCTACCATGCACAAAATGCCTGCACAATTCATGTCATCCCTAACTCCATTATTTGCGAGATCCGTCTCAAAACCTTCTGTTAAACAATTTTTTTTACTTTTATATAAAAATAGGTTTTAGGTGTATTTTCTTGTGCTAAGAATATCTTTGTGTTTTAAACAAGGATTGTCCTATTCCATACCCAGATCCTCCAACACCTAAATTTTGTGAGCATGCTATCACAAAAAAAAAGGTGTTTTAGAGGAGTCCAACACCTAAACCCATAATCAGAGAGGAACACCAGAACAACTAAGAAGCCCAACCTGCAATTAGAGTTGAGAGAATCTGTAGTTCGGAACCACGTGAGCAAGATTGTATAGCACAGACAGCCAGGATGTAGCAATCCAACCTTTTTTTTATATATATATAACAAGCAATCCAATCATTGACATGAGCACACCATAAAACAAGCTAGGCACGTTTCTGAAGACGAGGCTGATCTGACCTGGTCGCCAAGAAACACAAGAATGAATGTTGTATTGGAGTACTATCTTACGATATGAAGATCTCCAACAATGTTCATGCAACAACCTGCTTAAGTATAACTAATTAATCCAACAGTGACTGATATGAGAACACAGGTTCAATTCAATATTATGGGGTATCATCATCAGGTCCAGCTAAATTAACATTAAAGCAGCTGCTATTGGATACATTTTGATTTGTCCTCATGGTTAGTGAGGAATATAATCGAGAATGGGTGGGACGATGAACGTAGTAACAATAACAATACGATAATAATATGAACCTGGCGTCCGGACGCACCAATCCCACGCACCCACTCCTTATCCATCCCGTGACCCCTCCGCTCCACCCGCCCACTCTCCTAGCCACCCCTCGGACAGATGTCGCGCCCGCGCCTCCCGTGCTCCCTCACTCCCTCCGTGCTCCCCCTCTGCGACCTCCATGCGACCCCACGCTCTCCAACGACCCAGCTCCCACTCCCTCCACCTGGAGACGAGGACGACGACTGACGACGGCAGCTTCGACGAGGTAGTTCGGTCCTTCTCTAGATCTGAGCCCTCTTCCTCCTCCTTTGGATCTGAGCCCTCCTACCCCGCCTCCTCTGGATCTGAGGGACGCAACTGGTGGCTAGGTATAACACCCTAAAATTTGCATTATTTCAAAATAGCTAAATTGATTTATTTATGTATTTTGTGAGCATTCAAACTTAGGGAAATAATAATTTTTATGAAATTAAAACCAACTATGGGTCAGTTCGCTGGTCTGGATTCATCTAGCCAGCCGGCTGATCCTCCTCACAGTTCACTATTCACCAAACCAGCCGAACAGTGTTTTTCTCTCACAACAAACCAGCCTGAAACAGTGTTTTTCAGCCAAGTTTCAGACCAGCGAACGGGACCTATAACGATAGATACATGTTGTTGCATACATGCCGATGCATTGAAGCTTTTGTATTGTTTGGTTTTGACCAAATCAGTAAAGGATTTCAAATGCTTTTGAAAATTGGATTTGAAAACTCTGAAATTAAAAAGAAAAAGGAAATTCCTTTACCTTCCCCTATTTTTACTATTTAACCTTTTTTTGAATAAAATTTATATTTGGCCCTCTAAGAGACTTAAACTTATCTTTGGACCCTGGGGGTCGGCACCATGAGTTCTGACGCCGAGGTAACACGTCTCGGCACCATAGATCTTGACGTCGCAGGAGAAAATTCTACATGACCGATATCTCAGCGCCAGAACATATGGTGCCAAAGTCGACGCCAAAACACATAACGCCGAGGTCGGCGCTACGCCACAGATGTTAGCGCCGACCTTAGATATACAGCGACCGATGCCCGGAGTGCCTGTCTCTCTGCTGCTGCTGCTAGACTGCGCACTTTGCGTTGGAAAGAAATAAAAAAAAAAGGAGAGAATCGGCCAGGATGACGGAAGAAAATCCAGCGCCCAAGATTTCTGATCGCCACTGCGCACCTACACAAGGGCTACGGTAGTAGGAGCACTGTGGTACGAGTAGGTGCTTCTCTTGCGCACCCGCGTGAACCAGACAGACGACGTGCCGCCCGTCGTTCGCGGATGCGGCACAACTGCTCTCTTGCTGGACCGTGCAAGCGCAGCAGCAGCAGCCTGCATCACTGATGCAGTGTGGCCACTGGCCACTGCACAATTCCTTACTTACCACGCACTTCCCATCTTAGCCAGATTATTTTATGTGTAAAGAAAATTAAAAAATATCAAAGAAGGACCAAATAAAACATACAGAAAATAAAAGCTAAAAAGATTGTTAGATTATTTTATGCAAACTAAATTGTAAAATATCAAAGGAGAACTAAATAAAAACATAAAAAAAATAAAATAGAAATAGTAAATATGGTCCAATAGAATAAAATATGCTAGTATTAAAGAAATAACTATATTAGAAGCTACCTGATGTGACTCATCACAACCTCGGTCGCTGCACCATCTGCTGCTTCTGATTGACCAGCACTGCATTGCTGCATGCACTTCACCGGACGGACGGTCCGCTATTCACTTTATATGAATGAATGGTTAGTGGAAGAAGGGGCCCTCATGTGATGTCCTCGGACTTGAGCTTCTCGCTCTCAGGAACAGGCCAACAGCACAAGGCCAAAGCGTGTCAACTCTGATTCTCCCCAGTGGAAGTACTGAAGTGAGGAGGGCCTCAGGCCTCTCCCTTTATTTAGTGACAGTTTAGTTTCTAAAATTTTGTAAAATTTTTTAAGATTTTTCGTCACATCGAATCTTTAAACGCATGTATGAAGCATTACATATAAATAAAAAATAAAACTAATTACACAGTTTAGATAAAATTCACGATACGAATCTTTTAAGCCTAATTAGACTATGATTGTATACTAATTGTTAAATAACAACGAAAGTGTTATAGTACCATTTTCCTAAAAAATTTCCCTAACTAAGTGCGTGTTTAGTTTCAGAAAGTTGGAATTTGGGGTACTGTAGCAATTTCGTTTTTATTTGGCAATTAGTATTCAATCATGGACTAATTAGGCTCAAAACGTTCGTCTCGCAATTTCCCACCAAACTGTGCAATTAGTTTTTTTTCGTCTACATTTAATGTTCCATGTACAGACCGCAAATATTCGATGTGATAGGTACTGTAGCATTTTTTGAGAATTTAGGGTAAAACTAATCGGGGGCTAAACCCGACCTTACTGTCCCATTTCACATTTTTACCTGCCTAGCTGCCCTACTGCTGCAGCAGAGGCAGAGCATGTACCATGTCAGGAGTGTGTGTGCTGTGTCCTCATCCTCGTCTTTGTGCCATGGAGAAGAAAAGCTGGCTGCATCACTAATGACTGATGAGGGTGAGCGAGGTAGTCCGGCCTAGTAGGCAGTAGCAAGGATAGCTAGCCTACCTGCATGGAAGCCAGCCAGCTGCCTGTGGCCATGACCACATTCATGGCTCCGCGTCCCGAGGGAGGAGGCGCATGCAGCAGCCACTGCACCTGCAACAAAGCACTGCACCAGCAGCAAAGCCGCATGTACTTGCCCTCCGCCGCTTTACCATCGCGCGTCAGGGTCATTAAGGCCCAGTTTAGTTCCAAAATTTTTGATAAAATGAACACCGTAGCATTTTCGTTGTTATTTGACAAATAGTATCCAATTATAATCTAATTAGGCTTAAAAGATTCGTCTTGTGGATTTCGTCTAAACTGTGTAATTAGTTTTATTTTTTATTTATATTTAATGCTTCATGTATACGTCCAAAGATTCGATGTGACGGGAAATATGAAAAATTTTGTAAATTTTTTTGCAAACTAAACTGGACCTAAGCACTTGCCAGTTTTGTGACGAGCACGGAAAGCGTGGCAACGTGGCCGGCGGACTTCAGCGTTTCCGAGATCGGCGCTAACATACGTGCGCCGAATTATGGCGCCGACGTAACGGCAGATTTTCTTCTGTGCATGGCCAGGTACCTCGACGCTAAAATATGGGGCGTCGAGACGTGTTATCTCGACGCTAGGATTCATAATACCGACTCCTAGAGTCTAAAGATGAGTTTAAGTCTCTCCGGAGTCAAATGTAAATTTTATTCTAAAAAAGGGTTAAATAGTAAAAAATTAAGTTACCTTTCTCTCTCCCTCGGCTTTGGCCCAGCCGGCCTGTTTCCAATTCCCTTTCCCGCAGGCCCCCGTGCGCACCGCCCTCTTGGGCCAGCCCAGCTAAGCAGCCACAACCCAAGCTGTGCTCCGGCGCCTTCCCTTCCTCCCTCTGTCTCGCTGCCAGGTCAGGCCCGCACCTCAGCGCCCCCTTCTTCCTCAGGATGAACTCGAGCCAGACGTTGCCATGCGCCAAATCCCGCAGCCCCACGTCCGATTTCTCCATGAATTGGCGTGATTTTCACGCCAAGCTGCTCTATAAGAGCCGCCCCAACTCGCACTCTCTTTTCCCATCTACCAACCCTCCACCGAGCCCACAGCGCCGCCGGCAACCCTAGCTCGCATCCCGTCGATGCCGCATCCGCCGTTGGGAGCCCCTACGCCATCTCTGATCCCTTACCGCTCTTCGTTATGAGGTGAAGGATCTGTGTGGCCCCTCCCTTTGATCTCTACTGCTCTCTGGACCCCGTTAACCCTTGCCAAACCTCGCAGGGAGGCTCCATCCGCCATTCCTAGCCGCTCATCATCTCTGATCTAGCTCTGCCTCCATTTTCGTCTGTGGTGAGAATCCCCATTTCCCCCTCTTTCACCCCGAGCAAATTTTGAGACAAATCGTGGCCTCTAGGGACGGTTTCACGTGCACCGGCGAGCTCTCCTCGCCGCTAGCCATGGCTATTTCCACGTTGGCCTTCTTCACTGGTCGCGTTAAACCCATGGGTGGGTTTGCCTTCGTCCCCGCTCTCTCCCTGTGCCCTTGTTTCCCTCCGTCGTGGCCGTAGGCCTCGTTTCTCGTGATCGCCGGCAATGTTCACCACCGGCCATGGCAACAACCGCGTCGGCCACACTGTTCCGACGGCGGTCATCCCTCTCTCTCCCTCTCCAATCTAATCTAGGCCATCCAAATCTGATCCAACCGTCCAGATCGCACTGTACCCATGGCACCGCGACGGACAAGCAGATGTCATGCACCACGAAGGCATGTAGGCACCCTATGGTGGCTCCAACGATCATCGCCCTAAGCTATCAGCACTAGCGCACGACGACCGAACGCGGAGTGGCAGAGGCACTGCTGGCTGCTGTCGTGCTAGCGTGATGCTGGTTGACGGCTATGGAATGGATAGGTTAGAGTCTTGGGGATGGGCTTAGGGTTAGAGATGCATATATATTCCAGGCTATGAAACTAGGCCTTTAATGGGCCGCACAACTAGTTGATTTGCACTCCAATATGTAATAAGCAGGGCGGGTTGGCGGGAATTGGGGACGGGGACAAGGGAACCATCCTTGTACCCATGATCCCCAATGGGGATAGCTTTTGTATTGTATGAATCCCTATGGGGAGTATTTTGGCCCCATCCTTGTCCCCTAATAAGGAATTCTCCATGGGGAATCGGGGATTGGGGCCTTGTTGCCATCTTTACTCACTTGCTTGTCGTTAAGCTAGTCCCCGTTGTGGTGATTCACCTACTTAGAGGTTCACGCACTAATAGGCATCACACGCCTAACCCATAATCGGGTGTCGCACAACCAACACAAGATGGAGATCACACAAGCCACGAGCAATCCACTAGAGTACATTTCGGCTCTCCATTAGAGAAAGGTCAAGAACCCCTCACAATCACCACGATTAGAGCCAGAGACAAGCACCTTCCTCCGCTCGACGATCCTCGCTACACCAAGCCATCTAGGTGGCGGCAACCACCAAGAGAAATAAGCGAATTCCACAGCAAAACACAATCACCAAGTGCCTCTAGATGCAATCACTCAAGCAATGCACTTGGATTCACTCCTAATCTCACAATGATGATGAATCTATGATGGAGATGAGTGGGAGGGCTTTGGCTAAGCTCACAAGGTTGCTATGTCAATGCAAATGGCCAAGAGAGTGAGCTTGAGCCAGCCATGGGGCTTAAATAGGACCCCCATGAAATAGAGCCGTTAGGCTCTGTTGGTATTTATTAACGCACATAGATAAATCTACAAGCGCATGATACCACTATAGCTATGGCAAAACCATCTGAAATAACATGCTTCCGGAGGCGCTTGTCTTCCACTAGACACTAAGCACCTCAAAAGGGAGCTATATCGGGCAGTTCCATCGAGCACACCCCAAGGGAGAACTTGAATAATCCACATTTTCCTCTAGGATCTAATAATGAGAACGAGTTCACAATACTTAGTCCATTTCATACAACCAGAGTTCTTAGAAATACACTATTACAACACTAAGTTCAGAGTGCAGAATTTAAACAGCAGAATTACAATAAACATCTAACGGTATAATACAAGGATCCATTTGTGCCCACCAGAAGAATCCTCCACACAACAGCTACTCTTCAAACTGCACCTGCAACAAGGGTAAATAAACTCTGAGTACACGATGTACTCACAAGACTTACCCGACTAGTGGGAATAATTTCCCGACTCCAAAGGATATGATAAGCTTTATGGGTTGCTGGGTTTCCTTTTCGCAAAAAGCATTACTAATAGTGAATCCTTATGTATGTTTCTTATTAGTAGTCATGATTAGTTCATTATCTAGCCATTCTATATAAGCACATGTTCTACTTTCAAGCAAGAGTTGAGAAAACAGATCCATTTCACCATCTTTCATCTTCTAGTTCTTACTATGGTGCTAGACTGTAGATAAGTCGTACCAGATTACCCGATGATTCATGAATCAATGTGCCTAGCTAGGTACCTCGAAACACACGCCCCGTTTATACCCCAGGCACAAGTAGGACCAACCCACCACTCTTCTATCAAGAGGTCTAGGTCCCTGTCCAAACTTGGACTCCAAGCCCCTACACCTGAGTCCCAGACTCAGTGTGGTGCTTAGACCTCCACCATCTCCGACCCCAATCAGTCGGTTTGGAAAGAGCTGGAACCCATGACAAGAGAGCAATAAGCATTCCCTGCTCCCATAAACAAGTATATGCTCAGGATAATAAGTCTATGACTTGACTAAAACCCAATGCAATGGCTAGTCCTTAACCGACACGGAAAGGGAAAACAGTGTAACCAAGCTATGCACCGTTGGCCGTAGGACACAACCTCTTACACCCACCAATACCCATACCATATCCCTGCCGTCTCCATTTTCCTTTCACCATTTTATCACAAGAGTGATAATAATAATCACATATTGTGAGTAACGGCAGGTTACTCAAGCTACCAAAAATCCTAAGCATAGTAGCTACTCGCACCTATACTAGTAGGATTCATAGGACAGATATATTTATGCAGGTGGTTTCCATAAAATGGCTGTAACGTAAATGCACATCATAGATATATATATATTCAGTGCTTATTCAAAATAAGGGTTATGCACCGGTGGCTCTAGGACCTCCTCCTATACAAGGATCTCCTCCTCATACTCTTTAATCACCTCCTCGTACTCCTGCTCATCCGCGGTCATGAACTCCACCAACTCGTTCTCTACATGCATGCAATGACGATGCAACACTCAATATTAAGGCAACAGTAGTTCTTAAAATAAGAATACATCTACTAAGCCACTAAGCTTTCTCTAATGACTAAGATACCGAGCTAATCATCATTCCCATCAAACCAGCAGGGTTTCACCTACAAGTGCTACTTAGCAACTAAAATATATTCTTACTCTTATTAATGATTTCCTATATACTACAACAAGGAGTACTTAGCTGCCACATTTCTCAACCTATTCCAAGGCTACAAAAATTACAGTGAGCACATAATAATACAATGAATCTACTGTAAAAATTTCCTGGTCAAAGCTTGTTGGGTACAATAAAAAGGGGTTCCCTAAGCGAAAACCGAAAAAATCGCTTAGACCCCGTCAAAATCAAAGCCAAGAGACAACTATTGGCTAACCCCCGGCCTTGTCCGAGGCCACCGACTCTCCGCCTTGCTCAAGGCCTCGCACGAAAGGCCTCGGACGACCTACCAAATCTCCGCCTCGCTCAAGGCCTCGCACGAAAGGCCTCGGACGGGGAACCGATTCTCTGTCTCGCCCGAGGCCCCGCACGTAAAGCCTCGGATGAAATGTTGATTCTCCGTCTCGCTCGAGGCCAGCTCGACAATAACCCTGTCGCCTCTGCCTCGACCGATCTCCCTGATAGAGCGTCATGCCCAATTAATGCGACCAACCACTCCCACGATATCAGTCGGACAATGGCTCGACATAGCAGAGCGGCCGACGAGACGAGAAGTCACATCAACACCATACCATCTGGGATGGGATAGGGTAGGGGTTATCGGCCGCTGTGCTTGGTACTGTGCCCACGACCAATGCCCACACTGCACTATGCTACCTAAACACTGCTCTAGAAACAACACGACATGGGGAGTCAAGTCTAGGTCACTATAGCCTCGGAATCAGTGTACAGGACCAACTGCTCCCTCCAAGCCTCGGCAATCCACTTTAGGGTCTTGGCAACCTTGGGATTCATGCCTGTCGAGCCCCCCATGATGGCTCGGCCTCGGCACCAACTGAGCCGGCTCTTTACGCGATCAACATACAACGACTGACACGTCGTCCGCTAGGCCCTGCGTCGAGCTATCACTGGAGCTCCCACGTCGCACAAGATCGGATGTGACCGGCGCGTTGCTCTAGCACTTCAAGGGTAGGACCACTCCATTGACCATGCCGCCACAGTGACGGCTATAGGGCTCAAACATGCTAACACATGTATCATCCCTGTCCCCCTTCAACTATAAAAGGGAGAGACCGATGCCATTTCTAAAAAAGGAGGACAGACTTACTCTCACGCTCGCACACACTTAGGCATAGATGAGTTCACGAGATAGATGAACACACGCTCGATACTCTGTAACGCGCACGCTTCCCCGCTGCCTGAGATCAACTTCTTAAGCAATCCACATCACTTCATGCAGAGACCTGAGACTAGCTCCCTCTCTCACCCTGCTTGTAACCCCCTACTACGAGCATTTTGGTGCAAGGAATACAAGATCGATCTCTCAGACTGGACATAGGGCACCCATTGCCCGAACCAGTATAAACCTTGTGTCTCTTTGCATCACCATCTGGGATTAGGGGCACACAGTATATTTTCACTAGTTGGTTGAGGGCCTGCCGGTCCAAAACACCAACAGTTGGCGCGCCAGGTAGGGGATCTGCTGTGTGTCATCTTTGTCATCCCGACAAGTTCCGGATAGCAGACCCCGTGCGACTACTGCGTCTTGGCACAATAATCTGGTTCAGGAGCCTAGAGTTCATGTCTCTAGGACATGAGTATGATATGGTACTCCTCTCACCCAGAGCCTCACCGACCATCGATGATGTCACGCCCTAGCAGCCTAGGCGTAGGTAGCGCCTAGGCCACCGCTCCCATCGTGCTCGCTAGGCATGGCACGGGTGGGACCGCCTTGACCCCGTGCAAGCTCAGGGCGACGCGCCGTGCTCCGTTGGTATCCCACACCTAGCTGTTGGCACAAGGTCCCTGGTTGGGGACCTATCTAGCCTGAGCCTAGACAAGGGAAAGACGCTGGTGGCGTACAGCGATGCCCCATCATCAAGCTCTGCCCTGCCACCTCCTGAGGAGTCGACTTTGGTGGAGCAAAGCTTGGCGATGGCACCATCACCGTACCCCTTCGGGTTGAGAAATGCTACCACCACCTATGCTTCTGCCTATGCTTCCGCTCATGCAGAGCCCTCAGGACGCCACCAATGCTTCGCCCTTGACTTTGACACCATGACTTCGACCCACACCCACGTTGACTCCTCGGAGGAGGATGAGGCGTGGGCTAGAGCAGACTTCTCTGGACTTCACAACCCTATAGCCATGCACCGCTTCCTGGTAGCGAGCAACTACTGCTTTGGCTACTCCGACTCTGACGACGAAGGCACTTACGACCCCACTCGTGAGTGCTTCCACGTTGGACTTGGGATGTTGAGCATAGGCGATGAGGACGAAGGGGTAGGCAACCGTTCCTGCTTCACCAGGGGGCAGGCGACGCCACACCTCCATGCGTTGTCCCACCAGCAGCGCGGAACGAGAACCTTGCCCTCGGACAACTTCAACGCCCGGACCTGGCGTAGCTCCGTGAGCTTTAGGCCAAGGTCAAACAAGACTGACTCCTTCTGCAGCAACTTTAAGACACTCTCGAGCAGGAGCAGCGAGGTTGCGGTGATGGTGGAGGAGCCCGGCGGAGGGCCCACGACTGTCCACCACCGCATCAATGACGACTGAAGGGGGTGAGCAACCCCCAATCTTCAATCGTGCTAGCTAGAACGTCGTGGCTGCGGCAATGCTAGTCCGAACGATGCCCAAGCCCTCTACCACGGAGGGGCGATGGGTTCGTGGCGAGCTCCGGGATCTCCTCGAGACCGCCATAGTGCAGCAGGTCGAGAGTTCTGCCTCTCGACTGGCGTGGAGGTGCCTTAGAGCTTCCCATGGCACCACCTCAGGCAGGATAGGGAGGCCTCGGTTTGTCCCTGAGCCCGCTCGGGCACCGATAGCCAATAGGGTTCCCTTGCTGCACTGACCGCCTCGGCAACCGACGCGAGGCACTAGGGCGACCACGAGGTGGTCAGCAGGCGACAGGTGCCATGACTATGAGGGGCCTGCCTGGGGCTACCATCCACACCAAGGTGGCCGCTACGACAGTGGGGAAGACCACAGTCCTTCTCCTGAGCTGCCTGGCCCTTGAGTTTTTAGCAGAGCCATCCGCGCTGCTCATTTCCTAGCCTAGTTTCAGGCAACCTACCAACCTCATGAAGTATAGCGGTGAGACCAATCTCGAACTTTGGCTAGCCGAATTACCGCCTGGCTTGTCAGCTAGGCAGCGCGGATGATGACCTGCTCATCATCTGTAACCTCCCATTGTTCCTATTAGACTCGGTGCGAGCCTGGCTCGAACACCTCCCTCCCTCACAGATCCTCGACTAGCGCGACTTGGTAGGGTCTTTGTCGGGAATTTTCAGGGCACATACGTGCACCCCAAGAACTCCTAGGACCTTAAAAGTTATCGCTAGAAGCTAGGTGAGTCTCTCCGAGACTTCATCCGACGCTTCTCTAAGAAATGCACCTGAGTTGCCAAGCGTTGGCGACTCGAAAATTG
Source organism: Miscanthus floridulus (assembly GCF_019320115.1). NCBI lineage: Eukaryota > Viridiplantae > Streptophyta > Magnoliopsida > Poales > Poaceae > Miscanthus > Miscanthus floridulus. The sequence continues at coordinate 46,409,878 of NC_089583.1, read as the reverse complement.
TCCAGGCTTTCCTCTTCGGCACCACCTGTCGAGACTTGGTCCGAGAATTGGGCCTAGAACGTGCCAACCTCGGCGGCCACACTCCTCGATATCGCCACCAACTTTGCCTTGGGCGAAGAGGCCATTGGGGCCATCTTCCCCGACAACGATGCCAAGGGGAAGCGGAGGGATAAGGCCCCCGGGGCCTTGGCTCCCCACCTACCCAAGAAAAAGAAGAAGGGTCGCCAGGGGAAGCAGGAAGTCCTCGAGGCTGGCCTAGTCGTGGCTGCAGAGCGCAAAAATCCCAGAGGCCCCAGAGGCCCTAGGCTCTTTGACAATATGCTTAAAAAGCCCTGCCCTTACCACCAAGGCCTGGTGAAGCATGCCCTTGAGGAGTGCACCATGCTCCGGTGTTACTACGCCAAGCTCAGGCTCCTTGATGATGATGCCAAGAGGAGGGGCGCTGGTGACAGGGATGACGACAAGGACGACGGGTTCCCCAAGGTGCACGATGCCTTCATGATCTTCGGTGGGCCTTCAGCGTGCCTCACGGCATGCCAGCGAAAGAGAGAGCGCTGGGAGGTCTTCTTGGTGAAGGTGGCCGCTCCCCAGTACCTCAACTGGTCTCGAGAGGCAATCACCTTTGACTAGGATGACCACCCCGGTTTTGTCCTGAACCCCGGGCAGTACCCACTTGTCATCGACCCCATCATCGGCAACACCCGGCTCACTAAGGTGTTGATGGACGGAGGCAGCAGCCTCAACATCCTCTACGCCAACACCCTAGAGCTCCTAGAGCTCGACTAGTCGCAGCTCCGGGGTGACACCATGCCTTTCTACGGCATCGTACCGGGGAAACGCACGTGACCCCTCGGGCGCATCGACTTGCCCGTTTGCTTTGGTACTCCCTCCAACTACCACAAGGAGGTCCTCACCTTCGAGGTGGTTGGGTTCAAGGGGACGTACCACGCCATCCTAGGGCGCCCGTGCTACGCCAAGTTCATGGTGGTTCCCAACTACACCTACCTCAAGCTCAAGATGCTGGGTCCCAACGGCGTCATCATGGTCGAGTCCATGTATGAGCATGCATACGACTATGACATCGAATGCATCGAGTACACCGAGGCTCTTGTGGAAGCCGAGACCCTCATCGTCGATCTCAACTGGCTTGGGAGCGAGGCCCCTGACTTCAAGCGTCGTGTCGGGACTTTTGAGCCCATGGAGGCCATCAAGCTCGTCCCGGTCGACCCCATCGGCTCCAACGACCAGGCATTGAGGATCAGCGCCATCCTCGATAGCAAATAGGAAGTCGTGCTCATTGACTTTCTCCGCACGAATGTCGATATGTTCGCGTGGAGTCCCTCAGACATGCCGGGCATACCGAGGGAGGTCACCGAGCATGCCTTAGACATCCAGGCCAGCTCTAGACCAGTGAAGCAGCGCCTGCACCGATTCGACGAGGAAAAGCACAGGGCCATCGGCGAGGAGGTACAGAAGCTTTTGGCAGCCGGGTTCATTAAGGAAGTGTCCCATCTGGACTGGTTAGCTAATCTTGTATTAGTAAAGAAGAAAAATGGGAAGTGGAGGATGTGTGTAGACTACACCGGTCTGAATAAGGTTTGTCTGAAAGTCCCTTTCCCATTACCTCGAATTGACCAAATCATTGACTCCACTGTGGGATGCGAAACCCTATCATTCCTTGATGCGTATTCCGGTTATCATCAAATCAAGATGAAAGAGTCTGACTAGCTCATGACTTCTTTCATCACACCATTCAGCATGTACTGCTATGTGACTATGCCATTTGACCTTAGAAACGTAGGGCCACATACCAGCGGTGCATGACCCAAGTCTTCGGCGAACATATCGGGCGGACCGTTGAGTCCTACGTGGACGACATCATGGTCAAGTCTAGGAAGGCTAGCAATCTTGTTGATGACCTAGAAATAGCCTTCAGATGCCTCAGAGAGAAGGGCATCAAGCTCAACCCTGAGAAGTGTGTCTTTGGGGTCCTCCGAGGCGTGCTCTTGGGGTTCATAGTCTCAGGAATGCGACATCGAGGCCAACCCAGAGAAGGTCTCAGCCATGACCGACATGGGACCAATCCGAGACCTCAAGGGAGTGTAGAGGGTCATGGGATGCCTTGTGGCCTTGAGCCGCTTCATCTTGCGCCTTGGCGATAAAGGCTTGCCTCTGTATTGCCTCTTGAGGAAATCCGAACGCTTTTCTTGGACTCCTAAGGCCGAAGAAGCCCTCGTCAAACTCAAGGCACTACTCACCAATCCTCCCATCCTGATACCATCGGCCGAAGGCAAAGCCCTCTTACTCTACGTCACCGCAACGACCCAAGTGGTCAGCGCGGCCGTGGTAGTCGAGAGGCAGGAAGAAGGGCATGCTCAATGACCTATTTACTTCATCAGTAAAGTGCTCTCCGAGACTAAGACACGCTACCCTCACATCTAGAAACTGATCTATGCCATAGTCTTGGCTCGACGCAAGCTGTGTCACTACTTTGAATCCCACCCGATGACCGTGGTGTCATCTTTCCCCCTGGGAGAGATAATCCATAACCGGGAGGCCTTAGGTAGGATAGCCAAGTGGGCCATCGAACTTATGGGGGAAGCTCTGTCCTTTGCGCCTTGGAAAGCAATTAAATCTTAGGTCTTGGCTGATTTCATGGCAGAGTCGACCGACACCCAACTGCCACCTACCCAAGTCCAGGCAGAATGCTGGACCATGTACTTCGATGGGTCCTTGATGAAGACCGGGGCAGGCGCGGGCCTGCTCTTCATCTCACACCTTGGAGTACACTACGCTACATGATTCAGCTCCACTTCGCCGCCTCCAACAACGCACCCGAGTACAAGCCCTCGTCAACAGCTTGTAGATCACCATCGAACTTAGAGCACAGCGCCTCAACGTAAGGGGTGATTCGTAGCTCATTGTCGACCAAGTAATGAAGGAGTCAAACTGCCATAACCCCAAAATGGAGGCATATTGTAAGCTAGTATGCCGCCTTGAGGACAAGTTCGACGGACTCGAGCTCAACCATGTCGCGCATAAATTCAACAAGGCCACGGACGAACTAGCAAAGATGGCGTCGGCATGAGCCTCGGTCCCTCCGAATGTCTTCGCCAGAGACCTCCACAAGCCTTCCATTGACTATGCCTTGGCGGTAGAAGCGGGCCCGCCGATCGAGCCCACCGTAGGGCTTGAGGCCCCCTCTGTCACCAAGACCCCTTCGGTCGAGCCCGAGGTCATGGAAGTCAACGCAGAGCCTCCCGAGGCCAACCAGGGCACAGACTAGCTGAGTCCCATTCCTTGATTGCCTCAGTCCGAGGAGAGCTTCCCGTAGACACAACCAAAGCCCGATGGCTTGCTCAGCCGAGCCAAGACTTACGTCCTCAGCAACAGCGAGTTGTACAAGCGAAGCCCATCTAGCGTCCTCCAATGATGCATCACCACCAAGGCAGGCTGAGCCCTACTTTGGGACTTGCATGCGGGAGCCTGTGGGCACCATGCAGCGCCTTGGACACTCATCAGAAATGCTTTTCGCCAAGGGTCCTACTGGCCTACGGCTGTTGCTGACGCCACCAAGCTCGTACGCTCCTACGAGGGATGCCAGTACTATGCACGACTAGACACATCTCCCGGCCCAAGCCCTCCAAACCATCCCCATCACATTGGCCATTCGCCGTGTGGGGGCTCGACATGGTTGGGCCTCTACAAAAGGCCCCCGAGGGCTACACCCATCTACTGGTAGCAATCGATAAGTTCTCCAAGTGGATCGAGGCTTCGTCCGATCAATCAAATCAAATCTGAGCAAGCGGTGCTGTTCTTCACTGATATCATCCACAGGTTCGGGGTTTCGAACACCATCATCACTGACAATGGGACGCAATTCAACTGGCCGCAAGTTCCTGACTGTTCTACGATGACCACCACATCCGTGTGGCCTGGTCGGCCATAGGACACCCTAGGACAAACGGCCAAGTAGAACGTGCCAACAACATGATCCTACATGGCCTCAAGCCAAGAATATACAACCGGTTGAAGAAGTTTGGCAAGAAATGGCTTGCCGAACTCCTGTCAGTCATCTGGAGCCTGAGGAAACACTCTGAGCCGAGCCATGGGGTTCACACCATTCTTCCTGGTCTATGGAGCCGAGGCTATCCTCCCCACTGACTTGGAGTACGGTTCCCTAAGGCTACAGGCCTACAACAAGCAAAGTAACCGCACCGCTCACGAAGATGCCCTCGACCAACTGGAGGCCTGAGATGTTGTGCTGCTACATTTGGCCAAGTACCAGCAAGCCCTACGATGCTATCAAGCCCGGCGCATTCAAAGCCGAGACCTAAAAGTGGGCGACCTGGTGCTGAGGCTAAGGTAGAGCAACAAGGGCCGCCACAAGCTGACCCCGCCATGGGAAGGACCGTACATCATCGCCCAAGTGCTGAAGCCCGGGACCTACAAGCTAGCCAACGAGAAGGGCGAAATCCTCACCAACGCTTGGAACATAGAACAACTACGTCGCTTTTACCCTTAAATTTCCAAGCATTGTATACATTGTTTCTCGAAATACAATTAAGAAGCGTTCTTTAGTTGTTTTAATCTTTCGAGAAACCCCCTGGGCCCATTAAGGGCCTCAGCGATACGATAACTCCATTAGGGAGACTCGGCTCTGCCTCTATAGAACCGAGCCTCCCTCAGGGGCTAGAAGGGAGGACTCCCCCCTAAGTCCCACGCACCATTTTTTAGTCATTTTTCAAAAAAAATTCTATGCCAAACTCTCTAGCACGCTCTAACAAATCAATTGTAAAAGACCTAAGGACCAAAAGTCTGTCTCAGGGCCAAAAGGCTGGCCGAGTCGCGGGATGGCCTACACCTCCAGGCTACGGCACTCCCTCACCACCTTTTTTGCCCTAGGGACAGCTTAGGCTCTGAGGAATTTTTTTGCAAGTGATATGTTCAGAAACAAGACAGAGGGTAGAAGCTCAGAAATACAATAAAAAACGATTAAGAAGCGTAGATGCACAAGCACTTTAAAAAGGCCCTGACGGCCACCAGCGTTATGATATGGTAACGTAATCCCTAATTTATTTACATGGCCTCTTGGGCCCAGGTCAAGGCTTAGGGTCTCCAGCATTGGTAGACGACATGGGAGGGACCACCTCCTCTTCAAATAGCTTGGCTAGTGCCATGCCGGGGCCCTCAGCCACCTCCATCAGCTTTGTGACCTCCTCGTCGGCCTCCTCGTCATCCTCAGGCAAGATGTAGCCATCACTGATGGCCTCAAGGTCGACGCCGGCGTAGTGCAAGGAGACGACGGCTAGGGCACGCTTGACGCCCGCGTGTAGTGCCCCTGGAGTCGCTCACACACTTGGCCGCTCAACGTGACCAAGCAGCTCCTAAGGGAGCTGCCCGACTAGCCCCCCTCAACCTCCAAGGCCTCACACACGGTACGGGTGGCACTCTACAGCGCGTTGTGCTCCCCGATCTTGGCCTCGAGCACCGCCTACACTACGATAGAGGCCTCAGCTGCCTGGGTGACCTCCTTCTCCAACTCTATGCCAAAACAAACAGAATGGGGTTAAGCACAAAGGAAAATGAGCCAAATAGGGGTGGAGGCCTACGGGACTCACCCTCGGCTTTCTCTTCCCAGCGCTGGGCCTCAGACCCAAGAGGCCTTGGCTTTCTCCTTCCAGCCCTGGACCTTGACCCGAGAAGCCTCGGCCAGCGCTGGAAGCCTCCTTCTTCAGCTCTGCATCACACCAAGGAATTAGGAGTCGAAACACAAGAAAAACAAGTAAAACGGGGGGAACATGACTCACCCTTGACCTTTCCCTTCCAGGCCACAGCCTTGGTCCGGAGAGGCCTCAGGCCACCTTGAGGGCCTCTGCTAGGGTGCCTTTCATCAGTAGGTGTGCACCCTGCTTCCGCCCCTAGCTACCCAGCAAGGGCCTTGGTAGAGGCCATCACATCTTCAGCCCAAGACCTAATGGTGTCCTGATCGCCGGCCACCCGGGTTAGCTCCTCCTCTAGCTCCTTGACCCAGTGCTGCCAAAGGGGTGACCTGCTCCTAAGCCGTGGCCGCCTTGGCCTTCATATCGGCACAGCGAAGGCGGAGGTCCTCCACCTCCGCGCTCTGCGCCGACAGAAGCTCGTTGGCATCAGCGAGCAAGCCCTTCTGTCGCTAGAGCTGGTCCCAGACATCCCTCTCCCATCGGAGAAACAATGACTTCCCGAGGGACCGGGTCTCGAGCTCCTAGATAGGCAAAATAGGGGTCATTCACTACGAGAAAACTCAGAGAAAGAAGACACCACACGAGAAAAGAAGGTGCGAACCTAGGCGACCCGTGGCAGATCATCAGCCACGATGGACAGCGCTGTCCGTAGCGATTGCTCCACCAGCTAGCGGTATTGCTCGAAGGTGTCCCAGCGCCCCCCTCGGCTATGTCCTTGAGGGCGAATAGAGGCTCCCCCTCAGGGTCGTCCTAGCTCTACCACAAGACACATGGGTGATCCCACCTGAGGGGCTTGGGTCATACCTGCACGAGGGCCGAGCTTCCCTTGCCAGAGGTCGAAGCCAGCCACTCCATAGTGTCGGCCGCCTCGGCATCGACCACCTCCTTCGCTCGAGAAGTATCATCGGAGGAGATCGAATGGACCTCCACTTCCTGGGTGCTCTCCTGCAACTGGCGGCGGGCCTTGGACCGGTGGTGGTATTGAGGCTTGCCCTGCCTCCGCCTCCACTTCCTAGGCTATCGGCTTCGCCGCGCTTACGCCGGCTCCCACCGGCTCCTGCCACCCTAGCCTCGGTGGTCTCAGGGGCTCCGGTCCCCACCACTTATCCCTTGGTGGTCCTAGGTGCCCCGGCCCCCAGTCGCCTTGGCCTCAGAAGTCCGGGGGGCCTCTATCTTGCCCTCAGTGGCCTCGGCAACGGAGGGTGCCTTAGCCCTATCTGACTCATGGGCCTCGGCCTGGTGGGGCGTAGGCGTTTCCTCCCCTAGCTCGCTTCGTGGCTGCCCCGGCAGCCTCCCCCTAGGGCGACCAGCTCCTTCAGGTCGACCCTCGCTGATGCCACTGCCGCGCTGTACGACGGTCTACGCCTCCACCACCCATTGAGCTGGTGGAGCCCGTGCTCACCTTGAGCGACTTGCGTGGTGCTAGGGCAGGCACCTCCACCTGATGCTTCTAGCTGAAGGTAGAACATCCACTTGGTCAGCATATGACCATAAAGCGAGCGGGAGACGATATGAACTCCACTGAAAAAACACTCACCTCGAGCGGGGATGCAACCACTTCGGCACTGCGACCCTCCTTTGCAACAGCGGTGGCAGCGGCAGTGGCATGGCCTCTGTATCCGCCGGTGCCAACCGGTCCCTGCTGGACTCCAGTGCCCCCTCGACCCTCCACGGGGGCAGTTGCGTCGCCCTCGCCGCCACCTGCTCCACCTCTGCCATCGAGCCCACTGGGCTGACGGCGCGCTTTCCTAACACCCGTGCCTTGGGCATGTTGGCCTCGGCCTCGGGGCGGGAGGTTGCTGGCCCTGAGGCATCCTCTCCTCCTCCTCCTAGAAGCGCTGGCCTACTCACCAACGCCCCGAGCGCTGTCTCCCCAACGTCAAGGAGATGGTCCTGGGGACCCCGCCCCATCTCGCTCTCATCATCTCCGTCTGAAGAATCCGGTGACAGTGGCAGCAACAGAGATGCCTCCACCGAGAGACCGTCCTGCCTCTGCTGCCGGTGGCGCTTCTCAAGCTCATCGTGCTCGAGGATCTTCCTCTTGCGCTTTGCCTCCACGGCGTCCTTCCACCTCTTCTGCACCTCGGCGTGCGCCCGGTTCACCGCCCGCCGCTCTGCATCCTCAGGAACGGGTGGCGGGGAGGCTTGCACATCCCTCATCCCCTATGGGGACGGCAAACACAAATAAGGGGCCGGAAAATGGTGATGAACAAGGAGGCCTTGGGGGACGCAGCAGCATGTGACTTACTAGAGAGAGGTACCCCTACGATGGGTGCATTGCGAGCGGGGCTAGACCACCGATCTTCAGCCGCCCCTCCACTGTCTCTCTCACCTGATGAAGAATCTCCTCGTCGGAGAGGGCGGAGGCGGACATCTGGATGCCCTCGATCAGCTCATCCGATCTCATCTCAAACAGGCACCGCCGTCGAGCCATCAGCGGTAGCACCCTCTAGCAGTGGAAGGTAGCCATGACCACAGCCTGCCGTAAGGCTACAGTTCCATAGCCTCTCTAGGTCCCTCCAAGAGTGGCTGCAGCTTGGGCTGATCCTCCTTCGAGACTGCCATACCTCCACTTCTACGGATAGCTCTCCACTGATCCGCCTAGGTGTAGAGGGGAGTCCGCCATCATCATTATGGAGGTAGAACCAGCTGGTGTACCAGTGGTGATTGGTTGACGCGAGCTAGGCTAGGATGTAAAGGTGCTACCGATCTTGGCGCACCTAGGAGACTGCAGCCACTAGCCCTTCATCGTCTTCCTCATACCCGTCATGCCCGTCGGCTTGGTGGTATACCCCGCCCAGAAGAGGTGGAGCCATAGCTCCCAATGGGGGGCAATGCCCAAGTACCCCTCACAGACGGCGACAAAGATGGCCACCTTCGCGATGGAGTTGGGGTTGAAGTTGTGCAGCTCCACACCATAGTAATGCGGGAGCACCTGCATGAATCGGTTCGCCGATAGGCCAAGACCATACTGGTGGAAAGACACAAAGCTCATGACATACCCGTCGCATGGCCTCGGCTCTAGCTTACCCGATGGAGCAATCCACTCCGGCCTATCGGGGTCGGTGACCGGGCGGAGAAGGCCGTCAGTCGACGAGCGACCGCAGCGTCTCCACGGACACGTCGGACGGACCCCAAGGATCCACTGGGAGGATGATAGGGCCTATCGGCCATTGTGTGATGGAGAATGCTGCTATGGTGGTAAACCTCAGCTCTCTCTTTCTCTCTCTCCCTCGCCCTTTTCCCTTCTTCTCCCCGGTGCTCTCTGTTCCTAGCAATGGCTCAAGGGAGGCAAAGGCAAATGTAGGCAAGGTAGGGAGGGGAGGGGTGAGGCTCGTTGTGTATTTATGCAGGAAGGGGGCAAAGCGGACGAACGATGAAATCAGGGGGAGTTTCCCTCAAATCTGATATAGTTAATCCAGATCCGATTTTACCGCCCACGTACCCACATTTTCCTTATTAATCATGTGAACAGTTATGTCCCATCCACTGACATAGTGTCATGTCCAACCACAACAGTGGCAGGTGCTGTTCCGCCTCCCCAAGAAAACCACCTCAAAAGGCGCACCTGCTATTGTCAAGCCGATAGGGGGGGGGGAATATCCCCCACCCGATTCCTTTTAGACGAAGGAACTGGGCACCGAGCCCGTTACGATCCAGGGGTTCGAAGGATGGCCCCCTGAGGGTTTTGATAGCTGCCCCAGGGTAATAGAGTCAGGGACGACTATGGGTGAGCCCATATGTGGCCGAGGCCCAAGCAAGCAAAATGCTTGGGATGACCTAAGTCATGTCCGAGACCAGCAGGAAGGTCTCCGAATGGGATCCCACCGTAGGGAGGCATCGAGCCCCCGGGGCCCATCAAACTGGCCCTAGGACCCACTAGAGAAGGCCTCTAGGTACTTTTGGAGCATGTCTCTGGACCGCTAGCCAACCCCTATCGAATGGGGCATGGGCCTCCACTCGTACTTACCCAATAATAGCTCACCAGAAGTGTCACCGCTCGCGCCCACCGAGGGTAGCCTGGCATATTCCACCCCTCCTTCTGAACAAAAAAGGATGCACGAGGGTCACACAAAAAGCCAGGGGAACTCCTGATCGCCCTCTCTCCATGTAGAGGCTCGGGGGCTCTTCCTACAACCTTGCCAAGACCCAGCGACCCAGGCTCGTACGCGAGGTCTCGGCAAACAACCCCTCCTTTCGAACGAAAAGGATGCGCGAGGGTCGCATAAAAAGCCAGGGGAGCTCCTAACCGCCCTCTCGCTCTATACAGAGGCTAGGGGGCTCTTCCTGCAACCTTGTCGAGACCCAGCGACTAGGCTCGCACCCAAGGGCTCAGCAAACAACCCCTCCTTCCGAACTGAAAGAGATGCGCAAGGGTCACATAAAAAGCCAGGGGAACTCCTTACTGCCCTCTCGCTCTGTGTGGAGGCTTGGGGGCTCTTCCTGCACCCAGGACGAAGACAAGCGACCCAAGCTCGCACTCGGAGGCTCAGGAAAAACGCGATAAAGGGCATCGAGCTCGTTACGGTCTAGGGGTTCGAAGGCTGGGCCCCCTGAGGGTTTTCGACAGCCGCCCTAGGGCAATAGAGTTAGGGACGACTATGGGTGAGCCCGTACGTGGCCGAGGCCTAAGCAAGCAAAATGCTTGGGATGCCCTAAGTCGTGTCCAAGACCGGTAGGGAGGTCTTCGAATGGGATCCCACCCTAGGGAGGCATCGAGCCCCCGGGGCCCATCAAACGGCCCTGGGACCCACTAGAGAAGCCCTTTGGTACTTTTGGAGCACGTCTCTGGACCGCTAGCCAACCCCTATCAAATGAGGGCACGGGCCTCCACTCAGACTCACCCAATAACAGCTCACCGAAGGTGTCACTGCTCGTGCCCATCGAGGGTAGCATGTCATGCTCCACCCCTCCTTCTGAACAAAAAGGATGCGCGAGGGCCGCACAAAAAAAAGACAGAGAAACTCCTAATCACCCTATTGCTCCACGTAGAAGCTCGAGGGCTCTTCCAGCAACCAAGCTGAAGGCTCAGCGACCCAAACACGCACTCATGGGCTCGGCAAACTCAATAAAACCCCTCACACGACGTAAGAAAAGCCCCTAGAGAATAAATCCACTCCTCTAGGGCCTCGAGGGCTACACCCGATGGGTGCGCTCGCGCGCACCCACTGAGGCCTCAAGTATGAAACACCATCCTGCCTGGAGCTGCCGCGAGCCGAGTCTCATTAAAACCTTAGGGAGAGCGCTCACACTCTCCCTGAGGCTCGGGGGCTACTATCGGGTACCACAAAAAGGGGTCCTCTAAGCAAAAACCGAAAAAATCTCTTAGACCCTGTCAAAATCAAAGCCAAGAGACAACTATTGGCTAACCCCCAGCCTTGTCTGAGGCCACCGACTCTTCGCCTTGCTCGAGGCCTCGCACGAAAGGCCTCAGACGGCCTACCAAATCTCCGCCTTGCTCGAGGCCTCGCACGAAAGGCCTCGGACGGGGAACTGATTCTCCGTCTCGCCTGAGGCCCCGCGTGTAAAGCCTCAGACGAAATGCCGATTCTCTATCTCGCTCGAGGCTGGCTCGACAATAACCCCATCACCTCTACCTCGACCGAGATCCCCGATAGAGCGTCATGCCCAATTAATGCGACCAACCACTCCTGCGATATCAGCCGGATGACGGCTCAACATAGCAGAGTGGCCGATGAGATGGGAAGTAGCATCAACACCATATCGTCTGGGATAGGATAGGGTAGGGGTTACTAGCCACTATGCTCGATACTATGCCCATGACCGGCGCCTGCACTGCACTATGTTACCTAACCCCTGCTCCAGGAACAACACGACGTGGGGAGTCAAGTCTGGGTCACTATAGCCTCGGAATCAGTGTATAGGACCAACTGCTCCCTCCAAACCTCGGCAATCCACTTTAGGGTCTTGGCAACCTTGGGATTTGCGCCTACCAAGCCCCCCATGATGGCTCAGCCTCGGCACCAACTGAGCCTCGGCTCTTTACACGGTCAACATACAGCGATCGACACGTTGCCTGCTAGGCCCTGCATTGAGCTATCACTGGAGCTCCCACGTCGCACAGGATCAGATGTGACCGATGCGTTGCTCCAGCACTTCAAGGGCAAGACCACTCCATTGACCATGCCACCACAGTGATGGGCTACAGGGCTCAGACATGCCGCCTCTGTTCGCACGACACCACATAGCTAACACATGTATCATCCCTGTCCCCCCTTCAACTATAAAAGGGAGAGACCAGGGCCGTTTCTAAAAAAGGAGGATAGACTTACTCTCATGCTCGCACACACTCAGGCATAGACGAGTTCACAAGATAGATGAACACACGCTCGACACTCTGTAACACGCATGCTTCCCCGTTGCCTGAGATCAACTTCTCAAGCAATCCACACCACTTCGTGTAGAGACCTGGGACTAGCTCCCTCTCTTGCCCTGCTTGTAACCCCCTACTACTGAGCATTTTGGTGCAAGGAATACAAGATCGATCTCTTAGACTGGACATAGGGCACCAATTGTCTGAACTAGTATAAACCTTGTGTCTCTTTGCATCACCATCTGGGATTAGGGGCACGCAGTACATTTTTACTAGTTGGTTGAGAGCCTGCCGGTCTAAAACACCGACAAAGCTATTATCAATTTGCGCCAAAAATTCCTACAAATACTAATCTAAATAATACTAAACACTCACAAATGATTTAATAGCCGTTGGTATCAACAAATATATATGAACTAAATACACTAACAGATAGAGTACAATTTTAGAAACTTAACAAAATTAGTTTCACAATTTTTGGATACATACATGATCTTATATGATTTACCAAAGTTCAGCTCAGAATCATAAATGAAAAGCTATTTCTATTTTCCACGAAAAATCTAAACTGATTTTGGCCCACATGGCGCAACGCGCGCACAAGCACGCAGTGGCCCATAGGTGAGGCAAGGCCCACACGCAGAGGTGGCCCATGGCGAGGAGGCATGCGTGCGCTGCACATATGCAAAAACATCCCTAGACTATAAGCAGAACAACCCACAGTCCCTGTTACTATTCTTAGAGACAACACTTATGCAAAAGAACCCTTGGACCTTTCTCCTCTTTACAATGGTGAGGCCCTCGGCCATCCTCGTGTGCTCTAGCTTGGCAAGCAGTGGCACAAGCACCTACATCGGCCACACAGGACCCCCACCGACCTAGCTACAAGGCTGACGCTCACCTAGGGTTCGACATGAGACGATGGGCGGCGATTGTGCGAGCTGGGATGCCGTAGAAGGACCTCTCCACGATGGCGGACACCCTGCGGAAATGGCGACAACATTCAAGTGAGCCGCAACAACAATCAAGGTGGTAGCATAGTGGGTGAGCAATGACAACTCACCAGTGACCTTACCAAGAAGCCGGCTCGGTCGGAGATGACTCGAGCGAGGTTGGCTACGTGCGCGCGGCGAGGTGAACGGCGGACCACAAAGGCATGGCCGTATCAGCAGTGAGGAGGTGGCATAAAAGCTGCGACCAGCATGCGCATGATGAAGAGGAAGCCAAGGTGAGCTAACGGTGCAAAGGAATTGGCGTAGGGTAAAGTGGTGGAGACTGGCCACAACATGGGAGGCGACGGGCCTTAACGGCATGGTGGCGGTAAGATTCCAAAATTGGAGCTTGGCATGACACGAGTCAAGGAGGGGTGGGGTCAGCTAGAGAGGGGGCATGAAGGCAGAGACACGAGCATGAGAAATTGATGAGAGGTGCTCGCTCTCTGGCATCACCGCAACGCGACACGACGATGGCGGAAAGCAAAGGGAGGGAGAGATGGGGTGCGGCAGTGGGTTTGGCTCATCCATGCCTTAGCAGGATGTGGTCTACCAAACTTAAGGCAGTGTCTGCGCACCCACTACATGACACTGTGGCCAGACCACATGCACATGTGTGGAGACAGGTGGGGACGCGACATGCGCGGCTGCAGCGCCATTAAGGAGGGATGATGGCGTGGGGCAACCCACATGTGAACTCGGACAAGGCAAGCGGTAGCAGTACAGCATCACAGTGGTGTCGGTAGTGGTAGCATCACGACACAAGGCGGGTGACAGTGCCGACGTGACGGTGAGTGAATGGCGCCGGAAGCGACTCCGACGTGGTGCGTGCGGGGCAGTTGGCAGCAGCTACAGCAGTTCTGCGCGGCGGGGCCAGTGGCAGCCGAGACCTGTCCAAGCCAGAGGCGGTGATGGTTGGCCTTAGCTACGCTCAGGTGGCATGACTATAGTGGTAGCAGTGTAGCATGGCTGACCACGTGGGACAATGATGGGGCTGGTGAGTGATTGGCGCGGTGGCACCGCACGACAAGGCCAGACGACCAATGGTGGCCTACCAAGATGGGGTAGTCATGGTCGACCACGCACGGTAGTGCGTGAGCGCACGTCCGAGCCCAGCAACACCGAGGCACCGTGCGATGGTGATCGTGCACACTCGGCCAGGCAATCGAAGCAAGTGTCGTGCATGAATTTTAAAGCATCGACCACGACTAAACCGTTGATCCAATCCCCAAACCACTTTTGCTATACCAAAGAGGGTATATTAGACTACAAAAACAAGCCATAATACTACCCTACTACTTAACCCAATCTCACACAATAAATTGCCAAACATAGCAGTGTCTAACTGTCGGCAGACTTGAAATTTTCTAAGTGTTAGAGCTGAATTTGATTTCCAATTGGGATTTCTAAGCTAGTGGAAATATTAGCTAGCAATATCATTTTTTGACCATGAGTATTTCATTGTTATCTACAAAGTTTGTACTTCAAACCTTATTTAAGTATCACATATATGTTCTATAGCATTTTTGCTTAATAAAAACTAGTTTTAAACCCTATGTCATATAACATGACTATTGAATTAACTTTCATTTTGCACTTCCATTGATCGTTTTGAGTTATGGAAATTGATCTATACTCTTTATTACATGCATTAACAAATAAATATGATGCTCATGACATGTTTTAGTAAATGATTTACAGTGTAACACCGAGGGTGTTACAGTAGCTTTCACCTGAAAGTATTCTAAGTATCGTATCCACAGGTAAACATGTGAGACTAACTACGATCTAACTTAACTAGGGGTAGCAACAAGGTTAGGATAAACATGAGCATAGAGAAGATAACTAAGGTTCTCTTGTTCTGACTTTGGTAAGCTATGTCTTCTACTATTCAACTAGGGACATTATTGGTATATTTAACACACACAGATCAATCTGCAAGCACACAAATACCGCTGTAGCTTTCACCTAGAGGTATTCGAAGTATCATATCCACAGGGAAACGTGTGAGACTAACTACGATATAACTTAACTAAGTGTAGCAACAAGGTTAGTATAAATAGGAGCGTAGAGAGGATAACTAAAGTTTACTATTTCTAACTTGGGTAAGCTTATGTCTTCTACTATTCAACTAGAGACATTACTAGGGAAAGACATTAGCAGAGAATGCTTTCCTTCGCAACCACGTCCTACGTGCGCCTACAGACAGGAGGTGGACTACAAAGGATCAATGAAGCTATATAGTATAGGCTATATAGAACTTATGTCACTCACACGATCTACCACCTTTCGAAATGTAGGGTGCATCCATGACTAACCTAAGTCTAAGCACCACGCTTACACTTAGATTAATACTCTACTCCCTCTAGAACAGGAATAAAGCACTCAAAAGAGTCATGGTCCTGATGAACAATATAAACAAGATGCTTACTCGAATTAGAAGTTGATTACTAGAGATATCTCGAAGGCAAGCTCAAGTAGAACTTAGATTTGCCAAGGTACAAGCCATAGAGAGAGCACTGATAGGCCAGCATTTCCTCCAAACTCTTCCCTCACTCTCTATCTCACTATTATTTAAAAGACTAGATCCTATATAGGACTAATCTTCTCTTGATAGATGGCTCTGATCCTAACGAGGAGAATATGAATGAAGGTTTTAGGATGGCTCTAGGGAGGGTGGCAGGGGCTGGTATATATAGGCCGGAGTTTCCAATGTGAGCTCTTGGATCAATCCGACTTAAAGGACAACGTAGATGCAACCTAGGAGGCAATGGAGAACCGATATTGCGATGCAGAGGCTGATAGGTGGGCCTAGGGGCCGAGCGGCCTGTAGGTGGTGCTAGCTAGCCCCACATGGTAGCCCCTTGGGGTCTACTTTGGTGGAGAGCCTTCTGGAGTCTTCTAAAATCTTAGCACGCTGTTTACGTAGTGGAATTTCGTAATTTCCTTTGATGAATAGGCCCCCCTTGATGATTTTCTGGATAAACCCTACTAAAAACATAGATTCACTAAAACTCATGGAATTTATTAGTTTTAACCCCTATACCTATGTTTGGTGATAGAATTAAGTATAAATATAGGTTATGTTGATGGTTTATAATTAATGTTAGTGACCAGTCAACAAGTTCCCCCAATCTTAACCTTTGCCAATCCTTGAGCAAAGCTAAACTTAGCAATGGATCAGAAGTTGCTATAATGTTTTCATGCCTCAAAAGTACACATGCATTCAATCAAAAATTCTCCTCCAGATTAGAATAAACTGATCTGACTTTCAAACTTACCCATATTACCTTCAACCATGGGGCTTCTTAACCTTCACTTTGGTCTTGAGCAATTGAAAGACAGAACAATCAAGTCAAGCACTGTGTCTCAAGTTCTTTGTTTCACCATTGTTCTAGAGTTTTAATAAGTTTTCAAAATAAAACTCAGAGATTCCATTGTATGACACTCTCAAGTCTCTCAATATATGCGGTATTTGTGGATCCTCACCAAAGGTAGTAAAGATGTCATGCCCTTTTTTTCTCTTCCTATAACTAAAGCTTTTGTGGAGTTCATAGGTAGGGAGAAAGCTAGAGCATACATGCAATGCATATATTATAAAGGCAAACAACGGATCCAAAGAGAGTTGAGTCATACAATCAAATCAAGATGTGCATGTGTGTGAATATATGGTGGCTAACCTAATTCTACTATGCTCCTTAAAAACATATCTCTCCTTTGAAACTTGGAAACAATTTTGAAAGAGAACAAGGGTTATCTTATTCATCTCTTTCTCTTTTTTCAGGTGGGCATCTAAGTAGCCATTGTTTTAGATATCTCGGACACTTGTCTATTTTTTTCTTTCTCAACTTTTTTTTATGAATAACTTTTGCATAGCCCCATGTCTCTTTTCTGTAACAAAACTTTGAGAGATAGCAATAAGAACTTTGGAGCATTTATTTGGTGGATGAAAAATCTAACAAGCATGTTTTGTGTTCACTCCCTGTGTAAGAGTAAAACATTTTTTTTGGGTAGATCTAGATGGAAGGCATGTTTTATGTGACTACCCCTAGTGTAGGAGTAGTGCATATATGGGTGGTGTGTACGTTATCTTGATTTTAACAGCATCAAATCTCTCATAAGGGTCAACAAAGCTTGACAAAACTCAATGCAAAAGCAAGCAACATATATGTGGAGGTTTTTCTAGCCCAAATAACATGTATGGCTCTGGTGGAAATTCAAGCTTTATCATACAAGAACTCATCATGTAGCATTTTTATGTTTTTCAAAACATAAATCTCTAGAACTTTAGTGTCACTTGGAGCAAGATAAACAACAGCTCAGACCTTCTCATATCATATCCATCAATTACCTAGACTTAGATCAAGCATCTGCTACCCACAAGTTTCAAGTTCATAGTAAATCCTTATGTCAAAACAATCTTATCCAAAACTCAGAAGAATTCAAGGCTAAAAACTAGGTACTTGAAAGGAATTACAACAGAGCAACTATTTATCATTTCCATTTAAGAGATTATTCTGAGTCCTCTTTATTTTATTTGGCTCTTAAAAACAAATTAAAGTAAACTAGACACATCTTTTATTTTGTTTTCAATTTTACCATTTTCTTAACTATTAAAAAGAAACTAAAACTAGAACAAAGGGAAAGCATACTTACCTGGATACATGGGAGTGCTTCTCCCCCAAGCTAGCTCTTTTAGTGAGGGTTTGGTGTTTTAAGTCCTTCGAACTGGACTTCTCCTTGTGAAGTTCATTGATCAAGTACCTCGGTTTGCTCTGAAGATGAGGATTCTTATGGTGATGCCTCTAATGGTAATGTCACCTTTTTCTGCCAAACCTATCTTGGTTTTGAGTTTTGATTTTGGTTTAGCAGGTTCAAAACCTTTACTTGTAGAAATTGGGGAGTCGACTGTCTTCCCCCACACTTTGCTTGAAGTATGTCCTTTGTCATTGGAGCGTAATGTCATCATATTACAAAGGGTAGTTGACTCATGATGGTCCTTCTCTTTTGCTTGAAATTTTCCTTATTCGGCTAGTCTCATAGCTTGAGTTGTTCATGAGCTTCTTGTTTTCTAGTTGACACCTTTTCTTTCTCATCCTTTTGTCATGCCATCTTTCTGCTCTTCAATCTTTTGACACCTTGTTAGACCTTTTGCCTCACTCATTGTTTTATGCCTATAAAGGATTAGTGGACAAGACATACCTAAAGGAATATACAATTTTAAAACACGGGTTGTTTGTCCAGAATTTTGTAATTTCCCTCTATGCTAATGAAAAGATGGTTTTGGGATTACTATAGTATAGAGATCATGTTTTATACAATCATGGCTCAAGGCAAAGGTAACTTGCAGCAAAAAGACAAAGTGAATGAACTTTGGTACTTATAGTTCTTTCATCCATGTTGAATGAGGTATGTAGTTCTTACATCTATAATGAATGAGTTGTGTCTTGCTTCATCTCTGATTTAAATTCATCTCTTGACTTACCAATATTGAATTAAAAGTTTCCTGCATAGGGTTAGTCCAACAAAATGACCAGTAGCTACTATAGCATATTCTTGGTTCAAAAATCAACCTAGACACCACGTCTAATTTGATTCAGGAAGGCATTTTAACCTAAGCACTATGCTTAATTTTAAAGCCTTTGGAAGTATGGTCAGCACCCCTAAACTATGCTCCATGCTTAATTTAAAAGATATACGAACATACTCCAAACCTTAAACATACTATATCAAACAAAAAGTAACATGAAAGTATTATAGAGATTTATTCAAATAGAGATGAAAGAGCATGATTGTTATTTAGCAAATTGAGCATGGCTTAAACGTAGAGACAATCAAGATGAATTAGCAACATGACATAAGATTTTTTAGAGAAGTTCATCCCCCACACTTGAATTTTGTAAGGCAAAGTCAAGTTTGGATGGATGTGATTCAGTGTTGCATGATGGTTGGTTGGACATACCAGGCATTGTCATCCTTCATTCTTTTTGCTTCAAACCTGGAATGGTTAGTGACAAAAATACCCAAAGAAATATTTTCACAATTATATTTCTAGGCTTATTTGACAAGGGTATCACAACAGAAGGAGAAAACTCATTATCTCCCAAAAGTGCTTGTTTTAGGATAGGAGCTCATCCTTGGGAAATCTTCAAATTGCACTCAAGTTGGTGAAGTGGTTTCCCCTCCAACATCAACCTTTGTGTACCTATCTTCAAGATTCATGCCAACAAGATTTGCAATATTTATGATAAACATATGCATCTACAACCATCCTTTCAAAAATTTTAGGAACAGAAAGTATAAGGGGGTTGAAGACCCTGTGTGCGGCAATGTTGGAGAGACCAATTAATTCAGGAGATTTCTCATGCGAGCATGGATTTGATGAGGTGTTAATAAAATAACTTCCATGCTCATTGATGTTTTCTTCCTTTTTAAGCTCTAAGGGTGTTTCTTCATGAATGTCTATAGGCAGAAACGTTGTTTCCATCATTCCATGCCTATGATATTCATTGGACGTTTTATTGTCCAAGATTTCCAATGGATTGGTGGCTCTCGGGTTGATCTTGTCTGAGGCCTTCTCCAAACTTGGATGAGTCATGCTTATTAAATAGACTGATTTAAGCTCACCGTTTGGATCTAAGCCAAGTTTGGATTCTACCCATAAGGCTTCATCTTTGTCCATCCATTCTTTAGCAACAGCATATAAGTTCTTAATACATTCTAGCCATTGTCGTTGCTCTTTTTGGTCATCATTGTGGCCTTCATGACTTCCATGCTTTGGGTGTCTTGGTGGATTTCTAGGATCATCATGAGTTTCAGGAGAAAGAGCATAAGAGGGATCATTGGGGTCAAGGATGGGTTTAGAGATGTGTTCAGATGAGACATCTAATATGGTCAAAGAAGGGGAGAGAATAGGAATGGCTTCTAGATAGCTTGGCTCTCCTTCTATGGTTTCACTAGACATGCCACCCTCGTGTTCTTCCCAATGTCCTATATGGGAATAAATATGCCTTCTAAGAGATCCCTTGAGAGGATTTGAATTATATTCGTTTGAAGGTCTCTTGAGAAACTAGAAGTTTAAGCTTTTTCCAAAATCATCATAAAAAAGATCATCCTCATAAGAAATTTCAAAAGGTTGAATTTCTTCTTCCCTTGGAGGATTTAGGGGTATTGATGCTTCATTATTGATAGCTAAATCTTGGGATTGGAGTGGTTGTGATTTGGCTATCAAAACTTCCTCGTCTTGTTCAGGAGATGATTTCTTCTCTTTCTTGGGGAGTTCATTATGAATGCTAGTGCAGGGAGTCTTTCCACTAATTCTATCAAGCATAGATCTTGCTTCACTAATAGACAAATGAAGAAAAGCTCTTCTAGAGGCTACATCAAAGGATTCCAAGAAATCTTTGCTAAGACCCATGTAAAAATGTTGAAGAAGTATAGGGTCTTGAATGGCAAGGTCTGGGCCAGTGATGATGAGTTCATTAAAATAGTCCCATGATGTACCAAGAGATTCTTCTTCTAGTTGTCTAAAATTTAGAACCTCTTTCCGAAGGCTAACCACTTTAGGGATGAAAAAGAAACATAAACAAAATTTAGAATATAAAATTTCCTAATCTCCTTGAATACTTTCTATGGTTTGACTATACCATTGTTTAGCTCTTCCTGTCAAAGAGAACAAAAACAAATTTCATCTTAAGGTTTTGTCAGGCATGCCAGTGATATGCAAGCATGCACAGGTCTGTTCAAACTCTTGTAGGTGTGAGTATGGGTTTTTGTTGCCTTCTCTCAAGAAGGATTTATCCTGAATCAATTTTATAAAACACGGGCGCAGCTCATAGCTAGGTGTTAGAATGGGGCTCTGAAGATTTTGGTGGCCCTAGGCTTACGCTCGTGAGTTTAGCATATTGATAGATAGGGGTGGCATCCATGCTAAATGAAAAAGTAAAAGAAAGAATAAAAGATAAAAGGTTAAGCTAGGATTGTAGTTAATTCAACAACTATTTCCCCGACAACGGCGCTAGAAAGCTTGTTAATATATTTAACGCACATAGATAAATCCACGAGCATATGGATACCACTGTAGCCTTCACCCAGAGGTATTCCATGTATCATATCCATAGGAAAACGTGTGAGACTAACAATGGTCTAACTTAACTAAGGGTAGAAATAAGGTTACGATAAATAGGAGTGTAGAGAGGATAACTAAAGTTCTCTAGTTCTAACTTGAGTAAGTTTATGTCTTCTACTATTCAACTGAGGACATTACTAGGGAAAGACACTAGCAAAGGATGCTTTCCTTCGCAACCATATTCTATGTGCGCCTATAGATGGGAGGTGGACTACAAAGGATCAACGAAGCTATATAGTATAGGCTATATAGAACTTATGTCACTCACGCGATCTACCACCTTCCAAAATGCAGGGTGCATCCATGATTAACTCAAGTCTAAGCACCACGCTTACACTTAGATTAATACTCTACTCCTTCTAGAACAGGAATAAAGCACTCAAAAGAGTCGTGATCCTGATGAATAATATAAACAAGATGCTTACTCGAATTAGAAGTTGATTACTAGAGATATCTCGAAGGCAAGCTCAAGTAGAACTTGGATCCGCCAAGGTACAAGTCATAGAGAGAGCACCGATAGGCCGACACCTCCTCTAAACTCTTCCCTCACTCTCTATCTCACTGTTTTTATTTATAAGACTAGATCCTATGAAGGACTAATCTTCTCTTGATTGTTGGCTCTGATCCTAAAGATATAAATTAGGGTTTTAGGGATGGCTCTCCTAGAGGAGCTACCGGGCTGTATATATAGGGGGTAGCATCAATTCTAGACCCTCAAATCAAACCAACTTAAAAGGACAATGTAGAAGCAATCTAGGAGGTGGTGAAGAATTGACATTCGAAACGAAGACTGACGGGAGGGGCCCATAGGGCGGGCGGCCAACAGGTGGGCCGGCCAGCCCCACATGGAAGCCCCTTGGGGTCTCCTTTGGTGGATTGCCTTTTGGTGTGTTCTAGATCCTTCCCAAGTAGTTTACGTCACAAATAAACATGATGTAATCTGATAATTAAGTCCCCCTTGACGGTTTTCTAGATAAACCCTGCTGAAAACACAGATTCACCAAAACTTATAGAATTTGTCAGTTTAAACACCTATACCAATGTTTGGTGATGGAATTAAGTATATATGCAGATTATGTTGATGGTTTATAATTGGTGCTAGTGACCGTCAATAGACTCTCACTACACTGTCACTCAAGGTGATCAAGCGCGTTGGTCACATTGACCGAACGCACCAGCCCCAGCATCCAGTCACTGCCAGCCGTACATGTATCCCCCGCGTTCAACGATGATCGCCCGATCCCAACGGTCACTTTGCTCATGCGCTTGCTTAAGTGATGACCGAACACACCATGCCAAGACCTAATGCGGCCACCCAACATCCATTCATGCATCCTTATGTTGCCTTCACATCGAGACCGCAGAATGACTAGACGCTCCCTAACATGGAGTTCGGTTACTTCTAAAGACATTCTAGAGCCAATTTTACTGATCGAATGTGTCCGCTCAACCATGACCTGATGTTGCCCAGCGTTCAGTCCATACTACCACCACACACTAAGTCTAGCAGCCTCACGTCAGCGTACGTCAGCAATGATCGGACCCAGGCACCACACGTTCAATCGCCTTCTTCCTCCAGCATCCGGTCAGCAAGACCAAGACCGCGCCACTACACACCACTGACCAGACGCGTAGGTCCAGCATTAAATCCTATGTCCAGTCAGCTCTAGTGACTTCCTTGACTTCACCAACTTCTCCACCCTTGCTCAAATATGCTAACCACTAAGTGTATCATCTTGTGCACATGTGTTAGCATATTTTCACAAACATTTTCAAGGGTGTTAGCACTCACTAGAATCTAAATGCATATGCAATGAGTAAGAACATCTAGTGGCACTTTGATAACCGCATTTCACGATGAGTTTCACCCCTCTTAATAGTACGGCTATTGATCCTAAATGTGATCATACTCGCTAAGTGTCTTGATCACCAAACCAAAAAGCTCCTATCAAGTTTCACCTTTGCCTTGAGCTTTTTGTTTTTCCCTTTCTTCTTTTCCAAGCCGAGCACTTGATCACCATGGCCTCTCCACCATCACCATGATCTTCATTGTTTGCTCACCACTTAGAATGTGCTACCTATCTCATGATCACTTAGAGCAATAGGTTAGCACTCAGGGTTTCATCAATTCACCAAAACCAAACTAGAGCCTTCAATCTCCTCCTTTTTTGTAATTGATGACAACCCTTTCACAAATATATGAATTGAAATTCAATTGAATCCATGTTGCTTGCCCAAGCATATTTACCATGTGTAAAAGAATATAGACAAGTTTCAAGAACCCTAATTGGTAGCATTAGCTCCCACTACATATGTGCTAAGAGTTTGGATTGAAGCTGGCACATATGCATGGATTGGAAATGTGGGAGGGCAATGTCTACCAAATGATGGTATAAGAGATGACCTTTGAAGTGTGATACCAATTGGAGTGCACCAAATATACCATCCTTAGCACCATTATTAGTTAGATAGCACTTGGAATTTCTTGCAAAACACAAACACTAGATACCTCATGAGATCACGTTATATGCAAGGTTCTAGTATCACTTTAAAACAAACCAAGGCATGTCTAACTATCCTATGCATACTAGTTTCTCATTTCATCATTCAAACCTACAACTAGCATACACCACACAAGCATGGAATTTTAATTGTATAGACTTCTGCCATGCAAGCAAACATATGAAATGCACATTCAAATGCATCAATCAAGTTTATGAGCTTGCTCCCCCTACTTCCCCCCATTTGTTATTTTTTCACTATCTTTGTGCATTACTTCTCCCCCTTTGTCATCAAAGACCACAAAGGTTCAATTTTAGATAGGTTAATATTATCAATGTCAATCAATGGGGTGAGGATCATTTTCCCAAATTAGGTTCAATCTAGAACACTTGCCAAAGATATTTAACTCGGTCTGATCCAAGGACAAGCTTCTTCACACCTCCAAATAAGGGTTATCTTATACCATGTTGAGTTAAACACTTATAGCTTATTTTCTAGATCAAACACTAGGTTCACAAGCCCACAAACATGTCATATGCTACCACTAGATCAAGTCAAGCATAGAAGCAATAGTGGTACCATACAAGCATCAAATTCATTTGATTTTCATGAATGAGCCTATAAAACATGAGGAATGACTAGATGCACTAAACAAGTCCTTAGCGAAGGATGTATGCCATGCCAATCAACTTTTACCTTGAATTGCTCGAAGGAGAGGCTTGTCAAATAAGTGGGGGTGCATCAACACATATTTGAGAAATCCAATATGTTCAACTCATTCCTTAGCTTGCAAAACCTCTTCTCATCAAGTGGCTTGGTGAATATGTTAGCAAGTTGATCTTCGGTGCCCACACTCTCAATGCAAATGTCCCCTTTTTGTTGATGATCTCGTATGAAATGGTGATGAACATCAATGTGCTTTGTTCTTGCATGTTGAACTGGATTGTTTGCCAACTTGATTGCACACTCATTGTCACATAGCAATGGCACTTTCTTGAACTTGATTCCAAAGTCTTTCAAGGTGGCCTTCATCAAAAGTATTTGTGCACAACAACTACCGGCAGATATGTATTTAGCTTTGGCGGTTGATAATGCAACACTATTTTGCTTCTTTGATGACCATGAAACAAGTGATCTTCCCAACAATTGACATGTGCCTGAGGTGCTCTTCCTTTCAACCTTGCATCCCGCATAGTCATAGTCTGAATATCCAACAAGTTCAAACTTTGCTCCTTTGGGATACCATAAACCAATATTTTGTGTATGCTTCAAGTACCTCAATATTCTCTTTGTAGCCTTCAAATGACTTTCTCTTGGTGAGGCTTGAAATCTTGCACATATGCACACACTAAACATGACATCCGACCTTGATGTGGTCACATAGAGTAGGTTTCCAATCATAGACCTATACAACTTTTGATCCACCATGTTGCCACTTGCATCACTATCCAAATTGCCATTTGTTTCTATTGGTGTACTAATGGCTTTGCTCTCATTCATGCCAAACTTGTTGAGCATGTCTTTGATGTACTTGCCTTGACTTACAAATGTACCATTCTTTAATTGCTTGATTTAAAGACCAAGGAAGCAACTCAAATCTCTGATCATGGACATCTCAAATTCATTAGCCATCATCTTCCCAAATTCTTCATAAAAGTCTTGATTAGTTGATCCAAAGATAATGTCATCAACATAGATTTGCAACATAAACAAGTCCTTTCCAATCTTCTTGGTGAAAAGAGTGGTGTCAACCTTGCCTATCATGAATCCCTTTGAGAGTAATGAATCCCTTTGAGAGTAGGAAGTCCCTCAACCTCTCATACCATGTTCTAGGTGCTTGCTTTAAGCCATACAATGCCTTCTTCAACCTGTATACATGGTCAGGCTTCTTGTCATCTTCAAAATCAGGAGGTTCCTCAACATAAACTTCTTTATTGATGTAGTCATTGAGAAATGCACTCTTGACATCCATTTGATAGAGCTTAATGTTGTGGGTACAAGCATAGGATAGCAAGATTCTAATTGCTTCCAATCTAGCAACTAGGGTATATGTTTCTCCAAAGTCAAGACTTTCCACTTGAGTGTATCCTTGTGCTACTAATCATGCTTTGTTCCTCACTACTATCCCATCTTGATCTTGCTTGTTTCTAAAGACCCATTTGGTTCCAATCACATTGTGTCCCTTTGGTCTCTCAACTAATTCTCACACTTGATTTCTTGTGAAGTTGTTCAATTCTTCATGCATAGCATTCACTCAATCAACATCCTTCAATGCTTCATCTATCTTCTTAGGTTCAATGGATGACACAAATAAGAAATGCTCACAAAATGAAGCCAATCTTGATCTTATTTGTACACCTATAGACATATCTCCAATTATAGTGCCCCAAGGATAATCTCTTACAATATTGGTTGGTTGGAGTATTGGAACATTGCTTGCACTTGCTTGATCATTCGGTTGAGATGATGTACTAGCCACTTGATCTTGCACATTGTTAGGAGAGCCACTTGTGCTTGCTTGATTAGTGTCAACTTGAACATTTGAGTTAGAGAGCACTTGCACTTGATCATCTTCTTCATCAATCACTCGCTTAGGCCTCAATTCACCAACATCATGTTCTTCATGACATCTGAAAGTTGAATGCCTCTAACATCTTCTAAGTTCTCATTCTCATCTTGGGAACCCTTGGTTTTATTAAATTCAACATCATGAACTTTCTCAAGAGTACCACTTTCCAAATTCCAAAACTCTATATGCTTTGCTAGTGGTTGAGTATACAAGTAAGAATCCTTCATCACACTTTTTTATCAAACTTGCTCAATCTAGTGCCTTTCTTCAATATGTAACATTTGCAACCAAATACCCCAAAATATGCAATATTGGGCTTTCTACCATTCAAGAGCTCATATGGTGTCTTCTCTTTAAATGGGTGACAATACAAGGGGTTGCTACAATAGCAAGCCATGTTGATAGCTTCGGCCCAAAATGATTGACTCACATTATTCTCACTCAATATTGATCTTGCCATGTCAATCAAGGTTCTATTCTTCCTCTCAACAAGACCATTTGATTGTGGAGTGTACTTGGATGAGAATTGATGTATAATTCCAAATTTATCATACAAGCTCATCAATTTTTGTGTTCTTGACCTCACTATCATTGTTACTTCTAACTCTCTTAATGGTTGTTTCAAATTCATTGTGTATGCCCTTGACAAATGATTTGAATGTTGCAAACTACATCACTCTTGTCCACTAGAAAGAATGCCCAAGTGTATCTAGTGTAATCATCCACTGTCACAAAACCATATTTATTTCCACCGATGCTAGTGTATTGTGTTGGCCCAAACAAATCCATGTGTAATAACTCAAATGCTTTACTAGTGCTTATTATGTTCTTCTTAGGATGGGTGTTACCAACATGTTTGCCAGCTTGACAAGAGCTACAAAGCTTATCCTTCTCAAACACAACATCTTTCAAGCCTCTAACCAAGTCATGCTTAACCAATCTATTCAATTGTTTCATTCCAATATGACCAAGCCTTCTATGCCATAACCAACCCATACTAGACTTAGTGAACAAGCATGTTGACAATTGAGCTTCATTAGCATTGAAATCAACCAAGTATAGATTCTCATATCTAAAGCCTTTGAAGACTAAGCTCTTTGGTACCCAAATAGCTTTCTTCTTTGAGCCCACCCATGGTGCATATTGACGGTAGTTAACATTCATCACAAACCATCAATAACTTGAATAAATGGCTAAAATGGATCACCACTATAGAATTAGGGGTTTTAACTGACAAATTCCATGAGTTTTGGTAATCTATGTTTCCAGCAGGATTTAATCAGAAAATCGCTAAGGAGGACCTATTCGTCAAAGGAAATCAAACTTATTCATGATGGTACCCACTGTGTGAAGACTCCAGAAGACTCTAGAAGGTGAATCACTGAAGTGGAGCCCATGTCCCTGACATGTGGGGCTAGCCAGGCCTATAGGGGTCCAAAAGTCAGCCCCCTATTGCTATGTTGGTTCTCCACCACCTTAAGGATTGCATCTCCACCAGTTTATTCAAGTCGATTTGATTCGAGGACTCAGGATTGACACTTTGGCCTATATATACCTACCTGCCCCCCCCTCTAGGGCATCCATGCATGTGATCCTAAGAGCCTGAGGGCCTAGAAACCCTAATCTATATCTCCACCAGTATCATAGCTAGCAATCAAAAGAAGATTAGTCCTCCATAGGATCTAGTCTTGTATTAGAGATAGAGAGATAGAGTGTGAGGGAAGAGTTTGGAGGAGTCTTGGCCTATCGGTGCTCTCTCTATGGCTTGTACCCTAGCAAAATCAAGTTCTTCTTGAGCTTGCTTCTAAGATTTCTCTGGTAAAACCCACATAAGATGATGACGTGTGGGGCCGGTCGACCCACCTATCAGCCCTCTCATGCCCGATCAATTCTCTCATGTCTTCTAGATCCCTCCTTGTTAGCATCACATAGTTTTTCACCGCGTTCATATATTCTTCATTATGAGACCCTAATGGATAGATCTTGACCCCTACTCCAAGTTGTTCCCCCTATATAAATGAGCCCCTGCCTGCCTCCATAGCCATCCCATCAAAGCCACCTCTCTCTAACACCAGCAAAGCACTCCTCCTCTCTAGTCCCCATGGCCAACAAAGAGATCATTCCCTATGGTTTTGATCTAAACAATAAGCCTGACATGCTTTTGCTGAGCGTCGTTCCTCTAGAGATCACCCCCATTCGCTCAAGCCAGCCTTACTTCGCCTAAGCTATCCATCATCCAGTGATCGCTCCACCACCGCTACGCCCACTTCTTGAAGGCAAGCCATGCCAACAAGAGCCATGTCTAGACGTCCAGAAGCTGATCAAGGTGACAAAGGAGATCAACCTCCTTCCTCCAAAGGGACACGAGGTGTTGACTGGAGTCAAGACCAATAAGTTTAGAGATGTTACATGTGCAAAATATAAGTTGGTCAACCCATGTACAACCATTGATGGAATCCGGGCTATGCCGAAGCAGATCAAGGTTGTTCCCCCTAAGAAAAGGAAGGCGCCATCAGCTATTCTAGAGAACGAGGATAAGCGTCCATGGATGACCATTGCCTTCTTAGAGAAGAAGATTGAAGATCTAAGCGATGTTATCTATACCTTAGAATAGAGGATCGACGAAGAACACATTTATCGCAAGAGCCTGCAATAAGATTTAAATGCTTTGAAACATTTTGTTGCTAAGATGAGGAAGTAAGAATTAGGTAGTTGATAATAAGGCACGAGTGGTTAGGTCAAGTGTTTAAAGATAGTATGTTTAGGTTACTCGCTTAGCTTAGATTGTTAGAGTGGTTGAAGTTTGTGTTAGCTAGTCAAAATTTTATGTTTAGGTTGGTTTATGTAATAAAGTGCCTTATGATATTAATGGAGTCTTATTATTATTATCTGCTCTCTATTTCTTTTCGATATGTGTTTTGTCTCCACATGTTGTGCATAAAGGTATACAGGAAAACAAGTGAGGTGGAGACACACCGCAACAACAAGACATAATTTAATCATGAAAATCATGAAGTTCAGGAACTAATGGACCAAGGACCATGTGCAATGAAGCGGGCCTCAAGCAGCCCCTGGAGTAGGCTGCCTAGCCTCCTCTTTAGGCCAGTCGGCCCATCACGTTGCCGCCTCGCCTCGAGCTTTGTCATCGGTCTGGTTTGAGCCTAATACACTCTATTTTCATATGTTTCACTTTTCATTTTGAATCGAATTGAAAATCCTTTGATAAAACAACTTTAAAACATAAGAAAGGATCATTTTAGTCATGATTTAAGGATAGACTCACATAATACTTTTCCTAGAAGTCTTTCTACTATTGAGAACTTATTATTAGGGACCCCATGTTACTTAAGTTGTTGTGGAATGAGATATAAAAGTATAATGAGAACTTGATTCTTGATGTCTTGTTATTAGAGAATTTAATTTCAAAAAGTCAAATGAATAGCTACACCTCTCCTTTGTGGTAAGCAACATCCCACTAGAGCCAAATATGATATATAAACTAGGAGAACCTTCTACATATACTACTTGCTATTGTGTTGAGTTTGGTCAAACCTTGTAACCCTTGTTGAGAAACTTATCATGCTCTCAAGATCAAGATCATGTACACTCCACATATATGTGCTGCTCCTACACTGGGGGTACACAGCAACATGTTTTCCATCCACCCAAAAATGTTCTACTCCTACACTAGGAATAGACACAAAAATAAGTTTGTTACGATAAATGCTCCAAGTTCTTGTAAATGTCTCTTGAAAAGTTTCAAGTATAGAAAAAGAGGCATGGGCTATGCAAAAGTTATTCATAAAAAAAAAGAAGAGAAGAAAAGAAAAGGTATTGAAAAAATGGATAAGTGTCTGAGATATCTAAAACAATGGGTGCTCAGAAGTCTGCCTAAAAATAGAGATGAATAAGATTGCCCATGCTTTCTTGCAAAGCATTTTCAAGTTTCAAACAAGAGAGATATGTTTCAAGGAGCATAGTAGAATTAGGTTAGCCACCACATATATATCCACACACATGCACATCTTGATCTAAGAGTATGATATTTTTCTCCTTGGATCCTTGTTTTGACTTTACAATATATGCAATGCAAGTATGTTCTCATATTTATCCCTACCTGAGCTCCACATAAGCTTTTAGAAGTAGGCAAAAAGAAGGCAAAGTCAGTAATGCCTTGGTGAGGATCCAAAAATACTACATATTGAGTGATTCAAGAGTACTACATGAGGAGAAGGTAAGCTATGTTTTGTTTTTCAAAATCTCAAAATATTTCTCCAATTGACTTGACTGAGGGAAGATGATGATCTATTTCAAGTTGTTCTTTTCTTCAACCACCCAAAGTTTCATGGTGGATACTTTGAATCCTGTAGTACATGCATGACTAGGAATGGTTTTATGTTGATGTCTTGTCCCAAAGTTATGTCTTAAGTAATTCATCTTTTATCGAGGACAAGTAAAAGCCTAAGTGTGGGGGAGCTTGTTGACGGTAGTTAACATTCATCACAAACCATCAATATAACTTGAATAAATGGCTAAAATGAATCACCACTATAGACTTCGGGGTTTTAACTGACAAATTCCATTAGTTTTGGTGAATCTATGTTCCAGCAGGATTTAATTAGAAAACCGCCAAGGAGGACCATTCATCAAAGGAAATCAAACTTATCAGCGATGGTACCCACGTGGGAAGACTCTAGAAGCATAGCCTATGTCCCTGACATGTGGGGCTGGCCAGCCCCACCTACAAGCCGGTCAGCCTATGGGGTCCACATGTTAGCCCCCATTTCTATGTCGGTTCTCCACCGCCTTAAGGATTGCATCTCTACCGTTTATTCAAGTCGGTTTGATCCGAGGGCTCAGGATTGACGCTTTGGCCTATATATACCTGCCTACACCCCCTCTAGGACATACATGCATTTGAACTTGAGAGCCTGAGGGCCAAAATACCCTAATCTATATCTCCACCAAGATCATAGCTAACAATCAAGAGAAGATTAGTCCTCCATAGGATCTAGTCTTGTATTAGAGATAGAGTGTGAGGGAAGAGTTTGGAGGAGTCCCGAACTATCGGTGCTCTCTCTACGGCTTGTACCCTAGCAGAATCAAGTTCTTCTTGAGCTTACTTCTGAGATTTCTCTGGTAATCGACTTCTAATTCAAGTAAGCATCTTGTTCATATTGTTCTTTAGGTTTACAACTATCTTTTGAGTACTTTAATCCTTGTAGCTCCTAGGTTAAAGTAGTATTTGTAGTGTAAATGTGGTGCTTAGACTTGGTTACTCGTGGATGTACCCTATTTTTTAGATTAGTGGTAGCTCACGAGGGTGACTCTTATAGCCTCGTTGAATCCTCTGTAGTCCACCTTCCGTTAGTAGGCCTAGCAGGACCTTGTTACTATAGGAAACATACTCTGACTGTGTTTTCTCTAGTAATATCCCCAAAATTGAACAATAGAAGATAAAGCTTACCAAAGTTAGAACTAGAAGACCTTAGTAGTCTCCTCTATGCTCCTATTATCTAACTTTGATTGTGAAGTTGGGTTAAGTTAGATTTGGTTATTCTCACACATTTCCTCGAGTTCGATATAAAACTAGGTACTCCCGGTAAAGTGCTATATCGGTATAATATCCGTGCGCTTGCGGATTATTCTGTATGCATTAATTTATACCAATAGTGCACCAATGAACTTAGCCTTCACACCATTTGTACCCTTAGTAAGCACATAGAATGAATCAAGCTTACTTGAGGATACATTAGTATTCTTCTTGTGGTTTTTGCAATCATGCTCTTTATGACCAACTTGCTTGCAACTAGTGTAAAACCAACCATTGTTCTTCATAAAACTAATCTAGTGAGGAGCAAAGGCTGCCTTGCCTTTCTTGGGGTATAGCCCAATCCCTCTTTGTAGAGAGAAGCTCTTTGGTTACCCAAGCACATAAGTAAGCGGTCCTCACCACCATAGGCTTTGCCTAAGGCACAAGTGAGCTCATTAACCTCCTTCTTGAGGGTTTCATTCTCAACCATTAGTGAGCCATCACAAGTGAAACTATCACTACTAGATGAGGCAGAAGTGAAAGTGCTACAAGAAGGGTTAGTGGGAGCAACAATGATAGGCTTATAGAATGATTTATCAATTATATCACAAGTTAAGCCTACATCACATGTTACAACATGCTCTTTCACATTTTGCTCATCAAGTAGAGAGGAATGAGCTTTTTCAAGCTTCTTGTGAGCTTTGCCAAGCTTTTCATGGGCTTTCTCTAGCCTCTCATAAGATGCATTAAGCTCATCAAAGGCTTGCTTAAGGGCTTTTAGTTCCTTACACAAGTCTTTGCATTCCCTTCTCTTAATGTCAAAATATTCCTTAGCATCATCTAACATATCAAGTAGTTCATCCTTAGTTGGTTCATCATCATCATCACTTTCACTTTCATTTTTATCATGTTCCTCATCATCACATCCATTATCATAAGTTTGTACCTTGGTGGTTGTTTACACCAAAATTTGGAAGTAGACTCGGAGGGACTCGAAAGCTCCTAAGATCATGTCATCAAGGGATCAATTGCGTGCAGGTCGGTATTAGCTGATTCGAATACAACACTAGAATCGGCTTTCTTCAGATAGCACGGGTAGATAACGACAAAGGCTACGATCGGCGCCGGGACAAGGCATGTTGGACTCTGCAAAAAGGGAAAGATTAGAGTCCAAGTTATCTTAATTTTGGAATGTTTTCTCTAGGGCCAAAAATTGTGATGAGCCGTGCTTAGGTAGGAAGCATGCATAGGTTCTGGGTATAACTATTGCACCCTAACTATTGTAAAAGACACAATCAATCAAATACAAGTTACTTACTTTTTTGGCTCCGGATACCCCTTAGGAGTAGGAGTAGAGTAGATCTCGATGAGTTCTTCAGCAAGTACAGTTGCATCAATCAAGTCGACCTCCACTGCTTGTCTGTAAGTACTGTCATGGCTTATACTTCTATTCGTACGACTGCATCGATCCGGTCGACCTCCACTGCGACTCTGGTATAAGCTAGTTATCGACTCTTGTCTAGTTCAACTATGGCTACATCGATCTGGTCGACCTCCACTGCTCGAACTAGATTAAGGTCAAGTTACCGGCAATATCTAAGGGTGATGTTCCTTCAGATAGATTCATTAAGTTACCGATATTGCTTATTGCTTTAATTATTTATTTAATTGCAGCGATATCACTTTGCCCGATTGGGATTGATCTAGATTGGTCTTATATCTTGTTTAACCCATTGTTTGTTAATATGAACTGATCTAATCTACATCTTAAATGATGAATTATGTTTTATCGACCGTTTTATGTTAATCTTGATCACGCATAGTGTGCGGTTAAGGCATGTTTACTCTTGAATAGATCTATTGGCTAACGAAAATCATTTCATGGCCCGTTATCACGGCCTGTGTGATTCTGCCTCACACCCCACTGTTAGCATCATGGAGTGGGGATCGTTACTTGGTAGATTTGTTACTGATAGGGCATGACCTTAACTATGCGCTATGCCTGAATCGGCTATTTTAGCCGATATCGAGTGCTTTCACGAATAGTTCACATCACGAGACCGTTGAAGTAAAGATAGGTTGAAAGATGTGTTAGCCCCATGATCTTATTATTGTATTATGGCCTACATGATTCTGCCTCATGCCCCACTGATATTAGTAATAAGTTAGGGGCATCGAATCTATTGTTGTTTCTATGGCCGGCATGATTCTACCTCATGCCCCACTGGTCATAGCGATAGATGAGATCTAATATGTTCATTAGATTTATCTTTATTAAATGGTTAAATGATGATGAGTTATTTCATTTATACAAAAGGGATTTAGTTACTTACTGTCATTGGCTTAGCATAAACTAATCATTGTTGACATCATCTTGCCATTGACTAATGTTTGTCTAAATAACGAGATCTATCTTGAGCAAT
Organism: Miscanthus floridulus; assembly: GCF_019320115.1. NCBI lineage: Eukaryota > Viridiplantae > Streptophyta > Magnoliopsida > Poales > Poaceae > Miscanthus > Miscanthus floridulus. The sequence goes on along the minus strand of NC_089583.1, from coordinate 46,375,674 downwards.
AACCGATTTACCTTCCATGAGCTTTAATTGATTTATCTTTATGAGTATGCTGGAATTAACTATTTAGTCGATTTCCTTCCATTCGGCTCTTAGAGCCGCACATTCGGACTGTCTAGCAACACTAGCATGTTCTGCCTTAAATTACCGATTAGCTTTCTCTCCTTGTCAGTTGTAGGGTCAAATTGACTGGCATGTCTCGAGAGGAGTGCGTAGGATCGACCATCCCTGCGCTAAAGCTAGGTGGATCTATAGCTCCATCGAGCGGACCCTTCTGGCTTGCTCGTGTGCCCTCAGCACGAGATGAAATTTCATGCTAACACACGTTCTTAGCATGCCCAGTGGGACCCCACAATCATCATGGTGGTTCACAACAACAATGACATTCTTATGGTACATTATGTAGATCTACCCAATGGAGATAAAGATGTCATCGACAAAGCTATAGAAGAATTTCAGAACAAGTGTTTATTGTCCTACACCAAAACATGTGACAACACAATTGTTCAGAAATATCCACTACCAAGAGTTCTATTACACGGGCAGACATATATAGTTGAAGCTGAAGATAGGTATTTCTTTATGGAACTGTAGACAAATCTGTTCATGATGCCATATCAAGCCATAATGAAGCTTTCTTGGACACATTCCACAACACCATGAAAGAAGTGTTCCATGGGTTTCCAGTTGGTCAGGTTGGGCCAGCTTATTATAACATTCCACATCCATCGACCCAAAGGACTAATCAAGTTAGTACCAGCCAGCAAGAAGCAGCACCAGCTGGTAATGATGATATCTAGGTAGTTCAGAGTTCATCTAAACAAGCTCAAGGCACTACTATGAATCAGACATAGTATAATCCTGGATTGTTAGTGTAGTATGTGCAACAGCCGGTGGAGCAAGATCAGAACCAGATGATTAATTTTGGCACATCGGGCCACATACCATCGTCGGCTCAAAAAATAGCACCATCAGTTCAAAGGATCCATAGAGATATAGATCCTCATATCTATAATTAGAGACTTCAAGTAGCAAACCAACAAAGAACCCAACAGATAGAGACTCCACAAGGGTATCATTATGGTACAGATTATAACACCCTTCACATGATTCCGAATCCAAGGTATCAAGGCACACGAGATTTCAATCCACAGATAGGTCAGCAGGTGCAGAGAAATCCAAATTCGCATGCTGACGAGTTGTTGCTAAAGGTGATCGAGATGATGAAGAATCAATTCGGTCTGAAGCCAAAAGGGCTGACCTTTTTATACAAATACCCATATCTAGAATGGTATGATTTGGTCGCTCTTTCTACAAATTACAGGCTCCCAGAGCTTACTAAGTTCACTAGCCAAGACAGTATAAGCACAATAGAGCATATCAGTCTTCACTTGGTTTACATCACTACCTATCAACTCCATTGCCAACTGGGCTAACCCCGAGAAGAAATTTCATACATATTTTTATACTAGGACTGAAGAAAAGAAAATTACCGATCTGACAACTATAAGACAGAAGACTAATGAATCGGGCACTGAGTTTCTTTAGAGGATCTAAGAGACTAGGAACTTATGCTTCTCATTAAACTTGGCTGATGATCAACTAGCCACTTTAGCCATTCCAGGAATACTGCCAATGTAGAAAGAAAAACTATTGGGACAAGAATTTGATAACTTGGGTCAATTGGCTCAATAAGTGGTAGCGCTCAATAGCCAATTCTAGAGTATACGCAGAGATACCTAATTCTAGAAGAGTACCACAGTGGCTGAAGCTTAAAATCCATACTCAGTCGATGATGGTTATGAAGATGAAGAAGAAGAGGTTGCTATGGCTAAATGGAATTGGAGCAAAAAGTCAATAATGGTGCCAATTCCTTGCGAAAAAGGAGTCAAGGAGAGTTATGACTTTGATGCCACCAAATCAGACAAGCTCTTCAATTTTTTGCTTGAGAAGGGACAGATCAAGTTGCTCGATAATCATGTTCTGTTGCCCCCTAATCAGTGGAAGAATAAGAAGTTCTACAAATTCCATAACACTACTTCTCATTCCACTAATGAATACAGAATTTTCCAATAGCATATATAGAGGGCTATTCAGTAAGGCAGGCTTAAATTTGATACACCTTAGAAAATGAAAGTTGATGATAATCCTTTCCTAGGAAGATCAAAACATGGTTGATGCTAGGCTGCTCAAAGGAAAGACTAAGGTCCTAACATCAACAAATCAAGAGAAGCTGGAACAGTTGATCCCGAGAGGCAAATATCGGCCGACGAATGTAGGGGAATTAAAAGATGTCATGATAAGCAAAAGAGCCGATATGAGCAGGGAGAAACATCAAAGGAAGGGGCAACAAAGCCGCGAGTTACATCGTGAATTCTGTTGAATAAATGACAGCAACAGAGGGAGAAGGATTATCAGCGTTGGTTGGAAAAGCAAGAATACCAGCGTCAATAGGAAAAAGAGAGGTATGAAAGAAAGCAAACTAAATTGCATTAGAATTGTCCTTTCTTCAGACATTGCTAGAACAAAGGTTTGAAGTTGCCTACCAGGAATAGCTGTCCTAAGTGCAGCGATCAGTATTGGGAGTTTAGGCAATCTCAAGCCAACCATCGGTCTATCGATGCTCAAAATGCATATCATCTCAATAAAATGGATCGGTGCTTAAAAATAGAAGTATTCATAATCGACTTGGAAAAAGAGTTGTTGATCGAGACTGGGCTGATTATGAAGAAGAAGGCAATGAGAGAGGATATGCTTGGCAAGAAGGCCAATGGTGTCTAGGAGGTTTGACAAGAAGCCAGAAGAGAAGGGTGCAATACCTAAGGAATAAAGAGTTGGAATAGGCTCAGGCATCCTAAGCCTTAAGAATGGCGTGCTAAGCAAACATCCGATAGAAAGCAACCATCGGCTAATATTCAAGTGACTTTTCTATTGCCATCAGAGTTTAGAGCTCCGGCAGACCAAGAAGTTTATTTGGATTTTGATGAATCAGAGTATGAGGAGATGGTTGCCAAGTTAATGGTTATACAACAGGCAATATTTGATAAACCAGTCAAGCATCGGCACCTAAAGGCTTTATATATAAAAGGTTTGGTTGATGGGAAGCCGAATGAACAAGATGTTGGTGGACGGAGGCGCTTCTGTCAATCTCATGCCTTACACCACTTTTTGTAAACTTGGCAAGGGACCAGGAGATCTGATTAAGACTGACATGATGCTTAAGGACTTTGGGGGTAATGCGTCCAAGACCCGAGGGGCAATAAATGTCAAACTGACAATCGGGAGTAAGACTCTGCTCACAACATTCTTCGTCATCGATGGAAAAGGGTCATACAGTTTGCTCCTTGGTCGTGATTAGATTCATGCGAACTATTGTGTACCATCGACCATGCATCAGTGTTTGATTCAATGGCATGGAGATGATGTCAAACTGGTTTGTGCTGATGAGTCTATAAGTATCGCAATAGTCGATCTAGTCTTTTGGGAGCTAGGAGACTTCAAATGCTTTTCTGGCAAGTTATGGGAAGGACACTTCATTAGAATCAATGATGAAAGTCAACAGTCGATCCAAGCAGTCGGCTTTGAAAATTTGTCTTAATGGATAATCCAATAGATGGTACAGATGGCAAACTAGGACATGGTTTCACATTGGTCGATGAATTAGAAGAAGTAGATATTGGTTCTAGAGATAGACCTAGGCCGACGTATGTAAGTGCCAAGTTGGACCCTGAGTATAAACGAGAGTTAGTTGATTTGTTAAAGGAATTTAAAGACTATTTTGCTTGGGAGTACTATAAGATGCCTGGTCTAGACCGGTCAATTGTCGAACATCGATTGCCAATCAAACCTGGATATCGACCATTTAAATAGGCTCTAAGGAGATTCAACCTGAACGTGCTTGATGATATCAAAAAGAAGACTGAAAGGTTACTGGAGGCAAAGTTTATCCGACCGTGCCGATATGCAGAGTGGATATCGAATGTTGTCCCTGTATATAAGAAGAATGGAAAATTAAGAGTTTGCATCGATTTTAGGGATCTGAACAAAGCCACACCCATGGATGGTTATCCGATGCCGATAGCTGATATGTTAGTAGATGCAGCAGCCGGGCACAAGGTTATTAGCTTCATGGACGGCAATGTAGGATACAACCAAATTTTTATGGCTGAGGAAGACATAGCAAAGAATGCTTTTAGGTGCCCCGGCACAATTGGTTTGTTCGAGTGGGTTGTGATGACCTTTGGTCTAGTAGAATGCTGGTGCAACTTATCAAAGGGTGATGAATTATATTTTTCATAAGTTGATCAGTAGGATTGTTGAAATCTACATTGATGATGTGATGATAAAATCCAAAGGGTACAAAGAGAACCTAGCTGATTTCTGAGAGACTCTAGAATGCACAAGAAAACATGGTCTAAAGATGAATCCTAATAAGTGTGCTTTTGGAGTGTTAGCTGGAAAATTCTTGGGATTTATGGTCCATGAGAGAGAAATCGAAGTTGGTCAGAAAAGCATAAAAGCAATTGATGAGGCGGTTCCCCCTGACTACTAAGACAGAGTTGCAATCTCTGCTTGATAAGATTAATTTCATCAGAAGATTATTTCAAATTTGTTGGAAAGGATCATGCCATTTTCTCCCTTGTTGAAGTTGAAAAATGATCAAGAATTCAAGTGGGGTGACATACAACAAAAAGCAGTTTGAAGAAATAAAAGAATACATGAAGTGTCCACCTATGCTGGTCCCTCCTCAGCAAGGTAAGCCTTTTAAGTTGTACATATCGGCTGATGACAAGACAATTAGATTGGCCTTGATGCTAAGAATTTGAAGGAAAAGAGCGAGTTGTTTTCTATTTGAGTAGAAGGCTCCTGCATCCAGAAACAAGATATTCTCCCACCGAAAAGTTATGCTCGTGCTTATATTTCTCTTGCACTAAGTTGCGACACTACTTATTATCAACCGAATTATGGTTGTTTCCAAGGCTGATGTGATCAAGCACATGTTATCAATGCTAATACTGAATGGGAGAGTGGGAAAGTGGATCCTTGTGTTATCGGAATTTGACTTGAAGTACGAATCGGCTAAAGCAGTTAAAGGACAAATAATGGCTGATTTTGTCACCCAGCATCATAAGTCAAGCATTGGTTATGTAGAGCCAATGCCTTGGACGTTATTCTTTGATGGATCATCATGCAAGCAAGGTGGTGGCATTGGTATTGTTATTATTTTGCCTCGGGGGGCAAGTTTTGAGTTTGCTCTTCCAACTGAACCAATGATTACCAACAACCAAGCAGAGTATGAAGCTATTCTTAAGGGACTTCAACTTCTTCACGAAGTAAAGGCTAAAGCAATTGAAGTATTTGGAGATTCTAGTTAATTATCAATCAGTTGATCGGCCTATATGAGTGCAAAGAAGATACTTTGAAAGGATACTATGATGAGTGCCAAAAGTTGCTCAAAGAATTTCTTCATGTCTCTTTACAACATATTCCAAGAGCATAAAACTAAGAGGCTAATCGTCTAGCTCAAAGTGCAGTCAGGATATCGAGTGTTTCGAGAAGTCTTGAGTAGTGAAGCCTCGAATGATGATTGGAGAGTCAAAATAGCTGACTACCTTAGAAATCCATCATAGAAAGTTACCAGAAAGCTAAGGTATAAATTGACTAAGTATGTTTTACTAAATGATCAGCTTGTATTACAAAATAGTCAATGGAGTATTACTCAAATGCCTAAATCGAGAAGAAGCTAAGGTGTTGATGGGCAAGGTGCATGAAGGGATATGTGGAACTCATTAATCGGCTTATAAGATGAAGTGGATTATCTGCAAAACTGGATATTTCTAGCCAACAATATTAGAACACTATTTTGAATATTACAAAGGGTGCTAGGATTGTCAACGTGTTGGTAATATCCAGAAATCACCTGCATCGGCCATGAATCCAATAATCAAGCCATGGCCGTTTCAAGGTTGGGGAATTGATTTAATTGGCTAGATTTTTCCTGCCCTCAAGCAAAGGACATAAGTTCATATTGGTAGTGATAGATTACTTCACTAAATGGGTTGAGGCAATTCCTTTGAAGACTGGTAACCTCAAAAAACATTGTGAATCATTTTGGGATTCCTCAAACTATAACTACCGATCAGGGGACAATATTCACATCAGAGGAGTTTAGAGATTTTGTTGCCTGTATGGGAATCAAGCTATTAAATTCTTCTCCTTACTATGCTTAGACTAATGGCTAGGCAGAGGCATCCAATTAGATTATGATTAAGCTGATCAAGAAAAAGATTGAAGAACAACCAAGGAAATGGCATTCAACGCTTAATGAGGCACTATGGGCATATAGGATGGCCTATCATGGATCAATTAAAGCATCACCTTATGAACTTGTGTATGGCCATAATGTAGTTCTTCCTTGGGAAGTTAGATTGGATCGAGGCGTGTTACATTGTAAAATGATTTGTCAGCCGAAGTCTACAAGAATCTTATGATAGATAACTTAGAGGACTTGAGTTGCCTTCGGCTGCGTTCTCTTGAAAATATCAAAGCCAATAAACTGAAGGATTGCAAAATATTACAATAAAAAGATCAAGATTAAGCAATTTTCTAAAGAAGACTTGGTCTGGAAAGTAAAATTGATGATCGGGTCGAAGGATAGTAAATTCGGCAAATGGTCACCTAACTGGGAAGGATCTTATCGGATCAAATGTTGTGCGTATTGTAATGCTTATATTTTGGAAACACTAAAAGAAGAGGAAGAATTTGACTGAGCAATCAATGGAAAATATTTAAAGAAATATTACCCTAGCGTTTGGATTAATACTTATTATCCGGTTTGTTCGGTCGTCAGCTCTAATAGCCGATATTAGAAAGGTATCGCCTCTAGTGCAAAAATAAACCTGAAGGGGTAAAAGCCAGTACGATGTGTATCGCCTATAGGAGCAAAGAAAACACAGACGAAGTGATGCATATAATACGAAGTACAAAACAAAGGAAAATCACTCAAGACGAGGAAATTGTTTGCTAAATATCCCCTATTACAAGCTACGGGCCAGGAAAACACTTTGCTTACTATATCATCGGCCAGGGTGTTGAAGGCTACAGAGTTGGCGGTGCTAAAGAAGTCCTCGACCAAGCGCTCATGATCCCAAGGTGCGCCGCATTTGGAAAACCATGAGGAAGAAGTCGAAGATTGTGGCTAGAGCGGGCTTGTGCAACAGCCAGCGCCACAACAGCACCATGACGAACACCATGAAGAGCGACCTCCCTAACATAGTTCAAGATGTCATGCAAGCGAACCACCGGAACGGCACCCCTGGCATTAACAAATCCTGGCCACGTGATCCATAGCTGATTGAAGGCTTTCTAACTGAGTAGTTAGATCTAAAACATTTAAGGAAAGAATGATCAGAAATCTTGAAGACAAAATTAAGAAGAAGATGGAGAAATTGTGGTAGACGTCTCACCTATGATTCTGGCTTTAGTCCCTGGCCAACCTTTCCACCACCAGGCTGGCCTTAGGGGATGATCCGGCCTTGAATCATGGCCAAAGCCGATTCTGTAAGGGAGAGGTAGTTGGCTAGCTTTTGGTTAGGACAATCGATGGAGGCCAGCAGATCGTCATTATTGATCTACCTCCTTGGATAGCGGGGAAGCTGACGGCTGAATTAGTGCTGAAGATGACCCCAAAGGCTAAGCAGAGTTGGTCCTTTGCTCCAGAATGATGGGAGCACCCCAAGTTGCACCCTCTTGGTGATGAAGGCATTGGCGCGATGATGTAGATCCGTTGAGAGCCTCCTCAGCAGATCTCTTGCTATTCTCCATAATCTACAACCTACTGAAAAAGCAGGAACTATACTAAAGACGTAGAAGGTTTGAGACAAAGCGGGTTGTTTTTTGATCCACAACCGTGGCCCATATATATAGCCTAGGAAGGCGAGAAGATAGATTTTGCCGGGGTGTGAAATTGAAATCAGATACGAAAACGGATCAACACTCTAGGAATTCAAAGGACAGATAATGAAGAGATAACAGATTTGGACTTATTAGTTTCCCCAAATTACAAAATATCGTGGGATGGATACGAAGAATTTACATTGACCTAGAGATCAACCCACCAAGGCTTATTTGGATTGAAGGGAGTTCAGGTCCCCACAAGGCCGAAGGACACCATGAACCTGAGTCACATTAGCCCATTGATAAAATTATGCCAGGAGAAGGGGAAAGGCCGCCCACCTAACAGATGCCCAGCTGATTTCTCGGTAACTAGGAAACTATGGGAAAGAAGCCTGTGGCTTTCTCGGTGGGCAGTTTGGTGGAGCAAATAAGGGGAAGGTGTCCACACATTTTAGCCCTTGCAAACACTAGAACAGCTCTACGAGCATGGAGAGAAGACTTAGGTGATATCACAAGAATTCTTCTAACCGCAGTGGCTGATCCTCTTGCTCGACAAGGCACTAGAATGAGGGACACAATTACCCTATTCATAAGAATTCTTCTAACCGCTCAAGATCTTCATAGCAAAAGGATAGACCATGGAGAGTCTGTTGGAGTTAGAAGCACTCAAGGGGGCAGATGGAAGAGAAACATAGCTGAATTGTTGAGTTGCTCTCGCCAGGGTCGGATAGACATTTTATAGCCGACCTGGAAAGATGAATCCAAGTGCCCATGAAGCAATGATGCTCTCGTAAAAGTTTTGAAGCATGGGCTCATGAACTGACATAGACAGCGACAAACAGTAGACTCCAGATCAAGATGCTCTACCCGTGACTATGGACCTATCGGGGATATAGACATGATAATTTTGGAATAAAATTACTTCTATCCCAAAATTGGGGGGCACGTGTTTACACCAAAATTTAGGAAGTAGACTCGCAAGGACTTGAAAGCTCCCAAGATCATGTCATCAAGGGATCAATTGTGTGTAGGTCGGTATCAGCTGATTCAAATACAACACTAGAATCAGCTTTCTTCAGATAGCGCCGACAGATAACGACTAATGCTACGATCGACGCTAGGACAAGGCATGTTGGACTCTACAAAAATTGAAAGATTAGAGTCCAAGTTATCTTAATTTCAGAATGTTTTCTCTAGGGCCAAAAATTGTGATGAGTCATGCTTAGGTAGGAATCATGCGTAGGTTCTGGGTATAACTATTGGACCCTGACTTTTGTAAAAGACACAATCAATCATATACAAGTTACTTATTTTTTTAGGCTCCTGGACACCCCTTAGGAGTAGGAGTAGAGTAGATCTTGGTGAGTTCTTCAGCAAGTATGGCTGCATCGATCTGGTCGACCTCCACTTCTTGTTTGTAAGTACCGTCATGACTTATACTTCTATTCGTACGGCTGCATTGATCCGGTTGACCTCCACTGCCACTCTAGTATAAGCTAGTTATCGACTCTTGTCTTGTTCAACTATGGCTGCATCGATCCAGTCAACCTCCACATGCTCGAACTAGATTAAGGTTAAGTTATCGGCTCTATCTAAGGGTGTCGTTCCTTCGGATAGATTCATTAAGTTACCGATATTGCTTATTGCTTCCATTATTTATTTAATTATAGCAATATCACTTCGTCCGATTGGGATTGATCTAGATCGGCCTTATATCATGTTTAACCCATCTTTTGTTAATCTAAACTAATCTAATCTACATATTAAACGATGAGTTATGTTTTATCGGTCATTTTATGTCAATCTTGATCGTGCATAGTGTGCGGTTAAGGCATGTTTAGTCTTGAATAGATCTATTGGCTAACGAAAACCATTTCATGGTCCATTATCACAACCTGTGTGATTCTGCCTCACACCCAACTATTAGCATCGTGGAGTGGGGATCGTTACTTGGTAGATTTATTCCTAATAGGGCATGACCTTAACTGTGCACTATGCCTGATTCGGCTGTTTAGCCGATATCGAGTGCTTTCACGAACAGTTCATGTCACGAGACCGTTGAAGTAAAGATAGGTTGAAAGATGTGTTAGCCCCATGATCTTATTATTGTATTATAGCCTGCATGATTTTGCCCCATGCCCCACTAATATTAGTAATAAGTTAGGGTCATCAAATCTATTATTGTTTCTACGGCCTGCATGATTCTGCCTCATGCCCCACTGGTCATAGCGATAGATGAGATCTAATATGTTCATTAGATTTATCTTTATTAAATGGTTAAATGATGATGAGCTGTTTTATTTATACAAAAGGGATTTAGTTACTTGCAGTCATTGGCTTAGCATAAACTAATCATTGTTGACATCCTCTTGTCATTGACTAATGTTTATCTAAATAACGAGATCTATCCTGAGCAATAACCGATTTACCTTCCATGAGCTTTAATTGATTTATTTTTATGAGTTTGCTGGAATCGACTATTTAGTAGATTTTCTTCCATATCGGCTCTTAGAGCCGCACTATTCGGGACTGTCTGCCAACACTGGCATATTCCTGCCTTAAATTACTGATTAGCTTTCTCTCCTTGTCAATTGCAGGGTCAAATTGACTGGCATGTCTCAAGAAGAGTGCGTAGGATCTACTATCCCTGAGCTGAAGCTAGGCGGATCTCCAGCTCCATCGAGTGGACCCTTCCGGCTTGCTCGTGTGCCCTCGGTATGGGACAAAATTTTGTGCCGACAGTGGCCTTAGCCATGAAGCATGATAGTGTCGAAGAGAGAAGGCTTCTCATTTATGGCAATGCTTGCAAGAGCCTTCTTCTTGGTGGTCTTATCATCATCATCACTTGAGGAAGCATCACTATCCCAAGTGACAACATATGAACCACCATTCTTCTTATTCTTGAGGGTCATCTTGTCCTTCTTCTCCTTCTTGTCCTTCTTCTTGCTCTTCTTGTCATCTTCATCATTGTCGCTATTGTATGGGCATCGAGCAACAAGATGATCCTTGCTTCCTCACTTGAAGCACCTTCTTGACTCTTTCTTGTTTTTGGATGAAGACTTCTTCCTTATAGCATGGTAGCCCTTCTTCACCATGAACTTGTCAAATCTCTTCACAAAGAGAGCCATCTTTTCATCATCCATCTCATCAAAGCTCAAGTCCTCATCTTCACTTGATGATTCTTGCTTTGCCTTTCCCTTGGATGATGTGGCTTTGAATGCCACACTCTTCTTCTCATCCTTCTTCTCATCTTTGTTCTCCTTATTTTCTTCCTTCTCATCATCAGCCATATATGTGCCATCGGTCATCATATCTCCCAACACTTGGTTTGGTGTCATGGTGTCCAAACCACTCCTCACTATAATAGTGACCAATGTGCCAAATCTCGAAGGTAAGCATCTTAAGAACTTGTGGGAGAAGTCCTTTTCCTTCACTTATTCTCCAAGTGCTTTGAGATCATTGACAAGCACTTGAAGCCTACGGAACATCTCCGGTACACTCTCATTATCCTTCATCTTGAAACTTGCAAACTTCTCCTTGAGAATGTATGCCTTTGCACCCTTCATGGCTTGAATGCCCTCAAATAATTTCTCCAACTTCTTCCATGCCTCATGATCCCTCTTAATGTTCTTGATTTGCTCAAATGTCCTCTCATCCAATGTATCATAAATGCCACTAACAGTAATGTCATTGTTTTGGAGTAGCACTTCTTCGGCGGTGGTGAGAGCCTCCTCATTGGCAACCTCAATATTGGTCTCCACCACCTTCCAAACCTTTCTATTGATTGACTTGATGTATGTTGTCATCTTAGCCTTCTAATAAGAATAATTAGAGCCATCAAATTGGGGTGGCTTCTTAGTGTTGTTGATTTGAGCCATTTTGACACCGAAGGTTGTTAAGCCTCAAATCACGATGACCACGGCTCCTATACCACTTGAAAGGTCCTAATGGCTAGAGGTGGATGAATAGCCTATAAAAAGTTCTACAACAACACTAAGCAAAGTGGTTAGACAGATATAAGGTGAAGTGAATGTTGCGCTAGCCTACTAAAAATGCAAGCCACCTACCATAATTCTAGATTCTATAGTCTCTAAGTACATAAAGGCTATGTCACTACACTAAGTTAGTGAGCTCTTAAAGACTAACTAAAGAGCCTCACTAACCACTAGACCCAACATAAGCTATCTCTCAAAACTAATTACACGAAAGAGCTTAGCTACACTAAGAATGTAAATACACGAGATGGATAGTGAGTTATACCGTCATGTGGAGGAATGAGCCAATCACAAGATGAAGTCAATCATCACAATAGAATCCAATGAAATCCTCAGAGATAAGATGATACAATGATTTTTCACCGAGGTTCACTTGCTTGCCGGTAAGCTAGTCCCCGTTCTGGCAATTCACCCACTTGGAGGTTCACTGCGCGTGTAAGAAAAATGGACCCTAGGCCCATTTACTTTAGATTTTGGTGTTTGATGATCAATACAACTAAATTGGACTAATGTGTTTGCTAGGGTCTATTTTATAGTCCAATAGGATGCAACGCGGACTTGGACCAACTTTGGAATATGAAGAAATTGATCAACACTCAAGAGAAGACATTGGAGGAGGTGCTGATAGCTTAGGAGAGAAGCAAGGAGTCCAAGATGCAAACATGACAAAGCCCCGACAAAGAAACATGAAGAAACAGCAAGATGGGGCACCACCCTAGTCACCTGCCCTAGGCTTGGTGATGCACCGCTAGGGGGTGGTGGTGCCACAAAACAGAGGGCTGCTGTAGCTAGAAGGAGAGGTGGGCACTAGACAGCAACGTGTGCACTACCCTGGTCACCGCCATGGGGTGGCGGATGCACTAGGACAGGGGATGGCGGTGCCACCAGCCCTAAAATTCTAGAGAGCAGTGACTTAGGGACTTGGGCACTGCCCTGGTCATAGCCCCTAGGGTGGAGGTGCACCGCCCTATGCATAGTGCCCCAACGACCGACTTGTCAGTGAAGCAATGTCTAGTCCACTGTGGCGGTCATCGCCCTATCCGGTGCAAGGCACCACCCTATCTAGTGACCTCGTAGAGAAGAGGATCTTGTCCACAATGGCTAGTTTCGACTTGGGGCTAAAAATATAGGCCCCAACTAGGCATTTGAAGTGTGTGGGAGTTGAGGGAAGATAGGAAGGTGTTGTTACACTTCATTTGTGCTCTCCACATGCATAGAGCTTAAAGATCACTTGGTGATTAGTGTAGGTGCTTTGTGAAGTGCTTAGGTTAGTTAGACCATGCTCATATGCGCTTGCTCTAGGCTTAGGTCTAGTTGCTAGTAAGGTTTGCATACCTCTAAACCCAAGGTGCTTACGCGCACCGTGTTTGTACTCGGTGGGGCTTGTAGTCTTGCGAGACCACACCAACCGCGCTTGTGGTGTGGCCACCACCGTGTATCGAAGGGAATAAGGCCTGCAGCGTTTTGGCTAGGAAGCTTGATAGTGAAGACGGTGGGGAGTGGTCTGGGAGAGGCTTGCCAAAAGGCACACCAGAGACTCACTTGCGCATGAGGAAGGCCCATGGCTTTCCACAAAGTTACCCGACTAGGAGCTTGGCCCTTGTGAGGGATTTCTTGTGAGGGGCTCCAACGAGGACTAGGGGGAAGCTTGAGCACTTCTTGATACCTTAGTAAAAATATCGGAGTCGCCGACGAGAATTTTTATCTCTACCTCATCTTTACCTTTTGTATTTACATTGCTACCTTATTTGTGTACTTTACTTCCCTAGCTTAATTGATAGGCTAGTTAATAGGATTGGAACCTAAGTTGCATAACTCTTTTGCGGTAGAGATAGCAACACACCTAGCAATACCAGTAGTTGCACATTTAGATAGATTACTTTCTTGCATAGGTTTTCACTAGGTGGAATTAGAGGCCTTAGTTAGAAGTAGAATTTTAAGTTGCCTAATTCATCCCCCCCCTCTTAGGCGTCATGGTCCCTTACAATGCTAATAGGCATCACACGCCTAACCCATAATCGGGTGCCTCACAACCAATACAGGATGGGGATCACACAAGCCACGAGCAATCCACTAGAGTACCTTTTAGCTCTCCACCGGAGAAAGGTCAAGAACCCCTCACAATCACCACGATCAGAGCTAGAGACAAGCACCTTCCTCCGCTCAACGATCCACGCTGCACCAAGCCATCTAGGTGGCGGCAACCACTAAGAGAAACAAGCAAAACCCACAGCGAAACACCAAGCCATCCCCACACTGCCTTCACGCCGAGATCGGACTCGCAGACAGAATGACCGGATGCTCCCTAACATGGTGTCCGGTCACTTCCAAATATGTTCCAGAGCTAGTTTTTACTAATCGGATGCGTCCGCTCAACCATGACCTGACGCTGCCCAGCGTCCGATCCATACTATAGCCACATACTTAGTCTAGCAGCCTCATGTCAGCAACGACCGGACCCAGGCACTACGCGTCCGATCGCCTTCTTCCTCCAGCATCCAGTCAGCAAGACCAAGACCACGCCACTACACACCACTGACCAGACGCGCAGGTCCAGCATTAGGTCCTGCGTCCAGTCTGCTCCAGTAACTCCCTCAACTTCACCAACTTCTCCACCCTTGCTCAAATATACTAACCACCAAGTGTATCACCTTGTGCACGTGTGTTAGCATATTTTCATAAACATTTTCAAGGGTGTTAGCAATAACTAGAATCTAAATGCATATGCAATGAGTTAGAACATCTAGTGGCACTTTGATAACCACATTTCACGATGAGTTTCACCCCCTCTTAATAGTACGACTATCGATCCTACATGTAATCACACTCGCTAAGTGTCTCGATCATCAAACCAAAAAGCTCCTATCAAGTTTCACCTTTGCCTTGAGCTTTTTGTTTTTCTCTTTCTTCTTTTCCATGCTGAGCACTTGATCACCATGGCCTCTCCACCATCACCATGATCTTGATTGTTTGCTCCACCACTTGGAATGTGCTATCTATCTCGTGATCACTTGGAGCAATAGGTTAGCACTTAGGGTTTCATCAATTCACCAAAACCAAACTAGAGCCTTCAACCGCCACCCAAGGGTGGTGCCCAAAATCAGCAGCAGTACCCTTTCGTATTTTGGGCATAACTCCTAGCTCTGAACTTTGATTTCGATGATCTTGGATTTTTTGAAAAGCTAACAAATAGGTCAATAGGGACTAGCGTGTTGGAAAGCTAACGAATAGCTCTATAGTCCGGTGACCATGGTGGTGTGGCACCGCCACTTTTTTTAGAGGGGGGAAACTCATTGGGGGCACCGCCACGCCCAGGGCGATGCACCTCCACCCTATGTCTGGTGCTAGGGGCTCAATGGCTAGTTCAAATTAGCTTTTGGGACTTGACCGTTGGAGGGGCACCACCCTATCCGGTGCCAGGCACCACCCTGTCTGGTGCCCTCGTAGAAAAGAGGAACTTTGGAGCAATGACTCTATTTCATGTGGGGATTATAAATACCCCCTTGGTCAGCCTTAGGCTGGATGCTGAGCATCCTTAAGCCTTGGTGGCCTGTGTAGGTGTGCTTGGGAGCCCTATAACTCACATACGCTTGATAGTGATCATCCGATTGAGTGTGAGTGTGTTTCTAGTGCGATTGCATCGTGAAGTTGCATCGAGTGACACTAGGTGATCGAGTTACAAGTTGGTGGTGCTTGTTACTCTTGAGGTTGCCACCTCTAAGGTGACTTAGTGGTGGACTCCATCGAAGCACGCAAAGAAGATTGTGTGGTGCTCCGGAGAAGTGATCGTGAGGGGTATTGTGCTCACCCCGTGGGAGCCATGAAGACCAACTCTAGTAGAGCAGTATCATTGAGCTACCCTCACTTGGTTCATGGGGTTCTTACGGCACCCAACATGTGGGCTTGGTGTGGTGCCAATTAGCCGTCGAACCACCAAGTGAACGGTCGACACAACAGGGGCTAGCGTGTTGGCAAGCACGTGAACCTCAAGATAAAAATCACCATGTCATCCTTGTCTTCCTGTTGGTTTGCATCCTCATTATACAAGCTTGTACTTACTTTTCATACATTGTGCTTGTGTAGTTAGTTCTTGTAATTAGTTAGCTTGTGTAGCTTGCTAGTTACTCCCTCCGTCCCCCATTGTGTCATTCTAGGAGTGCTAGTAGATGTCCAAATTCATACAATATTTAATGCACCTGTACATCCTTCATGTCTAGGTTTAGATACTTTTCTGCTGCACAAGTACAGAGCCAAAACGACTAACATATCAGGACGAAGAGAGTACCTTCTTGCTTGTGTAGCACAGAAGTAGCTCTCTTGCGTGACTAATTCGGTTTGAGTAACCTTGTTAGTCACATTGCTTAGTTTGTGTAGCTAAGTAATTTATGCTCTATAATTTGGCTTGTGTAGCTTTATTATTGAGCATTGCTAGTGAGCTTAGGAGCTTTGTGCTTTTGCTTACTAGATTATGTAGAAGCTCCCCCGTTTGCTTGAGTTCTAGTTGCATAGGTTTGTGTGACCTTGCAAACTAGAATTGTTAGGTGAGCTCTAGCTAGTCCGACACCTTTGTTGCCTATTTAGGATCTTTGTAAGGTGCTAGAGAACTTAGAGGGGTGTAGTCTTGGCTAGACCGTTAGTTTTAATTTCGTATTTGTTTCGGTTAGCCGACGTGATTAATTTTAGAAATGACTATTTATCCCCCTCTAGTTCACCATCTCAACCCTACACTAGCGCTTAATTTAATTATACATGATCTGAACAATGACTAATGGTTATATGCAACACATATTAAAACTTGCTTTTTAGCAACTTGGACATAGGGCAAGAGAGTTCTTATTTTTGTCATGATGCTCTTGGTCCTCTCTAAAGACTTATCTATCAAGAAAAGCTAGGACATACAGTACAACCGGAAGTGCCACATGACTCTGGCTTTAGCTCAGTAGTAGGACATTTTCTAGTTTATTAGTGGTTACCCGAAAGGGCACAAAAGAGGCTTGACACGATGGGTATAGGACAACCTCTATTTTTATGAGTATAGCCACGAAGGAATTGTGTCATTTGAAAGGAGGGTTCCTACATCGGCTTCCCGAGGAAACCTAGCTGCTACTAATTTATTAGGAAAACCTTTGAAAGGCTTTATAGTGAACCTTGCCGACCTTCCTTGTTAGTGGATCAAGAGATTAGCAACCTCGGGTGAAAGGGTAAATCACAACTCTTGGATAAAGATGTACAAACTCTGTATACTATTAAAACTGTTATAATAGCCGTGCTCATGCATACAAGCGGCCCAAAAAACTCATAGAATAGGGGACTATTATTGTTGATGATTAATTATGAGATAAAATGCTTTATATGATCATGTGGTTTATTGGGGGCTTAAACACAGCTGAAAGCTAAATTAGTGTTAAAATTTGTGACTTAATAAAAATGCTAACCGCAATACAACCCGTGTCTGCCTTTTGAGATTCATAACCCTATGTTATTCTTGTTAAGTATGAGATGTACTTATGCTTATCCATTTTTATTATTTGGATAAAAATTCTGGATGGGTAATAAATGGCAATGGTTATGAGAATTTTCCTAAGGATTACTAGACTTGTTGTGGAGTTTGGAGGCTCTCATGGAGTGTAGTTATCTAGATCTTTTGCTTTTATTATAGACTTGATACTATTGTAATGAGTTATTATTCGTAATGTAATAAATACTTGTGATGATACTTTGTAATTTGTCAGATTATGTGTGCGAATGATCTCTGGGCATACCTAAGATTTATGCATTTAATTTTATCATTAAAATTGGGTGTGACACTAGGGTTCCGGTGAGCTCTGGGGTCCTATTCTCCCCTCCGTTCGACGAGCTCGAAGGCGATGGGCTAGTGCTGGAGCAGCCTGCACCTCGAACCCATTCCCTTGTTGTTTTGTACGTCCTTACTATTTCTCCATGTTGCAATGGATTTTTTTTATGTTGCAACAGATGATTTTCGAATGTTGCAATAGGATTTTGGGTTGTTGCAACAGATAATTTTTGAATGTTTCCATTTTCATATTTCATGGTTGATTTTTGCGATATTACAGTACTACTGTTTGAGATGTTGCAGTATATAATTTTCGATGTTGTAGCACATAATTATTCAATGTTGCAGGACATATTTTTCGATGTTGCAATACATGTTTTTTGATGTTGCACTATATAATTTTGCTGATGTTGCAGTACATAATTTTCGATGTTGTAGTATATAATTTTGGATGTTGCAGCACATATTTTTCGGTGTTCCAATATATGCTTTTTTTATGTTGCACTACATAATTTTGCGATGTTACGGCATTTATATCCCGATATTGTATTACATAGTGTTCGCATTGCGATGTTACACTTAAAGTGGGTTTTGTGCTCTTTGGGATAGGGCCGCAGTGGGGGAACGTGGTGCGTCGGGGAACGGGGACAAGGCCGCTGTGGGGAATGGAGGACAAGGAAACGGTGGATGGGATTCCATTCCATTCTAATTCCAAATCCGCTTTCTATTTTATTCTATTCCGATGCAGGGTTGGACGGGTTTGGGAAGGGAAGCGACCTCCGGAACACATCTCGCGCATCGGATGTCCAGGCGCTAGGATAACCGATAACAATAACAATGTGTATATACGCAAGCACGCCGCCGACGCCGATGGATAATCAATAATAATCTGGATGGGATGGATGATCAATGATCATGATGATCTGGTGGTGTACATGTAGACGGTAGTACGTAAGACGATTTGGGTGTGTGCAATGCACTTTGTGACCACTGCATGCTAGCTAGTTGAGCACGTACTTCATGACCCCTGGGATGTGGATCTTGTAGAAGTAGTCGTCCCAGTCGACGGTCTTGGGGTCGAAGTTGAACTCCACCCGGTCGGCGACGGGCATGGCCATCCTGAGCCTCTCCACGTTGGCGTCGTCGAAGATGCCCCTGAAGAGCGCGAAGGGCCCGTAGAGGTCGACGAGGCGCATGACGAACCTGTACTTGCGGTCCAGGTCGGCGTAGAGGCGCGAGAAGAGGAGGCCGCAGCAGAGCAGGCTGAGCAGGCGCAGCAGCTCCAGCGGCAGCCTGTAGCGGAGCACCATGTAGGCGGTGAAGCTGGCCACGGTGCCGAAGAAGTGCACCTTGCGGGTGCGCACGGGGCGGCCGTCCTTGCCCACGCGCGGGTGGTCGCTGAAGTACCGCAGCCCCGTCCGGTACAGCACCGCGTACGGCGCAGGGTTGCGGAGGGAAGACGTCGCGTGGTACACCGTCGGCGGCGGCGCCTGCTTGTGCTGGTCGGCCGGGGCCGACGACGACGCGTGCGCCACCGTCGCGGCCATCATCGCGTTCACCACCATGTCCCCGGGGATCTGCGGCCATTTATTAGTTGGTTGGTGCAGTGACTTAAATGTGCTGATCGCAAGTGTGTGATCTATCCTATCTATAGGAGTACTTTTAATACAAGCAGAAGCAGTAGTTGATGAGCAGCAAGCAAGCAGCAGTTAGTTACCAACCACGTCCATGGTGAGCTGGAGGTCGGCCAGGAAGCAGGAGAGGCTCTGCTTGGCGTAGCCGATGAGGATGGCGTCGATGGTCCTGGTGCCTTCGATCCACCCGGGCAGCGGCTCCTTCTGGATGCTGGTGATAATGCTGGGCCGCACGATCACGCCGGGGACGCCGCCGACTGCCCCCAGCTCCCGCGCCAGCATCATCTCCCCGAGCGCCTTGGTGAAGACGTAGGTGTTGGGCCAGCCAAACTCCCGGGCCCTGGCGAGGCCCAGCTCCTTAACGGCCTTCCGCTCGTTCTTCTGCTCCGCGTCGTCGCCGGCGACCTGCCGCTGGTAGTCCCTGGCCAGCCGCAGCTCCGCGTCGATGTCCAGTTCCGCCTCCGTCTCCCTCAGCGTCTCGCCCTGCTTGAACGCCCGCTCCAGGATCACCCCCTGCTTCTCGCCCACCACATAGGCTGCGATGGCCGGGCGATTGCAGTTTCAGTTTCTTTTCTTCATTCATCATCAGCAAATTAACACAGCAGTAATCCAGTCCTACTTACCCGTGGACACATGGAGGACGACCTCGAGATTCGGGCACTGCTTGGCCAGCTGGCAAATATGCTTCACTCCCATCACGTTCACATCCAGGGCCACGTCGTACCTGCGGACACGCACATTACAGGTACATTTGATTGCAGACTTCAGGTACCAATTTGCAGTTGCAATGCAGGAGCGTCAGTCAGAACAGAGCATTGACCACCCAGTTCTGCATATGAAAGAATACCGTATATACGTACGTACAGTATCTGGTAAGTAGTATTTTCAGAACAGAATACGTACCTCTCGTAGAAGTTTGTGGTGGCAGCTCCATTGACGATGACGTTGAGCTCCCGAGTCATCTGGCTCAGCTGGGGCCCCTCCACGCCCAGGTTCTCGTGGATGATGTCTCCGGCCAACGGGACGACCTTCTCCTCGATGAAGGACCGGAACCCCTTGCCATGCGTCTCCCGGAGAAGCCCAAACAGCTCCTTCCCGATCACCTGCATGTGCATGCAGCATGCCAATCACAAAGACTGTCACATCATTTTTTGTTTGTTGTTAACTATGCAACGGGTTTTATCCTGATTAAACTCTACGAAACTCTCTCTGTCTCTCTCTTCAAAATTATCCTCCCAGGTCATCAAATTTACTGACGTGCCACGATACGAGGGGCCGTTTGGTGTAACTCCGTGTGGTTCCGGCTCTGGCACTGTAGCGACACTTGTTACGCTACTGTGGCGGAGCCGCGGAAGCCACCCTCCTCGTAGTCTTTGCCGGAGCCACAGAACCGCTATAGGACCTGCTACAAGAACACAGTGTAGCATAGTAGGCTACAAGACGCGTGCCGCGGAGCCGGCGCCGTCATGAACAGAACCAAATGAGGCAAATGAAACTCAGCCCCGTTTAAATCCAGGTCGTAAAGTTTTAGGTGTCATATAAATCCAGGTCGTAAAGTTTCAGGTGTCATACGAGGATGTCGTTTGAAGTGTTTGATACTAATAAAAAAATAAATTATAGAATCCGTCAGTAATCAGCGAGACGAATTTATTAAGCATAATTAATTTGTCATCAACACATGTGTTACTGTAGTACTACGTTGTAAAATCATGGACTAATTAGGGTTAAAAGATTCATCTCGTAAATTAGTCATAAATTGTACAATTAATTATTTTTTTATCTATATTTAATACTCTATACACGTGTCAAATATTCCATGGATAAAAATAAACTTGAGCAACTAAGACCTCAGCTTCTCTCAAATCACGTCACAACAGCCTGGATGCTACACAGGGCATGCATGTCCTTGCATCTAATTAATGGTCCATGGATGACGTGTCTAATTAATAGTCCATAGATGACGTGTCTGGCGATTAACTTAAATATTCTTGTCCACCAAAGACTTGATGGCAGTTTTTTAAAAAAAGAAGACTTGATGTGCCCACATGGAGAGATGGGTCCTGCAGGTGAGGTACGAGAGATGGGTACTGCAGGTGAGGTACGTATGATCTCGCCTCTGAGGCAGTGCAGTGCATGGTTGTGCCGGGTATCCTATGGTCCATTTCTGTGCCGATCTTGATAGAAGTTTCTGTCCATAAGTGCTTATTTAGTTTCCAAAAAGTTTCCCAAAAAATATTACAGACATCGAATCTTGTAATATGTGCATGGAGCATTAAATGTAGACGAAAAAAACTAATTGCACAATTTGGTTGGAAATTACGAAACGAACGTTTTAAGCCTAATTAATTTATGATTGAACACTAATTGCTAAATAAAAATAAAATGACTACAGTAGCTAAATTTTCAAAATTTGCGAACTAAACACGCACTAAGGTCTAGGTGCGTGAAACGTCAAACGCTGAAAATTGCCAGTGCCTTAAGTTTGTGTACAGTACAGATAGATCTGATGGACCACACCGAGACTAACCGAGCATTCAACTTTGGCCGCTACCTAGGGACCCCTTGCGTTGGACGGTTGGACCTTGCCTCTTTCTGGACACACAACAGTTTTATGGTTACAACACTGTTCTACCCGACGGGAGTTTATAAGGCCAGTCCCGTGGAGGTTTCGTGGCTCAGTTTCAAAACACACTCATATTTTATTTTTATGAAACTGTCTCTACTCACATAAAATTTTTATCATATCTCTTTTCATCAATACACTGTAATGTTAGCATATTTAATGCCCATAAAACTCTATGAAACTCACATTGAGATTGGCCTAACACAATTGCCCTTGATTAGAGTGATGATACATGCTACTACATCCGTCCCTAAAAGAATACAATTCTAGTACAGTATCACATTTTACTACCTTAAGTTTGACCAATTATAGATAAAAAATTATCCATGTTTATGATACCAAATAAATATCATCAGATTAATTACGAAATGTATTTTCATAATAAATTAATTTAAATCTATAAATGTGAATATTATTCACTAAAAATTTGATCAAACGTTATAGCTCGCAAGAAATACTTAATGCTAGAGTGCCTAATCACGAGGATCCGCCAGAATCTTTTCGAGTGCTCGTTCGAGAACTACGATCTTTGGCTCTAGAACTGAACCATTTCCTTGTATCTGAGAAGAATTTCCAGGTTAATAGGGAGGATGTTTGATCGGAATAAATATAAATTTTTTCTTATTTCTATTTTATGATTGACCAATATAAACATAAACAACTTCAAATTGGACTCGTTTCCCCTCAACAAATAAAGGCTTGGGCTAAAAAAATCCTACCTAATGGGGAAGTCGCTTCATGGCACATAATCCATAGTTGCATTCTTTTCAAGACAGAGATAACATCTCCGTCTCTAAATAAATCAATTTCTAATCAAACCACCTTGAGTTTGACAAATTCTATATGAAAGGGTAATAATATCTATGACACCAAATAAATATATTATAATAAAAATATATTTCATGGTGTATTCAGCGATATTAATTTGGTGTCATAACTATCGGTGCTCTTGTTTATAAAGTTGGTCAAATTCAAAATAGTTTGACTTAGGACAACTCTAGAAAATTCAAAATAATTTGACTTAGGACAACTCTAGAAGTCGATTTAATTTGAGACAGAAATTACATCTATCCCATGTAAAAAGAAAAGGAAATAAACAGCACATGCAGTTCTACAATATATGTGGAGCAACTTATGAGAAATATTGCAAAGGACATTTGGCCAAATTGAAGGGAAAAGAGAGGATGTCTGAAGTTCAGATTCCGTGCATGTCATCAGTAATTATGTGCTGCAGAATGTATCACAGGTCCTGATCGTCTGCATTTTGCAGCAGTGGCTGCTTAGTTTTTACAAGAATTCAGATGATGCAATAGTAAGTAGCTAGCAGGATGAGCTTGGGTTCCCCAGCAGGCCAGGGCCAGCACACCGTTTTCCCAGCAAGCACACATCAAGGAGTAGGCAGTAGGCAGTAGGCAGCGCATGTCGCTGCACATTGAATTGGGCACGCATGCAGTACAAGTGCCGAGGCATGCAATTATTCGTTGCTCCTTACCAAAACCTACCACCAGCCCACTCTATTATCGCCATAACTCCTGCCATGTAGTATTGCAGCTGCAGCTGCAAATGGCTCCTTGGCTCTCCGATCCGAAGCATGCAAGTTTCGGATTTGCAGCTGCTGCACTCAAGGGGGCCCTGGCTGATCTTTCTTGTGGTACTGTAACTTGCTTCATGCTTGATTGCAGTTTTCTAGCTAGGCTAATTCATTTCCTCAATAAGGAATATTAGAGTTGGGCAGGGCAGCCTAATATGGATCTAACTTTGATTCAGCATCATAATAGCTGTCATCAGAATCGGCAGCCTAATACGGATCATCTAACTTTGATACTCTTTTTACTAGTATATTATCAGAATTGGACGGACTGTTCTCAAGGATTGGAGTAGTTTTCTTGGCATGCATGCCTACACAAAACCTTGCACAGATCAGAGCACAATTTGAAATCCTGATGACCACTTTTAAAGATTGTACTGTATGTAATTAATCTGCACCTATGTCTATGTGATGCAACTGATCCGATCCGAAGAAAGCCTTCACTAGCAACAACGTACAGCAGCATAAATAATGATTGATTGTCAGTAGTTTGTTCTGACTTTTAGCAGTGATGCTTTGCTCATCTTTTTACGCCACATGTTGTGATTGTGCTACACACATACTACCATGTTCAGTACTGTGTTTTCTCTTTCAAAAAATTCTGAAATTTTTAGGTGACCTAAATATGTTTGCATCACCAGTAGCTGTTCTAGGATATGATTAGGACTTCAGTGGTGGATTACGATGTATAGATGGCGCTATCGGAGTACCAACATGAGAAAGCTGCATGCATATCCACAAGTAACCACATTGCCACAGCTACATACGTCTGGAGTAGTACTCACTCCTATATTGCTGGCTTGAACCACATGCATATACTCGTACCTTATTTATTTTTGTACCACACAAATAAACTAAACAAGAAAATAAACGAAACATGCAGACATCAAGATGTGGGGCACCTTGTAGATCTGCTATTTTATCTGAAAAATGTTTCAGGTTCTTTGCAACATGAACCACTACTTTGATTATTAATCAGTGCGTGGTTACTTGAAAATAAGTGAAGAAGAGAACCCCAAATAGAGAGATATTATTAGTAACTCAGGGACAGAACTACAGAAGACAGTATCAGAGATCATGCTGTGGACATAGAAGTGCATCATGAAGTAAGTCATTACCTCAGTCTCCACCCGTTTCTTGGCTGATTCTGCATCCGGCGCACGCACGGGGAGGTAGATCCTCTTGACGTCCGGCTGGACCCTCAGTATCTTCTCCACGAGTACTGCAGCAACGCATGACGGCAGAGAGAGCACCACCAGGACAGGGGAAGTGAAGTAAGGTGAGCACAATGCATGCATGCAAGAAAGACAAGCAAGAGAGACATGCATGCTTGCTTACTCTTTCCAAGGAAGCCTGTTGCGCCAGTGATCAGGATGCCCTTGTTCTTGAAGTACCCAGGGATCCTGCTTGTTTCCTCCATTGTTCCAACCATCTTTCTTCAATCTGTGTGTGTTCCTGTGTTTGTGTATGAGAGACAGAGAGAGCGATCCGAGAGAGAAAAAAGCAGGGAGGGAGAAAGACACAACTAGAGTGCTGCTATAGCTTGGTGCTAGAGAAAGTTTATGTGGTGACTGATGAGAGGCACCGCGCGCACCAAAACAGGGTCCTGATGTGGGTATTTATGGTTCACAATGCAAGCCGCCCACCGAAAGCAGTGCAAGTCGTCTTGGAGGGTTGAGCACACGTAGAGCCTCTTTGACACAGCTTCTGTTCTGGCTCCTATAGAAGCTGTGCCAAATGTCTGTTTTGGAAATGGCTTAGTATGGGGAGCCGGTCAAGAGCCAGAATTATTTTTTGTCTACGCAGAAGAAGCCTAAAAAACGAGCTTCGCGCGGCTTCTTGCTGTGGATTCACGTCGTCTAGTGCGAAAGAGCTGTTTTGCCAAACGTTTTCTAGAACGGCTTCAGCTTCTCCAGAGGAGCTGCTCCTTCAGAGGAGCCAGAGCCAGAGCTATTTTCAGAGAAGTCAGAGCCTGCCAAACAGGCCCGTAATCTGTAACTAGTGAATGGGCATTGGGCAATGGCAAGATGGACTTTATTTGCAAGGGACAACACAATGCACCCAGCTCAGATGATAAATAGTAGGCGCCGCTCGACAGTAAT
Source organism: Miscanthus floridulus (assembly GCF_019320115.1). Lineage (NCBI taxonomy): Eukaryota > Viridiplantae > Streptophyta > Magnoliopsida > Poales > Poaceae > Miscanthus > Miscanthus floridulus. The sequence continues at coordinate 46,350,045 of NC_089583.1, read as the reverse complement.
TTCTTCATTGCACTATTTGTATATATACAACCTGTTCGGTTGGCTGGTTCGTATCGTTGCTAGTTCGTGAAGAAGTACTGCTAGCTGGTTTGTGTGAGAGAAAAATACTGTTTCAACTGGAAATTTACGATAGTTTATGGTAAGCCATAGCCAAACGAACAGGCTGATAGTAATTAAGATATACTCCTACCATGCATAATTCGTCAATCTTAAATGTGTGGGAACAATGAACGACCAGCCTAATAAACGAATCAAGCTTGCATTGCTGTCATATGATATTCAGAAGAAAGAAATCCCTAGGTGGCCAGGTGCTTTGACATCAGAAATTAAATCTGAATGCATGATTATTATGATGCAGTGTATACAGGAAGGAACGGATGGATGTTTCCAACCCAATAGGTAAATAATAAAGTAGGTGAGAAAAGAACAAGCTAGATTGGACCATATCGTTTGACAAATGTTCTGTCTTCTCCGCCAGTCCTTTGAAAATTACTCGAGTATTTGTTTGCGCATTGTTGGCTTCACTAGGTCACAACTTCTAGGTAGCTAAATCCTTTCCTAACCACCGGAATGCATTTCGTTCCTTCCCCTTATATATACGTACTCGTATTACGTGGATATATAGTTAGTTCGTCAGGATGCGTGATCCAAAGGGTTTCTGAATTCTGTCTGAGAAATTCACCCCGTACAGGACATGTTCGGTAAGCTAATAAAAACTAAAGAATGCCATGCCGCCACTCTTTGAATTTTATTGATTTTCAGCCTGTTCGACTGGTGCTGATACGATCGTATACGATCGTGGATTATTACTGATTTACTGCTGGCTGATTTGGTGTGAGAGAAAAATACTGTTCTGACTGAAAATTTACGATCGTTTACGACCAAGCGAACAGGCTCTTTGCTGGTGAGCCATGCGCAAAGTAGGTGACCGGTATATATTCATTCATTGCATGTAAACTAGAATTATCCCATTATGAAGAAGTTGCTCACCGAACAAAGAGGTAATCGTATATGATTTTATTAAACTAGGTGAATACCCTGTGCGTTGCTGCGGGAGTTTAGAAAAATAGTGTCTTATGAATGACAAAAGAATTAATCATGCAAGAAACTGCTTTAGAATTTCATGAAAATGAAACCTTGAATGCCATTATGAACTTGCACAAAAGTGAAATAAAACCTTATAGTATTACAGGTGAGTTGATCCACCCAACAAAGTAGTATATATACATGAAGATCAATGTCAAATAATTCCCCAGATGAAGAAAAAGTGTTGCTTAAGCTAAGTATAACCATGAAACCCAACAGGATTGATACGAAAAAATGATGTAGAAGGAACACTAACCGTTGAAAACTCTTACAAACTTATCTATCATAATCTTCCTGACATGCTGCAACATGTGTGGGCGTAGTACTTCTTGTGCCAATTTGGGCCCCGGGAAACAACAGTGAAAAAATGAATCATTCAGCAAAAAAGTAGATTAATCGATCTCACACCTTCAAAATTCTGAAACCAATATGAAGAAGAAACATAAGGTCAAAGCATTTGCCTGCAGTTTGTCCCCTTCCTTCTATGTGTAGCACTGTGTATATATAGACTGAGAAGCTGAATGAAGTATTATAGTGGCACGGGTGCAGCAAGGTTTTTTTTGCTCCCGGTTGGGAAACCCCTTTAGTCCCGGTTTCCCAACCGGGAGCACCAATCCAGGACTAAAGGTACCCTCTTTTAGTCTCGGCTTGACGCCCGGGACTAAAGGGGGACCTTTAATTCCGGTTGGAAACACCAACCGGGAGTAAAGGGGGCCTCCAGGTCTGGCCAGGGACCGCCACGGGGCAGGACATTGAGCCCCGGTTGGTGTTACCAATCGGGACTAAATGTCCCTCTTTTTTTTTCTTTTTCTGATTTCTATTTTTTGTTTCTTTTTTCATTTAATGATTAATTTTGATATTAAAATACATTTTCGAATACGCTGTTAATAGTAATATATATGTGTACTTCGTACGTGTAAGTTTTCGTTCGAACTTTGTACATAAATAACAAACAAATATACGCGTACATGCATATATATGATGATCATATATATACACACGTTATTTTATGTACATATAATATGTGCATATATATATATATATATATGTATATGTATATATATATATATATATATATATATATATATATATATATATATATATATATATATATATATATATATATATATATATAGGGAGAGTATATTCAGTAGCCAGCTATAAAATAAGTTATTCTGTAGCCACCTCCATTTACGATAATTTTATATACTAATTTACGATAATATCAATACATATTTACGATAGTTGGGTTACTATAACGCATGGGGATATTTACCGTAACGTTATAGTAAACCACTTAATAAGGAGTTACTATAATATCGTAATATATATATATATATATATATATATATATATATATATATATATATATCAAAGGTTTGATATATAAATTGTTTATGTCCTTAGCAATTCACTCCTCCAGATTTGGCATCCACGACGTTTCGTTCGGGTCATTGTAGAACTCGCCGTTGGGGTTGATGACCTGGTCATTTAGAAATCCTGCTATAGTCTCTCAAATTATTTTAAGTTGGTCAAGTCGTATGACTCTTTCCCTCAACCATTCAGTCTTCAATAAAAGTTAATGAAAAAAGTATTAATATATATATATATGTATGTGTATTGCTCATGTAATTACTTATACAAATGAGAGCAATAAAGAAATTGTAAATATACGATCGAAATAATATAAAGGAAAAAGTATTTATATAAGTACTTTGAGTTGCCCTTCAGGAGTTCTCTTTGAGTACGTCATGATGAACTCGCAAACATAGTATCTGCAGTAGTTGTTACCCTGCTCCTGCCTTAGAACCCACTTTTACGACAAAAAAATCAATTAGGGTTAATTGAAATCATCATATGGTGTTAATTGAATATAAATGTGTAGTTATAGTACTTACTTTGTGTGCGATTACACCCAGTGGCGCTTTGCAATGTTTCATTTTTTGTTCCTCAATGAACCTTTTCCAAACCCTGCTCCCAATAAAATAAAAAAATAATGTAATCTTTAATAATTGTTGAGAGATCGGCGCCATTATATATATATATGTTGTTATAGAGAAACTAAATTAATTACCCTTGTATAATATCTATCATGTCTTGATACTCCGTTTGCGGTTTTCTCAACGAGTCTAAGATTTTCAATCTACTATTGACCATATCGATGACCATCAGTATCCAGTGATTGCTGCATAAACATATATATATATATATATATATATATATATATATATATGTGTGTGTGTGTGTGTGTGTGTGTGTGTGTGTGTGTGTGTGTGTGTGTGAGAGAGAGAGAGAGAGAGAGGTAACTAGCTAGTAAGGAAATATTGATGTCCCATATATATGATCGACATTAATTACTTATAATAACACTCACTTGAAGTTGTAGGGGAAGAGTATCTCCTTCTTGTCGTGTTGGTTCACTAAGAAATTCATGAGATTTCTCTCAGGTTGAGGCTTATAATCCTTCGGGGGTTAGGGTGTTTGTATACGACATATGGATCAACGAACCCAACATCATTATCCTTTCTCTTTCTAAGTTCTGTCATCTCATATCCGCATACATAAAAATTGTGAATATATAATAAAGAAATTGTGAATATAGTAGAAAATAATCACACTTACAGACAATAGCAGCTAATGAGACTTTTGTCGAGAGAGTCCAGTTGGCATAGTTGGTGTAATTCTGGAAGCTCGACATAGATAATGTCATTGCCATGAAAGTAATGGTGGTTTCTAATTCTGACAGAAAGATATATTTGTCCTGCATCAGACACCGACATGTACCACCCGTTTAGCAGGTACATTTGCGTACCCAGTTCACCTAATTTCTCTGGGTTGTATAGACTCTGACCTGGTACAAATTTCTTGTAAGGATCCACTTCCGGAGCAGATGGTCCTTCAGCGAGCACTTCGGCAAGGTTCAAACCAGTGTTCTCATAAAACCGAAGAAACGACTCATAGCCGCCTACCTCCTCCACTAAGTTTAAGTTTGAACCATATTCATTAGGAATGACAAGGGGGGGATTGATTGTTGCGATTGTTGTCCAAGTTATGCAACACCTTTCCCTACTCTCTTCTTTTTTGCGCCGCCTCATATGACTTGGTGAGAGAGCGGTCATAGTCCGATATCAGTTGTTTCACGGTGCTCTTAAGAGAATCCCGTTTTTTGTTCTAACTTCTTTCTTAGCTGATCTGGAGGTAGGAAGAAGTATGATGGCTTCGGGTTCTCCCTCGCTCGTCGTGCCTGTTTTGCACCTTCAAAGAAATCTATCACTTCTTTTTGTACTGCATCCTTTAATTCTTGTTCACTTTTCTCATAAGATAGTTTTTGGGGAATAACTGGATGAGTATTTGCTTTCTGCTTCTTTACCGGTGGGTAGGCCAACGGCTTCATTTGTGGGGTGGACCTCTTAGGGGCTGGCTTCCTTGGAGGCGGGGGAGGCATTGGAGACTGCCTTGGAAGCAGTGCAGACTTTGGAGGTGGCGGAGGCGTTGGAGACCTCGATGGAGGAGTTGTGGACTTCCTTAGAGGTGGCGGAGGAGTTGGAGATGGTGGGGATGCAGCAGTGCCTTCGAAGGCGTCATCATTGCCCTGAGCACTATGATGGTCGAGAGAAGCAACAACTGGACTTTGGTTGGCGGAGGCCCTGCTTTGTGAGTACAAAAAATAATGAGATATAAGTAAATGTTTATTATTAGTCATGCCCATAGAAAATTATCAAAAAATTGTTTTGTTAACTTTTGTCCGCACCTAATGTCTGCTGGGGGTGGAGCAGACGCCACAGGGATAATGATGTAGCGCTAGCGCCATAGTATATATGCCTTCTCTGCTTCTCCTAGAGTCTTCTCTCCATCACCTCTAGGAATGTCAAGAGCTAGATCCTCATAACCTTTGCTCACTTTATCCACTACGACCCTAGCATATCCAGGTTGTATTGGTGCTCCATGGATTCTTGGTGTCTTGGTAGGGTCTAGAAGAGTAAAACACCGAGAGCGACCTTGATTGTGTCATTCCCCCTTGGAACATGTAGCTCAATTGATGTCATTGGAGTAGTGACATCATCCATGGGGAAGCGCAGCGCTGCATCATCTTGCTTTGGCAGCTCAGTGGAAGCGCAGCTGCTTTTCAACTGACCAGGGGGGCTAATATTAATATTCATTCCAGGCTCTGATGCCGGCCTCTAGGCACTCATTGCTATCTGCACTTGCTTTCTGATTTCTTCCTGCATTCTTGCTTCCATTGCTTTTTCTCGCTCCTTTGCTTCAAGCACCATTTCCTCCAACATTGTCACCCGCGCTGCTTGCTGCTCCTTGCTTCTCTGGTGGCTTCGGTAGGTTTCCCTGTCATTAGGGAAACCATGAACCCATGGAGTGTTGCGTCCTAAGCCTCTGGTTTGGCCAGTGTGTTCAGCAGTACCGATGGCATGTGTCAGCTCATCCTTCTCTCTATTGGGCTTGAACACACCAATCTCTTTAGCTTCTATAGCAAAAGCCAATCGACGTGCTGCTGTTTCGAGTTTTTGCCCATACACTGCCAGACCGGTCTATGGGTCGGGTCTTCCCTCGTAACCAAAAAAACCAATTCTTCAAGCGTAGGGGCCACTTGGCTGATTCTGGTTCAATCCCCTTGGCAATAATGTCCGCTTCCATTTTTTGCCACTTCGGAATGGCAGTATCATAGCCACCTAATCCCATGTCATGGTGGTATATCTTTTTTTCGGGCATTCTCTTGGTTCCTTCTCACCCATGCCTCACCCTCTGCTGATGTCTTGTACTCTACGAAATCATTCCAATAGGGCCTCTGTTTCGAGATCAGGCTCGTAGTAGTATTGAAATTCGGCGTTTCGTTCTTCTTGATGTATGTGTTGTATAGGTGTTTCTTCCAAGTCTGGAATTAGGTGGCCATCTTCTTCATAGCCCATGATTGAACTAGCTCCTTCAATTCATCATCGTTGATATCATCATAATCATCCGCTTGCAACATGAAATGGGCAAGGATATCATTCCAGAGCAAATTCTTGTCAACATCAGAGACAAAACTAACATTAGGCTCGTTGATCTTTTTCTTTCATTCATAGATACTGATCGGAATTCTGTCTCTTACAAGGTACCCACAGTGTTCCACGAATTTCCTTTTATGTGGACCAAGTGGTTCGCTTGTCTTGATGTTGAATTCTGATATTATGTACCGGCCCTCCAGTGGTTTCTTTGGTCCTTGAACATTTTTGCTCTTCGCCGTTGTGGTCACCGATCCAGAGGGCTACATATAAAAAAATAATAAATAAATATCTTTTGTACACAGAAATATATACAATATTCACATATAATATATATTTAGTATATATACCTCGCCTGTATTTTCTTGCAAAACATTTTCTTGCTCATTTTCATGAGCTAGGTATTGACTTCCGTCATCAACATCCTGCTCACCAGCATTGGCAATAATATTCATCATTTCTTTCTCCATGTTGTCCCCCGGGGCAGCCATATCTAACAAATTTAACAAAATTTAAGTCATATATATACAATAAGTCATATACAAATTTATCTAAGTCACATATATATAAACAAGTCATATATGTAAACAAGTCATATATGTACAATAAGTCATAAACAAAATAAATCTAAGTCACATATATAAACAAGTCATATAAAACAAGTCATATAAACAAGTCATATATGTACAATAAGTCATATACAAAATAAATCTAAGTGACATATATAAACAAGTCATATATATAAACAATTCATATATGTAAACAATCATATATGTCAACAAGTCATATATGTAAACAAGTCATATATGTAAACAAGTCATATATATAAACAAGTCATATATGTAAACAAGTCATATAAACGACGAATTCGCCCTAGCGAGAACGATGATTTGCCCTAGCGAGAACGATGATTCGCCGTTCTCGCTAGGGTATACAACAACGGGGCGGCGTTGCTCCGCATATACAACAACAGGGCGGCGTTGCTCTACATATACAACAACGGGGCGACGTTGCTCTGCATACAACACAATGAGGCGGCGTTGCTCCGCATACAACACAACGAGGCGGCATTTCTCCGCATACAACACAATGAGGCGGCGTTGCTCCGCATACAACACAACGAAGCGGCGTTGCTCCACATACAACACAACGATAGCGTTGCTCCACATACAACACAACAAGGCGTTCCTCTGCATATATCACATACAAACACATATCGACATACGTAGGGGTCGGGGGTGACGATCGACGTACGTAGGGGTCAGTGGTGATGGGCGTCCGGAGGCGATGATGATGAGGGCGGTGTCGGTAGCTGGGCCGGATGACATCGGTGGCGGCACGAGCGTCGTGGCCGGCCAGGCCGGGGTGGAGTCGTCAGGGCCACGCGCGCGATGTCAGTGGCGGCGTGGCATCGGGCGCCAGGGGCGGCGTGGCGTCAGGGGCGGCATGGCGTCGGGCATCAGGGGCGGTGTGCGTTAGGGGCGGCGTAAGGGGCATGGCATGGCATCAGGGGTGGCGTGGCATCGGGCCGGGCCATAGTGTGGCGTCGGGGCCGAGCGTCAGGGCGGTGGGGCGTCGGGGCAGTGGGCTAGGGTGGTCGGGGGGCGGCGCGTCGATGAGCGCGCTGAGTCGGGGCGTGCGACGTCGGGGCAGTGGGGCGTCGGTGTGCGTGCGGGCGCTCGCGAGGTGCAGCGTCAGCGGCGGGTCTGTTAGGGCTTGGCTCGGCAGTGGGGAGGAGGAAGAAGAGGGGCCGAGGCGGGCGCAAAGGCTATATAAGGGAGAGGACCTTTAGTCCCGGGCGCCACCACCAGCCGGGACTAAAGGCCCTTTAGTCCCGGGCCCTGTTAACGCCCGGAACTAAAGGTCACACCTTTAGTCCCGGCTGGTGGTGGTGTTCAGGACTAAAGGTAACCTGTCCTGGCTGGTGGTGGCGCCCGGGACTCTTTAGTCCCGGCTGGTGGTGGCGTCCGGGACTAAAGGTTTTTAGCGGGCAGCCAAACTATAGTTTAGCTGCCCGCTAATTCATTAGGATTTTAATATATTTCTTTTTACACAAATGACAAATGGATAGTTAATTGCACAGAAAATTAAATAAAAGACATAAAATATTTTAAAAAATATAGATTCTATTTTGCTTTATTGCACACAAGAAAATTATGTGACTTAAAGTTTTAATTTTTTTTAACAAGTTTTAAAACACAATATAGTGTTTAAATTACTATTTCGATAATGCAAAAATATAGTGTTTAATTAAATTCAGAAAAACTCTTGTGTTTCGACTGGAAATTTATTTTCACATCATTTGAATGTGACATAATCCCACCATCAAACATAAATTTGTTTTCACATCATTTCAACGTGACATAATCCCAACATCAAACATAAATCTGTCTTCTCTGGATGCAGGTTGTCTCGTTCTTTCAAACACCGCAGGTCCTGTCGTACTTTAATTGTGTCCTTAGGCTTCCCATACACGCCCATGAAGCCTAGCAGGTTCACACAAAGATTCTTCGTCAGGTGCATCACATCGATCGCACTGTGGACCTCTAGGACTTACCAATATGGTAGCTCCCAAAATATGGACTTCTTCTATATGGGTGCGTGACCGTTGGTGTCCTTCGAAACAGGTTGGCTACCAGGTCCCTTTCCAAATATTACTTTCACATCATTGACCATATCGAGGATGTCCTCACCAGTTCGGTTGCGAGGCTTGGTCTAGTGGTCTGCCTTACCTTTAAAATGCTTGCCTTTCTTTCTTATGGGGTGATTTGCAGGAAGAAATCGTCGATGCCCAAGGTACATGACTTTGCGACACTTTTTCAAGAATATACCTTTCATGTCACCGAAACAGTGCGTGCATGCATTATATCTCTTGTTTGATTGTCCTAAAAGATTACTTAGAGCTAGCCAATCATTGATTGTTACGAACAACAATCCTCGCAGGTCAAAGTGCTCCTACTTGTGCTCATCCCACACGCATACACCTGGCTTGTTCCACAAAAGTAGAAGTTCTTCAACTAGTGGCCTCAGGTACACATAGATGTCGTTGCTAGGTTGCTTTGGGCCTTGGATGAGCACCGACATCATAATAAACTTACGCTTCATGCATAACCAGGGAGGAAGGTTATAGATACATAGAGTAACAGGCCAAGTGCTGTGACTACTGCTCTGCTCCCCGAAAGGATTCATACCATCCGTACTTAAAGGAAACCTTAAGTTTCTTGCGTCACTTGCAAACTCGGGGAATTCTCTATCGATTGCTCTCCACTATGACCCATCAGCAGGGTGTCTCAACATATTATCTACCTTACGGTCTTCTTTGTGCCATCGCAACAACTTTGCATGGTCTCTGTTTCTAAAAAGATGTTTCAAGCGTGGTATTATAGGAGCATACCACATAACCTTGGCAGGGATTTTTTTCTTAGGACGTTCGCCCTCAATATCACTAGGGTCATCTCGCCTGATCTTATACCGCGACACATGACATACAGGGCATGCATCCAACTTCTCGTACTCCATGCCACGGTAGAGGATGCAGTCATTAGGACATGCATGTATCTTCTGGATTTCTAATCCTAAAGGGCAGACTACCTATTTTGCTTCATACATAGTGCTGGGCAATTCGTTATCCTTCGGAAGCATCTTCTTTTGGATTTTTAGTAACTCCACGAATCCCTTGTCAGATACACCATTCTTTGCTTTTCATTGCAGCAATTCCAATGTGGTACCTAACTTTTTCTGCCCCGCATCACAAGTTGGGTATAGCAATTTCTTGTGATCCTCTAGCATGCAGTCGAACTTGATCTTCTTCTTTTCACTTTCGTATTCTCTTTGTGCGTCATGAATGGCCTGACCAAGATCGTTAGTGGGCTCCTCCTCTGCCCCTACCTCTTCTTCAGTGGGCTTCTCCTCTGCCCCCACCTCTTCTTCAGCGGGCTTCTCCTTTGCCCCCACCACTTCTTCAGCTTTCCCCATTGCAGTATCATTGAAGGCACCATATTCAGCAAAAATGTCATCATCGTCCCATTGTTCTTCTTCACCTTCTTCTATTACCACTCCGGTTTCTTTGTGCTTCGTCCAACAAATATAGTTTGGCATGAAACACGACTTGAACAAGTGTGAATGAAGAGTCTTTGAGTTAGCATATTCCATCGTATTCTTACATACGGCACATGGGTAGCACATGAAACCATCACGTTTGTTTGCCTCGGCCGCACGTAACAAAGAATGCACGCCGTCCATGAACTCTTGGGAGCGACGATCAGCATTGTACATCCAATACCGACTCATCTGCATTACATGACATAAATACCGTATTAAAACCTAGAACATAATTAATTAATTATACAACATGCATACCACCACAAAAGCTATAAATTTAAGAAAGCCTCGCTACAATGTAGACAATCCTAACTACCACTAAAAACACTAAAGCTAAAATGCACTTCGCAGCACAAGGATTTCACGACCAATCCTAACTAAAACAGACAGATCCCCCGTTTGTTCAACATCTTTGGGCTTCTTCGACTGGATCACTGCCTCATTAGCCACCATATCTGTCTGTTGTGCAAGATATTTTTGTACGAGTTCAACATACTCTTCCTCCCAGTAGAAGCCTGAACATCCAGTGCCATCCCACTGAAATTAAAACAGAAAATTAGAACTTTAATCACAACCATCATGAAAATAGGTATAAACTAACCATAGTCATTAAATACAATAAAATAACTCACATTGCGATCCGGATACTTGTAGAAAATGCGACCCTTGTTGGGACCCTCCTTCTTTACTCGGTACTCCATCACAATCTTCGTCTCATCATAACACTTGCCGCATGCAATGAGTGGGAGGCCTGGCCTAAATCGCTTCGGAAACCCATGAGAGGCCGAGGACCCGGAAGCAGTTGCCATCTAATCTCTATACTTATTTTTTAATACACTATAAATTTCTCATTTTATAAACAAATAAAATTAAAAAAACTCTAAAATTCTCTATATCTCTAAACAATGAAGTGTGCTATGCATGCTACAAATGAACGGTGAATACTAGTTTTTAATAGCTACTTTAACCTTCCTTCATGTAAATATGCAAGCTTGAAGTGATTTTGAGCTCAAATTGCTTATAAATGAAAAAAACCACAATAAAGAACCATATATAAATAGTGAACAAAATGAGATAAGACAATGGTGAAACATGAGAGTATGAAGTTGTTAACCTTTAGAACCGAAGAATCGACGGGGGAATCGAAGAAATCGACGGAGAAATCGAAGAATGGATGGAGAAAGAGCAAGAACACTGCTTAAATTTGAACCGAAGCTCTCGAGCGGACTCGGGGAGGAAGAAGACGGCCAACAGGATTTATAGGGAGACCTTTAGTCCCGGTTGGTGGATCCAACCGGGACTAAAGGTCACTTTCCAGACCCGGGCCACGCCACTAGCCAGGAGAAGAGCTTTACTCCCGGTTGGAGCCACCAACCGGGAGTAAAGGTCGACCTTTAGTCCCGGTTGGTGGCTCCAACCGGGACTAAAGGTCCCCTGCCACAACGGGCTGGCGCAGGAGTCGTTGGGCAGGGATCTTTAGTCCCGGTTGGAGCCACCAACCAGGACTAAAGGTCTCTCTAGTCCCGGGCGTAATATTTCCTAAGACTAGAGCCTGGTTTGACCCTTAGATCAAAGGTCTGTTCTCTACTAGTGTGAAAAATAATGGCACGATGGCCATGCGTTAGTGGAGGAAGTGGAGTGGAATTGCATGTGCATGCGTAATAGTAGAATGTGAAGATCAAACGGTAAACCATGAAAAAGGCACGATGGAAATTAAATGATTGTCATGTCAGTGCATGATGGATGCACGTAGCAGTAGAATAGAAAAGGATTATACGTAAAGCATGCTTGAGTTAATGACACCGAATAAATTATTGGTGCCATCGGTTAACAATTGAGGTGGAAAAGGAAACTGAACACAAATGATGTTCTCGATGAGCTATTTCTGTTAGATGTCATGAACGGTAGAGATTAGGTGAGTCGATGAAATCGGATGAACGAAATTAATTGAGATGACGTGGCGCAATGTGGATGCAGAGAAATAGTTATTAATAACATATATTGGGGTTTTACTTTATAAGAGTACTAGAAGCAATACCCCGCGCGTTGCTGCGGAACTACTGATTTGGAATGAGATTAAACTATTCATATAATTCTTAAAAATAAATTAAATATTATAAACTAATGTTAATGGATAGCATGGCACGCTGATGTAGACAACTAAATGTATGTTAGTGGATGATGTGGCTAGTTGACGTGGATATCATAATTGCTTGTGCTAGTGAACTTTAATTACAAGTGACAGTGGACTGCTCAGGTGGACACCTTGTATGTCAAAATAATATTCTAGTGGGGTTTAGGATTATACTACCTCCATCCTAAAAATTATATAATTCTAGAACAGTACATGTCTTACATACCAAGTTTGACTAATTATAGGTAAAAAGTATAAATATTTATAATATCAAATAAATACCATTAGATTAATTACGAAATATATTTTCATAATAAATCGATTTAGAGTTATAAATGTGAATATTATTTACTAGAAATTTGATCAAACGTGAAACACTTTAACGGACACGCATATCATAGTTACATCCTTTCCAGGACAAAGGTAGTAAGAGATATAGATATAGATAGGGCTGGACAAAATACTCGCGGCTCGCCAATTCGCTCGACTCGTGTCCGGCTTAGCTCGGCTCGGCTCGGCTCGTTTTAACTTTTTCATAAGCTGAGCTAAAAGTCTAGCTCGCTGTTTTAACGAGCCAGCTCGCGAATTGCTCACGAGCTCAGACGAGCTAATGCCTATCAGCCCACGACTATAAATTCAGAAGACGATGATGCTGACCTAGAAGTGTACACCTATTACGGGCATGTTCGGCAGGACTGAAAAATACTGTTCCGGCTGATTGTTGTGAGAGAAAAATACTGTTCTGGCAGGACGTGAACAGTGATTTCATGAGTGCCAGAACCAGCCAGCCGAACACGCCCTACATTGATATGCAATCCTTATTTTCAGCAATTTTATATGAATTTTGATTTTATAATTGTTGTGACACTTAAATGTTGATTTATGGATTGTTTTCTAGGAAGAAGATGATGATGTTGACAATGAATTTGTGGACTTTCCTAAGTCTGTGATAACAAGTAACTAGTAAGTATGCTGGAACTGCATGGATTATGGATGGATCAGCTATGTTGCATGGTTGATACTTTTGATGAACCTGATATGTATTAATCATGTATAGTTGCATAATGATGGATGTCACCTTCTGAAATTATCGTGGCATGAACATTATAAATATGTGTGTCCTGTTTTTTATAGCTCGCGAGCTAAATGAGCCAGCTCGAGCTCACTAACGAGCCGAGCTAAGCTGCCCCTCTAGCTCGTAATATTAATGAGCTGAGCCAAGCTGGCTCATTAGCCTAACGAGCCAACTCGAGCTGGACCGAGCCGAGCCGAACTCGATATCTAGCCCTAGATATAGATATAGATAGGACTGGATCTTTTGAGTGAGACTGAGAAACAATCAGGCAATAGTTAAGGAATTGAAGGCCCGTCTAGTTAGCCGCAGCTCTTTCAATGCCTTTAATTTGCAATGCATGCAATGGTCCCTTCGCTCTTCGATCTGTTGGGGACCGGCCAGGTAAAGGGTTGGGATGAATGTGTTGGTTTTATGCAGCCTGCTTGCTAGTCCTATTTGATTTATAAGCCCTAGCTTATCAACTAATAAACAATATTTTTCTCTCACACCAAATTAGTCAGTAATACTTTTAGTCATGACTTATAAGCCAAACAAGCCTAAACGAACAGGGCGATGATTTGTTTGGATCATTGGATTATGTTGCTATATATATTTCCTTGCCAAATTTTGTCCAAGACATGACTAACAATTTATTCACCACAACTAAATAGGTGTGGTTACCTATCAAGAAACCAAACATTAGCATAAGAAGTTGTAGCAAACCTAAGAGGGTGTTTGGTTCAAGCTACTAAACTTTAGTAGCTATTAAACGGTTTAGTCACTTTTAATAACTCCAGAGTTACCAGAGAGGACTAAAGCCCTTTTAGTAGCTTTTAGTCATAGCGTTTGGTTAAAAAGTTACTAAAATAACTAAAAGCTACTAAATTTAGTAGCTACTAGCCGAACCAAACGTGGCCTAACATATCCTGTGATAAGTTGTGACCTATGGGTACGGGATAGCAGCAATGTTCACCTATCAGACTTGTGTTTTGAATTGCGGCCGTGTTTAGTTCCCGCAGAATCGGCGCCGTCGGAATTCTCCGGCGTGCACTGTAGTATTTTGTTTGTATTTGGTAATAATTATCTAATCGTTGACTAATTAGGCTCAAAACGTTCATCTCGTAAAGTACAACCAAACTGTGCAATTAATTTTTTATTTCGTCAATATTTAGTACTCCATACATGTACCACAAATTTGATATGACGGAGAATCTTTTTTTTATATAGTGACAAAGTTTAGATTTTGGTGGAACTAGACGTGGCCTGCGTTAGACCCAGAGCTGGAACTAGGCCTAACTACTTGCCTTAGTAGGCTGCAGGCCCATGAGTACGGTGAGCCGAGCGTACCATATAATGATGCAGTGATTGCAACTTTCAGATGCAAGGCACGACAGATCTGATCATGCCTTTTCTGGCAATCCACCCTTTGGGTTTCATTCATTCGGATGTCTAACCTCCTCTGTATTATAGGCCTGGTTTAGTTCTAAAAAGTTTTCCTAAAAAGTGCTACAGTAATTATCACATCGAATCTTGCGATGCGTGCATAGAGTATTAAATATAGACGAAAAAAATTAATTGCACAGTTTGGTTGAAAATCGCGAGACGAACGTTTTGAGCCTAATTAGTCTATGATTAAATACTAATTGCCAAATAAAAACGAAAGTGCTACAGTAGCCAAATTCTCAAATTTCACCCAACTAAACATGCCGATAATTAATAAACCTGTTTGAAGTTCTGTCCTGCCATGTGAAATAATAGTTATAGCAACAGCAAAATGCTAGGGAATTACAGGACTAGATGATCTTACATTTCTTCCTGAAACATGTGAATGCGCTGGCCTCTACAACATTAAAGCACAGCTAGCTCGTTCCGTACGTTTCGGAAACACAGGAATATCTCAGTCAGATATCAGCCAGTGTTTTTCACCCGTCTGCGTCTTTTCTTTCAGTACTCTCAACTCTGATAGTATACTCTGAGTCCCTGATGCGTTCCAGGCCAATAGAGACAGAGAACTCATGTGGCATGCATGGAGTAGCAGTACCACGGAATCGTCTGTCTCAAGGATCAGAAAGAGGCCAAGTGTAATTCGCAATCTAATCGCTTGTCCATGGGAAAGCAGAACAGAGAGGTGGCGCAAGATCAGCCAGCGATTTTGTATTTAAACAATATGTGTCACTCTATTTTCCTCGAGAGTCAAAGAGTCAAGAGTCAAAAGACTCATCAGGAGGAGCTGATGTGTGCATGAAAGGAAATCATAGTCACTGTCAGTCGGTCAGTCAACTGTCATCATGTTATTAGAGCAGCCAAGCAAAAGATGCCAATATTCCATACTAAGCCCATGTTTAGTTCTTCAAAAGTGCACTATGCAAAAAGAAGATTCCCCGTTACATCAAATTTACGGTACATGCATGGAGTACTAAATGTAGACGAAATCAAAAACTAATTACACAGTTTGCTTTAACTTTGCGAGATGAATCTTTTAAGCCTAATTAGTCAATGTTTGGACAATAATTCACAAATACAAACGAAATGCTACAGTAGAGAATCGTGCACTATGCAAAATTTGCAGAACTTTGCCGAACTAAACTCTCTCTAATGTGCTGTGCAGAGCAAAGCTGCAGGTCGTCAGCTCAGGTAGCAAAGGTGCATCTTCGTCACACGCGCAGGGTGCCGTGAATGGGAGCTCCGCGGCGACTACTAGACTCCAGACCAGGTCCGTCTACACGACACGCATGCATGCAGCTGGAGTTGCCTGCCACGACCATCAACCACAAGGCAGCAGGAGACCAGTCGATTTGGGTCATCACGCGCCGACTTCTATTTTTTATTATTATTATTATAGAAATAGACAATGTAGTTGCAGCTTATAGAGTTTGGCCCTGCCCATTCCAAATCGATTTATGGGAGACCTGCCTTGCAAGGGAAAGATGACCTAATTAATCATGTGCATTTCCAGCCAATCCCAATGGTGGATGTGGATTCGTTATTGATACATTCTGAGACATAATGCATGCTATATCTTTTTCCTCATCATGGTTCATGGATTTATGGTGTCGGTGTTTTCGGACCACCAACGAGTAAATTTGTATTTGCGCATCTGACTCGGATGGTGTGCTCGGAGGACACAAGTGTTTATATTGGTTCGGGCGAAACGTCCCTACGTCCAGTTCGATGTTGCTCGTGTTACCGACACTTGATTTGGAGTAGGGGTTACAAACAGGCGAGAGAGGGAAATGATTCCAAGTCTTTGGTGGAAGGAGTGAACGGGTGCTGAGAGCTCGCTTGCCGCTCAGCCGTGTGCTCGTGTCGTGCTCTTGTGTCTAGATCCCCCTTTTCATGGGGCGCTCTGCTTCCCCTTTTATAGGTGAAGGAAAAGCGCGGGTTACAGAGGAGGAAAAGGAGAAGAACGAGAAAGAAGAAGGCTTCTAAGGTTGCGGGGTCCTTCTTCTTCTTCATACGGGTCCTGTCGATCCTGTAGATGTCAACAGGGATGGCTCCATGTCGCGGCCCTGTTCGTCACTGGCGCCATGCGCAGACGTCATCTGCCGGTCATAGCGTTCCACTCTGTCCCGACGGACGTCATGGTGAACTGACGCGCCTGTCAGCGTCCGTACGAGGATTGAGCAGAACAACACCAGCACGTCCGACACTGTTCTTGAGTAAATCCCCAGGTATGACCCGTCATGGCCACGGTTACATCGAGGCATGCCAGCCTCTTCGCTGGCGTCAGAGTTTTGACCCAGGCCCATACGCTTGGACCTAGCATGGTTGATGGCAGTATGGGTCCCCGTCGGACGAGATGGAACCCGCGTTCTCGAGGTCGGGCGAGACGGAGCTCGCACCCAAGGGGTCGAGCGAGACGGAGCCCGTGGCCTTGGGCGAGACAGAACCCGCGTCCTTGGGGTCGGGCGAGACGGAGCCCGTGGTCTTGAGGTCGGGCGAGACGGAGCCCGCGGCCTTGGGCTCGGGCAAGACCTTTTAATACATCTCGATCTATCCGGGAAAGTCAGCATGGGCACTAACTTCGTTGCTTTCGGTATCCCTAATATCGATACCCGACAGTAGCCCCCGAGCCTGCGGAGGAGTAGAATACTCCTTTGGAGGCTTTTCTGGACGGGAGGACTCTGAGGGCCTTGGCCTTCTTTTTATAGCCCACGGCGTGTCCTGGTAGGATGACGATTCCCTTTTGTCACGATCGGTCTTCTTGGGGGCATGTAACCGTAGGATTCGAGAGGTCGAAAAGATTTTTCTTGATTCTGGTCCCCTAGGATCCGATCGGTTCGCCGTCGTACTGCGACTGCGCATTTGGTCTCCTTGTGAGTCCAACTTCCCTCGAGCCCCCACGCGTAGCAGGGGTCCAGTCGAGGGTCGGCTCGTCTTTGTGATCATCATCCCTCAAGCATTTTTTCAATAAAATGGAGGGGCTGAGCCATGCCATGTTTTTCCTCAATGGACGAAACATTGTGCTCGGTGAGCTATTAACGGGCTAGTCTGAGTGGGGCCCCAACTTCCCATTTGGGGGGGGGTCCAGCATGGGTTAGCTGGTGACCGACTCTAGACTCTTAGCAGTCAATCCATATAGTTTTTGGGTCCGTTTGGCTGGTCCTAAAGGCTCGTTGCCTTTCTTTGAGGAAAAACCATGGATTGGGAAACGCGACAGGAGCCAGCTAGCGCCGCGCTGGTGGTGAGTGTGAGTGGCGTTGGGGCAGCCACGGTGTCGACCGGGGAGGCACAACCGATGGCTGTGTCCATGGGAGAGCAGGTAGAGGAGGGCGCGTCTAGGGCGCCCATGGTTGGCATGGCACGGCCGGTCATGTCCTCGATGT
Source organism: Miscanthus floridulus (assembly GCF_019320115.1). Classification (NCBI taxonomy): domain Eukaryota; kingdom Viridiplantae; phylum Streptophyta; class Magnoliopsida; order Poales; family Poaceae; genus Miscanthus; species Miscanthus floridulus. The sequence continues at coordinate 46,331,847 of NC_089583.1, read as the reverse complement.
CATAGGCGGAGGTGGCACGGCCGAAGCCTTTGTCCGTGCAGGTGGCCATGTCCGCGGCGGGGTGGAAGGAAGGGGGCACACCTGACACATCTTTCATAGATGTGGCGATAGGGCAGGCCTCTGTGTCCGCGTCACCTGCCCCATCTATCGCTAGAGGAGACGCTCTGGAGGAGCTACCGCCGCAAGAGAGGTCGGCACTGCTTGAGGTCGGCACAGGGATGTCCCGGTCTCTGGTTCAGGTGGCTACCCTCGATGAAGCAACAGAGGAGAGGGAATGGGGGAGCATCCACACGGAGGTTGGGGACGCGGTTCGCGCCCTGAGCACCATGATGAGCTCGATGTGCGACATTGTTGCCCCAGTTGGTCAGGTATGATATGACCGTGCTTCCGACCTTCATGTTCTCTTTCCACGCCTCTAAGTCTTGTCTTATTTGCAGATCCTTATGGCCAGCAGCTAGGAGAAGTCCTAGTTCCTTACTGAGAAGATGCGACAGAGTGAGGGGTTGGTCGCACAGCTCGTTGCTGCCTGTCAGGAGGTGGCTGAGCTTGCCCCTGCCGCCTGGGAGATGGCTGACCTCTGAGTCAGGGAGAAGGACACTCGTGATGACGCCCATGAGGCCGAGGAGAAGCTTATGGCCCTAATCGAGAGGGTGTGTATGGAAACCATGGAGGCCGAGCGGCTACGGAAGGAGCAGGATGATTTGCTCCGGGCCATAGAGGAGCTCCGCACGGGGATTGACCTAGCTTGCTAGGAGCACGCCGACGCTCGACAGCATATCGACCACCTCGAGGATGAGCTTTATGGGGAGAGGGACCAAAAGGTTTGTGGCAGAACCACCCGAAATAGCACACTTACGGAGGTGCTCGTCTTCCACCAGACACTAAGCACCCCGAAAGCGAGCTACAGCGGGCGGTATCCGTCGGGCACACCCCAAGGGAGAACCCGAAAGATCCATATTTTTCCAAGGATCCAATAATGAGAATGAGTTATAATACTTGTCCATTTCATACATTAGAAGTTCTTAAAAATTACATTATTACATTACCAAATGACAGAGTGAGGAATAATAAACAACGGAATTTAGAAATAAACGTCTAGCGAGAAGAAACGAGGTTCCGTCTGAGCCCACCAGAAAAATCCTCCACACAAGAGTACTTCTCATGCATTACCTGCAACAGGGGTAAATAAACCCTGAGTACACAATGTACTCGCAAGACTTATCCGACTAGTGGGAATAATTTCCCGACTCCAAGGAATATGATAAGCTTTATGGTTTGTTGGTTTTCTTTTGGCAGAAAGTAATACTAATAGTGAGTCCTTATTTATATTATTATTATCAGTCGTATTAAGTTATTATCTACCCAGCCTATATAAGCACCTGTTCTACTTTCAAGCAAGAGTTGAGCAATCAGTTCCATTTCATCATCTTTCATATTTCAGTTCTTACTACGGTGTTAAACTGCAGACAAGCCGTACCGGATTTCCCCACGATTCATGAATCAATGCCCCCAGCTGGATACCCCAAAAACACACGCCCCGCTTGTACCCTAGGCACAAGCAGGACTAACCCATCACCCTCCTATCCTGGGTGTCTAGGTCCCCATCCAAACTTGGACTCCAAGCCCCCACTCATGAGTCCCGAACTCAGTGCGGTGCAAGGACCTCCACCATCCCTACCTCCAATCAGTCAGTTCGGAAAGAGCCAGATCAATGACAAGAGAGCAACGAGTCTTCCCTGCGCCCATACCCAAGTATGTGCTCAGGATAATAAGTCTGTGACTTGCCTAGAGCCATATGCAATGATCAGTCCTTAATTGACATAGACAGGGAAAAATATAACCGAGCTATGCCCTGTTGGCCACAGGACACAACCCTTTACACCCACCAGTACCCAAACCATATCCTTGCCCGGTCACCATTTTCCTTTCCACCATTTTATCATGAGTGATCATATTTATCACCTATTTGCGAGTAACGGCATGTTACTCACGCTATCGATATCCTAAGCATAGCAACTACTCGACCTATACTAGTAGGACTCATGGGTAGATATATTTATGCATGTAGTTTCCATAAAATGCATGTAACTTAAATGCACATCATATATATATATATCCAGTGATCATAAAATAGAGGTTATGCTCCGGGGCTTGCCTTGGGCAGGCGACGGGTCAGCAAAGTCAGCACCAAAAGGCTCTGGGGCTTCTTCCCGCATGAGGATCTCCTCCTCGTACTCCTCGATGACCTCCTCGTACTCCTGTTCGTCCACCGACACGAACTCTACCAACTCATGATCTATATGCATGAAATGATGATGCAACACTTAGCATTACGACAATAGTAACTCTTAAAATAAGAATACATCTATCAAACTACTAAGTGAGTTCTACCAACTAAAGTGCTAAGCTACCTACTATTACCACTAACAAGTATGAAGCATGACATACCTTACCATAGCAACTAACGGTATTCTTACTCCTAATACTGATTTACTCTATATACGATAAAACAAGGATAATAGCTACTCTATTTATCAACCTACTCTAAGGCTATAAAATTTATAGCAAGTACATAATAATCTAATGAACCTACTATAAAAATCTCATAGCTATATCTATCACCAATTTGCTACAAAAATTCCTACAAATATTAATCTACATAATACTAAGCTCTCTAGTTTGAATTTATGAACCTACCATTGTCACAGATAACTATAATCTAACTACACTAACATGTAGATGGTATTTTTGTGAACCTAACAAACTTAGTCTCACTATTTTTGGACATCTATAAGATTTACTATCAAAGTTCAGCTCAACTAATATTGAATAAACATTCACGAATTTACTAGAAAAATGAAAACTGATTTCTATCTCGTGGCCCAACGCTTGCGGCTTGGCCCAACCTGGTGCAACGCGCGCGCGCACGGCGCGGCCCACGCAGGGGCATGGCCCAACCGGACGATGATGGCCCACGGTGGGTAGGACCCGCGCGCGCCGTTCAATATGCCGAAATGCCCTCGGACTACTCCGTAATCACACGAGCACTAAGCGCACTATTCTGCCAGTCTACTATCTTACAGCTACACCCTTAGAAATGCCTACCTCCACAACAGCGATACCCCCGACACCCACGCATGTGCTCTGGCGCGGTGGCGCTGGCACCGGTGGCTACGCCGGCCACATCAGACCTTCTCCACCCTAACTACAGAGCCGACCCTTACCTAGGAGTGAACACGAAGCGCGGTGAAGGAAACACGAGTGGGGACGCTGCAGTGAGGTCGGACCACAACGATAGAGATCCTGCAACCATGGCAGTGGCATTCTGGTGAGTCACAACAAAGCTAGTGGAATAGGGCTAGCTAGTGAGCTCAAGTAACTCACCATGGAACCAATCGAGGTGGTGGTTCGACCGGAAACGGCCCGAGCCTGGCTGGCTGCGTGTGCATGGATGTTGCGGCGGCGCACGGTGGTGGCAAGGCCATGTCAGGGAAGGCTGGGCAGTGGTAGCGCTTCGGCAGCGGTGCGTAGGGTGATTAGTAGGTGGAGGCAAAGCTATCGGTGCAAGGAATCGACCCAAGCTACTCTGGATGGCTAGCTTGCCATCAGCGCATGCCAACCCGGTCTTATTGACCTGGCGGAACCGCAGCTCCAAATTGGAGCTTGGCAAGGAGAGGTTCACTATAAGGTGGGGTCGGTTGGGTGTCTGGCTACACAGCAAAGCTGAGGACGGAGTTAATTACACTGTGGTAGCTCCGCTACGGCGAATTTGGAGGAGCGGTCCTGGAGACATGGTGACTGAGGAACAGGGAAGTTAGGCACGGCTTGGCTCGGTGCTGTCGTGGCCGTCAACGCAAAGCACAAGCATGCACAGTGAAGGGGAACAACAAGGCATGCACAAGATGTTGGTCACACTGCCCAGCATGCAAGCCGACAGCGGCTCGGCACTGAGCGCCACAGAGGATGGCAGGTCAGGGAAAACAGCAACGTAATGTGGCAGCGGACATGGATGTGATGGCAAAGTTAGGCAGCCACCCCACGCGCGTGTAGCCACAAGGCGTCAATGGCAATAGTGGCCACGTAGGTGGTGCACATGAGCGCGCTTGGCGAGTGACGACACCAGTTCAATGAGGCAGCAGTGAGCAGAAGGCGCAGGCGAACACGACGGCAGGCAGAAGCAACCAGGCCCACCGGTGCAGTGCGCGTGCATGTGGGTGCTAGGGCGCAGTAGCAGCTGGTCGTGGCCAGCAGCGCGGAGCCATGTGCGCGGTCGTGCATGCGCACCGGTGGCCGACACGACAACGCCGAGTGCCGAGTAGGGTGACCGCGGCCAGCGCTGGCTCCGTTCAAAATATGTGACTTGCACGCTTTTTAAAGCTATTTAAAAATCCTACCCGATGATCCCGTAGCTAAACCAGCTATTTTATGTTAGAGATGGTGCATCAGGCTTCTAAAACAAACCCTAAGATCATGCCACTACTTAACCCATTTCGCCCATAAAAATTGTCGAACCTAGCTTCGTCGACCCATTTTTAGACTTACGAGAATTGACGAAGCTTCAAACGGTTTCGCGTCGAATTCCATTCCCGAGCTACTTGATACACTAGCTAGCGAACCCCGTCCTCGACCGCACGTATTTTATCATCGCCTACGAAGTTCATACTATGAACTTTATCAAAGTTTTGCATAAGCGTTCTATAGCATTTTTGTTCGATAAAAATTCACTTAGAACCCTAAATGATATAAAGCGACATGAAATGTAGCATTTGTTTCTTGTTTTAGATGAACATTTCAAGTGTCGTATATTGATTTATACCCTATATTACACATAAGTATGATGCTCATGTGGTGTTTTGGCAAAAATTATACAATGTAACACCGAGGGTGTTATAAATCTACCCCCCTAAAATAAAATCTCGACCCAAGATTTCATGTGCCTAGTGTGAGAAGGAGATAGAAATTACATTTCGATGCAGCAACTAACTATCAGAACCAGAGAGGAGGTGGGGGTAATGCTTCAATAGGTAACTCTCTTGTTCCCACGTGGCCTCATCCTTTGAATGGTTTTGCCATTGCACTTTGTAGAACTTTACCACACTATTCCTGGTCACTCTTTCTTTCTCGTCTAGGATTTTGACGGGGTGCTCAACATAAGTCAAATCAGGCTGGAGTGGTAGTCCTTCAATTTCTACTGCTTCATAAGGAGCCCACAAACATTTCTTCAATTGCAATACATAAAACACATTGTGTACCATGGATAAAATATCAGGAAGCTAGAGACGATAAGCAACTAGGCCACACTACTCCAACACCTGGTAAGGACCCACATATCGAGGGGCTAGCTTGCCATGGATATCAACCGGTGCACCCCTCTCATAGGAGACACCTTGAGATACACATAATTCCTAGCTACAAACTCTAAGGGCCTTCTTCAGTTGTCTGTATAAGCTTTCTGTCTGCTCTGAGCTGCCTTCAAGTGACTTCAAATAATGCTTACTTCCTCTCGAGCTGCTTTGATGAAGTCAGGCCCAAAGTATCCATGGTCTCCCACTTCAACCCAGTTCAGTGGTGTTCTACACTTCTTCCCATATAGAGCTTCAAAGGGTGCCATGCGAATGCTTTCTTGGTAGCTATTATTGTAAGAAAAATTGGCTAACTTCAGGCATTCATCCCACTTTTTAGGGAAGGAAATGGCACAAGCTATCAACATATCTTCGAGCACCTGGTTCACCCTTTCAGTTTGGCCATCAGTTTGTGGGTGATATGCTGAGCTTCTAAGGAGATGAGTACCCAGACAGTGTTGTAGTTGCTCCTAGAAACGAGAGACAAAAACTAACCCTCTATCAGAGATGATAGTAAGGGGAACTCCATGTAGGGTCACAATCCAATCAAATATATCTCAGCATACTTCTTGGCTATATATATAGTGTCCACTGGGATAAAGTGAGTAGATTTGGTGAGACGGTCCACAATGACCCAAATAGAATCATAGCCTTTGGATGTGTAGGGCAAACCCACCACAAAGTCCATGGAGATATCTTCCCACTTCCATACATGAATAGGCAAGGGCTGCAAATAACCTAGAGTACGCATATGATTTGCTTTAACTCTACCACAAGTGTTGCACTCCGTGACGTGTCGGGTGATGTCCTACTTCATGTTGGGCCACCAGTACAAATGGCGCAGATCATGGTACATTTTGTTGCTGACAGGATTAATGGACAGCTTTGAATGATGGGCTTCATTCAAAATCTTCCTTTTTAACCCCTCATGGGATGGAACCACCAATCTATTCTTGTACTACACCACACCATGATCATCAATGCTAAAGTAAGGACCACGCCCTTCGACCATCAATTTTCTGATGTGTGGAATTTCTTCGGGGGTCTTGCCTTTGCTCTAGGATAATCTGCTCAAGCAACTCTAAGGTCAAGGCAATGTGAGCCAGCACTTCTGCATGGTTGAGAGACAAAGTTGTTTCCTCAACCTGATGTGACTTTTGGCTCAAAGCATCGGCCACTACATTGGCCTTTCCTGGGTGATAATGAACTTCCAAGTAATAATCCTTTATCAATTCTAACCACCTCCTTTGCCTCATATTCAGCTCAGACTGAGTGAAAATATACTTGAGGCTCTTGTGATCTGTGAAAATATGCACTTTGTTGCCCAATAGATAGTGCCTCCAAATCTTTAGAGCGTGGACAACAGCAGCCAACTCTAAGTCATGGGTGGGGTAATTTACTTCATGCTTTTTCAGTTGGCGTGAAGCATAAGCTATCACATGCCCATCTTGCATAAGCACATATCCTAACCCCATCTTCGAGGCATCACAATATACATTAAAAGTTCAGTCAATATCTGGTTGGGCCAACACAGGAGCAGTGGTCAGGAATGTCTTCAAAGCTTGGAAGGCTTCTTCACAGGCTGGGCTTTAGTCAAACTTAGCTTCTTTTTGAAGCAGCTTGGTCATTGGCTGAGCTACCTTGGAAAATCCAGGATGAAACGTCGATAGTACCTAGCTAGACCAAGGAATTGACGAATCTAGTGCATAGACTTGGGAGACTTCCAATCCAACACATCTTGCACCTTGCTGGGATCTACTGAAATGCCATCAGGTGTCAACATATGCCCTAAAAACTGCACTCGATCTAACCAAAATTCACACTTGCTGAATTTAGCATACAGCTTGTGCTCCCTTAGTCGAGCAAGTACTATCCGAAGGTGTTGGGCAAGCTCTTCATCATTCTTAGAATATATCAGGATATCATCAATGAATACTACAATAAACTTATCTAGCTCTAGCATAAAGACTGAATTCATCAGGTACATGAAGAAGGCAGGAGCATTGGTGAGACCAAAAGACATCACTAGGTACTCATACATCCCATACCTAGTAGAAAAAGTTGTCTTTGGTATATCATGTGGTCTGATCTTGATCTGATGATAGCCTAATCGGAGGTCAATCTTCGAGAACACCTTGGCACCAGCTAGTTGATCGAACAAGGTATCTATGCGGGGCAAAGGATACTTGTTCTTAACTGTTACCGCATTAAGGGGGTGGTAATCCACACACATCCGCAGAGTACCATCCTTTTTCTTCACAAAAATGGCTAGGCAACCTCATGGTGAAGAACTAGGATGGATGAAACCTTTTTCCATCAACTCTTCTAGTTGCTTCTTCATCTCAGCCAATTCCCTTGGAGCCATGTGGTATGGGCGTCGGGAGATAGGAGCAGTACCAGGCTCTAAATCAATGGAGAATTCCACCTCTCTGTCCGGTGGCAACCCAGGAAGATCTTTAGGAAAAACATCCGGGAACTCACATACCATAGGGATGGGGGTAAGATCAAGAGAGGCTTTAGCATGGGCAGGAACATGTAAGACTAGATCTGAGGGTACAAGAAGAGACATCCTATCGTCAGAAGAAGGAAGCCATAACTCGACACTTCTACACTTCAAATCTAAGACTACCTCATACACCCGCAACTAGTTCATTCCAAGAATAGCATCAATGTCTTGCCTAGGCATTACCATGAACTATAGGTGGTAAATGTGGGTGGCTAATACCAAGCTTACTATGTCTGTTCGGGTATTGATGAACATTTGTGAACCCGCCGTACGGGTTCTATAGGCATATAGTATAGCCATAAGTGGTAAGTTGTGCTGGTCCATAAATCCCATGCTCATAAAAGAATGTGATGCACTAGAATCAAACAACACATAAGCTAGATAGGAATTGATGGTAAACATACCAGCCATCACCTGTTCCTACTGCAATATCTTCTCAACATCTATGAAATGCACCTGTCCAGATCTGTTGGGCACTTTCTTCTTGATCACGGTCCTCCTAACTAGCCTAGAGTTCACCGATGGTTGAGTAGACTGAGCTGGCTGGTTCTGGGGACACTCCTGGGCATAGTGGCCATCTTTGCCACACTTGAAGCAAGCGCCAGGCTTATTTCCAAACACATGGTGAGGTGGGACCTACTGTCCCTGAGGCTGCTGGGGCCGCACCTGCTGAGTGGGTGCATGGTTCTGTGTGGAAGAAGTCTAAGAAGTCTGCTGGAGCTGCCAAAATAAAGGCCTACCTGATGATTGATAGGGCCCTCGCCAGACAACCTGTACCTTCTAAGTATGAGGGTGGCTAGAAGACCCCACAGCCACTCGCTTCCTCTTCCACTCTACCTAGGAATCCCGCTGCAAGCCCTCCATGGCGATGGCAGCATTCATCATTGCCCTGAAAGTCTGATAGTTCATAGTGTATAGCTTCTCCTGAAGGATATAAGAGAGGTCATGAAAGAAACGGTCCTTCTTCTTCTCGTCAGTGTCCACATGAATGCTAGCATACTGGGAAAAATGATTGAACTTATTAACACAGTCCATCACTATCATACTTCCTTGTCACAGTTCTAGGAACTCAGTCAGCTTCTGATTGATGACACCATCAGGAATATAGAACTCTCTAAATGCTGTGGTGAACTCCTGCCAGGTTGCTAGATGATCTGGTTGCTGCATGGCATGGGAGGTATCCCACCATGCACTCGTGGACCCCAATAGTTGTTGCACTACAAAGCGCACTTTCTGCTCGTCGACCACGTTGAGCAACAGAAACTTCTGCACCAGAATGCGAAGCCAGTGCTCCGCATCCATGGGCTCATCTATTGGTGTGAAAGTGGGCGGGTGGGTCTTAAGGAAATCCTAGTAAGAGGAGGGCCCCTCTAGACGGTGCGCACCCCCATTCCCGCCATTGCCCCCGTGGCCTCCGCGGGCAAAGCCATCGATAGCTTGTGCCATTAACTCCATGGAACGGGCTGACTCACGGTGAGCAGCCATCAATTCCGCCATCATCTCAGCATGCATCATTGGTGGTGGCAGTGGCGGTGGCAGGAAATGATGAGGAGCTAGAAGTGGAGCCTCCTGACTCCCCCTACTGCCATGCTCATTGGCCTGGCCACTCTCGCATTGGCCCTCGCCAAGATGGTGAGCCACTCCAGCACTGGTGCTCCCACGTCCAGACCTTAGATTCATCTATAAGAGATAGAAACCATCCATTTAGAACAACCTTCCTGATCAGAAGCAAGGGCTTAGAGAAATAACAACACATTTATTAAAGCATTCTCTTAGTTAATCCTATCAATTTACTAATCCAATTATACGTGTAGGGGGATTTAGTTTAAGCAAGATGCTATTATCATGATGCATGTATCGTCCTATACATTCACGCAAGCCAGAATATAGCGGCATTCATAAAATTTTTGGCACATCGCAAACTCACTTTCCATATACTAATCGATTCCTTACGCAACATAAGTCAATGTACCTGTAGAAAACTGATTAGATAGAACCAGTGCTGTTATGCTAGATAGACCATATTGCTAGGGCTTATACTTATTCACATAATTTAATCGCATCCTACTTTTCGCAAAGCTTTTGTTGGTCAAATTTTTAGTTTTGAAAAAAGTGATGAAACTCGTAACCATTATTGGCTCTAGTACCAACTATGGTAGAACTGCCTAAAATAGCACACTTACGGAGGCGCTCGTCTTCCACCAGACACTAAGCACCCCGAAAGCGAGCTACATCGGGTGGTATCCATCGGGCACACCCCAAAGGAGAACCCGAAAGATCCACATTTTTCCAAGGATCCAATAATGAGAACGAGTTACAATACTTGTCCATTTTATACATCAGAAGTTCTTAAAAATTACATTATTACATTACCAAATGTTAGAGTGTAGAATAACAGCAGGTTACTCATGCTCTGTCACCATATCCCTGCCCGGTCACCATATACCTACCCAGTCACCATTTTCCTTTCCACCATTTTATCATGAGTGATCATATTTATCACCTATTTGCGAGTAACAACAGGTTACTCATGCTACCGATATCCTGAGCATAGCAACTACTCGACCTATACTAGTAAGACTCATGGGTAGATATATTTATGCATGTAGTTTCCATAAAATGCTTGTAACTTAAATGCACATCATATATATATATATATATATTCAGTGATCATAAAATAGGGGTTATGCACCGAGGCTTGCCTTGGGCAGGCGACGGGTCAGGAAAGTCAGCACCAAAAGGCTCTGGGGCTTCCTCCTGCATGAGGATCTCCTCCTCATACTCCTCGATGACCTACTCGTACTTCTGTTCGTCCACCGGCACGAACTCTACCAACTCGTGATCTATATGCATGAAATGATGATTCAACACTTAGCATTATGGCAACAACAACTCTTAAAATAAGAATACATCTATCAAACTACTAAGTGAGTTCTACCAACTAAAGTGCTAAGCTACCTACTGTTACCACTAACAAGTATGAAGCATGACATACCTTACCATAACAACTAACGGTATTCTTACTCCTAATACTGATTTACTTTATATACGATAAAACAAGGATAATAGCTACTCTATTTATCAACCTACTCTAAGGCTACAAAATTTACATCAAGTACATAATAATCTAGTGAACCTACTGTAAAAATCTCATAGCTATATCTATCACCAATTTGCCAAAAAAATTCCTACAAATATTAATCTATATAATGCTAAGCTCTCTAGTTTGAATTTATGAACCTACCATTATCATAGATAACTGTAATCTAACTACACTAACATGTAGATGGTATTTTTGTGAACCTAACAAACTTGGTCTCACTATTTTTGGACATCTACAAAATTTACTACAATTTATCAAAGTTTAGCTCAACTAATATTGAATAAACATTCACGAATTTACTGGAAAAATGAAAACTGATTTCTATCTCATGGCCCAACGCGAGCGGCTCGGCCCAACTTGGCGCAATGCTTGCGGACACGGCGCGGCCCAGCCGGACGACGACGACCCATGGCGGGTAGGACCCACGCGCGCCAGTCAATATGCAAAAATGCCCTCAGACTACTCTGTAATCACACGAGCGCTAAGTGCACTATTATGTCAGTTTACTATCTTACAGCTACACCCTCAGAAATGGCTACCTCCACAATAGCGATACCCCCGACACCCATGCGCGCGCTCCGGCATGGCGACGCTGGCATCGGTGGCTACGTCGGCCACATCAGACCTTCCCCACCATAACTACAGAGCTGACCCTTACCTAGGAGTGAACGCAAAGCGTGGCGAAGGAAACGTGAGCGGGGATGCTACAGTGAGGTCGGACCATGGCGGCGGAGATCCTACAACCACGGCGGTGGCGTTTCGGTGAGTCACAACAAAGCTAGAGGAATAGGGCTAGGCAGTGAGCTCAAGTAACTCACCACAGAACCAATCAAGGTGGTGGTTCAACTAGAAACAGCCCGAGCCTGGCTGGCCGCATGCGCATGGATGGTGCGGTGGTGCATGGCGGTGGCAAGGCCACATCAGGGAAGGCTAGGCGGTGGTAGCGCTTCGGTAGCAGTGCATAGGGTAATTAGCAGGTGGAGGCAAAGCTATCGGTGCAAGGAATCGACCCAAGCTGCTCTAGATGGCTGGCTTGCCATCAGCGCATGCCAACCCGGTCTTATTGACCCGATGGAAGGGTAGCTCCAAGTTGGAGCACGACAAGGTGAGGTTCGTTGCAAGGTGGGGTCAGTTGGATGTCTAGCTACACAACAGAGCTGAGGACAGAGTTAATTGCACTACGGTGGCTCCACTATGGTGAATTCGGAGGAGCGGTCTCGGCGACATGGCGACTGAGGAACAACGAAGTTAGGCATGGCTTGGCTTGGCGCTGTCATGGTCATCAACGCAAAGCACAAGCATGCATGACAAAGGGGAATAACAAGGCATGCACAAGATGTTGGTCACACTACCCAGCATGCAAGCCGACGGTGGCTCGGCACTAAGCACCGCAGAGGATGGCAGGTCAGGGAAAACAACGGTGTAACATGGCAGCGGACATGGATGTGATGGTGAAGTTAGGCAGCCATCCCACGCACGTGTAGCCACAAGGCATCAATGGCAATAGTGGCCATGCAGGCGGTGCGCGTGAGCGCGCTTGGTGAGCGATGACACCTGTTCGGTGAGGCAGCGTCGAGCAGAAGGCATAGGCAGATGCGACGGTGGGCAGAAGCAACCAGGCCCACCAGTGCAGTGCGCGTGCATGCATGTGCCAGGGCACAGTAGCAGCTGGTCGTGGCCAGCAGCGTGGAGCCACGCGCGCGGTCATGCATGCATGCCGGCGGCCGACGCGGCAATGCTGAGTGCCGAGCAGGGTGACCACGGCCAGCGCTGGCTCCATTCAAAATATGTGACTTGCACGCTTTTTAAAGTTGTTTAAAAATCCTACCGGATGATCCCATAGCTAAACCGGCTATTTTATGTTAGAGATGGTGCATCGGCCTTCTAAAACAAACCCTAAGATCATGCCACTACTTAACCCATTTCACCCATAAAAATTGTCGAACCTAGCTTCGTCGACCCATTTTCAGACTTACGAGAATTGACGAAGCTCCAAATGGTATCGCGTCGAATTCCATTCCCGAGCTACTTGATACACTAGCTAGAGAACCCCGTCCTCGACCGCATGTATTTTATCATCGCCTACGAAGTTCATACTACAAACTTTATCAAAGTTTTGCATAAGCATTCTATAGCATTTTTGTTCAATAAAAATTCACTTAGAACCCTAAACGATATAAAGTGACATGAAATGTAGCATTTGTTTCTTGTTTCATATGAACATTTCAAGTGTCGTATATTGATTTATACCCTAGATTACACACAAGTATGATGCTCATGCGGTGTTTTAGAAAAAACTGTACAATGTAACACTGAGGGTGTTACAAGGTTACAATCGAGGGCATGTACACTAGGATCGCCGTGGAGGTCGGTCAATGCCAAGAAGAGGTCTGGTGCGGTGACCCGGCAGTGCAATGAGATGCATAGGCTTAGGGTGGATGTGAACTATAAGTCTCTGGTTTCCCTTGTTGTCTTTCTCCCTGAAATCCATGGTAAGCCTTTTGACATGGTCGGTACGTGACTTGGGTAGGTCTCGACGACAAGCTTAGGGCGGAGGCAGTGAAGAGCTGTGGCCTAGAGAAGGAGATCAGCGAGATGAAGGACACCCTCTAGAAGGAGAGCGATGAACATGGCAACCTGTGTGTTGCCGTCTAGCTGGTCTATGATGAGCTCGAGCTAGCCCTAGATGTGGCAGAACCGCCCAAAATAACACACTTATGGAGGCGCTCGTCTTCCACAAGACACTAAGCGCCCTGAGAGCGAGCTACATCGGGTGGATTCCATCGAGTACACCCTAAGGGAGAGCCTGAATAATCCACATTTTTCCCACAGGATCCAATAATGAGAATGAGTTTACATTGCTTAATCCATTTCATACATCCAGAGCTCTTAAAAATTGTATTATTACATTACCAAATTCAGAGTGCGGAATATTAGGCAGCGGAATGAAAATAAACAGTAAGTAAACATCTATCAATAATAAGAAAGGATCCATTTGTGCCGACCAGAAGAATCCTTCACACAACGGCTATGTCTCAAGCAGCACATGCAACAAGGGTAAATAACCCTGAGTACACAATGTACTTGCAAGACTTATCCAACTAGTGGGAATAATTTTTTGACTCCAAGGAATATGATAAGCTTTATGGTTTGTTGGTTTCCTTTTTGTAGAAAGCAATACTAATAGTGAATCCTTATTTATGTTATTATTAGCAGTCATGATTAATTCATTATCTAGCCATTCTATGTAAGCACCTGTTCTACTTTCAAACAAGAGTTGAGCAACCAGTTCCATTTCATCACATTTCATCTTTTAGTTCATACTACGGTGCTAGAGTTTAGACAAGCCATACCGGATTGCCTAGTGATTCATGAATCAATGTGCCTAGCTAGGTACCCTAAAACACATGCCCCGCTTGTACCCTAGGCACAATAAGGACCAACTCACCACTCTCCTGTCAAGGGGTCCAGATCCCCGTCCAAACTTCTCCTGAGTCCCGGACTTAGTGCGGTGCTTAGACCTCCACCATCACCACCTCCAATCAGTCGGTTCAAAAAGAGCCAGAACCCATGACAAGAGAGCAACAAGCCTTCCCTGCGCCCATACCCAAGTATGTGCTTAGGATAATAAATCTGTTACTTGCCTAGCGTCCATTGCAATGGCCGGTCCTTAACCAACACAGATAGGGAAAAAGTGTAACCAAGCTATGCCCCGTTGGCCACAGGACACAACCTCTTACACCCACCAGTACCCAAACCATATGCCTGCTCGGTTTCCATTTTCCTTTCCACCATTTTATCATAAGTGATAATAATCACCTATTGTGAGTAACGACAGGTTACTCATGCTACCGAACTCCTGAGCATAGCAGCTACTCGACCTATACTAGTAGGACTCATAGGTAGATATATTAATGCATGTAGTTTCTATAAAATGCCTATAACATAAATGCACATCACATATATATCCAGTGATCATTCAAAATAAAGGTTATGCCCTGGGGCTTGCCTTGGGTAGGCAATGCGTCAACAAAGTTAGCAACTGATGCCTCTGGGGCTACCTCATGAACAAGAATCTCCTCCTCGTACTCTTCAATGATCTCTTCTAAGTCTTGTTCGTCCGCAGGCATGAACTCTACCAACTCATTATCTACATGCATGAAATGATGATACAACACTTAGTAATACGGCAACAACAACTCTTAAAATACGAACACACCTATCAAGCTACTAAGCTAGCTCTACCGACTAAGATGCTAAGTTACCTATTGTTACCACCAACAAGTATGAACATGGCATGTACTATCTTAGCAACTAAAGGCATTCTTGCTCTTAATACCGATTTACTATATGTATACTAAAACAAGGAGTACTAGCTACTCTATTTAACAACCTACTCAAGGGCTACAAAAATTACCGTGAGCGCATAATAATCTAATGAACCGACCGTAAAAATTTCATGGATAAAGCTATCACCAATTTGCCACAAAAATTCCTACAAATATTAAGTAAAATAATACTAAGCTCTCCTAAATGAATAAATGAATCTATCATTATCACAGATAACTATAAACTAACTATATCAATAGCTAGATAGCATTTTTGTAAACCTAACAAATTTTATTTCACTATTTTTGGACATCTACAGAATTTACTATAATTTTTTTCAAAGTTCAACTCAAAACTAAATTGAATAAACATTTACTAATTCACTGGAAAATGAAAAACCAAAATCCACCGCGTGGCCCTTGAGCGAGCGGCGTGGCCCTCTCCCACGCATCGCGCGCGTGCATGCGCAGCATATCGGCGTGGCCCACGTAGCTCGGCCCACGCGCGATAGTGGCCCACGGAGGCAAGACCTGCGTGCGCTCCGATGCCTATGCAAAAGAGCCCTCGGCTTTCAACCAAATGGACCCATAGTCCTTTCTACTATTTCCCTCTCTCTCTAACGCTCTCACTAACCCCCTGACTTACTTTTAATTCCAGTTCCAAAGTCCCTAGCCAGAACTTATTAGAGGCCGCGGCATCTCTGGCCAAACGTCGACGAGCATGGACCTCCTCGGCAGCAAACATCACCACCGTGACACTCTTCATCACAATCACAGTCGATATAGGTATAAAACACCATGATTGGTGCCGCACAGAGGTGTGGCCATGCACCATGACTAGGTTTGGCCATGGTGACACTGATGTCGGCAAAAATGTCTAGCCCCGCGCTACCATCACTACCTAGACTCCATGCCTAGAGTATTGATAACATTCTAGAGGTCCTAGATATACCTATTCTACTCCCAACCGAGCCAGCCACGGACACAACATCTACACCACATTCACTAGAGGCGGCCACGCGCTCCGGTGAGCCTTGGCCCTCACCGATTCAACCATCTACCCTAGGAGCAGGAGGGCCTCACCAGAGACAAGCAGGACGACCTAGATAAAGTTGCGAGGCTCGACAAGGTGGTTGGCCACATGCGTGGGGTTGCTCTGGTTCACGGCAAGCACGACGACCGTGTTCCTGGTGACTCACTGCACCCCTGATGACACTATTTCATAGGAGGGGCAACCAAGTCAAGGAGACACAAAAGCACCGCTCAATTGAGACAAAGGGGCAAGGAACGATGCCCTGGCCGAGCACCCACCCCGACGACCATGGCAGACCGTCGTAAGGGAAATGCTCCGCAGTACCTCGCTGGAGGATGAATGCTCATTGGGTCGACTCCAATCATGAGCTAACCACCAGAGCTAGTTGGATGCATGGTTAATTAGACGGAGGTGGATGGTGCGAGGCCAATTAGGTGGACGACGCTATTCGGTCTTAAGGGGGTCGATGGTGGGGGACACCTCAAATTGAAGCTCGACACTGTACGGCTACAGCAGTGGTAGGCTTGGCGCGAAGCTAGGCTCCAATTCAAGCTCTAGGTATGCGCAATTACATGGATCGGCCAGGCTCTGTGGGTTGGCCTTAGCGCGTCTCGGTCGACCAACGCGATGCCATTCAAGGCGACTGTGATGGGGAGCATGGCGTGGCATAGCCACTAAATGGAAGAGGACAATGGTGAAATAGATGATGGATCCATGTGCATGTATGAGGCTGGCATGACGATGTGTGACCACAGTGCCTTGACTCACAAGATGATGGCGGCCAGGCCATGTGACGACGTAGTGGGGGCGCGTAGCAGCGACAGCGATGACGTGATGCAAGCTGCAGAGACTAGACAGAGGGATGTCGTGCCACCTTGGTGGGACATGGCCAATGGCGGATAGGTGCACATGGGGAGGTGACTTGGCCTCGGGCGAGCAGCACCCTGCTAGGACGACGACAGCGACTAGGTGGGGCCATGACGTAAGCAGAAGAAAGAGACAACAACACGGTGATGAGGCGGGCCCACTGCCAGCTAGGGCTACCCACCACCGTAACTAGCCGATCATGATTGGCATGCACGCACGCGTGGCCGATGCGCCGATGACAGCACCAGAGCACGGTGACCACATCTAGACACTAACACTGGCCAGAAACGTGGCATGCACGCAATGTAAAGCTCCCCAAAAATCAAACTCGTTACTTCAGGCACCAAACCACCTTTTCTATCCTCAAGAGGGTATGTTAGACTACTAAAACAAGTCCTAACACCCCACCATTACTTAACCTAAATCTTCTACAAAAATTGCCAAACTTGACCTCATTGAACCAATTTCCGACTTAAGAAATTTGACTAAGTCTTGCTCGGATTCGCGTCAACCTCGATTTCCAAGCTACCAACCATGCTAGCTAGGGAATTCATTTCTTGATCATAGGTATTTCATCATCACCTACAAAGTTTGTACTACAACTTTATTAAAATTCTATATATACGTTCTATAGCATTTTTGCATGATAAAAATTCGTTTACAACCCTATGTGACATAACGCGACATTGAATGTAACTTTCGTTTAGCGTTTTCGATGAACGTTTTGGGTCATAGAATTTGATTTACACACTATATTGCATACACTATCACATAAACATGATGCCCATGTAGTGTTTTAGCAAAAGATTTATAGTGTAACACCAAGGGTGTTACAAATCTATCCCCCTAAAACAAAATCTTGTCCCGAGATTTCATGTGCCTATTGTGGGAAAGGAGATAGGGATACACTTCAATGTAAGCAACTACCTTAGTGACCAGAAAGAAGGTGGGGATAATGCTCCAGGATGTAACTTTCTTGCTCCCACGTTGCTTCATCCTCCGAGTGGTTTTGCCACTGAACCATGTAGAACTTTATCACATGGTTTCGAGTCACTCTTTCTTTCTCATCTAGGATCTTGACAGGATGCTCAATGTACGTCAAGTCAGGCTAGAGAGGAAGCCCTTCAATTTCCACAGCTTCATTAGGCACCCAAAAACATTTCTTCAACTGAGATATGTGGAACACATCATGTACCGCCGATAACATATCTGGAAGTTGGGGACGATAAGCAACTGGCTACACTGCTTCAAAATTTTTGTAAGGACCCACGTATCGAGGAGCTAGCTTGCCATGGACACCAAACCAATGCACCCCTCTCATAGGAGGCACCTTAAGGTACACATAATCCCCAACTATAAACTACAAAGGCCTTCTTCGCTTGTCCACATAAGCTTTCTGTCGGCTCTGAGCTGCCTTCAAATGACTCTGAATAATACTGACTTGCTCTCAAGCTTCTTTGATGAAATTGGGCCCAAAATATCCATGGTCTCCCACTTCAACCTAGTTAAGTGGTGTCCTACATTTCTTTCCATACAGAGCTTCAAATGGTGCCATATGAATGCTCTCTTGATAGCTATTATTGTAAGAGAACTCGGCCAACTTTAGGCATCCATCCCACTTTTTAGAGAAAGAAATGGCACAAGCTCTCAACATATCCTCGAGCACCTAGTTCACCCTTTCAGTTTGGCCATCAGTTTGTGGATGATAAGCTGAGCTTCTAAGGAGACGGGTACCAAGACATTGCTGTAGTTGTTCCTAGAAATGAGAGACAAAAACAGACCCTCAATTAGAGATGATAGTAGGGGAACTCCGTGTAGGGTCACAACCCGGTCAACATATATCTGGGCATACTTCTTGGCTGTATATCTAGTGTCCACTGGAAGAAAATGAGCAAACTTAGTGAGACGGTCCACAATGACCCAAATAGAGTCATAGCCCTTGGATGTTCGGGGTAATCCCACAATGAAATCCATGGAAATATCTTCCCATTTCCAAACAAGAATGGGCAAGGGCTGCAAATATCCTAGGGTACGCATGTGGTCTACCTTAACTCTCCCACAAGTGTCGCACTCCACGACGTACTTGGTGATGTCCGGTTTCATGTTGGACCACCAATACAAGTGGCGCAATTCATGGTACATCTTGTTACTGCCAGGATGAATAGACAATTTGGAATGGTGAGCTTCATTCAAAATCTTCCTTCTTGGCTCCTCATTTGATGGAACCACCGATCTATTCTTGTACCTCACTACCCCTTGCTCATCAATGCTAAACTGAGGACCACGCCCTTCGGCAATTAATTTCTTGATGTGAGGAATTTTTGAAGGGACTTGCCTTTGGTCCCTAATAATATGCTCTAGCAAATCTGAGACTAAGGCAATGTGAGCCAACACCTCAGCATGGCTGAGAGAAAAAGGTGTTTCTTCAACCTGATATGACTTTTGGCTCAAGGCATCAGCTACCACATTGGCCTTTCTAGGGTGATAATGTACCTCCAAGTTATAAACCTTGATCAATTCTAGCCATCTCTTTTGCCTCATATTTAACTTGGACTGAGTGAAAACATACTTGAGGCTCTTGTGATCTGTAAAAATGTGCACTTTGTTGCCCAACAAGCAATGCCTCTAGATTTTTAGAGCATGGACCATAGCAGCCAGCTCTAAATCATGAGTGGGGTAATTCACTTCGTGCTTTTTTAGTTGGTGCGAAGCATAAGCTATCACACGCCCATCCTACATAAGCACACATCCTAACCCTATCTTCAAGGCGTCACAATATACATCAAAAGGTCTGTCAGTATCTAGTTGGGCCAAGATAGGAGCAGTGGTAAGAAAGTTCTTCAAAGCTTGCAAGGCTTCTTCACAGACCGGGCTCCAAACAAACTTAGCTTCTTTATGGAGTAGCTTGGTCATCAATTGAGCTATCTTGGAGAAGTCTGGTATGAAACACCGATAGTATCTAGCTAGACCAAGGAACTGATGAATCTAGTGTACTAACTTGGGAGAATTCTAATTTAGCACATCTTGCACCTTTCGGTGTCAGAACATGTCCTAAGAACTGCACTCGATCTAACCAAAATTCACACTTGCTGAATTTAGCATACAGCTTGTGTTCCCTCAATCAAACCAGTACTATCTGAAGGTGTTGGGCATGCTCTCCCTTGTTCGTGGAATATATCAGGATATCATCAATGAATACCACCACAAATTTGTCCAACTCCAGCATAAAGACTGAGTTCATGAGATACATGAAAAATGCAGGAGCATTGGTGAGACCAAAAGACATGACTAGGTATTCATACAGCCCATATCTAGTAGAAAACGTTGTCTTTGGTATATCTTGTGGTCTAATCTTGATTTGATGATAGCCTAAAAGGAGATCAATCTTGGAGAACACTTTGGCACCAGCTAGTTGATCGAACAAAGTATCAATACATGGTAACAGATACTTGTTCTTAATGGTTACCGCATTGAGAGGGTGGTAATCCACACACATCCAAAGAGTGTCATCCTTCTTCACAAAAATGGCTAGACAACCCCATGGTGAAGAGCTAGGACGGATGAATACTTTTTCCAACAACTCTTCTAACTGTTTCTTCATTTTAGCCAATTCCTTTGGGGCCTTGCGGTATGGGTGCTGGGAGATAGGAGCAGTACCAGGTTCTAACTCAATGGAGAACTGCACATCTCTATCTGATGGCAACCCAAGTAGATCTTCAGGAAAAACATCCCAAAACTCACACACCATAGGAATAGAGGTAAGATCAGGAGAGGCTTCAGCATGAGCAGCAATAGGTAAGGTTGGATCTGAGGGCATAAGAAGGGACATCCTATCCTTAGAAGAAGGAAGTTGTAACTCGACAACTCTCTACTTTAGATCCAAGACTACCCCATATACATGCAACCAATTCATTCCTAGAATTACATCAATGCCTTGCCCAGGTAGCACCATGAACTGGAGACGGTAAGTGTGAGTGGCTATCACTAAGCTTACTATGTCCATTCGAGTATTAATGCACAGCTGTGCACCCGGAGTACTAATTCTATAGGCAAAAGGTATAGCCATAAGAGGTATATTGTGCCAGTGTGCAAATCCTATGCTCATGAATGAATGTGATGCACCAGAATCAAACAACACATAAGCTAGATGGGAATCAATGGTGAATATACCAGCCATCACCAATTCATTTTGTAATATTCCCTCAGCCTCCGTGAAATTAACTTGTCCAAATCGGCTCACTGGCACTTTCTTCTTGATAACTGTCCGCTTGATTAGCCTAGAGTTAGCTGAAGGCTGAGCAGACTAGGCCGTCTAGTTTTGTGGACACTCTAGGGAATACTGGCCTTCCTTGACACACTTTAAACAAGCACCAGGCTTGTTCTCTAGTCCTTGATGAGGTGGGACCTGCTATTCCTGGGGTTGCTGATGTTGCACCTACCGAGTAGGTGCACGATACTGAGTGGAAGGTGCCTAAAAAGTCTGCTAAAGTTGTCAAAACGAATGCCCACCCGAGGGCTGGTAGGGCACCCGCCTAACAACCTATACCTTCTACGCCTAGGGATGACTAGAAGACCTATTAGCCACCTACTTGTGCTTCCATTCTGCCTGAGAGTCATGTTGCAAGCCCTCCATGGCAATAACAGCATTCAACATCGCCCCAAAGGTCTGATAGTTCCTAGTATATAACTCCTTCTGTAGGCTGCAAGAGAGGCCACGATAAAAGTGGTCTCTCTTCTTCTCATCTATATCAACATGAGTCGCGGCATACTACGACAAGTGATTGAACTTGTTGACGTAGTCCATCATGGACATACTCCCTTACCGATGGTCTAGAAACTCTATCAACTTTCCGTTGAGAACACTAGCAGGAATATAATACTCTCTGAAGGCCACAGTGAACTCCTACCAGGTCACCAACAACTATTGCACCATGAAGCCCACCCTCTGCTCATCAGTTATGGTGAGCAGCAGAAACTTTTGCTCTAGAATGCGAAGTCAATGCTCCACATCTAGAGGCTCAGTCATCAGTGTGAACATGGGTGGGTGCGTCTTTAAGAAATTCTAATAAGAGTAGGGTCCCTCAGGACTGTGACCACCACCCCTGTTCCCACCATTGCCCCCATGGCATCCATGGGCGAAGCCACCGATAGCCTATGCCAACAGCTCCATGCACGGGCTAACTCACAATGAGTAGCCAACATCTCCGCCATCATCTCCGCATGAGTCATCGGAGGTGGTGGTGGAGGAGGAGGAGGAGCCAGACATGGAGCCTCATAGCTCTCCCCATTGCCATGCTCATTGCCCTGGCCACTTTCACCTTAGTCTTCGCCAAGACCGTGGCCCACCCTGGCACTGGTGCTCCCATGACTGGACCTCAGGTTCATCTGTAACAGATAGGAACCAACCACTTAGGACAACCCTCCAGATCAAAAACAAGGGATTAGAGAATTGATAAGACATTTACTGAAGCATTCTTTTAATTTATCCTATCAATTTACTAATCCAATTTATACGTGTAGGGGGAATTTAGTTTTAGCAAGATTCTCTTATCATGGTGCATGCATTGGCCTATACGCTCACTCAAGCCAGAATATAGCGGCATTCGCAAAATTTCGGCACATCGCACACCCACTTTCCGTATGCTAAGCGATTTCATATGCAACATAAGTCAGTGTACCTACAGAAAACTAATTAGATAAAACCAGTGCCGCTATCCTAGATAGACCATATTGCTAGGGCTTATACTTATTTAGATAATTTTATCGCATCCAACTTTTCACAAACTTTTGTTGGTCAAATTTTAGGTTTTGGAAAAGAGTGATGAAACTTGTAGACTCATTATTGGCTCTGGTACCAACTGTGGTAGAACCGCCCGAAATAACACACTTACAGAGGCGCTCGTCTTCCACTAGACACTAAGCGCCCTGAGAGCGAGCTACATCGGGTGGATTCTGTCGAGCACACCCCAAGGGAGAGCCCGAATAATCCACATTTTTCCTACAGGATCCAAGAATGAGAATGAGTTTACATTGCTTAGTCAATTTCATATATCCAGAGTTCTTAAAAATTGTATTATTACATTACCAAATTCAGAGTGCGGAATATTGAACAACAGAATGAAAATAAATAGCAAGTAAACATCTATCGATAATAAGCAAGGATCCGTTTGTGCCCACCAGAAGAATCCTTCACACAACGGCTATGTCTCAAGCAGTACCTGCAACAGGGGTAAATAACCCTGAGTACACAATGTACTCGCAAGACTTATCTAACTAGTGAGAATAATTTCCTGACTCCAAAGAATATGATAAGCTTTATGGTTTATTGGTTTCCTTTTTGCAAAAAGCAATACTAATAGTGAATCATTATTTATGTTATTATTAGCAGTCATGATTAATTAATTATCTAGCCATTCTAAGTAAGCACCTGTTCTACTTTCAAACAAGAGTTCAGCAACCAGTTCCATTTCATCACCTTTTATCTTTCAATTCTTATGAAGGTGCTAGAGTTTAGACAAGCCGTATCGGATTACCCAGCGATTCATGAATCAATCTGCCTAGCTTGGTACCCCAAAACACATGCCCCACTTGTACCCTAGGCACAAGTAGGACCAACTCACCACTCCCCTGTCAAGGGGTCTAGGTCCTTGTCCAAACTTCTCCTGAGTCCCAAACTCAGTGCGGTGCTTAGAGCTCCACCATCCCCACCTCCAATCAGTTAGTCCGAAAAGAGCCGAAACCCATGACAAGAGAGCAACAAGCCTTCCCTACGCCTATACCCAAGTATGTGATCAGGATAATAAATCTGTGACTTGCCTAGCATCCTTTACAACGGCCGGTCCTTAACCAACACAGACAGGGAAAAACTGTAATGAAGCTATGCCCCGTTGGCCGCAGGACATAACCTTTTACACCCACCAGTACCCAAACCATATCCCTACCCGGTCTCTATTTTCTTTTCCACTATTTTTTCATGAGTGATAATAATCACCTATTGTGAGTAACGACAGGTTACTCTTGCTACCGAACTCCTGACCATAGCAGCTACTCGACCTATACTAGTAGGACTCATAGGTAGATATATTTATGCATGTAGTTTCCATAAAATGTCTGTAACGTAAATGCACATCATATATATATATATCCAGTAATCATTCAAAATAAAGGTTATGCACCGGGGCTTGCCTTGGGCAGGCGGTGTGTCAACAAAGTCAGCAACTGATGCCTCCAGGGCTCCCTCCTGAATGAGAATCTCCTCCTCGTACTCTTCAATGATCTCCTCAAAGTCCTGTTCGTCCGCAGGCACGAACTCTACCAACTCATTATCTACATGCATGAAATGATGATGCAACACTTAGTAATATGGCAACAACAACTCTTAAAATATGAACACACCTATCAAGCTACTAAGCTAGTTCTACCGACTAAGGTGCTAAGTTACCTATTGTTACCACCAACAAGTATGAACATGGCATGTACTATCTAAGCAACTAAAGGCATTCTTACTCTTAATACCGATTTACTATATGTATACTAAAATAAGGAGTACTAGCTACTCTATTTAACAACCTACTCAAGGGCTACAAAAATTATCGTGAGCACATAATTATCTAATGAACCTACCATAAAAATTTCTTGGCTAAAGCTATCACCAATTGGCCACAAAAATTCCTACAAATATTAAGCTCTCCTAAATGAATTAATGTATCTATCATTATCAAAGATAACTATAAAGTAACTACACCAACAGCTAGATAGCATTTTTGTGAACCTAACAAATTTTGTTTCACTATTTTTGGACATCTACAGAATTTACTATATTTTTTTTCAAAGTTTAGCTCAAAACTAAATTGAATAAACCTTTACTGATTCACTGGAAAATAAAAAACCAAAATCTACCATGCGGCCTATGAGCGAGCGGTGCGGCCCTCTCCCACGCATCGCGTGCGTGCACGCACAGCACACCGGCATGGCCCACGTGGCTCGGCCCATGCGTGACAGTGGCCCACGGAGGCGAGACCCGTGTGCACCCCGATGCCTATGCAAAAGAGCCCTCGGCTTTCAACCAAATGGACCCGCAATCCTTTCTACTATTTCCCTCTCTCTGACGATCTCACTAACCCCCCCCCCCGACTTACTTTGAATTCTTGTTCCAAAGTCCCTGGCCAAAACTTATTAGAGACCGTAGCATCTTCGGCCAAACTCCGACGAGCACGGACCTCCTCGGCAGCAAACATCACCACTATGACACTCTTCATCACAATCACACTCGATAGAGGTATAAAACACCATGATTGGTGCCACACAGAGGCATGGCCATGCACCATGATGGGGTTTGGCTGTGGTGACACTGACACCAGCGAAAACTCTAGCCCCGCGCTACCATCACTACCTAGACTCCATGCCTAAAGTATTGATAACATTCTAGAGGTCCTAGATATACCTGTTCTACTCCCAACCGAGCCGGCCACGGACATAGCATCTACACCACGTTCGTCGGAGGCAGCCATGCGCTTCGGCGAGCCTTGGCCCTAACCGATTCAACCATCTACCCTAGGAGAAGGAGGGCCTCTCTAGAGACATGCAGGATGGCCTAAACAAAGTCGCGAGGGTCATCAAGGTGGTTAGCCATGTGCGCAGGGTTGCTCTGGTTCACGGCAAGCATGGCGACGGCGTTCCTGATGACTCGCTGCACCCCTAGTGACACTATTTCACAAGAGGGGCGGTTGATAAGTTTCTTTGATTAGTGAAAATGAGATCTTGAATTTGGATGGGCACACCCTTGGCATTGAGCCTTTGGATCATCTTCTCCACCTTGTTGATAAGTTTGATTGATTCTTCATCAAGGTCGGAGGTGGAGGAGGAAGATTGATCATCATCACTTGAATCATCATCTTCATCATCCTCATCTTCTTGTTCATCTTCACTTGAGGAGCTTGAGCTTGAGCTTGTCTCAACTTGCTTGCCCTTCATCTTCTTTTTCTCACTACATGCGAGATCTTTGCCTTTGCTTGATGAAGAGGCTTCTTCTTGACCCATCTTGTGTGACATTTCAAATGCCACTATCTTGCCAATGACTATGGCTGGGGTCATGGTGCTCAAGTCCTCCATGTTGTGAAGGATGGTGATGATGCTTGCATATTTCTTTTGTGGAAGCACGGAGATGATCTTCTTCACATGTCCGCATCATCTAGCTTTGTTAATCCTATTAAATGGAGCTCATTGATAATTAGATTCAAACGAGAATACATATCACAAACAAGCTCATCATCATTCATTGTAAAAGAATCATAATTTTGTTTAGCTAGACAATGTTTTTGCTCACGGACATTAGATGTGCCATCATGGAGCTCTTAAAGTTTTAACCAAATTTCATGAGTCATATTTAAAGTGAACACTTGGTTAAACACATCCATGCTAAATGATTCAAACAAGTAATTTTTAGCTCTAGCATTGAAATGCATTTCCTTTTCTTCACTCTTTGTGGGTTTATCGGGATTCTTAATGGGTTTCATCCCATCATGAGTGACTCTCCAAACACCCAAATTAACTACCTCAAGGTGCCAAGCTATTCTAGCTTTATAATAGGGGAAGTTAGTGTCGTCAAAGTGCGGAGGCCTAGAGGTATCCATCCCAACCACTCTAAATAGCGTCGGCTCAATGGCGGTTAAGCCAAAGGTCCAAATTTAGCCAACCTGACTCTGATACCACTTGTAGGGGACCATGATGCCTAAGAGGGGGGTGAATTAGGCAACTTAAAACTCTAACTCTAAACTATGGCCTCTTTTTCTAACCTTAGCAAAATCTATGCAAAAGATAGACTATCTAAATGTGCACCTATGGTTTTGCTGGTGTGTTGCCATCTCTACCGCAAAAGGAGTAATACAATCAATGTAAATGCGGAAGCTAAAGAGCAAGGTAGAGATATGCAAACTCCTGTCGATGACTTTGGTATTTTTACCGAGGTATCGAGAAGCACGCAAGCTTGCCCCTAGTCCTCGTTGGAGCCCCTCGCAAGAAATCCCTCGCAAGGGCCAAGCTCCTGGTCGGGTAACTCTGTGGATAGCCTTGAGTCTTCCCCATACGGAAGTGGGTCTCCGACATGCCTTCTAGCAAGCCTCTACTAGATGCTCCCCACCGTCTTCACTATCAAGCTTCCGGCTGAAATGTTGCGGGCCTTGTTCCCTCTAGTACACAGTGGCAGCCACACCACAAACGCAGTTGGTGTGATCTCATAAAACTACAAGCCCCTCTGATGTACAACAATGGTGCACGCAAGCACCGAGTGGTAAGAGGTATGCAAACCTCACTAAACACTAGGCCTAAACCTAAAGCAAGCACATAAGCGGTGGTCTAATCAACCTAAGCACTTCGCAAAGCACCTACGCTAATCACCTAATGAATCCCTAAGCACTATGCAAGTGGAGATCACTAAAATGGTGTATCAGCACCCTTGGTATGTTTCCTCAGCTCCACCACCTTCAAATGGCTGGTTGGGGGTCTATTTATAAGCCCCACTGAGAAAGTAGCCGTTGGGGATGAAATCCTGCTTTTCTGCTACTGACCGAACACTGATCACGTCCTGACTAGACATGTCTGGTCGTCCTAACCATTAGAGCTATGATCAACTAATCGGATGCTGCCAGCGTCTGATCACATGCCACCGGACACGTCCGATCGCAATTTTGTCGCTCTGGAACCTTTCTGTACTCGATCGGACGCTGTAGTTCTACATCTGATCATTTTGCTGCCAGTGTCTAGTCTAGCGCCAAATCACTGCTGCTGACACCTATTTGCCGAGCTTCTTGATCGAAGCATCCGGTCACTTTCCGTCAGTGTCCGGTCCAGCATCCGGTCACCTCTGTGACCTCGTTTCTTCACGATCTTGCATATGGCTTGGTTCCTATCTTCGTGCTTGTTCTTTGCTTGATATCTTGGGTCTTCTCTTGTGCTTCTAGGGTCTTGCTTATGGTGTTGATCATCGGATCATCACGTCACCTTCATCCAAGTCACGTCTTCCACCCTATTGGACTAAAAAACAATCACTTGCAAATTCATTAGTCCAATTTGGTTGTGTTGGTCATTAAACACCAAAATCCAAAGTAAATGGGTCTGGGGTCCATTTTCCTTATAGGGAAACCAAGTAAAGGAGACACAGAAGCACCGCTCATTTGAGACAAAGGGGCAAGGAAAGATGCCCTAGCCGAGCACCCACCCTGATAGCCATGGCAGACCACGGCGAGGTCAATGCTCCATAGTACCTCACTAGAGGATGAAAGCTCGTCGGGTCGACTCCAATCATGAGCTAACCACCAGAGTTAGTTGGGTGCATAGTTAATTGGATGGAGGTGGATGGTGTGAGGCCAATTAGGTGGACAATGCCGTTCGGTCTTAAGGGGGTCAACGGTGGGGGAAACCTCAAATTGCACGGTTAATTGCAGCAGCGGTAGGCTTGGCGTGAAGCTAGGCCCCAATTCAAGCTCTAGGCGTGCGCAATTACATGGATGGGCCAGGCTCTACGGGTTGGCCTTGGCACGGCTATGCCAGATGGCGTGACGCCATTCAAGGTGATTGTGATGGGCAGCGCGGTGTGGCGTAGCCACTAAATGGAAGAGGACAACGGTGCGATGGGTGATGGCTCCACATGTGCGTATGAGCCTAGCACGACGACGTGCGACTACAACGCCTTGACTCGCAAGATGACTATAGCCAGGCCATGTGACGGCACAGTGGGTGGGCACAACAGTGGCAGTGATGACACAACGCAAGCTACAGAGACCTAATAGAGGGACGTCGTGCCGCCTCGGTAGGACACGGACGACGACTGTGACTGGGTGGGGCCACGGCGTAAGCGAAAGGAGACAGCAGCGCGGCGATGAGGTCGGCCCACTACCAGCTGAGCATGACCGGCACGTGCATGAGCGTGGATGGCATGCCAACGACGGTGCCAGAGCGCGGTGACCGCGTCCAAACGCTGACACCGGCCAGAAACGTGCCATGCACGCAATTTAAAGCGCCCCAAAAATCAAACTCGTTACTTCAGGCGCCAAACCTCCTTTTCTATCCTCAAGATGGTATGTTAGACTACTGAAACAAGCCCTAATACCCCACCATTACTTAACCCAAATCTTGTATAAAAATTGCCAAACTTGACCTCGTCGAACTAATTTACGACTAAAGAAATTTGACTAAGTCTTGCTCAGATTCGCGTTAACCTCGATTCCCAAGCTACCAACCATGCTAGCTGGGGAATTCATTTCTCGATCACAGGTATTTCATCATCACCTACGAAGTTTGCACTACAACTTTATTAAAATTTTGTATATACATTCTATAGCATTTTCGCTTAATAAAAGTTCGTTTACAACCCTAAGTGACACAACGCGACATTGAATGTAACTTTCGTTTCACATTTTTTATGAATGTTTTGGGTCACATAATTTGACTTACACACTATATTACATACACTATCACATAAACAGGATGCCCATGCAGTGTTTTAGCAAAAGATTTACAGTGTAACACCAAGGGTGTTACACTAGAGTAGGAGACAAGCCCGCTCGCGGTTCGCGCCACCTAGATCATGGACTAGGCATGTGATATGGCAAGGGGCACGCTTCACTTTGGCGTTCACCAATTGTTTGTGATCGCCCATTCTCATTGCAAGAACATCGATCTGGCGATGATGAGCCAAGGCTTCGCGCCCGTCTATACTGACGCCGAGCTAGACAACATCGAGAAGGAGGTTGTCCCCCTAGCGCATGACCTTTTTGCCAAGATAGAAGATGAAATCATCCCCCTGAGTGATTAGTTTAGTCAGATAGATCAGGCGGTACATTTGTAATAAGCGGACAAGTTCCAATCCTTTTGTTTCGTTTAAACAAGCTCGTTCTTTTGTTTCGATTGAACAAATTTGTTCTTTCTCCCTTTTTATGTGTAAAAAATGTTAATGTGTTCTGACCCTTCTTGTTGTTAAGACTATAGAGCTCGAGGTGTGGGTGAAAAACTCTGATCACGCTAGTAAGCAAGAGTGCTAAAGCTGCTTGGGTGTAGGTTTCTTGCAGTCCGACCAGTTTTACTCAGCATTCATTTTCGCAAACCTTGCCTCTAGGTTTTTAACGTGAGAAAGGGTCAAGCATGGTGACTATTTTAGAATGGACATATATATATACCCTTATTAGCCCCCGAGTGAGGCCCGACCCCTTGCCATTGCCGAGGTTAGGTTTCATTAAAGATCAAGGAGATGATAGCAAAATTGGTAAGAGAAAGCGTTTTTTTTGTTTTAGAAATGT
Source organism: Miscanthus floridulus (assembly GCF_019320115.1). Lineage (NCBI taxonomy): Eukaryota > Viridiplantae > Streptophyta > Magnoliopsida > Poales > Poaceae > Miscanthus > Miscanthus floridulus. The sequence continues at coordinate 46,301,376 of NC_089583.1, read as the reverse complement.
TATTCTTAGTTTTTGTACGTACCCCTCCCTAGGATCGAAGCCATCATCCTACAACCACGCATTCGGTCTCCTTGCGAGTCCAACTTCCCTTGAGCCCTCGTGCATTGCAGGGGTCTGGTTGAGGGGTCAGCTCGTCTTTGTGATCGTCATCCCTCAAGTGTTTTTTTTCTCAATAAAATGGAGGGCTGAGCCGTGTCATGTTTTTTTCTCGATGGACGAAACATAGTGCTCGGTGAACTATTAACAGGCTAGTCCGAGTGGGGCCCTAGCTTCCCATTCACGGGGGTCCAGCATGGGTTAGCTGGTGACCGACTCCAGATTCTCAGTGGCCAATCCATATAGTTCTTGGGTCCGTTCGACCAGTCCCAAGGGCTCGTTGCCTTTCTTCGAGGAAAAACCATGGGCTGGGAATGGACCAAGACTCGAACATGGGTCAGGATGCTCGCGGCGCTCATGTGCCTGGGTACTGGCCGCTAGTAGGCCCATCCCTTTTCACCCCTCACTCTAAGGGCGCCCCAGAGCGGCTGTGAACCCGTCAAAGGGCCGGCCTTCAAACTCTTGGGCTTGAATGGGCCGTAGGAATGTTTTCAGCTCCGTATCGCTCCTTACCTATGACGGTTCTCACACCTATCTACACCAACGCTGAGCTAGATGACATCAAGAAAGAGGTGGATGACATCATGTACCTATGATGGTTCTGGCACAGGACTTACCTATCGAGATAGAGGATGAGATCAGTCCCCCAAGAAATTAGTTAGGTAGATATACCAGGTGGCGAACTTGTAATAACTAGACAAGCTCTTAAATTTCGTTATGGCCAAATAGATTTTTAGCTCTTCTCCCCTTTTTGTATAAAAAAGTTAATGCATTCTGACCCTTTCTGTTGTTAAGGCTGTAAAGCTCAGGTGCGGGTAAAAAACTCTGATCATGCTGGTGAGCAAAAATGTCATAGCCGCTGGGGCAAAGGTTTCTTGTAGTCCAACCAATTTTACTCAGCATTCATTTCTACAACCCTTGCTTCTAGATCTTAATGTGAGAAAGGGTCGGGCATAGAGAATGTCAACCGGATAGATATACTCTTTAATGCGTTCTGACTCTTTCCATAGTTAAGGCTAAAAAGCTTGGGGTGCGGGCAAAAAACTTGGATCACGATAATGAGCAAAAACATCGTAGCCGTTGGGGCATAGGTTTCTTGTGGTCTGACCAGTTTTACTTAGCGTTTGTTTCCACAACCCTTGCTTCTAGATCTTAACATGAGAAAGGGTCAGGCATAGAGAATGTCTATCGGATAGATATGCTCTTATCAGCCCCCGAGTGAGGCCTGACCCCTTGCTGTTGCTGGGGTCGGGTGTCACTAAAGATCGTGGACTCGATAGCGAAACCAATAAGAGAAAGCATGCATAGATTAAGGGTAAAAGCGACGTAGCTATTCGATGTTCCAGGCATTGACGAAGACTTCACCGTCGATGGTCTTGATCTTATAGGTGCCTTGTTGGAGCACCTTCGTGATGACGTATGGTCCCTCCCATGGCAGAGAGAGCTTGTGGCGGTTCTTGTTGCTCTAGACGAGGCAGAGCACCAGGTCCCCGATGTTGAAGGCCTAACCCCGCACTCGACGGCTATGGTACCGGCGCAACGCTTGCTTGTACTTGGCCGAGAAGAGAAGGGCAACGTCGCACGCTTCATCTAGCTAGTCCATGGCATCCTTGAGGGATGCCTCGGCTCCTTGCTCATTATACGCCCTGACTCTCGGTGCTCCATAATCGAGGTCGGTTGGGTGGATAGCCTTGGAACCATAGACCATGAAGAATGGCGTGTAGCTGGTGGCCCGGCCGGGGCCGTCCTCAGGCTCTAGAGCACCGTGGGAAGCTTCGTGACCCATCGTCTGCCAAACTTATTCAACCGGTTGAAGATCCTAGGCTTGAGGCCTTATAGGTCATGTCGTTCGCGCGCTCGACCTGTATGTTCGTGCGGGGGTACTCCATGGTGGCCCAATCGACGTGGATGTGCTATTCATCGTAGAATCAAAGGAACTTTTTCCTAGTGAACTGTGTGCCATTGTACATGACAATGGAGTTTGGGACTCCAAAGCGATAGACGATGTCAAGGAAGAACAGCACGGCTTGCTCGGACTTGATTGTAGAGATCGGTCGGGCCTCTATCCACTTTTTAAACTTATCTATGGCCACAAGCAAGTGCATATAGCCCCCGGGCGCCCTCTTGAGAGTTTCGACCAGATCAAGCCCCCAGACCACGAATGACCACATCATGGGGATCATTTGGAGTGCTTGGGCCAGTAGGTGGGTCTACCGAGTGTAGTATTGGCACCCTTCATAGGTGCACATAATCTATTCAGCGTTGGCTACTACGGTCAGCCAGTAGAAGCCTTGTCGGAACATGTTTCTGACCAGGGTCCTAGGTGCGGCATGGTGCCCGTAGACCCCACTATGGATATCACTCAGCAACTACTTCCCTTATTCGATGGGGATGCAGCGCTGTAGGATCCCGGTGTGGCTTCGCCTATAGAGCTCGCCCTCAATAACGACAAAGGACTTGGTGCAACGCGTGAGCCGCCGAGCCTCCATTTTGTCCGGCGATAGTGCCTCATAGAGGAGGTAGTCGAGGTAAGGCATGCTCCAGTCAACCAAAAAGTCAGGCTCTATCGCTGGATCCTCGTTAAGCTCCATGACTTTGGGGTCGGATGGAGCCGCCGGCTGGTTGGCCCTCGAGCCTAGGGTAGGCGGCCCGTCATCGGTCTATTTTGGCTCCTCGTAGCGGACCGAGGGCTTGTACTGATCACTAGCGAAGACGCCCGTCGGCACTAGCTCTTGGCTAGACGCTATTTTCACTAGTGTGCTGGCCGCCTCATGGAGATGCATTGGGATGTGATTGAGCTCAAGACCATCGAACTTGTCCTCCAGCTAGCGGACTTTTTGGCAATATGCAGCCATCTTGGCATTGTGGTAGCTTGATTCCTTCATGACTTGGTCGATGACCAGCTAGGAGTCACCCCGGATGTAAAGCCATTGGATACCCAACTTGATGGCGATGCGCAGGCCGTTGATGAGTGCCTCATACTCAGCCACATTATTAGAGGATGGGAAATGGATGCAAACCATGTACCCCATGCATACCCTGAGGGGTGAAACAAACACCAGCCCCGCACCAGCACCTTTTTTCATCAGCGATCCATCGAAGTACATCGTCCAATACTCTTGGTCGACGATTGCTGGTGGCATTTGGATCTCGATCCACTCTGCAATGAAATCAGCCAGCACTTGGGACTTGATGGTCATCCGAGGGGCATATGAAATGCCTTGACCCATCAGCTTGAGTGCCCACTTCGTGATTCTTTCTGTGGTATCCTAGTTTTGGATGACCTCACCGAGAGGGAAGGACATCACGACCATCACCAGATGCGACTCAAAGTAGTGACACAACTTCCTCTTGGCGATAAGGACGGCGTATAGGAGTTTCTAGATTTAGGGATAGCGAGTCTTGGAATCGGACACGACCTCGCTAATGAAGTACACAGGATGCTACACTCTGAGGGCATGTCCCTCTACTTCTCTCTCTATCACCAGGGCGGCGCTGACCACTTGCATGGTGTCCGCAATGTAGAGTAGAAGCGATTCCCCATCGGCTGGGGGGACTAGGATTGGGGCCTTCATCAGGAGCTGCTTGACCTTGTCAAGTGCCTCCTAGGCCTCGGGCGTCCATTCGAAGCGATCTGCCTTCTTTTGAAGCTGAGAGAGGGGGATATGATGAGGACATGGCACCTTCGAATACGAACAATGATTATAAGGTGCGCTCGTTCCTACATTTGCATAGTGGCTTTGGTTATAATTCACTTGGTTCCACATGTACATGTTACTATTTGATTGTAGGTTCAAATGTGTTTCATAATGGAAGTTCATCAAAGTTGAACTTTTGATTCGTCGGCAGCCCGATAGTGTCTCATTGGGAAGGCCATAACTCATCCATCTAGAGTGCGATCGAGGTCAATGAGCACTTGATGGAAAGCTTGTTTGATAAGCTTTCAAATAGATCTGGTCCCATCTCAATATCACATCAGCAAGGCCTCCAAATCACTAATATATTCTGTCGCTATTTCTGGCAGGAGCTACACTATCGTCATGGGCTTGTTAGACATCCTTGGGACCCAGGCCCAAGTTGGAGCATGCCCCAAGAAGATAGAGATCACCTAAGAGATGGCCTTGGACGTCCTCCTCCTTGGCAACCACCTTAGGAGGCCAGCAAGGACGTCCAAGCCAAGCCAGAGGCCCAGTCCAATCCGAGTTCGAGTCTGCCTCGGCCGTCAGGACTAGTCTGCAATAAAATGGACGCCCAGGACGCATCCAAACTCCGTTTTTGATGATCCACATATGGATGGAAAGCTAATTTGATAAGGAAGCCAATCCAAGTGGTTTCACGTCAAAACCTCTTCGGAATCAACAGGAATAGTCGAAACAAGTCAGCATCCAGAATCTGCCAGGGTGCTGCGACACCTACTTTTGGTCCGTTGGACCGTGTATCGTGTTTGGGCCCATTAGGGGGCGCATCCAGGGTAGGCGATGACCCTAAGAGCTTTATAATCATACGCCGCCGCCGTCATTAGGTTTTGGGTTTTTCTTAGATTATTCTATCAAGAAACAGTTTCGTCGTTCTTCGATTTGTGAGACCCCAACTCGTGAGATTAATCTTTCATCTGCAATTTGGTTGCGTTCTTTCTTGTTCTTGCTTGTGTTCTTCGCTGCGTAGGCAGGGATTAGCCTTCTTGGTGAGGTCAACCTAGTCCATGACTTGGTTGATAACCAGAGGAGCTGTGGTGCTAAGATTGCAGGGTTCGATCTTTCGATCTGAAGCCGGATCGGTGTGTCATTCTCCGCCACAACGATAGTTACCATCACCTGACGGAAGATCGGGACCCTCATCTCCATTAGGATACCTCATTCGTTGAGGCGTGAGATAAAGTGGTTGAGTGTGGTGAGGCACCCTATAACTCATTGTACCCCCTTTATGTTCTAGATTGGGCCCATCCTCGTGATGGCCAAGATCTTCTCTGGGTTGGTTTCGATGCCGCGCTTGGAGACGATAAAAACCCAGCAGCATACCCCTTGGGACCCTAAAAACACACTTCTCGGGGTTGAGTTTTATACCATTCACTTGGAGTTTTGCGAAGGTCTGCTCTAGGTCAGCTACAACCTGGTGAGTCAGTTTGAATTTGACCACGATGTCATTGACGTAGGCCTCGACAGTCTGCCCGATGAGATCCCTAAAACACTTGAGCATGTAGTGTTGGTACATAGCCCCCACGTTCTTCAGGCCGAACGGCATTGTGACATAGCAAAATGATCCAAATGGGGTGATGAAAGATGTTGCGAGCTGGTCGGACTCTTTCATCACGATTTGATGGTACCTAGAGTACCCTAAGATCGAGTCGACTACTTGGTCAATGTGTGGCAAAGGAAATGGATCCTTTGAACATGCTTTGTTGAGACCCGTGTAGCCAACACATATTCTCCATTTCCCACTCTTTTTTCATATAGAAACGGGATTGGCTAACCACTCAGGGTGGTATACTTCCTTGATGAACCTGGCCGCCAAAAGCTTCACAATCTCCTCATCGATGGCCCTATGTTTCTCCTCATCAAAGCAATGCAGGTGCTACTTCATTGCCTTGGAGCCTAGCCTGATCTTCAAGGCATGCTTGGTGACTTCTCTCAGAATGCCTGGCATGTCCAAGGGTCTCCATACAAAGATGTCTCTATTGGCGCAGAGGAAGTCAGTGAGCATGCTTTTTTATTTGGAGGAAAGCGCGGTGCCGATGCGCACCACTTTGCCCTTGGAGCCACTGAAGTCTATGAGGACCTCCTTGGTGCCCTCTATAGGCCCGAAAGACCCAGGCGACCGCTTGGGGTCAGGCACTTCTTCGATGACCTCCTCCCTGATGGTTGTAGGCTCTTTGGAGGTGACAATTATTGTGGCGTGTTCACAGCACTTGACCTCGCACTCGTAGGCGACGCTGGAAGGAGGTGTCAATGGTGATGACCCCACATGGACCAGGCATCGTCAACTTCAAATAGGTGTAGTTGGGGATGGCCATGAACTTCATGTAGCATGGACGTCCTAGGATGGCGTGGTAGGTCCCGTGGAACCTGACCACCTCGAAGGTAAGGGTCTCCATCCTATAATTGGTCGGATTCCTGAAGGTGATGGGTAGATCGATCTACACAAGTGGCATGGACTGCTTTCTAGGCACGATGCCATGGAAAGGCGCCCCAGTCAGCTGGATGTGCGATCGGTCGATGCCCATGGTGTCGAGCATTTCAGCGTACATGATGTTGATTGCGCTGCCTCAATCCTTCAGCACCTTGGTGAGCCACTTCATGCCGATGATCGGGTCGACCACGAGCGGGTATCTTCCTGGCTATAGGACACTTTCTGGGTGGTCGGCCCGATCAAAGGTTATGGCATATACCAACCATTGGAGGAAGGAAGGCACAGCCGGTTCGGTCGTATAGACCTCATGGCATGTAAGCTTCTGGCATCTCTTGGAGTCGTAGGCCGCTGACCCTCCGAAGATCATGAGGCAGCCATCCAGCATCGGAAATTCGCCATCCTTCCCCTCGGTGTTGTCTACGGTAGGCTTGGGCTCCTTCCTATGCTCCCTCTTGTTGGAGCCTCTAGACAAGAATCGCTTCATGAGGACATAGTCCTTGTATAGGTCCTTGATGGGGAAAGCATGGTTCGGGCATGGCCCTTCGAGCAGCTTCTCGAAGTGGTCTGAGGTACCCTTGATGGGCTTCCGACCCCCCTTGCGGTCGATAGTGGCCATGAGTGAGCCCTCACACCGCTGCTTGTTCTTCTTTCTTGTTGGGGTGGTTGGAGGCGCCTTCGCTGGTGTCCTTGTCCTGCTTTGCCTTGCCCTTGGGGCGGTCGAAAATTGCCCCAACTGCCTCCTCGCCCGAGGCATGGTTGGTGGTGATGTCGAGGAGCTCCTTGGTGGTTCACAGGCCCTTACATCCTAGCTTGTGAACCAAGGACTCGTAAGTGGTCCCGGATAGGAAAGCTCCTATGACATCAGCGTTGGCGACGTTGGGTAGCTCATTGCACTGCCGGGAGAAGCACTGGATGTACCCATGAAGAGTTTCCCTGGACTTCTGCCAGAAGTTTTTGAGATCCCATGGGTTCCTAGGATGCGCGTATGTGACCTAGAAGTTCCCCACAAAGATCTCTTTTAGGTCCGCCCAACTTTGGATTCGGTTAGGCGGAAGGTGTTCCAACCACATTCGTGCTGAATCGGCTAGGAATAATGGAAGGTTGCGGATAATGAAATTGTCAAAATCCGCTCCACCGGCTTAGCAAGCAAGTTGATAATCCTTGAGCCATAGTCCAGGGTTTGTTTCCCCAGAGTATTTTGGGATGTTGGTCGCCAGTCGGTACCACGGTGGGAAGATGACATTGAGGATGTGTCGGCCAAAGGCCTGAGGTCCCGGTAGGTCAGGGCTCGAGCTTCGGTCCTCGCCGCTGTCATAGCGTCTGCCACGATGAGGGTGGTAGCCATGGCTAGCCTCCTCCCTCTCATCGCCGCGGGCACGCCTATGGGCTCTAGGGTGTTGCGCGTGTCATGGTGGAGGTCGAGACGCTCATGCACCGAGGCCACGGTGCACGGCATGCTACCTCGCTGTTCCTGATGGACTGACATGTCCTTGTCGGGTTATGAAAGGATCAAGATGCCCAAGAGGGGGGGTGAATTGGGCTAATTCTAAATTTATTTGCAATAATTAAATCCTATGGTTAGCCCAATTAACCCCTTGTGCCTAGAAAGTGTTCCTAATTGTTCTACATACACAAAAGACTTGCAACTTAAGTTCCAATCCTACTCTAGCATGACAATTCTAAGAATGTAAAGACATGAATTGATTTGCTCAAAGTAAATACTCAAAGTAAATAGAGAGGGAGGAACATGGCGATGTTTTGCTGAGGTATCGAAGAGTCGCCACTCCCCACTAGTCCTTGTTGGAGCACCCGCGCAAGGGTGTAGCTCCCCCTTGATCTGCGCAAGGATCAAGTGCTCTCTATGGGTTGATTCTTCGACACTCCGTCACGGAGAATCACCCACAACCGCTCACAACTTGAGTTGGGTCACCCACAAGCACCGTCGGGTGATCACCGAACTCCCAATCACCACCAAGCCGTCTAGGTGATGGCGATCACCAAGAGTAACAAGCACGAACTCTCACTTAACCACGACAAGCCTAATGAGAAGGTGGATGCACACTTTGCTACTCTTGATCTTCACTAATGAGGGCTCTTTTTGGGATTCTCAAATCTCAATCACCTCACTAGGACCTTGCTCTTCTTGGCACTCTCTAAGGTGTTTCTCAGCTGTTGGAATGAGCAAAAGTACCCCACACATGAGCGGAGGTGGTATTTATAACACGGGCTAAAAAACAAACCGTTATGTGCCTCTGCGGGGTGACCGGAAGCTCCGGTCATGTTGACCGGATGCTCCGATCAGTATACCCCAAACTCTAGTGATTACAGTGTGACCGGATGCTGGCCAGCATCCGGTCAGCACTGACCGGACGCGTCCGGTCGTGATTTTCCCTCTCTGGAACCTTACTGGAGTCGACCGGACGCTGGCCCTCAGCATTCGGTACCATGACCTCGCAGCGTCTGGTCAAACCAGACGCAATCACCTTGGTCAAATGAACTGACCAGACCCTAAACCAGTGTCTGATCACACCGGAGCCAGCATCCAGTCAGTGTTTGACCCTCCATTCACTTCCAACTCTCGAACATATGTGAATGAAGTTTGCTCCATTGGATCATAGGGCGGTTTTGGAGCTACCTAGTGCTAGTTTTAACAAGTGTGCACCACACCTAACTCACTAGTCTCACCTAGGTCAAGCTACCCGTTCATACCCCCCTTAATAGTATGGCCAAAGGAAAAACAAAGTCCTAAACTACTCTAAGTGTCTCTCCAACTCCAATCGACACTTAGAACTAGTCCATCCTTAACCTTATCGTCCATCCTTTGAAAATTGAAATGATTTCCATTGTAGGGGCATGACAACCATGATTGCCCAATCAATCTCCATTACCGTGACCTAACTCAATTGTTTCTATAAAACACACGTTAGTCACAGTAATCACGTATTGTCATTAATCACCGAAACCCAACTAGGGGCCTAGATGCTTTCAGGTTGCTCTGAGGGCGCACGCTAGCTGGCGTCGAGCTCGCGTCGTCGGTACAGCGAGATCTCGGTCTGTTGTACCACCGCATGCTTGAGTAGCGTGCGAATCTCTCGATGGGCCCAACAATCCTCGGGTGTCGCGGGCTTTGGAAGCCCTTGGTGCAGCGATGTTCTGGCTTGCTCGGGTGAAGTGTGGGAGGGCTTCATCATCCTCGATGATCCTCCGGTTCACGTCACGGGCGACGGCACGCGCACACCACCGTCTCCGTGGCGCTCGATCTCTCACTCAAGCTCCACGCATTCCTGCTCAAGCTAGAGTCATTCTTCTTTGAGCTCTTGGTGCCCCACCCTCAGCTGCTCTACCCCTTGACCTCATCATTGAGGTTGTCTGTTGGGGTAGCCCCTCCCTCATGGATGCTTTCTATGTATCCCTCGAGAGTACCTACCATGAAACATTCTCGCAAGGGGTGATGGCCCCCCTGCTAGAGTCAAAGTCGGAGGGCGACTCTGATTCTCCTGCAAGAAGGTCGTGGAAAGATTCCATGATGTATTCGGTCATTCCCATGAACTTGTCGTTCGTAGGGGATAGGGGCATGCGCTACGCCACAAGTTGGCCAATAGTCTATACGGTGTTGCGCAGACCGAACAGGAGTGCTGTCGGGGTGCTTCGAATGAGGTATTCTAGGGAGAGCGGCTCTCCTTTGGCAAGTTGTGTCATGATGTTGGTGAACGAGAAGGTGAGGCGACGTAGGTCCTCCCGGGACTGACGGGGTCCCAGGAAGGCATCGAGCTGGCGCTCTAGCCTTCAGTAATCGAAGCCAAGGAGCTGGTCGCTCCCAGAGGCGTGGGCCTTTGGTGCGTGCAGCTGCAGCTCCTCAAGCGACTCGGCGATCACATTGAGGCTGGTGGAATGGAGAGCCTAGACAGCGGTGGGAACCTGCACCAACTCTCCCTCCGTCGTAACAATGAAGTCTAGGTTCTCAAAATGCATGTGCGCGCCTGGGACCCAGCTAACGTCGTGACTAGCCATCCAAGGCCTGATGTGGATGTCGAGACACGCAAAAAGCCCCTACCTAGCACGCCAACTGTCGGTGTTTTCGGACCACCGATGAGTAAATTTGTATTTGCGCGTCTGGCTCAGATGGTGTGCTCAGAGGACACAAGAGTTTATACTGGTTCGGGCGGAATGTCCCTACATCCAGTTCGCTGTTGCACATGGTACCGGCTCTTGGTTTGCAGTAGGGGTTACAAACAGGCGAGAGAGGGAGAGGATCCCAAGTCCCTGGTAGAAGGAGTGAACGGGTGCCGAGAGCTCGTTTGCCGCTTAGCCGTGTGCTCATGTCGTGCTCTTGTGTCCAGATCCCCCCCCCCCCTCTTTCATGGGGCGCCCTGCTTCACCTTTTATAGGCAAAGGGAAAGCGTAGGTTACATAGGAGGAAAATGAGAAGGACGAGAGAGAGAAGAAGGCTTCTAGGGTTGTCGGGTCTTTTTTCTCCTTCATGCGGGTCCCGCCGATCCTATAGATGTCAATAGGGACGGCTCCATGTCGTGGCCCTGTTCGTCACTGGCGCCATGCGCAGGCGTCATCTGCCGGTCATGGCGTTCCACTTCGTTCCGGCGGACGTCGTGGTGAACTGACACGCCTGTCAACGTCCATACGAGGATTAGGTAGAACAGCAATGGCACACCCGACACTGTTCTTGATGTGAATCCCCAGGTATGGCCTGTTATGACCACAGGTTACATCGAGGCGTGCCAGCCTCTTCCCTAGCATCAGAGTTTTGACCCAGGCCCATACGCTTGGACCTAGAGTGTTTGACGGCGGTATGGGTCCCCATCGGATGAGACGGAACCCGCGTCCTCGAGGTCGGGTGAGACGGAGCCCACGACCTTGGGCGAGACGGAAACCGCGTCCTTGGGGTCAGGCGAGACGAAGCCCGCGGCCTCGAGGTCGGGCAAGACGGAGCCCGCGGCCTTGGGCGAGACAGAACCCGCGTCCTTGGGGTTGGGCAAGACGGAGCCCGCACCCAAGGGGTCGGGCGAGACGGAGCCCACGGCCTCGAGGTCGAGCGAGACGGAGCCCGCGGCCTTGGGGTCGGACGAGACCTTTTAATACGTCTCGAGCCATCCGTGGAAGTCAGCGTACGTGGGCGCAAACTTCCTTGCTTTGGGTATCCTTAATACCAATACCCGACACATGGTGTTGGTATTATGGCAACTGCTAGCTTTGAAGAGTTCATTCATGCTTGTGTTTCATTGTGTTGTAACCAACCAGTTAAGTACTTGTCCCTGGCTCTCCAATCGCTAGCAGAAATGAAGTAGGGATCGTGCCGCAACAAACATATCAGTTGTTGGGAAGACCCTACAAACTACAAATACTCCATCGGTCTTAATAAGCAACAGGTAATGCATTCTCTAAACACGTCCATGCAGTAGTACTAGTGTTGAAAATAATTAAATATATTCTTTGAATTTTAAGGTGGTTACGCCTAATATATAGTAGGACTGAGGGAGTACTAACTTTGAATAGATTTAATTACTCCCTCCTTCCCATAAAGGGAGTTGTTCTATCAGTTGGGAGAGATATCAATGCATTTGGCAAATGATCAAATACCTCTATAAAAGTTAGTCTATAATGTCTTTTCTAGTGGAGTTAAATACATTGGCGTCTCTTAAACTTGTGGCTCTACACCACTTAGGTCCATGAACTTCCAAAATCATAATCTACCCCCCTAAGCTTGTTTAGTCATGCACCGTAGGTCTATAACCCCTAGAGGCACATTTAGGTCCATAAATCTGGCCTTGCAAGGGAAAGATGACCTAATTATGTGCATTTTCTGATCTTGCCAATCCCAATGGTGGATTAATTCGTTATCTATTTATATGCTGATACATGATAGAGAACTCGACTTCAAGCGTGCATGTCTTTTTTCTCATCAATCATCATGACGTTGTTATTATGACAACTACAAGTTGTGAAGCTAGCGTTCATTCATGCTTGTGTTGTATTGTAACCAACTAGTTAAGTACTTGTCCCTGACTCTCTAATGGCTAGTAGATATGATGTAGCAGTTGATGGGAAGACCCTACAAACTACAAATACTACTTCCTCCCTTCCTAATTATAAGACGTTTTGTTTTTTAGCTTTATTTTGCTATATACAATATGTCTATATACGTAGAAAAATAATGTATCTAGAAAAGTCAAAATGTTTTATAATTAAAACGGAGGGAGTAACTCTTATTAAATGTATATGCTTCTATGAAAGTACTCTTCAAGACAAATACATACACACGTGACTTTTTTGTGTTTTCAAACTCAATACTACTTCGACTGCTAACAACAAACAACAACAACAAAGCCTTTAATACTACTTCGACTGCTATGTTTTCTAAAACAAAAACAATATTCGACTGCTATCGACGGTCAAAGTTTTAGAAGCAGGAACAGATTTAGTCAGTATGCCGACTAATGATGACCCTATTCTACTAGTAATAAGCAACACTGCAACAGGTAATGCACAACAATCATGTACCACATCATTTCAACGGAATGGGGTTTAGTATGATGGAAAAATCCCAGCTAAACCTATACAAAATATTTTAAAACTAGCTAGCTAGATCAAGGAGTGGTAAAGCGGCTATATATTCAAATTCAAGCAGCAAATTGGAGGAAGCTGTGGGTTTTTTCAAGAACGTGCTTAGCACATATTTCATTAAGAAGAGATTAGAACGTGAGAAAGCTGTGCTGTGCATGACTGCAGCATTCCGGAAAAGGGCCACCTACTGCGCTTCAACTTCAAGCATCGTGTTGGCATGGATCAAATCGACTATTTGATCATTTTCGGCATCTGCCAGAGAGCAATATTCTTGGAGATCTGCATTCCTACCTGTCTCTTCACCATTTGTTCTTGTTCCCGGCAGCACCATCCTTCCTATCATTCTATCATGATAATAATACTATATGGTATCAGTCAATCAGCTGCTTCTATACTGGTATCATTTGCTTGCAACATCATACAAAGAACCAGTGCTACCCCACCCCCACACAGACACAGGTGCAGAGTGTTTTTGTCCCACAAGGATTGTCTCATCTCGAGAAGGAGAGCGCGAGAGAAATTAGACACACGTCAAGCACCACTTGGAAATTGGAATCCGGCATAGCAGGTCCGGGTGTCCAACACAGCATGAATACATTTGTGCAGAGAACAACTAGGACGTGATTGGTGGCCTGTATTGTATCCGGTCTGATATGATCTGATCCGGAGCATGCTGGAATCTGCAGTTTGGTTCCCTGCATGACTGCCACGGCCTGGTCGTCCGGATGCAAAACGCCTCGCCGAGCCAGGCTCCCGTTTCTCTCAAGCTTAGCTCGGACACGCGCAATGGCTTGTGCTGGAGAGAGCAAGTGCAGCAGCAGACAAACGAGCAAGCAACCAAACAACTGATGTGCTCATCCCACATATATTAATTCAATCAACCAAACATCACGATCTTGCATGCACTAGGTCTGTCCTACCTTGGTCAGGCTGGTAGGAGCAAGCCAGACTCTCCTCATCATCAAACCAAATCACACACCCTGGGTGTGCAGAGTCACATATCTCGAGTCGAGAGGGTATCCCTTCGAATCTGAAGCTCTCTGCAGGCTTCATAGTGGACCCCAGCTAAATGAAACAAAATGACTTTCTGTTTCTGTGATGTGACAGCATTCCCCAGATTTCAAATCCATCGCGTATGTGTACAAAGCAGCGAGCAATTTCAAATCCATCACATACGTGCACAACAGCCCAAGCAACATTTTCACAACTCAAACTCAGACAGCACAAAACGATTCAGATGAATCATACGTCGTCATATGTTTCCAAAACCCCAGAAATTCGCTCGCAGGGTTACCAGTTACCATTTACCAGCAGGAAACCGATAAAAGTTTTCATACGATGGTCGATGGCAATCCAACACAAACGGGTGGAGTAACAGGGACAACGTTAGACAGTCATTGTTATAGCTAACAGTTACAGGCTTGTGAGCCAACCTCAATAACGATGATTTCACACGATTGCGGGAATACAGCGAACATGGTCTGCATCTTCAAAGATACACTTATCATGTGAGATCACATGCAGCTACGCTCTTTCTGCTTCACTTTATTGTTGAGCCTGGATTTGCTGCTCAAGCTGCATCAAAAGATGATAATAGGTCAAGAATGCAAAACTGGAGCGCTAATATAAAGCTAATTAGCTGCGTACGAGCATTAATAATTTACATAGTTTTGCAAATGTGCTGCTATTATCTTATCAAGATAACTTGTAGAAATTCAATTTAAGCTGAAAAATTGAACACTTTTGGTCACTCAATGCTATACAGAAAAACTCGATCTACGGGGAAAGACCGCTCCCGCGGCATTGCTTTAAGAAACTTGTCGTGCATGGGCCAAGAAACACACTGAAGGCACCAGCTAGCGCCAAGGACACATGCTTGTGGGCATATGCATCTGGCTAAAAGCGAACTCAGGTAGTTATACGTATAACTCAAGAACACAGTTTACAGGGTGTCAGAACCAGGACATGAGGTGAGGAGCCTGCTTGGTAGTTTTGCTGGCTACTGTGTTGCCTCACCAAGTAAGAAGTTGGAGCACACAAGTTGTTTGGTTGGCAAGCAAGGATACCTAGATTTTTATGGTGTCAAGATTTTTCTTGCTGCTCTAGGTGAGCCAAATTGGCTAACCTGGATGGGCAAGGTTCTCGTGGCTTGTGCAAGCTAAGCAAAGCAAGGCAGCTGAGAAACCAAGCAGCCCCTGTGACCACTAGGCCACAGACCCGTTCGTGTTCATGTAAGCATAAAACAGTTCTGCTATACAAAATTCAAGAGTGAGCAAGGGCAGGGCTATTATTTTTGCCTTATCAAACATATGATCCATTTTCACTAAGTAGTTACCGGCTAGTAAAAACTTATAAGTAAAGTCGTGCAAGCATATATGGTATTTACCTGAAGCATAGTCTGAAATTTATTGCGCAGATCATAGAACTCATTTCTCACAACAGCCAATGCCATGATGCACCTGAAATTATGAAGATTAGTCATATTCACTAAAACTTGCAGAGATTGATAAAGAAAAACTCAATACATCTCAGTATTTAGTCACTGTATATAGTAAAATCAGAAATCTGGAACCAGCACAATTACATGAGAATAAGCAAGAATCAGCATGTTCAGATAATGAAAAAAGAGCAACTGATTTTCTTCTTACAAATATTAGTGACTAAAGATTTGGCGCAAGCTAAAGGTATATCATGCAAGACAAATTCGGCTAGCAGCCTAGGCACATGTATGAATTATGAAAAATTAAACAACATAGAGTCATAGAGAATGCGGACTAAAATCATGGTATGACATATATACTATAAGTCAAGTTGCTGAGTACTGACCCGTCTCTGTTCTTATCCTGACATAACTGACGAAACTGCATGCAAGTAAACTTCACTTTCTGAGCGCCAACACTGGAACAGGTGAAAAAATAACAGATCAGACAAATACCAGCAAAATGGTTCAGTTACAAGGATTCTGGAAAGCAATAAAGCCACCACATAACGACGAAATAATAAGTTTTAACTTTAAGGCTCAACTCCGCAGCAAGTTGACAACTTGACTTGCTTAATGTAGTAGTAACAATGGTCTGCCGTACCAGTTCTGGGTAAGCGTGATAAGAATTTTCTATAGCATGCCACAAACATGACAACAATTGCCAGTTCATCTGGTAAGCGCACAACCACTGAAGATGAGGCTCTGGGCTTGATGAACATAGTACCAATTTTATATTGGGAGGTTTGAGATATGATCCATCAATCCAAGATCCAATCTACATCAAAAGGTCATTGTTGCACGTGGCTCATAATTCCCAAGGCAGGAAAAACTGAAATGCTCTACAAGCAAGTAATGTTTAAGGCGTCCTACTGTCGTCATATTCCAGTTGGTGTAACTAGCATTTCAATATCTTACAATTTTGTATCACCATTTTACTTCAACAGTAACATGGGAAGTGGAAAGAATATTCAGAATTCCAGTGCAAAATGTTGAACAGAGTTGTATGATCCTCCTAGACATTAGCCTATGACAGCAGCCACAGAAAACAGCACGTCTACTCATCTAGGCACGTCTACTCATCTAGGCACAAGGCACAAATACATGGCATGCAGAGTCATCAAATGTGCGCGTCTAATGGTCTACATCTAGGCACGTCTAATGGTCTACATCATCAAAAGGTCAACGTTGCACGAGGCTCATAATTCCCAAGGCAGGAAAAACTGAGATGTTTTACCATGACAAGCAAGTGATGTTTAAGGCATCCTACTGTCGTCATATTCCAGTTAGTGAAACTACCATTTCAATAGCTTACAATTTTGTATCACCATTTTACTTGAACAGGTGTAACATGGGAAGCCGCAAGAATATTCAGAGTTACAGTTTGGATGATCCACCTAGCCATTAGCCTATGACAGCAGACACAGCACCAAACACTATAAATAAACAGTAGCACGTCTACTCATCTAGGCACAAGGCACAAATACATGGCACGCAGAGTTGTCAAGAGTGCACGTCTGCTAGTTTACATCTAGGCACGTACAGTCACACACACACGGACAGCTAGCACCGGGCTGAGGGGGCACACCGCACACAGAGAATCAAATCTTGCCACAAAAATAGAAAGTGCACAGAAATTGGGGTCAATATCAGACGTGGGGTGATCACCTGGCGCTGCTCCCTTTGAGCTGATGCACGTAGGCATCCACCTTATCAAAGTCCACGATGGGCTGCTCCCTGCAAGCAATGCAAATCCCAGAGCAGGGCAAGGGCAAGTCAATTGATCCTGTATGTCTGCATAGGGCAGACGGTAGGAATCGACAGCAACAACAATAAAGGACTGGGTAGTCAGGGAAGAAGAGGGCGTACAGCAGGGCGGCGAGCTCGGAGATGATCCTGTCGGCGTCGTCGCAGAAGAGGGTGACGACCTCGGCGACGAAGCCCGGCGTTCCCCCGTCTTCCTGCAGCATCTGCAGCTGCTGGAACTGGTCGTCCACCAGACCCTACACGACAACCGCGACATATACAGACACACACAAAAAAAAATCACTAAATCATTCATCCCAATTCGATCAATCAGCACGGGGGAACACAGAGAGAAGCCGGACTCACCGAGGCGAACATGGAGGAAAGGAGGGCGTTGAGCTGCTCCCTCAGAGCGGCGGCCGCCATGGCAGCTTGCTTGCTTCAGGAGCCGGAGCCGGGGGGCGGAGTGGGCGGCGGTGGTGGCGTAGGAACTAGGCAGAGCTGGGGAAGGAATCGAGGGGGTGGGGTGGGGTAGGTGAGTTGAATCCGATCCAAGCCGCGACGACCGCGATAGTGACGGGGGAATCTATTTATAAGCGCGGGCGCCGGTGAGGAGTGGTGGGGGATTGGATTCCTGAGCTGTGGCCACGGCGAGCCCCGCCGCCCTGCCCGTGCCCGGTGGTCGACTAGATGGATTCCTCCTTGCCTTCCCCTTCTGCTGCCGCGACGACTGTCGATGCTTCTTCTTTCCTTCCCTGATTTCCCTCTCTTCCTTCCCTTTATTTCCCTCTCCCCGTTTTCCTTTTTCTTTTTTTCTCGGGGTCTTCCTTTTTTTAAGCCCTTGGTTCGATGCGCCTGTACACGTGTACGGCTGCTGTGGCATGGACCATGTATAGAGGAAAAAAAGGAGCCGTTGGCTGATTTCCTATTCGGCGGTTTTTTGTGTGAATAGCATTGCTAGACTAGCTCCTTTTATATCTGATATATGGCTATATGGCAGGTTTTCATTTGAAGGATAAAATATAATTGCCATCATGGTGCCAATAAAATAGAAAGTTAGTACAACATGGTTATTCTATAATTTATACTTTATATTGTGAAAAATAAGATTTTATGTTTTATATATACGAAAAATAGGTTTGTGGTGCCAGTGAAACATCTTATGCCAAACAGTGTTTTTGACTCACACCAAATCAGCCAGCAGTAAATAATCCACGATCGTTTACGGCCTCCCGAACAAGCTGAATGCTTGTAAAACTTATCCACTATGTGTCAAAAAAAAAGAGTTTACATGAAGGCCTTACATCCTTAATATGCCAACAAAACATTAGGATCTAGTTTAGGCCTTTGTTTGGTATGGCTTATGCTTATCTTAAAATGGAGAAATTAGGAAAATCTATACTTTTATGGTTTCATCTTCTAGATAAAAATGGTTTTGAGTTCACCGATTTTCGTTTCTCAAGGCGTCGCGTGTGCATATCAAAAACACTACTGAAGAGGCCCTTAATGTTCATCATAAAATATTTGATCTGACTATGTGCCGGCTAAACTTTTTAATCCATAATTCAAAGATTTCCGTTTAAAGTTGATATGCGATATGTTAGCAACTTCTAGTCGTAGTTAATATTTTACCTAGAAAACATGGTCGCAATATACCAGCTAAAATCTTTTATGTTTTAGTTTAATGTCTGTCCTAACATATATACCGGCAAACTTTTAAACACCCTTAAATCAGTATCCTTCTTCATGTAATATGGTGTATTCTAGCATTAAAAAATTATACTTGAATATAAGGGATTTTAGAGGGCAAGAGTTATTTTTCATTAAATAGTCACGAAAATTTTGTATATATTATATCGATAGTTGTCATTTATCAACTAATTTTTATTAATCACGCTAATGATAACGTTAGATTAGAAAATAAAGTGAGATCACACATGTCTTTTGTGTTATCTCTTAATCTATCCTAAAATCTAGGATGTGGGGAGTACATGTCATTTGACAACTATTTTTATTAATGGGAAACACGTCATCCATGATATGCGTGAAATATTTTATATTCACCATAAAATACTATTGCCAGATTGCCCAGGCACATTCTTATGATACCTGGTTTCAAGTTGTCATACTCTAGAATGCCACATGCCATGCAACGCTAGGGAGACACCTTTGTGTTGTAGTTTAATGTGAGCCCATAAATCTTGATCAAATACATACCTTAGTAATTATGAAAACACCTATGGAATAACTTATCCCCCCAAAAAATTACCCAACCATGTTCACTTGATATTGTAGATGTTAATATAATTTTATATAACTTAGTTAAAATTAGACAGGTTTTATTTAGGATAAAGCGAAAACGACTTAAAGTTTGGAACGAGTGCGTAGAAAATACTATCAACATTTACAACTTCAAATAGATATAATATGAAAATATATTTCATAACAAATCTAATAATAATTCTTTGGTAACTATTTGGTTCGATAAATATTTGCATTTTTCATTTAGATTTAAAATGTTTTGACTGCCTAGAACTTACTTTCTCTGTCTCAAAATAAGTGTTGTTCTCGCTTCTCGAGGAACCAACCACTTTTTACTTTGACCAAATATATACAATAAAAATATTCATACTCATAGTCATAGTACATAATTAGTATCATTAGATAGGTCGTTGAATATATTTTCATAATAAACTTATTTAAATATATAAATATTATAAATATTTTTTTTATAAATCTAATTAAACTTAAGAAAGTTTGACCGGCACAAATATCATGCCAACACTTATTTTTGGGATGAGAGGAGTATGCTGTCGTTAAAAGTTTAAGAGTTAAATGCACCAGAGATCTATTAACTTGTGAGGAAGTTTCAGTTGAGTCCATCAAATTTCAAAGTGATTTTTTTCGGTCCATAAACTTTTAAAATGGTTCATTGCAGTCCATACCTATTTATTTAACCTTAAATTCAAAGTACATTTGTAGAAAACCCGTTCCCACACGCATGCAGTGCATGCATGGCTGGGTTTAGTGCTTTACTTGCTCGTGCCTTCCTCCACGTACGACCGGAGCACGAACGTCTCGTACCGCGCCCTGTCGTCCGCGCCGGCGGCGACGACCTCGCGCACCAGCTCCCGCGTCGCGGGCGCGCCGCAGCTCGGGTCCAGGCACCGCAGCACCAGGCACCGCGCGCCGTCGCCCACCGCCTCGTGGATGTAGCTGCTCCAGCACTCGCGGCAGTAGTAGTGCGCGCAGCCCGCCGAGATCATCTCGCCGGCGGAGCGGACGTCGAAGCATATGGCGCAGGTGAGCGGTCGGTCGTTGACCGCCGTGGCGGCATCACCCTGGTCCGCCGTCAGGCCCACGGCCTCGCGGATGCGCCGCTCGTCGGAGAACCACTCGTTCTCCAGCCGCTCGGGGTCCCACCGGCAGTGCCGCAGGAAGACGGCGGCCGTGCCCCCGGCGCCCGAGCCTGGCGATGGCGCCCCCGGCGAGCCGTGCTCCTGGCGTTCGTAGGTGGCGTGCAGGCCTATGATCTCGCCGGCGAAGCTACAGACGATGGTGGTGAAAAGCACGGCGACGAGGCGTGCCTCGCAGAGGAGGCCGCCCTCGGGGACGTCGCGCATGAGGCGCAGGATGGCTGGGCACGCCACGAAGGCCAAGAAGCCAATGAAGATGGCGGAGGTGAGGAGCGACAGGAAGCCGATCCGCTGGACCTTCTCCGATGGGCTGGACGCGAGGAGGTAGGACGTGATGCCCGCGATGGAGAAGGTGTTGGCGAAGTCACCGATGAGCGCGGCGGACATGGCGAGGCGGCCCAGCTTGGAGGACAGGAGGTTGAGGTCGCCCAGCGTGGTGCAGACGACGATGAAGGCCGAGAGCGACCACCACACGTTGAGGTTGGTGAGCATGAAGTTGGCCTTCCACGGCGCCGGCACGCGTGCCCCGACCGCGGCGGCGTACATGGTCAGGTGCGGCCCAACGGTGCCGAAGAAGGCGATGGCCACGGCCTTCTTCCCGGACTTGACGATCATGCCCAGGTACGTCTTCACGCCGATGACGAAGATCTGCAGCGCGAAGGCGTACGCGCCCACCGTGTTGAGCTGCACCCACCCCTCCGGCGTGGCGAAGAGCTCGCTGGCGTGCGGGAGCACCTGGCCGAGGAGCGACGGCCCGAGCAGCGCGCCGGCCTGTTGTGTGCACACGCTGCAATTAGCGCGTCGGCCGTGTACTACATCCAGTATTTGGCACGCATGCATCATGCAACGCAAGTACTCCTCTACGTACCACGATCTGGGAGATGACGAGGGGCACGTTGGCGCGGCTGAGTAGGGCGTGCACGCCGCGGGAGAGCGCGAAGACGGCGCAGACATGGTAGAGGAGGAGCGGGAAGTAGAACTTGAGCGGGTCGTCGCCGGTGAAGACGCCGGCGGAGGTGGCGACGGAGTTGAGTGGGAAGCAGAAGCGGCTCTTGTTGACGGTGACCTCCCCTTGCAGGTGCGGGGCGGGTGGTGCCTCACGCGACATGGGCGGCCGGGCCGAGGCTCGGGCTCGGGGAGGACGAATGCCAGGGAGGATGGGGCGCCGGGAACAACGAGGAAGAATTTTCCATGGCGCGCCGCGAATGCATGCAATGCAGAGATGGTGCGCGCGCCAAGGACGACTAGCACGGCACCGGGACGACGCATGGCATGGTTAAGCGATAAACGTGGACCGCCGGCCACGCCTTGTATTGTAGGTACACCATTACTCCTAATTCAGTATAGTTGCAGTGCAAGTAGGGGGTTCTGCCCATGCACAGCTGCCAGGGCTCGGGCGCCGGGGGCGTGGCTCGTCGGGCGACGACCGCCAGGAGCACGGCTCGCCGGGGGCGCGGCCGCCGTCTTCCTGCGGCACTGCCGGTGGGACCCCAAGCGGCTGGAGAACGAGTGGTTCTTCGACGAGCGGCGCATCCGCGAGGCCGTGGGCCTGATGGCGGACCAGGGTGACGCCGCCACGGCGGTCAACGACCGGCCGCTCACCTGCGCCATATGCTTCGACGTCCACTCCGTCGGCGAGATGATCTCGGCGGGCTGCGCGCACTACTGCTGCCGCGAGTGCTGGGGCGGCTACATCCACGAGGCAGTGGGCGACGGCGCGCGGTGCCTGGTGCTGCGGTGCCCGGACCCGAGCTGCGGCGTGCCCGTGACGCGGGAGCTGGTGCGCGAGGTCGTCGCCGCCGGCGCGGATGACAGGGCGCGGTACGAGACGTTCGTGCTCCGGTCGTACGTGGAGGAAGGCACGAGCAAGTAAAGCACTAAACCCGGCCATGCATGCACTGCATGCGTGTGGGAAGAGGTTTTTTACCAATGTGCTTTGAATTTAAGGTTAAATAAATAAGTATGGACTGCAGTGAACCATTTAAAAAGTTTATGAACCCAAAAAGCCACTTTGGAAGTTGATGGACTCAACTGAAACTTTCTCATAAGTTAATGTATCTCTGGTGCATTTAACTCAAAGTTTAATATAAGCAAAACAATGATCCACAGTACAGGTAGCTCGACAAGATGTGCAGAATCTTTATTAAAAATGCTGTGTGATCTGACCGTTGTTCAGGACGGGATATGCTTGTTCGGGGGAAGTTCTTCTCGTTGATGGCCACTATGGTGCTTTCGGTGAGGCCATGATTCTGCCTGTCGCACTGCCTCCATGGCTTTGGACCTTCACATGATTGTTGCGCCTCCTTTTCTGTTTAAAAGTCGGCCTGAGTGGTATCTGCGTCAGGGCACACAAAACTGCAGCACATGCTGGGATTTTCTCTCAAATGATTGGAAAAGCATGTTGGCTGCAGTGCTGTTTCACAAGTACTATCTAAAATAGGCTTTCTACTTATCTGTTTAAGTACCTCTCTGTTTCATAGGAGCCTGTTTTGTGCGGTTAATTTCAACAGTATTATCTAAAACAGGGCTCCTATTCTTTTATAGAACCCAAAATGTTTCTAAATCACCTCAACCCTTTCAAAATTTTCTCTCTCTTGTAATTTTCTTTTGAAAAAATTGGTTTCATAGCGTCGAAAGATCATGACATTCGAAAAATACCATCGAAAGACATCCGTCACGTAAAATACCACCGAAAGAATAAATTGTTACCTTCAAATAGCATTCCGTCACGGTGGCCGCTTTTACCGTGAATTCCTCCGTTGAGGCACATTTGTTCCCCCATTTTAGAGAATACACACGCCGGCGTACGGGAACAACCCGATTCGCCCTGGAGAGGGCACAGCGGCCAAAACGTGACTGACTAGCTGGCGGCCTTTGCGGTGGCCGGGCACATCTATCGATGTCAGTGGCGTGGCCTGATATGGCTCATAGGAGCATGGCCTTGTGCCCGTGCGGCATGCAACACGGGAGACGCCGGCGGCACCCGACGACTACAAGGTTAGCGCGGGTATACGTCAGGTGCGTGGGAGTGCTTGAGGGGTTGTTCTGGGCATGGCTTGTGCGGGGTTGAGTAAGAGTGATGGAGGCGGCTCACCATGCGGAAAAACAAGCCTCTACAGCCGGCGTCGAGCAGGACAGAGGCGCCCCGCGAAGCAGGGCTTTTGGCGGAGTTTCGACCGAAGGAGGTGCACGCGGTGGTGGTGGACGCGACAGTGTAGCTAGCTTGGTGGAGGCGCCTCCGATTGGAGCTGTCCGTGGGAGTTCCCCGCACGACGGCCATGGCGAGCAGCAGGAACAACGCACCTGGCGGCGGCAGGATCTAGCGTCCCAGAGCGGATTTGCCCAGTTCAGGTGAGCCGCGGTCGGAAGAAGTCCGGACGGACGTGGTGGTACACTCGGTCGAGGCGCTAGTGGTCTGCACCCACGGGAACAGCGACGACGGACCGAGAGCCGGCCATGGCGGCGGACAGCAGCAGTTTTGGCGACATGGCGTGGCTCCGCCCTGGAGTTATTTGCTATCGTGCGCAGGGGTGAGAACATGCTGGCAGAGATGGTGGGCACACGGCTCGACAGTGGTACGGTGGTGCCAACGGTGGGGAACGATGGTGGTGAGAGCTGAGACCAGATCGGCGGCTCCGAGCTTGGCGTCCAGGCACTGGCACAGGCGAGTGGACCAGGCACAGGCAGCCGTCGTCCCAGGTCCCAGCCATCGCGAGTACTCCTATATGCATGCACGCAAACTCGATTGCTCTTGCATGCGCCGTGAGCTCATTGATAGATGATCCATGCACGTACGCACAGTCGCACACAGGGCACTGGTCTCCTGGCAGTGTCCACGAAGCTGAGGGCGTGAGGCAGCTGCGGCCTCTGCCATGCGGACCCGACGCAGTTGGGATGTGCGCACGGTTGGGCCGTGCGAGGTAGCCACGCGACGTAGGGTGTGTGTCGCTACCTATCAGCGTGTCCATGCCCAACCAGGCAGCTGGGTTGAGGAAGAAAGGTGTCTCGACGGAGAAATTCACGGCAACAGCAGCCATCGTAACAGAATGCTATTTGAAGGTAACAGTTCGTTCTTTCGGTGGTATTTTACGTGATGGACGTCTTTTAATGGTATTTTTTGAATATCGTGATCTTTGAATGCTATGAAACCAAATTTTCCTTTTCTTTTTATTCCGCTCTCCCAAATGTAGATAGCCTGTTAGAGGCTGGTTTTTACTCCACTACCCAAATATAGAGTAGGAGTAAGAGTCTGCTGAAGATGCTCTTACACCCAAAGGTTAAAAGATATGGCAGCCAACTGATTATTGAGCTCCAGCTGAGAAGGTTAGACACCTGATATTTGTAGTTCGTTAATAAGCACTCCCTCTCCCAAAATAAATGCATTTTTAGCTATGTATCTAGATAAACACTTGTCCAGATACATAGTCAGAAATGCATTTATTTTGGGACAGTAATAGCTAAAAAGGATTATGAACAAATTACCACATTAGCCATCTGCATAGCTGTGTATTTACAGTTTTATAACTGGAGTTTCCTCCGTGGAGCACTGGAGAGTACATGCTAGCACCTGAATAATAGGCATTCAGGTATAGGCTTGCCTCAACAGTGCGCTGAGCCGCTAGACTTAGCGCAAAATAGCCAAAATTTTAGAGCTGTGGAAAAGTGGGCACGAGTATAGGTCTATAGGAGCCCAGCAGCAGCATGAACAACTAAGCTCGGTACTCGTCACCACAATCCCCAATAATATCCATCAAATTTCTGCCCTTCTTCGATACTTCAGAGATGCTGTTCATGTCCTCTTCATCCAATTCAAGTGAGAATATGGCATTGGTGTCTTTGATGTGTTCAGAGAGTCCCAATCTCACACCGACCATGGAACCTGCAACAGATGTCTGCACCAAACCACAAAAACGACGGTCATATTAACAAGAGTCAAGAATTGAGGAAATGCTACAGATAATAAAGACATGAAAAATCTTGAAGCCAATTTGATGTTATGATGCTAAAGAGGATACCTGGTTCAGTATGTATCTCACAGCAACCGTTGCAATAGAAACACCATGTTTCAGTGACACCTTCTTTAAGGTTTGAAGCAAAGTCTGGAACAGGCTCCAGCCACCCCAAGCATCGACCATCTGTCAAAACCTCAAGAATGAAGATGACATGAAATGGAAAGCAGGCTAAAAGTTCGACCACAACAATACAGCTGCTCACCCTCTTATATTTCTGCAAGGATGGGGTATTTAGAGGAGGACCAGCAAAAGGTATTGATACATTGGTGTCAAGAAACTTTTCAGACAAAAGACCACCCATCACTGTGCCATACCTGCATCAAGCGATAGTGGGTTTAAGCTTTTAAAAGTAAGTAATAAGTTGTACATAGGCACAAAGGCTGAGAGATATGAAGGGACAGAGCAGACGTTATAAGTTTAACTCCAGTTAGCTGGCAAAGCTCTGCCATTCTCTGCTGAGGGCGCATATCAACGATAGAATGTTGAACCTGACAATTGCAACCATCTCTCACTTATCTTAGGGCCATACAATAACAGACATAAAAGATCCTCCATATAGAGGTATATGGATGAATATACCTGGTTGCTCACAACTGGGATTCCATTTTCTAGAATTATTTGCAGTCTGTCTGTATCGAAGTTTGTCAGGGCCACAGTCTTTATCTTGCCTTCAGAATTTTTGGAGCAAAAAGGCATGATGTCGAATTCATTCATACTGAAAAGGCATGGGAGCCTAAAAGATAAGATCTACACTCTGGTATAAGTTTAGAATGTTACCTTCCTCCTTCAGGTCTGTGATGTGCTTTAGTGCATCCAAGTATCCTGGATTTGAGTATTCCCACCTATTTTGTTTGAGGATATAAGGTCAGCAGAATTATAGGTTGTTGCACTAGCCATGTCATAAAATTTTAAAATTCTCTGCACCACTCAGGAGTACCCACAGTATCAAAGTAACACAAGTTGAAATCAACGTGGCATCTCTGAAGTTTTGGGCTTCTAGTACCAAACAAGCAAATTTTTCAAAAGAAGTACTGAATCATCAACATTACTTCCAGTGTCATTCAAATTGATCTCTCATGCACAACTAAGAGCAATGGCAATTGGCAAAGGCGCAACTACGAATCCACTTACAACACATTTTTATGAATAGTCTTTTTTGGATGATGCAAATATAATGAAATTGTCCTACAAAAGTCAATAGTGGCATTGAAGATGGCACACACAAAATGCAACCAGATATATGACCGTTATGGTAACTTTATGAGTAAACATACCAGTGGAACTGCAACATGTCCAACGCAGCAACATCCATCCTCTTCCTGGATCTGTTGATGTTATCCTCGACATAACTTCTTGTCATCTTAACCGGAGGTGGTACCCACTTTGTAAGCCTGCACGACTAAGTCAGAATCAAGTAGAGACAGCAGAAACAGCTAAGATGCATATAAGTGGCATAGAGACAAGAGACACAAGAAGAATTGCTCGCTCACCCCTTGATGTCTTCAAGAAACTCAGGTGGGCGCTCCCGCCTAACTCTGTTGATGAACATGCCATACAAATCCTCTGCTGGCCCATCTGCCAGGGCAACAATTATACATCAGTGTCAAACTGAAAACAAGCTTAGTGCTCCTACGTTATATGTTAGGATAAAAAAATACGATTCAGTCTACACATCTAACTATAGCAGCCGCAGTTCAGTTCCCATCTAATGTCTAATGAGTGTAAAATTTAACACTTACTGATTGCAGCTAAATGAAGTACATAAAACGTTGCCTATTTCTGAAGATGTAGGAATTGGACATATGAACACACTGTACAAGCTCCTAGCTGAAACAAAATAATTTCACGCCGTTTCATTAGCAGTTTCAGCTACGTGCAGCATTTGCACATCAAATGGTAACACCCAACCGGGATCAGAAAATGTAACATCGCTAGATATAGCAGCATTTCACCACAGCAAAGAAGAATAACGCATGCACGCTAGGTGTTCGTGCGAATGCCGGGCCATAGAGGGCGCAGAGATATTGGTAGGACAAGGGGGAAGGTTAAGAGCGAGTACAGTGGTCAGCCATATCGAAGGTGGAGAGTCCGGCGTCGGCGTACGCGAGCATGGCGTCAACAGCGGCGTCGCGGTCTATGCGGCCCCACCCTCCGCTGGTCTGCCACATGCCGTTGAGCACCCGGCATATCGCCAGGGAGTCCCCGCGGTTGCTGACGGTAGTCACCCTAGTCGGCCCCGCCGTGGCCGTCGTCTCCGCCGCGGCGGCTCCGGCCGTGCACCTCGAGGGCCTCAGGCGGCGTGGAAGGAGAGGAAGCGCCGCGGCCGCCGGCGGGACGGCGCGCGCTGCGGTGGACGACATGGGACTTCCGTTCGTGCGAGCCGTGCGCGCGCGCCACGGAGACGGAGGCGAAGGGATAAGGCGCTGCTGGCCCAAGGGCCTCGAATTGAGTTTGGCCGTTTGGGGCTTTGGGCTGCTTGGACCTTCCCGCGGGGGAAAAAAGTCTTGCTGTATTTTTTTGTGACAGCTGAGAGAGCCTAATCCACATCCGCAACGGGACACGCGGGGCCTTACAATAATCTGAACTCCTTACATATGTCAGCCATGTCGAACGTGGTGAGGCCGCCGTCCGCGTACCGGAGCATGGCGTCCACGGCCGCCGCCGGCTGTGCGAGGCCCCACGACGCGCCGCTCACCTGCCACATACCGTTCACCACCCGGCACACCTCCAGCGCGTCCCCCGCCTTGCTCTGCACCGTCGTCTTCCTCCCGTCCACCGCAGCGGCGCACCGGTGCACTGCCGGACGTCGCGGATGCCAACCCGGCCGCCTCGAGCTCGCGGCCAGCGTTGTTAGCCTAGGCGATGAAGCGAGGCAGCTGGTGCCCGCCGCCATTTCAGTGCCTGCCAGGACGCGAGCGACCGGGCGACAGAGTAATAACGAGAGGGCTATCTGTGCAAAAACTGTGCTATTTGAACCCTGAGAGGCTGCAGACTTTATTCAGATCTCTCACGTGTGAGTGTAGTCACGTACAGACATCACAATTAGAAAACCGACGTATGCATGGCAACATCTGTAGCAGAACATTGCAACCATGAGTAGAACTCCAGAAGAACCTAAATGATGACACGGAAATGTACATGGAACGGGGAGCGTCTCAGATCTTGCTGGCGAACTGGAGGCCCTCCTCCTTGAGCTCCTCGAGGTTGGCGACTGGCGGCTGGGTTTTCGCCACCTTGGCAATGGCCTTGTTCTCGTCCGGTGACCCGCCTTCCAGGAAGGCGCCCAAGACCTTGTCGTCCTTGATCCAGTACGAGCCGAACTTGGGCTTGCTGGAGGTGGGGTCACTGTCGCCAAACAGGATGGTTTCACCAACGTTGTCACCATAGAATTGCCACCCCAGGTCGAATGATCGGGAGTAGAAGTATGGCAGGTAGTCATACTCTGGAACTGGTTCACCAGACTCTTTGCCCTTGATTGCCTGAAATAAGAGGCGATAAGTTCACACTACTTTGGGGGTTCAGGCATTTCACTCTAGGTGAGAATTTAACACAAAGCCAACTAAGTTCACATAGTGCTTGAATGCGACCGCAGTACTGTATAATTGAGTTTTGATCCAGGTTAAAGGCTTTACGAGCTACAGACACTAAATTGGAAGACTGAAGTCATGAGATAATGAAGGATAGCCACACCTTTACAGCCTGCTCTGCAGACTTCCTAGAATGGTCAACATGTTCCACTCTCCTCAACTCATTGTACATCTTCAAAGGGAAGGTAGCCACATCACCAATGGCATATACTCCAGGAACACTTGTTTCAAAGAAAGCGTCAGTCTGCATGAAAATTTTGTGCATGTCAGATATTAAGGTATAAACAGAAACAAGCTTGGTAGTTGAGTATTATCAAAAGGAGAACCAGGAGTGAAACCAAAATGGAGAAAAACTGAGGTGAATGCTGTTGCTCACAAAAGAGAACAGTGCATGTGTAAATAAAGCTATTAACAAGGAAACAAAAAAAAACATCATCACTGACACATGTTTTATTGAAACAACTCTAGTATTATCTGTGCAGTGACCAGCACTAAGTTGAATTTAGGCAAATCGGAAGCAGACTAACCTTGATTCCACCCTTCTCCTCAGCAACTTGACCTTTGAAGAGAGTAGTCAATGGTCTGCCTCCAACACCGACAACAACAATATCAGCTTCAAGTACTGTGCCATCCTTTAGCTTAACTGCAGTGACCTGTAAGCAAGAAACAAATTAAATCAAGTAAACCTTTGGATCTACAGTTAGAAATTTACAACTGAATTGGGATTTGGAGATTTTACATACATCACCATTGGCATCAGCATCAAAACCAACAGCTAGTGTTCCCTTCAAGATCTTTACACCTTTGTTAGTATAGTAAGCCTCATAGAAAGCAGCAATATCAGCAGTGAAGAGCCGAGGCACTACAAGAAATGGCAGTAAGCATAGTTACTTTGTTGTGTCAATAGTTCTTGCCACTACAATATCATTTCACTGCATTATCACATGCTAATTGCATGAGCAAAGTGATTTACATTTCGTTGTCGCATAGAATGCGTACTCCCTATGTTAACTTTTATAAGACATACTATTTTGATAAGAGAAATTCAAGCATCATAAGTTTGGATCGAGGATTAATCAAACTCTATGCAAATTTATTGTGCAAAAGTAATATCATAAGATTTGTACTTCAAAGGTACTTTTAATATGTTATTATTAATGATTTTGTAACAATTAGCCCAGTATTATAAAAAAGAAAACTATGTCAAGATATGCCTACAAAGACCTTCCCAACTTAAAATAAGCACTATAAAAATGAAAGGAGGGAGTACAAAAGTATTAGTCGCAATATGTGAATGATGACACTTACTGCACCAAGGTTCAGGAAACACCATAGTGACATCAAAGTCATTGATCTTCAGGGCTGCACTAAGTTCAAGGCCAATATAACCTCCTCCAACAACCACTGCCTTGCCACCCTTCTTTGCCTGGATAGCTGCAACCAGCTTGTCAGCATCATCAATTTCCCTTAGATATAGAATGTTGTTAGAATCAGCCCCTGGTGTGCCAAAATCAGTGAGCTTTATGACCTGGAAAGCAAGTGGAAATAGTTTTCATTATTTATGCCAAAAAAATAGCAGCAACTAGTAATCAGTGAACAAATCTTTAATAGCTTCGGAGAGCAACATTTTGCACCATCATCAACAGATAGTCAGGAAACAAATACATAAGCAGCAGAAGGGAAATAAAGGCATACCGAGGAGCCAGTAGCAATGAGCAAGATCTCATATGTAAAGTTTGCTCCAGCTGCACTAGTCAGAGTCTTGGTGGAAAGATCAGCTTTGATAATTTCTGTACTAAGGATCAGCTCAATACCTGCCAATAGATGTAATAATATATGTGATCAGTGTCCAAAAGCATAACATAGCAACCATATGAATACTCTTGAAGCACCAAATAGACACTGGACATGCTGTACTCAGGGACCCAGTTTCGATACTAACAAAATTAAATCACCATAGTTATGATTAAGATGGCATTCAGCCAAACAAAAATATCATATTGTAGAACGAGCACCTGATCAGTGAACTAGATATTTGTAAGGGTAACCAACTAAGGTACCCTCATACAGCGCAAAAAACAATGAACTGGGTATATATGATAGCATTATTTACACACTAAGTAGGAAATTTTGAGGTTCCATCAAGTATGCTCCATAAAAGGTTGCCCAGCGGAAGTTTAACAGTACAAAATGAATGATGCAACTCTGATGATCACAAATAAAGCATTCAAACATGGTTTAACATGTAAGAAAAAATTGTGAATTGTACCTTTCTCTGAGTACCACTCAGGCAATAGCCTCTCTCCACCACTTCCCACACATACATAAAATCCTGGGAGTCTTGCAGCATCTATTCACAGTAACACATAACAGAACTTTGCATGAGTCGATGTGTTAAGTAGATGGGAGACTAAAGGGAAAGAAAGCATCGCATCAAGGACTTACTCTGAGGAAAGAGGTAACCTTTGCTGAGGGCAGGACGCTCGTAAGGAGCCACCTGTCGAAGAAATTGTGGTTAGAAATGTGTAGCCTACGCATTAAGAAACACGAACGGTTACATAGAACTTGTAAAGGCTAGACTATCATTAGTAGAATGACAAATGCGTTCACAGATTGAGAATACAAGAATTATTATTTTTGCACCCTTTCCTGCAAGGTTGCGGCATCCCTGATCCTATGTGTTTGCTCTCACTTATTGACTGCCTACTCAATTCACTGTATTAACCATACATCCCTGATCCTATGTGTTTGCTCTCACTTATTAACTGCCTACTCAATTCACTGTATTAACCATTATGTAGGCAACAAGGCTTGCTTGAGCATTTTATGACAAATCCATCCGTGACTGGTAATAACAATACTAACAAGCGGGAGTTCAGTGGATTGGAAGTCGTGACTATGAAAATAAAACATGCAAAAGGAACGAGGATAATAAATAAGCAAATATTTCAGCAGAGCGCCATGCCTAGCTATTACAGAGCCGCAGTCCCTTCACCCGTTATCAGTTCATGTACAAGTTGCCAAGTTCAACTGCATCTGTGAGGCGCATTAGGTATCCACTAGTGAAACAATTTGCAGGTGTCAAAACCTCTTTGATCGGTCAACAAGAAAAAAGATTAAACAGGTCTGGCATGAGGCTCAGGCCTCAGGGCGGGGGAGAGAGAAACATACAGCCTCCTTGGAGATGATGGCAAGCTCCCCAGGCTCAACTCCCTGCTTGGCGAACTCCCGCGCCGCGTACCCCTGCAAAATTCACTCGGAAGTTGAGCAAAAACGAGTTCGCATTCGAGATCTAAGAGATGATTCAATGGAATACGAAAAGGGATTGAAGAAATCGCTGGGTACAGGCAAACAAGCATGACACATCAGACACGCACGAAAAAAACAATCTCAGTCAATTTTGAGTGCGAGTAAAGCTATCGATCTCTAGGGAGAGGAGCAAGGAAGGAAGGAAGGAAACTAATCGGAAACTAGGGAGGCGTAACGCAGGGAGGAGCACGGGCACGCACCGCCGCGACGCCGCCGCCGAGGATGACGTACTTGAAGTGCTTCTCCGACGCCATGCCTCCCGCCGAATCGAACTGTCCAGCCCTACTCGGATTCGATCGAACTACAGTGATTGACCAGTGAGTCCGCTCAGCTTCTTCCGGCCTTGTGAGAGATCGGAGAGGAGGACTTGGGGAGGGACTAGGAGGGAGAAGACGAGTGGGAGAGCGGGTGGAGGCGGCTCCAGCGGCGATTAATAGCAAGCACCCGCTCTGGCTTGGTCGAACGACTGCCACGCGGGCCCGAGAAGCTCCGGGCCCAGATGTCGGTTCGTCTATCCAGCAAGGTAGGAACTAGGAAGCGAACGCGGAAGGTCCATGCGCGCCTCTGCCGTTGTGGTGGCTGCCCATTGGCTGATTTCCTCCAGGTAGATGGAACACGTGGCGCGCCTCACGTCGTTGGGATCCGTGAATCGTGATGTGTCTCGAGCGATCAATTTAGGGGTTGTTTACACACAACAGCCATGCCAAAAGTTTTGGCATCAAACCTTTTAGTGCAAAAGTTTTGGCATTCTAATTTTAGGCTTAGGCTTTGGTCTATCAGCGAGGCCGGGGAGGAGGACCTGACTCAGGGCGGCGACGTAGGAAGAGTTGAATCTGGGCCCGAGGAGGAGGAGCTGGATCTAGGGGCGTAGAGGAAGAGCTGGATCTGGTTGGCCGTGGAGGCTCAGAGCGAGAGCGGCGGCGGCGGCTGAGGCGGCATGCGAGAGCGAGAGCGGCGGGCGGAGCTAGGGTTCGCGAGAGCGAGAGCGATGGGGAGTGACTGCGGGGGAATGGATAGGGTCCGAGCGACGGGGTGGGTGGGTGCAGGGGTAGTGGGCGTCCGGCTCTTCCTCCACACGTTTTTTACAAGTTTTGGGCCTCTTGAGTCCCAAATGTCAAAACTTTTGAAGCCCCACTTTTGTTGTTTTGGGTATACGATGTTTAGATCCATTTTGCAAAAAAAAAAAGGCTAAAACACTAAAACTTTTGACAAAATTAGGAACCTAAACACCCCCTTAATGAATTCCATAGACACAGACGCCAGCCTCACAACAGTAAAGAACGGGGACGTCTGGAGCAATCTAGATGTCTTATTAGGGTACAATGATTCTAAAATCTGAATTCTCAATAAAAATAATTCTTGATGTTTTTTTATTTTGTGCCTGTGTGTCAGAATCATCTAGAATTCTAGAGTGTTTTTATGAGATTTTAAGGTTTTGAGAGTTTTCCTATCCGGATTCTAAAAATCCCTATGCCTTACCAATTGGTGGTATTCTTAGTTCTTGTTTTACATATCGTTGCTCACTTTGTTCTCACCGTTCAAAAGGAATGGACCTGTTCACTGCACCTCGAAGCCGTAGTTGCAGTTGCAACAGCTTTCATCCTCATGCCAAATACTATAGCTAAAGCTGACACAGTAACACATTGCCGCTGTTACCACTCTCATTTATTAAAAGTCAATTAATTTTAAGTTTGAGTAAATATATAAAATATAATGTTGTTATTTATTATTTGTGAAATTTTACGACGCTTGGAAATATTGGGAGCCCTGGTTTCGCTAGATCTGATGGTTTAAAAATAGGAGGAACCAGGTAGAAGTAACTTAAGTTGTGGGCCGAAACCAAATAATATGTGGACCCGGAACTGGTTTCTAATTAAATTTAGAGGGTACAATAGTATTTTGAGCAGCTGCTTTTCTGAATCAAAGAAAATGAGCTGCTTCTCCCCCAGCTTCCTTCCTCTCAACGCGTCGGCGGCCCCTTGCGTGGATTCCGATGGCCGGGCCTGCAGCTCCCTCCCTCTCCTAGGCGGTCGGCGCGGCGACCCTCCCTCTCGACGCGTTAGCTCTCGTTGTCCCGTTTCCTCTCTACTTATTTCTTATTTCTCCCCCACTCTTGTGCTGCAAACACCCTGATCCCGTTCTGCATCAGGGCCGACGACCCGATGCTCTACATCAAAACCCCAATTCTTGTATCTAAGGGGTGCATGCTCTTGAGCTCAGTACCTTTGAGTATTTGTGTACTTGTAGTCTGATCTCTGACAAGATATTGCACACCTTGAAGGCGACATGCTTTGTAGATCATGTGCTTCTGTCCTTCTAAAGTTGATATTAATTATTTCTCGATTCAGTATAGCGAGAGGCCTAAATTGTTATAGTTTCCTTCAAATTTTTTTGGTGATGTGAGATTCAGAAGAAAGAAAGTACGAAGTCTAGTGAAAGAATTAGATGCAGCCGGTGACGACAAGCCCTTACAGGCGGCCGGAGGCACTCCTAGGCGGCCGTCAGTGCGCCTCGTGTAGGTGGAGGTGCGCGGCGCCCGTTATCCCTGTACCGGCTGAGTTGCAGGCCCTTGCATGCTAGCGCTGGCAAGCCCTGTAGATGGTCGGCGTTGAGCCCTTGCACGTGTCCGACGGTGAGACTAGGACAGGCAGCCGTCGTCGAGGCGCTGTGTGTATATAGGCAGTAGTGGCGAGCCCCTATTCTGTCGGTCAAGCATCTAGCTCATGTGACGGCATGATGCGAGGAGGAAGATGTCAATCAAAATTAGTGTCCACGGTAAAAAAGACAACACTACCCATAATTAGACATAATCAATTCTTTTTTAATCACACGGCTGCAAAAAAAAAAATATCTTAAGAGAGGAACCGGTGGTTCATCCGAGCACCGTAACAAACCTCTTATTATTTAAGGTGCATAATAAATGTTATCAGGTTTAATTTGTCAAGTGATGATTTCCTTAGTGAACCTTTTGTTAAATGAATTTGATACTATTTTGTACTAATAAATCTAATTAAATTTGAGGCTGTTCAATTTTACGGAAAGCAAGATTTTTTTTTTGTGTGGCTGATGCCTTTCATTCCTTCTGGACTTGACCTTTTTCCAATACGGTCTGAAACTCTTACTATAATTCGCTTAAAAAAGTGTCGAGGGCACGATTTGATGAACTGGATCAAGAACATGTTGGAGTCTTTTGCCGTCCAAGTTTTACTATTTTCAAGCGCAGCGGTCATGTAAAAGGCGTCGATGGAAGAGAGAAGACGAGATGGGAGAGAGACGATCAGAAGAATCCAGAAGAGAGAAAGGCAGGAACGCGACATATACCACCTACGCGGACAGAAGATTCCTATCACGCTAATCCGTTCACACCTGATAGCTAGGCTGCTTAGAGACAGCGACGGCCGACGGCTAAAATTAGGGGTTGTTAGTTTAAAAAAAGATAAAAATAAAATTAGGGGTTGTTCGATGCAATGAGCTCATTATTAACTGTTAACTTTTACTCCCCTGTTTATGAAAAAATAGATTTTTAAAGTTGTCTTAAGTCAAGTTTTTTAAACTTTGACCGAATTTCTAGAAAATCCGTCAAAATTTATGACATAAAATTAGTATCATTAGATATATTATAATCATTTTTTGTCATAAGATGTTGTTACCCTTTTATATAAATTTAGTCAAATTTAAGATAACTTACTTGTACGGATTTTAGAAATCGATTCATTTTGGAACAGAGGGTGTCAGGTTCATAAACCCGGGGTCCCTAATAGAACCGCTTCCCTACAAAACTCGGCCCAGCAGCAACAGCACGTGTCTGGGCCGGCTCAGATACACAATGACAAGTCAAGACCAAGATCCGATCCCCGATCGGCACCTTCGGCCAGCAGATCTGATCGGAGGTGCGACCAGAAGGCCTGGCCGTGGTGGGACCGTAGTTCGACTCCGACTTCCTTTCTTCGACCGAGGATACATCGGATCTCTGGTCGCTGCTCTTTCCCGACCAACACGGTCGGCCCGATTGGAAACGACTGATCGGGGACGCCCGTTTGGTGTGGGCTCGGGGAGCTGGCAAAGCAGATAAGGTAAGGCACTCAAGTCAACCGCAATACCGAGGATCGTACCTTGACATGCCCTGTGCACCTATAGGACGGTGCCATCGGGGCATGTCAAGCGAACACGGTAGAGCCTGCCAGACGCGTCAGAGCATAAACAGTATAGTAGGCGCCGTCGTTTACCGACTAGGCGAATATGGTAGAGTCTGCCAGATGCATCTGAACATAAACAGTATTATGAACGCCGACAGTCATCCCGTACCCGATGGTATGGGCAACAAGACTATGCAGCGCACATATACGCTCTCTCTCTTTTTCTCTGACTTGTAAGGCTATCCCCTTCAACTATAAAAGAGGATGAGCTCTCTCCTTAAAAAAGGAGGCTTCGAACCCCCCGAAGCCCTAAAGACTGAACAACTCGAGGACTCGACAGCTCAACAGCTCTAGAGCTCGACAGCTACACAGTCTACATGCTCTCAACAACTGATAAGCTCGGACACACAGAGCATATGTTCCAATACTTAGCGTACGTTTGAGCATC
This sequence comes from Miscanthus floridulus, assembly GCF_019320115.1. Classification (NCBI taxonomy): domain Eukaryota; kingdom Viridiplantae; phylum Streptophyta; class Magnoliopsida; order Poales; family Poaceae; genus Miscanthus; species Miscanthus floridulus. The sequence continues at coordinate 46,264,442 of NC_089583.1, read as the reverse complement.
TGTCACTCTCTTCCACTTGGTTCAGAGTCCGTCCGGACCTCTAACACCCTCTTCTCATTCTTCACTCGTTTGTAACCCCACAGCAAGCTTTGAGCACCTAGGCTCAGAAATAAAGTCACCGACCAACTTCAACTGGACGTAGGGCCTGTTGCCTGAATCAGTATAAATCATATGTCATTGAGTGCTAGGCCACATCCGATCACAACGCACGGCAAAACTATAAATATTTACTTGTTGGTCATATTTCGCACCAACAGTTGGCACCGTCCGTGGGGAGGACGCATTGCCTTCACGTTTTTGGTCATCGGGTGGCCCACCTTTCCACCATCTTTGGCATGGCGGACTCAAGCGATACGATTCGCTTCGGCTTGCTGCAGTTTCCCACGCTCCCACTTGCTGCGATGTGGGCTCGTCCCATCTTCGTGCCACTCTAGACCTTCCTCTTTGGGAGTCTGGACTTTGTCGCCGATCAGCTCGGCGTACTCCGCCTCCGCGAGGAGGTGCTTGTTCCGGCACCTACTGGAGGAGGAGCGCCCTCCACCAGCCCTGGGCCACTCGACGACCTCAATGTCGAGACACCCGCGCTTCGTCTCAAGCCTATGCTGGGCTCAAACCCCACAATAAGTGATGCACATTTTGTTCTTTACTCACTATTTAACATCTTCCGCCAACTCTCTGGAGGGAGCCCATTGTCCCCACCGTAACCACCGTGCGACTGGTTCCCCTACAGCTTTGCGTCCCTCGTGGACACGTGTGTGCGGGGACTCCAAAGGATGCGGACGCCGCCCCCTCTCACGTCCGAGTTCGTGGGGATGGCGGGCTACGCTCCCGCCTCCTTCCACGACCTCGTCGATGACAAGGTCGAAAGCAATGGCTCTAGCATCGGCGACGTCATGGCACCTGGCCACCCTTTGTCCTAGGAGTGCGCTATGGTAGATGCCTTGGGATAGCCACCGAAGGTAGTGGAGTCTCTACAGACTCATACCCCTCTGGACCCCCGTGCGCAGGCCCTGGCACATGCACAGCAGCACGATGAAGAGTTATGGCAAAGGCTGTAGAGCCAGCCGTCACCTACATTGGAGCGCCTGGCGCATCACGCTATGCCACATGAGCATAACCCAATGAGCGGCACTCGGGGTCATGCCCGTCAGGTCTAGCGTAACATACTGGATAGAGGGGATGACCCCCCTTAGTTTACTCAGGCTGACTAGAACATCGTTGCTATGGTGATGCTTCTGCACGGCCTCCCTAAGCCTACCGACCCCTAGGAACAGGCAATCCACCGGAACCTTCGGGCATAGGTGGAGACCGTCACCGTTCAGTAGGCGGAGAGCTTCACATCTTGACACCGGCTCGTGACCTCCTGCCCAACAAGGGGACTGGGGCTACCCCAGTCGAATTGCTCTGTCCACTCACCATAGCAGTTGTCAGGTGAAAGGACCTAATGGCTAGAGGAGGGTGAATAGCCTAATAAAAATTTCTACAACACTTAACAAACCAATTAGACAATTATGAGATGAAGCAAGTGTTGCGCTAGCCTACTAAAAATGCAAGCCACCTACCATAATTCTAGTTTATATAGTTTCTATCCACACAATAGCTATGACACTATACTAAGTTAGTGTGCTCTCAAAGACTAACTAAAGAGCTACACTAACCAAACTAACAAGCTCTCACAACTAGCTACACTAAAGAGCTTAGTAACTAGTTTGCAATAATGTAAAGGGAAAGAGTAAGATAGTTATACCGCCGTGTCGAGGAGTGAACCAATCAATCACAAGAATCAATATCAATAAAGACTAATCACCTCGAAATCAAATGATGAACATAATGATTTTTTACCGAGGTTCACTTGCTTGCCGGCAAGCTAGTCCTCGTTGTGGCGATTCACTCACTTGGAGGTTCACGCGCTAATTGGCATCACACGCCAAACCCTCAATAGGGTGCCGCACAACCAACACAAGATGAGGATCACACAAGCCATGAGCAATCTACTAGAGTACCTTTTGGCTCTCCATCGGGGAAAGGTCAAGGACCCCTCATAATCACCACGATCGGAGCCGGAGACAATCACCACCCTCCGATCGATGATCCTCACTGCTCTAAGCCATCTAGGTGGTAGAAACCACCAAGAGTAACAAGTGAATCCCACAGCGAAACACGAACACCAAGTGCCTCTAGATGCAAACACTCAAGCAATGCATTTGGATTCTCTCCTAATCTTATAAAGATGTTGAATCTATGATGGAGATGAGTGGGAGGGCTTTGGCTAAGCTCACAAGGTTGCTATATCAATGCAAATGGTCAAGCCCATGAGCTTGAGCCGGCCATAGGGCTTAAATAGAAGCCCCCACGAAATAGAGTCATTGTACCCCTTCACTGGGCACAACACAGGGTGACCGGACGCTCTGGTCATATCGACCGGACGCTGGACCTCAGCGTCCAGTCACGTGATGCATGCCACGTGTCTCCTCTCTTCAAATGTCGAGCGCCCAATCCTAATGGTCAAGTGATGACCGGACGTGCTGCTACGAAGTGACCGAACACTAGACCTCAGCATCCGATCGTTTCCAGTAAGCATCCAGAAATGATTTTTCACTATCGGACTCACCCAGCGTCCGGTCACTCGGCGTCTCCTCTGTGCACTGCCACGTCAGCAGGACCGGATGCAACCCTCCAGCATTCGGTCAGAGACCGATGCTAGCATCTTTGCTGCTTCATCTGACCGGACACACCGGTCCTACCGAGACCAGCATCCGGTCACTTATAGTGACCTTCATCTTTTCTATCTAGGGCGCTGGTGGCACCGTCAAACTTTTCGCACTCTATGGGCAGACATTCCGCCGGTGAAGTTCCTAACCCTTGCTCAAATGTGCCAACCACCAAGTGTATCACCTTGTGCACATGTGTTAGCACTCTACTAGATCCTAAATACATATGCAATGAGTTAGAGCATCTAGTGGCACTTTGATAACCGCATTTTGATACGAGTTTCACCCCTCTTAATAGTACGGCTATCGAACCTAAATGTGATCACACTCTCTAAGTGTCTTGATCACCAAAACAAAATAGGTCCTACCATTTATACCTTTGCCTTGATCCTTTTGTTTTTCTCTTTCTTCTTTTCAAGTCCAAGCACTTGATCATCGCCATGGCATCACCAACATCATGTCATGATCTTCATTTGCTTCACCACTTGGAATGTGCTACCTATCTCATAATCACTTGATAAACTAGGTTAGCAGTTAGGGTTTCATCAATTCACCAAAACCAAACTAGAGCTTACAATCTCTCTCTTTTTGGTAATTGATGACAACCCTTTCACAAAGATATGAATTGAAATTTAATTGAATCTATGTTGATTGCCCAAGCATATTTACCATGTGTAAAAGGATATGGACAAGTTTCATGAATCCCATATGGTAGCAATTGCTCCCCCTACATATGTGCTAAGAGTTTGGATTGTAGCTTGCACATATGTTTAGATAGAAAATATAGGAGACAATGTCTACCAAGTGATGCTAATGTATAAAAGATGGACCTTTGAAGCATGATACTAATCGGAGTGCACTACTATACCATCCTTAGCACCATGGTTAGCTTGATACCACTTGGAAACACTTGGAAATGAAATCACTAGATAACCTATGCATACTAGATTTTCATTTCATTATTCAAACCTACAACTAGCATACACCACACAAGCATGGATATTGAAATTCAAAACATGTGCCAAGCAAGCAAATATATGAAATGCACATTCAAATGCACCATACAAGTTCATGAGCTTGCTCCCCCTACTTGTGTGCTCAAAATTTTAATTGATCCCTTTCCTTTGTCATATCTCTCCCCCTATGTCAAGTTCTCCTCCTTTGTTGTCTTTTGATTATCTTAGTACACTAATATCTTTGTTTTTCTCCACATGTACTAATATCACTAATATCTTTGTTCCCCCCTCCCTTTGTCATCAATGACCACATAGGTTCAAAATGTAGATAGGTTGAGATTATCAAAGTCAATCAATAGGGTGAGGATCATTTTCCTATTTTTAGTCCAATCTAGATCATTTGCCAAAGATATTTAACTCGGTTTGATCCAAGGACAAGCTTCTTCACACATCCAAATAAGGGTTATCTTGTACCATGCTGAGTTAAACACTTAGAGCTCATTTACTAGATCAAACACTAGGTTTACAAGCCCACAAACATGTCATATGCTACCACTAGATCAAAATAAGCATAGAAGCAATAGTGATACCATACAATCATCAAATTCATTTGATTTTCATGAATGAGCCTATTAAATGTGAAAGATGTCTAGATGCACTAAACATATCCTTAGCAAGGATGTATGCCATACCAATCAACTTTTACCTTGGATTGCTCGAAGGAGAGGCATGTCATATGAGTGGGGGGGTGCATCAACACATATTTGAGAAATCCAGTATGTTAAACTCATTACTTAGCTTGCAAAACCTTTTCTCATCCAATGGCTTAGTGAATATATCAGCAAGTTGATCTTTGATGCCTACACTCTCAATGCAAATGTCCCCTTTTTGTTGGTGGTCTCTTATGAAATGGTGGCGAACATCAATGTGCTTTGTTCTTGCATGTTGAACCGAATTGTTGGTCAACTTGATTGCGCTCTTATTGTCACATAGCAATGGCACTTTCTTGAACTTGATTTCAAAGTCACTCAAAGTGGCCTTCATCCAAAGTACTTCTACACAACAACTACCTGTGGATATGTATTTGGCTTTGGCGGTTGATAATGCAACACTATTTTGTTTCTTTGATGACCATGAAATAAGTGATCTTCCCAACAATTGACATGTTCCTGAGGTGCTCTTCCTTTCAACCTTGCATCCCGCATAATCCGAGTCGGAGTAACCAACTAGCTCAAACTTTGCTCCTTTGGGATACCACAAACTAATATTTTGTGTATGCTTCAAGTACCTTAATATTCTCTTTGTAGCCTTCAAATGACTTTCTCTTGGTGAGGCTTGAAATCTAGCACACATGCATACACTAAACATGGCATCTGGTCTTGATGCGGTCACATAGAGTAGGCTTCCAATCATAGACCGATACAATTTTTGATCCACCATATTTTCACTTGCATCACTATCCAAGTTGCCATTTGTTTCCATTGGTGTACTAATAGTTTTGTTACCACTCATGCCAAACTTATTGATCATGTCCTTGATATACTTGCCTTGACTCACAAATGCACCATTCTTCAATTGCTTGATTTGAAGACCAAGGAAGTAACTCAACTCTTCAATCATGGACATCTCAAACTCATTAGCCATCATCTTTCTAAACTCATCACAAAAATCTTGATTGGTTGATCCAAATATGATATCATTAACATAGATTTGCAACACAAACAAGTCTTTACCAATCTTCTTGATGAAAAAAGTGGTGTCAACCTTGCCCATTATGAACCCTTTAGAGAGTAGGAAGTCCCTCAATCTCTCATACCATGCTCTAGGTGCTTGCTTCAAGCCATACAATGTCTTCTTCAACTTGTACACATAGTTGGGCTTCTTATCATCTTCAAAACCGAGAGGTTGCTCAACATATACTTCTTCATTGATGTAACCATTTAGAAATGCACTCTTTACATTCATTTGATAGAGCTTGATGTTGTGAGTACAAGCATAGGCTAGCAAGATCCTAATTGCTTCCAATCTAGCAACTAGGGCATATGTTTCTCTAAAGTTAAGACCTTCAACTTGTGTATAGCCTTGTGCTACCAATCTTGCTTTGTTCCTTACAACTATCCTATCTTGATCTTGCTTGTTTCTAAAGACACATTTGGTTCCAATCACATTGTGTCCCTTTAGTCTCTCTACTAATTCCCATACTTGATTTCTTGTGAAGTTATTCAATTCTTCATGCATAACATTCACCCAATCAACATCCTTTAATGCTTCATCTATCTTCTTTGGTTTAATAGATAACACAAATGAGAAATGCCCATAAAATGAAGCCAATCTAGATCTTATTTGTACACCTCTAGAAATATCACCAATTATAGTGTCCAATGGATGATCCCTTGCAATATTGGTTGGTTGAAGGATTGGAACTTGATTGCTTGCACTTGCTTGATCATTGGGTTGAGATGATGTAATAGCCACTTGATCTTGTTTATTATCATGAGAGCCACTTGTATTAACTTGATTTGTATCATCTTGCACATTTGAGTTAGAGAGCACTTGCACTTGATCATCTTTATCATCATTCACTTGCCTAGGCCTCAATTCACCAACATCCATGTTCTTTATGGTATTTGAAAGTTGAATGCCTCTAACATCTTCCAAGTTCTCATTCTCTACTTGTGAACCCTTGGTTTCATCAAATTCAACATCATGAACTTCCTCAATAGTACCACTATCTAAATTCCAAACTCTATATGTTTTGCTTGTAGTGGAATAACCAAGTAGGAATCATTCATCACATTTCTTGTCAAACTTGCCCAATCTAGTGCATTTCTTCAAGATATAGCATCTGCAACCAAAAACCTAAAAATATGCAATGTTGGACTTTCTACCATTCAAGAGCCCATATGGTGTCTTCTCTTTCAATGGGTGACAATAGAGGCGGTTGCTACAATAGCAAGCCGTGTTGATAGCTTTGGCCCAAAAAGATTGACTCACATTGTACTCACTAAGCATAGACCTTGCCATATCAATGAGTGTTCTATTCTTCCTCTCAACAATGCCATTTGATTGTGGAGTGTACTTGGCCAAGAATTGATGTCTAATTCTAAATTCATCACACAACTCATCACACAGCTCATAGGACATCTTTTGTGATACAAAATCCCTCTCTCTAGTTGCCCAAGCGGCATTAGTCTCATTTGTCTCCCTCACCGGTGCCATAGGCTTAGTGGGACACTGTGAGATGACTACCTAGTCCACCTCAGCCAAGATGAAGGCCATGTCAATCTTTTTCTTCCACTCCATGTAGTTGTCACATTTGAGAGTGGGGATGTCTTTGATACAACCCATCAAGTTGTATCCGCCTGAAAACACAATTCATATAGAGTGAGAACATAAACATAATAATAATAATTGCATGCCTTAGTTCCAACGTTGGTCAAAATTGAAACATATAATTGTCCTCTACACTAATTCTACATCACCGTTGGGCAGAAATAGAATTAATGCATGACAAAACTCATAAATAACATCATAATATTGTTATTAATCAACGTTGGTCAGAATAATAACAATATTATAATAAACTAAAAATATATCCATTTTTTAAAATTAAATTCTCCCGTTGTTTTGAATTTAATAATGAAAATAACAACTTTAAATACGCAGCGGAAAGCGTAAATATTTTCATTATTATTTTTCCAGAAACTTTATAGTACTGTACTTTTCTCTGAACAAAATTATCGTTGGATCAAAATTGTGCCGAGTTGGACATCAAAATTCAATTGAAATTCATATAATATGTATCAAAAAGTTTCTGGAAAAATAAAACGAAAGAAAATTCTGTTTCACTGTGTTTGTGGCCATTTCAGCCTAGCAGAGCAAAAACGCAGCCCATGGCCCAGCGTGCAGCCGCGCTCCCCCGTGTCCTAGGCCACAACCTGGGTCTGGGCCAGGATTCTCCAATCCCGCCTAGGCTCATTTTGGCCTGAGACGCTCCAGTCGTCAGATCAGATCCGACGGTCGTCCGCTGGCGTCGCTCGATCAAAAAGGCGATGACAGCGGCTCCCCTGAAACCCTAACACCATTCGGTTGCCTCCCTTCCTCTCTCTTCGCCGCGCTCCTTCCCTCTCAGCGCAGCAACAGCGAGCGACCGAGAGCAAGACGCGAGACACAGTGAAGCATGGCATCGTCACCGGCGTGCGCTCCCCACACAGGTGAGCGCGCCATCAGTCGAGCGGACTAGCGGCGGTGCCCTTTGCCAGAGCTCGCACGGCTCGGCCATCTTCCCGCACACCGGCGAGGCGGCAGCGCGGTGAACGGTGAGGTTGGCCCCTTCCCCTTTTCCCCTTTCTCCTTTTCTTCATCTATTTTTGGATCTTCTTCTCTGTTCTTCTCGGATTTCATCCGATTGGGGATTAGGGTTAGGGTTAGGGTTTGATTCACTGGAGTCACTATTCATCTTTCCTAGCGAGTGCTACGTGGGTTAGGGTTTGGCTTTGCATGCCGAGACCCCTTTCTCTTCTCATACCGCTTTCATTCACCCTGTTAGGGTTAGGGTTCGGTGACCTCTTGTTTTCATTCACCCTGTCAGGGTTAGGGTTTTGTTAGGGTTAGGATTAACCAGATTTATTTTTTGTTCACACGATCTAGATCTAAAAGCCCTAGAAGACCTGGCTCTAGTACCATTGTTGAGATTTTTTCTAATCACATAGCAATAGATCTAGCCGGGTACATCTTGTAAATGGATAACATGTCCTAGTACATGAACTAGACATAGATTAGAGGGAGGAGTAGTGCTAGGTTATCGACCATCGTAGGCCTTCGATTCAGAGGCGTCGATCATGGTCGTTGTGTCGTTGTCTATGCGAGGGCAGCGACGGTCGGTGAGGACGGTGACGGTGATGGGCAGTGGCGATCGGCGGTGAAGATCAGTGGTGGTGCAGTGTAGTGGTGGCGGTGCTTTCTATCACAAGCTGCTCCCCTCACTAGATCGGGTCAGGGTTTATCGGTGGGGTGCTCGGCTCAAGCGAACCTCGTACTCAGAGCCGTCGGCCCCCACCTCTATATATAACACAGTATAACAAGGGCCCTCCAGCCATAGTGGGCTGGGCGCCCCTGATTAGGGTGTGGATCAAAGGCTCAACTGGGCCGTTGGGCCCAGTTTGGGATTAGAGATCAATCTAACAACCTAGACGCGGGCGCCGCCGTTGCCGGGGCGGGCGTGGCAGGAGGGCTGACCGGGATCGTGCTGGCCATCGACGACGGGTCGTCCTTGGCGCCTCCACTGCTGGTGGCGGCGGCGCTGATCGGCACACTGCGCCAGACGGCCCTGGCCCCGTCGCCCGCGCAGCAGCTCCTGCAAAAGAAGCGCGGGACGCGGTCCTACGTCACCGACACTGGCACGACGGTCTCCATCTACTAGGACACGGTGGAGGCCAAGTACTACCCCGCGGGGACGGCAGAGCCTTCCCAGGACTACCACCTCGCCGTCGTCGTGGACGACAAGCTCGCCTTGCTGCTCGGCGGCGGCGGCGAGGCGGCGCGCGACATCCGGCGCTGCTTCGCGCCCATGCCGCGCTGCGCGCTGCTCAGCCGCCGAGAGCAGGTCCGCGGGCCCTTCTCTCCTACCCTCCTGCTGCTCCTTCGCTCACCGCTACGCAGGCGCAGCTGGTCCACACGACGGGCTGCAGGTTCCGCGACGATGGCGCCGAGCACGAGGTCACGTCTCGTGCCACGGGGACGAGTGGGGGTCCTGGGACAGCGAGGTGGCCGTCAGTGTCGACGGCAAGAAGGTGGTGGAGGTGCGCTGGGTCAAGTGGAACTTCTGCGACAATCGGACCGCCGTGCTGGGCGACGGCGCGGTCGTGGAGGTCATGTGGGATGTGCACGACTAGTGGTTTGCCGGCGTGTCCAGCGACGGCGGCGGCGGCGCGCAGTTCATGGTCAAGGCGTGTGGGGCGGCGGCCAGCGGCCGGGTGTGGATAGACGAGGAGATGGCCAACAAGGCCCACCCACCCGCCGGCTTCTTCCTGCACCTATAGTGCTACCGGCGGTGACCGGTCAGCTGGCCGGGTCGGGTCATCATTCTTGCCGGCCTGTGTCCCTTTCCTTCCCAGTTCCCACTCTTCTCCCACTCCTCTGTCAGCACATTATTCCATTCGTTGCTGTTCCTGACGTTGATACTTCTGCTGCTTGTTTAAGCCTAGTTCCTCTCCTAGAGTTTCCTCCCTATCATATTCAATGTTTGTACACGTATTAAATATAGACTAAAAAATAATTAATTATACAGTGTACGACTAATTTACGATACGAATCTTTTAAGTCTAATTATTCCATGATTTGACAATATGGTGATAAGTAACATATGTGCTAACGATGGATTAATTATGCTTAATAAATTCGTCTCGCTTCTGTAATTTGTTTTTTTTTATTAATATTCGAATAACTCATACGACATCTCCATGTGACACCCTAAAATTTTACCTCTGCATTTAAACAAACATGAATTGATGAACAATGGATGGATCAAGAATGGTCGTTTCAGTTTTTTGCGCATCTCTTGCTCGTTGCGTCCCTTTGCATTGATGAATTCAATTGTGGTGAGTGCGAGGAGATCCATGTCCTGTGATGACGAGCATGCTGCAAGCCTGTAGCCGAGATCCTATTCGTTTGTTTTATAATCTGTATTTTTTAATTTATTTTTTTAACTAGAACAGTATTTTTTTATAATAAATTAGTTAAAATAGTGTTTTGGTTTTATTTTTTCAGCGAACGGGGCCTGACACAGCCTGGCCATGGCCATCCTTTTGAGCAGAAGAAGACCCTGTTGGTTACTTGTTTGAACCTGCGGCTGCTGCTCCTGTCGGCCTCGCCCTGCCGACCAGCCCCATGTACTGCAGCATCACGAGGCTCATGGCCAGGAGGACCAGCAGCCTCGTGGTCCGCTCCGCTCTCTCTCTCCTGCTGGTAACCGGTTGTTTATGGTATTGTTGCTGGTTTGTAAAGAAGAACTGTTGATTAGTTTATGTGAGAGAAAAATACTTATTTTGGTTAAAAAATTATGATTATTTACAATAAGTCATAGCTAAACGAATAGACTGATGCTTTCTGGTGACCGCCATTAACTTCGAGGGGGTCAGCTGCAGCCGCACCTGTTCGGCTGCCGGATCTGATTTGGTGTATTAAAATTGACTGATAAATTGATGAAAACTATTTTATCGCGAGAGAAAAATACCGTTCAATAATAAACCGGCTTATAACTTCAAGCGAGCCGATCCCGGGAGGTCATGTCCGCGCAGCATTTAAGACTCATAGGACGGTGAGCCGAGACATGCCACGTCCATGACCGGCGCTGCTTGCGTGTCAGAATTTCCCGTCGGGAGCTCTGTCTTTGACTTTTGTTGCGGCTGGGCGCCCGTCCTGGAAAGTGAAAACGTGCGCGTTTGTTTCGGCTCCCAAGGTCTCCGGCTCCCACAGGCAGACACTGTACATACTGTATATCCCTGTAGCAACGCAAAAACCAGCTCCAGCTCCGGCTCCACGTAACAACCGAAAACGAGGAGGTGCCGGAGCCTCGGACTTAGGGTTCCGCCGGTTCCTACAGTGCCAATATGGGAGCTCGAGCCCACCAAAAGTGTCCTAAGGATTTGTTTGGCAGATCTCTGACTCCTTTAAAAATGGTTGTGGCTTTGGCTTCTCTGAAGGAGCAGCTCCTCTGAATGAGCTGAAGCCGTTCTGGAAAACGTTTGACAAAACGGCTTCTTCGCATTAGACGACGTGAACCCACAGCAAGGAGCCGCGCGAAGCTCGTTTTTGAGGCTTCTCCTGTACAGGTAAAAAATGGCTCCGACACTTGACCGGCTCCCCATGCAGAGCCCTTTCTAAACAGGCATTTGGTACAGTTCTCGCAGGAGCCGAAGCTAGCCTCTACAGGAGCCCTGCCAAAGAGACTCTAAGTACCAATGTTGTGTTTAGTGTTAGGAGAACAACAATAGAAATTGTTCTGGTATTAGAGTCTGTTTTGGACGAAGAAAATTGCGCGCCTGTTTAGTTAGTGGCTAAAACTTGCCATGTCTAACCGTTGGTAAACTGTGGCTGTCAAATAAAGTGTGACGACCAAAATCAAAGCCACACTTGTGGCAAGATTTAGCATGAAAATGAGTCTATGACGTAGGGCAAGGTGCTAAGAAAGTGTTACGTACCATATGTGTGGTAGTGAACCAAACAGCTATCGAAGAACTGTGACATGACAAATCTTTAGTGTGGCAACTTTTGTTCACCAACCGAACAGAATATTTGGGACTCCAAACATTACGCTTCACAATTTTGCCATTCGTAACGTGGGCTTTGCAAAAAAAAGGACACTAAACATGTAAAACTTGATTTCTATGCCATTTTGTGTATTTCCTCTCTTCTCCGGTATCTCTTCCTATATTTGGCTCATGAAAGGACAATATTGCCCTTATGTACATTTGCACCTTCATGCATACGAAAGAGAAAAAGGCCGACGTTTGGTAGCCTAACTTAAGGATGGCAACGGGGTACCCGTCGGGTATCGCCGGAACGTTCTCTTCCCCGCTACTGAGAATTCATCCCTTCCTCGTCCCCGTTAACTATCTCGGGTATAGATTCTTGCCCATCCCCGTACCCGTCGGGCATCGGTCGGGTAACAGATACCCGACGGGTACTGCATACCCGATAAACAAGGACACTTGGGGTCGCAGCTTTGTAATCGGATATATTTTTTCTTCACCCGGGTATAAGTGTCGGAGTCTTGGAAATGCCGAGGAGAAGGAGCAAGGTTGCGAGGAGGACGAGCAAAGGTGGTAGAGAGACCGAACTGAGGAAGCGAGGGGCATGAGCGCTCGTAAGGCAGACGTGCTTGTGCTGCTGACGGAGATGGTGAGGAAAAATTAAACTCAAGTTCCTAGAACATACAAACTATATACTCCCTTCATTCCTTAATATGAGCCATATAGATTTCTAAAGAAAATTCCAAAATATAGGCACGTATCAGCTCTCACGCTGATTAGTTTGGAAACCTTTCCACCATACATATAGCACATGGCCCAACCAATCCCTTAGATTTAGGAAGCAATCTGATTGGAAGAGAGAAGATGGTCTGATTTTCCATTTTTTCCTCGGTCTCACATCCTTCCCCAAGCTGTGCGTTAATATTGGTGCTAAAAACTATATGGCTTATATTAAGGAACGGAGGGAGTATCTGATTGTTCAGATTTGGGCCAAAATATCTATGTTGAGCTTCTTTGGGCCTAATACTCGCATGACAGTTCAAATAGTCGAGTTCCCCAACGGGTAACGGGGACAGGTAAATAGGGAATGTTCCCATACCCGCTATACCCGTCGGGGATGGATTCTTGCCCATTTAGATGCCCGTGAGTAAAGATATGATCCCATTCCCGTTCCCTAATGGATCAAATACCCGTCGGGTATCGGGACCCGTTGCCATCTTTAGCCTAACTCCCCGACGCTCCCAATGATCTCAAACTTGACGTGCCTCTGGCCATGGACAGCCAGCTGGCAGACGATGGGGAGGGCCACCCGCTCGCCCAGGCCACAGCCCTTGACGCCCTGGTCGCGCCCATCGATGTCGCGCCGGCCTCTGGCCTAGGTGCACTAGGCTTCACCCAACTCTGACTTGGTTGCGCTGGTTGCTAGCCTGGCCGTGTCTGGTTCTGACCTGGCTACCCTGGCCTTTGACCTGGCCGAGCCCGCCGCCATGGCTAGCTAGCCAGCCTGCCCAGACGTACGTACGCAACAGCAAAAAGTGATCGGATAAATAGAAGGGAAAAAAGTCTTTTCAGGTGCCAAGTACAAGGAGAAATACTAGAAAAATAGAGGAAATATGTAAAATAACATAAAAATCAAGTATCACATGTTTTGAGATCTATTTTTACAAAGTCTATGTTACAAGTGGCAAAACTACGAAGCGCAATGTTTGGAGTCCAAAATATCCAAAATTCTCGTTTGGCTAGATAGACTATTAGACTAAGAGCTTGTTTAGATTGGCTAAGGCTAATTGTTAACCACAACTTAAAAATTAGTCCAACCAAAAATTAGTCTAGCAAAAATTAGCTGGTGTGTTTGGATCCTGGGCTAATAATCACTCAGAGAACAATGAAAAGACAAAAATACCCTTTATCTATCTCTGACCACCTAATCCTCTTCACCTCTCCCACTCGGCTAGCTCTCTCCTTGTTCCCCGCATGGATCTCCCACTTCTCTCCCTCCAATCATGATAGGAGCTATGTCATGAAAGGATGCAATCGAGGGCCAGAAGGTGGCACCTCCTGACAGACTAGGGTCTTAGGGGTTCCCCATGGGGTTACTACTTGGATGGGCCCTAGGATGCCCATGATCTGTTGAAGGATGTGAGACAAGGTGGCGTGGACTTCAAGCTATTCCAGATCGACTTAGTCGGATTACTATGAAAGCTAGATTCTGTAATAGGAATATAACTCTTCTCTTGTAATAGACTAGGACTAGATACGTGCCCTTACCCTCTCCCATATATAAAGAGAGGTACAATGCACCCCTTGTAACCCTAACAATCATACAATCAATCCAACGCAAAAGGCTACACGTCAACTGGACGTAAAGACTATTACTCGATAAGAGGGTCTGAACCAGGGTAAATTGTTCGTCTCTTTGCGTTTACTATCATGTTCTGCGTACGCCGAAGCCCTTAGAACACCATCCTAGGTACCCCCGTGATGAGTTGCTGGTCATCAAACACCGACAGCTAGCGCGCCATGTAGGGGCTTTCAGCGACTTTGCGATCGAGCGCTCGGCGGACCTCGACGACGTGATTTTCTCAACAGGTGTCACCTTCATCTTTGACTCCTGAATCTACAAGGCAGATGACAATGGCAAGCTCCAAAGTTGTCTCATGGAGATCCTGGCACCTTGAGTGATGAGGACATCGCCAAGATGGAGTCGAGGATGACTCCAATTCGAGAAGGGGAGGATGATGAGGATATCGCCACGCTGGACACACCGACGCCATGGTCTTCCCCAAGTTCCAATTCGTTCCCAACTCAGCTGCCACGTCGCCCTCGGATTCAGCAGACACGTCGTCACTATTTCGGTCATAACTTCCTCATACGACATCGAAATGGGCCGTTCTTGGATGCGTTGGAAAGGGGATGATGACGCCATCGTTTTGGATCTGGTCCCAGCTCTAGAAGGTCCGTGGATCATTCTATGTGACCACGGCAAGGTGCTGCGTCACCTATTTGGGCCAACTTGGCCATGTATCGTGTCGGGCCTTAAGCCCAAGTTGTGGGCGCCCAACCCCTGGCCGTCCCCAACCCTAGGTTGAGTCTTAGACTATAAACACAGCCGCCGCCGCTGCTACACAATTAGGTTTTGTTTAGAGTTTAGTTTTCCATCGAGGAACTGAATCGTTCATTGTAACTATGGTGACAAATCCTTTTACAGTGATCCAGGGCCCCCGTTCTTGATCTCCTCCACTGTGTCGATTAGTCCTTTGGAACCAAGTTCTTGAATCCTTTATTGATATTCGCGTCATTCATATTTGCAATTTCAGATTGCGTGTTTTACCTTCTTGCTTGTGCTCTTCGATTCGCTTGCAGGAAAAGCCTTCTTGGCGAGGTCAATCAAGTTGTGCTTGGTTGATAACCAACGGAGCAATGGTGTAACGGTTGTAGGGTTCGAATCATGTCTGATTTGAAGCCGGATCGCCAATGTCGAGATCTCCACAAATCGAACTTACCGGCTACCTCTCGGAAGATCGGGCCTGTACTCATCAATTGGTATCAGATATTTCAGGTTTACCGCGAGGTATAATCTCATTTGCCTTAGATTCATATTTGTTCATTACCTAGAGTCCACAAAAAGCCTAAAAATATTTCAATTTCCGCTGTCCTATCGCCCTTTGTGCCTTTGCAATTTTGTTTCAGATTCGTGTTGTTGAGTTTGTGTCCGTGGTCGAGTCTTATTGCTGGTTTAGGATTGTGTTCGTGGTCGTAGTCCAATCGCCCGTTGCTGTGATTTTGTTTTCCGCCGCTATCCCATCCACCGTTCCCAAACAACAAGTCGAAGCCACCACATTACTCGACTTGCCCCGCTAGCCGCCTTGTGTAACTTCTCACCGTCGCGCAAACCCTAGATAGGTTGCCAGCCGCTCTTATTTTGCCTGCATCGCAGCCATCCTTATATCATCAGGCGAATACCTACTGCTGTGATCGGTGTTAGAGTTTAGGGATGCTTTGCCCTAACTGCCGCCGCCGGGTTGTGCCTCCCGGAAAACATACCTTGAGATACCTTCGGTAAAACAGGCATAACTTTTCGCTCGTTTATCAGAAAAATCTAAAATTTTTTCAGCAGCTTCTTGACACCATTTGGACCCGACCTAAACTGGGCTTTGCCCTGTTTGGTTTCATTAGAATTGCCAAAAAAATTCGGGAAAATATAGAAAAAAAATTGTCAAAGTTTTTGCACGCTTTTCGGAGAACGTGTTGAATTTCTGTAGACCACATTCCACCTCAGTTGTAGGTGCCAATTTTTGTGGTTGCCTCTTTTGTGATCCTTGTTCGGAGAAAAGTATAAAAAAAATAGTGAAAAAAAGTTTGTTTCCTACTAGTGCCTTTTGGAAAAATCTGGGAAAAATTCAGGAAAAAGGAGAAATCTGGGCTATTTGCTTGTTCTATGAGTTCTTTCGATCGTCCTTTGTTTTCACCTTGTTGCGCTACGTCTCGACACGTCTTAGCCAGCACCTGTGATTTGTACTTTGGATCCGGATTGAACAATCGTTACTCTGCACTCGTTAATTGCTAATCCTTGCTATCATATTGTGTGTCTACCCATAGCTCCACATATTCTTCTGTCAGCACAGGTTCATCTTGCAACTGTTACCCACGCTCAACAACAGATTGCTTCGCCACTTTGGTTTTGCTCTTGTTTGGTGTTGGTAAGAATACAGGCAAGACGGTGGTAAGCCGCTTGTGATTTTGCATTCCACTTTCACCACCATCACCACCACTTGTTTCCTTTTAGTTGATAGGGATAATACTTTGGTGTTGTCTTTTTCTATCTTCTAACCATGGCAGGAACTCCGATGGACTTCAATGAGTGCGTGTCCAAGGGCGAGCTTGCAACGTTCATGACTGAACAACGCAATCTTATGACTGAGCTGACGCGCAACGTGAACAATCTGGTCACCCGCATTGAACAGCTTGAGCAACGCCCTCCACCTTATCGTGCTGATGATGAAGATGCGGTTGCTTTTGGTGATGAAGATGCATATGCTGACGGTGGTGCCCGTCGCCGCCTCAACTTCAATCGTCGCGGTATGACAGGTAATAATCATGGTAATAATGATCCTTTTGCTAAAATTAAATTTAGTCTACCTCTTTTTGCTGGTAATATTGAGCCAGAGGCATATTTAGATTGGGAGCTTGCTGTTCAACAAAAATTTGATTCTCATAATGTTCCTGCTGAGCATAGAGTTAGACTTGAGTTTACTAATTTTGCTTTGTTCTGGTGGAGTGATCTTTGCAATGCCAATAATGCTGCTGCTGTGCCTCAAACTTGGAATGTTTTAAAGCAACGTATGAAATCTCGTTTTGTTCCTCCTTATTACCAACGTGATTTATGTTTGAAACTACAAACTTTAAAACAAGGTGATAAAGGAGTAGAAGCATACTATCAAGAATTGCTTATTGGTTTAGCACGTTGTGGTATAAATGAAGATGATGATGATGCTAGTGCTAGATTTTTTGGTGGTTTAAACCATGATATATAGAACATACTTGATTACAAAGAATGGCGCAATTTTTCCCAATTGTATCATCTTGCTATTAAGTCCGATCGAGAAGTACAGGGACGCAAACAACACCTAGCCTTTCAGGTCTAACAATGGGAGGAATTTTCAGCAGCGTTCCGAGCCAGAGACGCCCAAGCTTCCTGTTGCACCACAGCCATCTACACCTCCATTTTCTTCCGGGGTAAGTAAATTGTCTAATGTGCAGTTTCCACAGCTGAAGAAAGGTGGCACTCCGGGTGCTTCTACTAGCTCCTCCTCGTCTAGCTCTAAAATCATTTGCCACCGATGCAAAGGCATGGGACATGTCATGAAGGAATGCCCCAGTCGTTGCGCTTTCATTGCTACCGAGGATGGATATGTAAGTGCTAGTGATGTTGAAGATGATTTAGCCCTTGCTGCTAACATTGATGCAGATCCCACCGAGGGCGATCAAGACAAGGAGGCCATCACCATTGACTCCGTGGCTACTGCCGTGGACTACCCTAGCCTTCTTGTGCAGCGTGTGTTGAGTACACATGTGGGTCATGAAGAAGAGATGAAGATCCAACGCCACAATTTGTTCCACATGTATCTCATTGTGCAGGGTTGTCGTGTTCTCACTATCATTGATAGCGAGAGTTGCAACAACTTGGTGAGTTCAGATTTGGTTGACAAGCTTGGCTTGACCACACGCCAACATTCGTATCCATATAAACTTCAATGGTTCAATAATAGTGGTAAGACTAAGGTAACTAAATCAGCATGCATTAGCTTTTTCACAGGCTCTTATCATGATACTGCTGATTTTGATGTTATCCCTATGTAAGCTTGTTCCATTTTGTTAGGTCGCCCATGGGAATTTGATAATGATGCTTTACACCATGGTAGAACTAATACATACACTATCATACATAAGGACAAGAAAATTACATTGCTGCCTTTGTCTCCTACGGATATTATTAAATATGCTAATGAGATCAAAAATAAACCTCCAACAGACATTGCTAAAAATAATGGGATTCAGTTAAAAGGAGGTGCTTTTCTTGCTACAACTCCTGCTACTGCTGAGTTATATGATAATCCTGATGCACCATGTTATACTATGTTTTGTCAACCTTTTATGTCTGGTGCATTGCCTGCTGTCACTAACCTTTTGCAGGAGTTCGCTCATGATGGGATGGAGTCGAGGACGACTCTAATTCTACAAGGAGGGGATGATGAGGACATCGCCAAGATGGAGTCGAGGATGACTCCAATTCGAGAAGGGGAGGATGATGAGGACATCGCCACGCTGGACACACCGACGCCATGGTCTTCCCCAAGTTCCAATTCGTTCCCAACTCAGCTGCCACGTCGCCCTCGGATTCAGCAGACACGTCGTCACTATTTCGGTCATAACTTCCTCATACGACATCGAAATGGGCCGTTCTTGGATGCGTTGGAAAGGGGATGATGACGCCATCATTTTGGATCTGGTCCCAGCTCTAGAAGGTCCGTGGATCATTCTATGTGACCACGGCAAGGTGCTGCGTCACCTATTTGGGCCAACTTGGCCATGTATCGTGTCGGGCCTTAAGCCCAAGTTGTGGGCGCCCAACCCCTGGCCGTCCCCAACCCTAGGTTGAGTCTTAGACTATAAACACAGCCGCCACTGCTGCTACACAATTGGGTTTTGTTTAGAGTTTAGTTTTCCATCGAGGAACTGAATCGTTCATTGTAACTGTGGTGACAAATCCTTTTACAGTGATCCAGGGCCCCCGTTCTTGATCTCCTCCACTGTGTCGATTAGTCCTTTGGAACCGAGTTCTTGAATCCTTTATTGATATTCACGTCATTCATATTTGCAATTTCAGATTGCGTGTTTTACCTTCTTGCTTGTGCTCTTCGATTCGCTTGCAGGAAAAGCCTTCTTGGCGAGGTTAATCAAGTTGTGCTTGGTTGATAACCAACGGAGCAGTGGTGTAATGGTTGTAGGGTTCGAATCGTGTCTGATTTGAAGCCGGATCGCCAATGTCGAGATCTCCACAAATCAAACTTACCGGCTACCTCTCGGAAGATCGGGCCTATACTCATCATTAAGCTTCACCAGATGTCTCGATGACCACGCTGGATCAACTCGTCGAGAAGTTTTCGCACCTCTTAATCTCTGATTCAACTCGAACTTAGGAGGTCACCATCAACCATGACTCTCGCTCGGACACATCACCTTTGTCCGGGCTAGAGATCCCATTTGAAGTCCAACACGAAGATCTAGTTCATTTTTTCACTTGGACTCAAGAATTCAGCTTCAATCTATCAAGATACGGTCAGCTACCTCGTACAGTGTGAGTAAGAGATCCCTCTTATGGGTGTCTAGAGAGGTTTGGTTCTATCCATCACACTCGAAGGAGGCATCATCCATTGGCTAGGTGCTCAACCTGACACTTCTTTAATAGATCCATCTCATCTAGTTGGCATGGTGGAACTCTTGCCTTATCAAGATGGCATGACTGTTCTAGCAGACAACAACGATCATGGTTCTATAGAGATCTTAGACATCGTGATGATTATAGAATCTAGAACTCACTCGGCCATGAGGCACTCTAGAGAAGTCTTTATGGCTAGGCAACCACCTTAGATCCATATGCCTAACCTACCAAATATCTAAGATGGAGAGGAAACCTTGTCCGACATCTCCCCGGACATTGCGCCACCCAATGGAGAAACAAATGAGTAGAAGACGGTTAGGGAAAGGAAGAACAGAGCTCGATAGGCTTAGCGCAATCGCGCCCAACAATGCAAGGAAGAGTGGTAGCAGTTTAGTCAGCTTGTCGAGACATTGAATGACAGCGCTTGGCTGCAGAGGCAGCATATGAACAACGTCTATGGGATGAAGAAGCAGAACGACAGCACCAAGACCTTGATTCTGTTAGAGCCTCTACATCATGCAACCTTGAGCCTGAGTTTATGGAAGTAGCTGGCCACAGAGTCTTCACTATGCCCTACGTTGATGTCTACACCCTAGTAGAAGAGATGGTGGCCATAGAAAACCCTACTCTAGATCAACGACTCAAAGTCATTCTGTAATCCACAACCCTTCAGATGTAGGCTACAAAAGTGACATCCTAAGCTAACCCTTCCCAAGGACCAGAGGTGCAGACACCAACCCACTCTCATCTAGGACCATGGGGTAACCAAGGAGGAAAACAATGAGTACCGGCCCACTCCTATCTAGGGCCATAGGGTAACCAGAATAGGAATCAGGGTGCCGCACAGTCAGCCTATCATGGGCACCAGTACAGTAATAGGGAAGGCAGAGGCAAGTCCAAGTACAGAGAGGTTGACATCTCACCTGATAGGTTCCCATGTTTCTCTAACAGACTTGTTGGGTATCGATAGTAGGGATACTCAAAGCAAGGAAGTTAGCGCCTATGCTGACTTTCTCAGATGGAGCAAGATGTATTAAAAAGTCTTGCCTGACCCTAAGGCCGTAGGCTCCGTCTCGCCCAACCTCGAGGCCATGGGGGTCTCACCTAAGGCCATAGGCTCTGTCTCGCCTGACCCCAATGTCGTGGGCTCCATCTTGCCTGACCCCTAGGGTGCGGGCTCTATCTCGCACGACCCCTTGGGTACGGGCTCTGTCTCACCAGACCCTAAGGACGTGGGTTCCATCTCATCCAACAGGGACCCATACCATCGCCAACCACTCTAGGTGCAAGCATATGGGCCTAGGTCAAAACTCTAACACCAGGGAAGAGACTAGCATGCCCTGATTTAACCTTGACCATGATAGGCCATACCTAAGGATTCACATCAAGAACAACATCGGGTGTGCCGGTGCTATTCTGCCTAACCCTCGTACAAACGCTGATAGGTGCGTCAGTTCACCATGACGTCCGCTAGGACATAATGGAACACCCTGATCGGTTGATGATGCCTGCACATGGTGCTAGTGACAAAAAGGGCCACGACTGTGGAGCCACCCCTGTTGATGTCTATAGGATCAATGGGACCCACATGAAGGAGAAGAAGGACCCGACTGATCCAGGAAGCCTTCATCTCTCTCTCTCGTTCTTCTCCTTTTCTCCGCTGTAACCTATGCTTTCCTTTCACCTTTAAAAGGGGAAGCAGGGTTCCCCGTGAAAGGGGACCAGACCATGAGATAAAAACACAAGAGCACGACACAAACACAAGGCTGAGCAGCGATCGAGCTCTCAGCACCCGTTCACTCCTTCCACTAGAGACTTAGGATCCTTTCCCTCTCTCGCCTATTTGTAACCCCTACTACAAATCAAGTGTTAGTAACACAAGTAGTAGCAAACTAGACATAGAGACATTCTGCCCAAACCAGTTTAAACCCTTGTGTCCTTTGAGCACACCTTCCGAGCTAGACACGCAAATACAAATTTACGCGTCGGTGGTCCAAAAACATTGATAGTTCACGCGCTAGGTAGGGGCTTTTTGTGCGCCACAACGTCCACATAAGGCCTCAGATGGCAAGTCACAACATCAGTTGGGTCCCGGGCATGCATGTGCGCTTCTAGAACCTGGACTTCATCATTATGATAGAGGGAGAGTTAGCGTAGGATCCCGCCGCCGTCCAACCTCTCCACTCCACTAGCCTCGATGCGATTGTCGAGGCGCTTGAGGAGCTGCAGCTACACGTACTAGAGGCCCATGCCCCTAGGAGCGACCAACTCCTTAGCTTTGATTACAGAAGGTTAGAGCACCTTCATAGGACCCCGACTGTCCTAGAAGGACCTGGGCTACCTCACCTTCTTGTTCACCAATGTCATGACGTAGCTTGTTAGAGGAGAGCCGCTCTCCCTAGAATACCTCATCTAGAGCGCCCCGATAGTGCTCCCGTTCGGTCTGCACAACGCTACAGAGACCGTTGGCCACCTTGTGGCGCAACGCTTACCCCCATTCCTATAAACAATGAGTTTATAGGGATGACCGAATATGTCACGGAATCTTTCCATGATCTCCTCGTGGGAGAATCAGAGTCGCCCCCTGACTCTGACTTCAGCAGTGGGAGCCATGACCCCTAGCATGAATGTTTCATGGCAGGTACCCCTAAGGGATATGTTGAAAGCATCCATAAGGGAGAGGCTACCCCAACAAATGACCTCGACAATGAGGTTGAGGGGGATGCAAGGGCCCCACCTCGCCTGCGGGTAGAGCAGCTGAGGGCTTGGCACCAAGAGCTCGAGGAAGCATGACTCCATTGCAAGTAGGAATGTGTGAAGCTCGAGCGAGAGATTGAGCGCCACGGAGACAGTGGGCGTACACGTGCTGTGGCCCACAATGTGAACTGAAGGATCATCGAGGAAGACAAAGCCCTCCCACACTTCAACCGGGCAAGCCAGAACATCGTTGGCATGGCAGCCTTGCTCCAAGGGCTTTTGAAGCCCATGACACCTAAGTCGTCGGGCTCGTTGTGAGATTCACACGCTACTCAAGCATGCGACGGCATAGCAGGCTAAGAGCTTGCTGTCCCAACAACGTGAGCCTGATGCCAGCCAGCATGTGCCCTCAGAGTGACCCGATAGGGATGTCTCAATCCACTAGGTGCAGCAAGGCAGCAGGCCACATGCCGCGGTCTTGGTGCATGAGTGTCTTGGCCACCACCATGACGCACACGACACCCTCGATGCCAGCAAGTGCACCCATGGTGATGCGAGGGAGGAGGCTAGCCATGGCTACCAGTCCTCGTCATGGTGGACGCTACGACAGCGGCGAGGACTGAAGCCTGAGCCCCAACTTGCCAGGACCTTAGGCTTTTGGCCGACACATCCTCAACGCTGTCTTCCCACCACGGTACCGACCACCGTCCAATATCCCAAAAATACTCTAGGGAAACAAACCCTAGACAATGGCTTGAGGATTATTGGCTTGCTTACCAAGCCAATGGAGCAGATAGTGACGATTTCATTATCCACAACCCTCCATTGTTCCTGGGCGATTCGGTGCGAACTTGGTTGGAACACCTTCCGCCCAACCGAATCCAAAGTTGGGCGGACCTAAAAGAGATCTTCATGGGAAATTTTCAGGGCACATACAAGCATCCTAGGAACCCGTGGGATCTCAAAAACTATCGATAGAAGACCAGGGAAACTCTTCATGGGTACATTCGGCGCTTCTCTCGACAGTGCAACGAGTTGCCCAACGTCGCCGATGCCAACATCATAGGAGCTTTCCTGTCTGGGACCACCTACGAATCCTTGGTTCACAAGCTATGACATAAGGGCTCGTGAACCACCAAGGAGCTCCTCAACATCACCACCAACCACGAGGACGCCTCCAACCATCCCAACAAGAAGAAGAACAAGCAATAGCGTGAGGGCTCGCTCATGGCCACCGCCGACCGCAAGGGGGGTCAGAAGCCTGGTGAGGGTACCCCAGACCTCTTCAAGAAGCTGTTCAAAGGACCATGCCCAAACTATGCTTTTCCCATCAAGCACCTATACAAGGACTGTGTCCTTATGAAGTGGTTCTTGTCTGGAGCCTCCAACAAGGGAGTGCATAAGAAGGACCCCAAGCTAGCCATAGACGATGCCGAGGGGAAGGATGGTGGATTTTTGATGTTAGATGGCTGCCTCATGATCTTTGGAGGGTCGGTGGCCTATGACTCCAAGCGTTGCCCGAAGCTTGCACACCGCGAGGTCTATACGACCGAGCCGGCCGTGCCTACCTTCCTCCGATGGCCAGAGTCCACCATAACCTTTGATCAAACCGACCACACGGAAAGCGTCCCATAGCTAGGAAGATATCCACTGCATGGTTGACTCGATCATCAGCACGAAGCAGCTCACCAAGGTGCTAATGGATGGAGGCAGTGGCCTCAACATCATGTACGCTGAAACGTTCGATGCCATGGGCATCAACGGACCATGCATCCAGCCAACCAAGGCGCCTTTCCATGGCATCATGCTTGGAAAGTAGGCTGTGCCACTCTGGCAGATTGACCTACCCGTCACCTTCGGGAA
Source organism: Miscanthus floridulus (assembly GCF_019320115.1). Lineage (NCBI taxonomy): Eukaryota > Viridiplantae > Streptophyta > Magnoliopsida > Poales > Poaceae > Miscanthus > Miscanthus floridulus. Next base: position 46,240,021 of record NC_089583.1, on the reverse strand, counting down.
TTCAACCAATTATAGAACAGAGACCCTTACCTTCGAGGTGGTCAGGTTCCATAGAACCTACCATGCCATCCTAGGACGTTCGTGCTACGTGAAATTCATGGTTGTCCCCAACTACACCTATCTAAAGTTGAAGATGCCAAGAGAGTGCAAGGTCATCACCATTAGCAAGTGCTTCTAGTGCGCCTACGAGTGTGAGGTCGCATGCTGCGAACACGCCACAACAATTGTCGCCTCCTAAAGAGTTTGCGGCCATCAAGGAGGAGGTCGCTGAAGAAGCGCTCGACCCCAAGTCGGTCAGCTAGGTCTTTCAAGCCTATAGAGGGCGCCAAGGAGGTCCTCATAGACCCCAGTGGCTCCAAGAGAAAGTGGTGCGCATTGGCACCACACTTAACTCTAAATAGGAAGGCACGCTCGCCGACTTCCTCCACGCTAATAGAGACATCTTTGCGTGGAGACCCTCGGACATGCCATGCATTTCAAGAGAAGTTGCCAAGCACGCCTTGAAGATTAGGCCAGGCTCCAAGCCAGTGAAGCAGCGTCTGCGTCGCTTCAACAAGGAGAAACACAGGGCCATCGGTGAGGAGATTATGAAGCTTTTGGTGGCTAGGTTTATCAAGGAAGTGTACCACCCTGAGTGGTTAGCCAATCCCGTTCTCGTATGAAAAAAGGGTGGGAAATGGAGAATATGTGTTGACTACAAGGGTCTCAACAAAGTGTGTCCAAAGGATTTGTTCCCTTTGCCATGCATAGACCAAGTAGTCAACTTGACCTCAAGGTGTGAAACCCTTTGCTTCCTTGATGCATACTCTAGGTACCATCAAATCATGATGAAAGAGTATGACCAGCTTACGACATCTTTCATCACCCCATTTGAATTATTCTGCTACATAACAATGCCGTTCGGTCTAAAAAATGTGGGGGCTATGTACTAATGCTGCATGCTTAAGGGTTTCAGGGATCTCATCAGATGGACCATTGAGGCCTACATGGATGACATCGTGGTCAAATCCAAATTGGCTGACCAGGTCATAGCCAACCTAGAGCAAACCTTTGTGAAACTCCGAGCAAATGACATTAAGCTCAATGCCAAGAAGTGTATTTTTGGGGTCCCGAGGGGTATGCTACTGGGTTTTATAGTCTCCGAGCATGGCATCAAAGCCAACCCAGAAAAGATCTCAAGCATCACAAGGATGGGCCTGATTCTAAATATAAAGGGGGTACAATGAGTTATAGGGTGCCTCGCCACGCTCAGCCACTTTATCTCGCACCTCGATGAATGAGGTCTCCCTCTCTATCAGCTTCTAAAGAAGTCTGACCGCTTTGAATGGACACCCAAGGCCTAGGAGGCACTTGACAAGGTCAAGTAGATCCTAACAAAGGCCTCAATACTGGTCCCCCTACCGATGGGGAACTGCTTTAGCTCTACATTGTGGCCACCACAGCAAGTGGTTAGCACTGCCCTAGTGGTAGAACGAGAAGAAGAGGGACACGCCCTCAAAGTGCAGCATCCCATGTACTTCATTAGCGAGGTCTTGTCTGATTCTGAGACTTGCTACCCCCAAATCTAGAAACTCCTATACACCATCCTTATTGCTAAGAGAAAGTTGTGTCACTACTTCAAGTCGCATCTAGTGATAGTCATGACGTCCTTCCCT